>NC_080196.1:42707500-43332500 GCF_030028045.1 Hippopotamus amphibius kiboko | reverse complement strand
AAGCCCGGGGGCAAGGGGGCAGGGGAGACCTCCAGGGCTGCCTGCAAAGAGGGAGCATCACCACCCTGCCCTGCTCTCTGGGAACAAAGACTCCCGAGCAGATCAGGCAGCTACAGAACTCATGCTGTGGGGAAAGAGGTCAGTGGATTTGGCTGAGGGTACCTGTATCAAGTCCGCGCTCCATCTCCTTTATGAACTCCTCCGCTCTGGCCGCCTGCGCAGCGGCCAGCACCTTCTCATCACTGCAGCCCTTCAGCCCGTAAGTGATGTTGTCCCTCACCGAACCTGAGAACAGCACGGGCTCCTGCCCCACCAAGACCACCTGGGCAGAGGCGACGGGAGCAGAGGACTGTGTGGAAACCCCCAGGGCAGGGACCCTCCTTTCCTCCTCGCCTGCCTCCCTCACAATGGACCCCTTGTGTTTCTTCCCCATCTCTGTCCCCTGCTCTCTGCACATCCTTCTTGCCTCTGATCTCCGATCCCTCTCCTTCCTCCCCACCCACCTGTTGGTGCAGGTAGCGATGCTCATACTGGGAAATGGGCTCCCCGTCCAGCAGCACCTGCCCCTCGGTGGGCTGGTACAGGTTCTGCAGCAGGGCAGCCACTGTGCTCTTCCCAGACCCATTGGGCCCCACCAGCGCAGTCACCTGCCCAGGACGCAGGGTGAATGTCAGACCCTAGAAAAGCCAGAAAAGAGTCAGAGGCCTGCCTCTTCTCTCTGCCTCCCCTGTTCTTTCTATCAGAGGAAGATCAGCTTTTCAGAGGCAAACCATCACACAGGGAGCAAGGAGCCCAGACTCCCTCTGTGGGGCCTCCGTCGGGCACCTTGAGCGCAGGCTGGTCAGGGCGATTGGGATACACAAAGGAGACGTTTTGGAATTTCACCAGGCCCTGCAGAGTGGGTGGGGCCAATGTCCCAGGTGGAGGCAGATTTGGCTTTCGGTCCAGGTAACGGAACACCTTCTCCGCAGCCCCCACGTTGCTCAGCATGTCCCCAAACATGTACACCAGGGTCTGCAAAACAGGAAGGCAGGAGTCAGCCAAGCAAAGGAAGCTCCACTAGGAACCAACAGCCCAACTCCTCACGCACTCCCTGTCACGCTCCACCCCAGTCATGCTTCCTTCAGTGTGCGAGTTTTTTTTAATTTTTTGGCCTCGTCACACAGCACGTGGGATCAAACCCACACCCCCTGCAGTGGAAGCATGGAGGCTTAACCACTGGACCAGCAGGAAGGTCCCCCTAACGGGCGATCTGGTTGAATTTAAAAGCGGCACCAATACCCCATTATTCCAACTTGTAACATAAAGGATGGAGACGTCCATACTGCTCCCATCCAGGGTTACTTCCACCCCCAGACCTTTCCAGTTCCTCATGCACAGTTCTGTCTGGCCTGATTAGACAGGGAGCTCCTGAAAAGCAGGCGCTGTGCTCACCTCATGTTTGCAGCCACCAAAGTGCCTCGCACAGCTCTCTACCCATAAAAGATGTTTAACCAATGTCTACAAAAATTATAAATTAAAGCCCAGGATGCAGCAACTAATTACTTTTGGAAACTGCTAAATATAGGGAAGGAACCAAACGCTCACTCTGCCTTTCCTAATCAACCTGTACCCCTCAGCGACCAAACAGCAGAGGAGGAGACATCCCCCTTGAGAGCTGTATCTGGCTAATGGCGGGGTGTCACCATTTTGCAATCCCAAATAATCTAACGGATCTGGGCACCGAGCGTTACTGGTTGCTGCCAGCACAGATGTATATGAAAGAGAAAAAGAGACGGATGTAATATACACCTCTATGAGACATGTGAAAATTTGACCACTGACTGCATGTGGTGAAGCTATTTTTAATTTTTTTGGTGTGAGCATGGCTTTTTGGTTATATATTTTTAATGTTTACATTTAGAGATACATATTTACAGATGAAACCATATCTGGGATTTGCTTCAAAATCATATGGGCTGGGGGAAGTGGGTGGTGGTACAGGTGAAACAAGATTGGCCATCAGTTGATAACTGTTAAAACAGATGCTGGGTTCATTATAGTTTTTCTCTTTTTTCCCCTATGTTTGAAATTCTCCATCACAATGAGTTGGGGTTATTTAAGTTTTGTGGTTTTTTTAAGAGGAACAAATAGAAGCCAAGGGGGAAAAGAGAGCGTGCACAGCTCCTGACTCACATGCACGTAGGAGCCCACGTCCTCCTGGTAGAGCAGAAAGGAGAGCAGCCCGCCCTGGGTGAGGTCCCCAGCCAGGATCTGCTGCAGCCCACAGCTCAGCAACAGTACCTGCATTGCCAAGTGCAGCACCTGGAGAGAGAAGAAAAGGAAACCTGAGATTCTTCCATTTTACTGCCTCCCTGCCCCTTTGACACTAAGCAGCAGGACCAGCTGTAGGACAGGGACCATGGCTTCCCCGACCCCCTCCCTGGGACTTCATCCAGCCACTCAGCCTTCTCACCCTCCTTAAGAGCAGGTAGAGGGCCCGTTCCAGGTCTCGTCGCCACCACAGCTGCCGGCATCGTTCAAGGGCCTCCTTATAGCGGCAGACCTCTTGCTCCTCGGCTCCAAAACTGCGCACAGTCTGCAGCCCTCCAACTGCCTCCCGTACCACCTGCCCTGCTTTCGCCACAGCATCCTGGATCTCCTGAAGGACTGCCTGGAAGAGTGGGGCAGGGGATGGAAGCGGTTGATTCGGCAGAACACAGCCGATCCCCACGTCCCATTCCAGCCCTGGGAATGCTCCCTTCATGCTAAATGAAGTAAGTCAGACAGAGAAAGACAACTATTATGTGATATCATTTATATGTGGAATCTTAAAAAACAAATAATACAAAATAATCTATATACAAACAGAAACAGACTCACAGACATAGAAAACGAACTTACGGTTACCAAAGCAGGGGGAATAAATTAGGAGTTTGGGATTAACAGATACAAACGAACACAAAATAGATAAGCAACAAGGATTTACAGTATAGCACAGGGAACTACATTCAACTTCGGAAAATCTCTCTCTCTGTCTCTCTCTCTCACACACACACACATCTGCATAAAGTCCCGGGGGTCGTGGTCTTCCCTGGGGACTCCCCACCCCCCACGTGTACCTGATGGCGGGCACTGTACACCTTTTCCGCCGCTATTGTGAGAGGCACGTTGAGCAGCGAGAGAAGGGTGAGTCTAGGTGACAGGCTAAGCATGAAGCTGTAAAGTCCCAGCACTTTCACCAGGCTTCGAGACAGCACGTTGGCGTTAAGGGGAAGCCAATTACTCATCAGTCTGGTATCCGAGCTCAGCCGAGAATTCAGCTCCCCTGGGCAGGACAGAGCAGGCGAGGAAATCACGGGTTGCAATGCAGAACTCCCAGAAACTCCCTCCTGACTTCCTTCCCGATCTACACAGCCCTCCCTCCTTGCAGAGAGACAGGTGGAGGCTGCCTCTCTACATGGTCCCCAAAGAGAGAAGAACAGCTCCAGGCCCCGGCACCAAGGATGTGGGCAGGACTGGCTGGGTGCAGGGGGAGGGCAGCGGAGGGGCAAGAACATCCAGGGGGACCCCAGACCTGGACTCCAGGCCCCACCTGTCTTAGTCTCCTGGAAGAAAGCGAGGTCTTGGCGCAGGAGGGAGGAGAAAAGCAGCTCCCGGATCCGTAAGTTGATTCTGGACATGATGAAGGTGAAGGTGCTTCCTCGGCAGCCTGCGGACAGTGAGCTGCAGGAAGGGAGGGGGCAGAGGATGAAGGGGAGAGAGATGCAGAGAAGGAGGGAGGAGCGAGGGAGGGAGAGAAGCAGAGGAGAAAGCACAGAAGGAAAAGAAATACAGAGTTGCGGGGCAGTATATCATGAGAGCAAGAGAGAAACAAATAAGAGAGACGGAGACACGAGGGGCAGGAATCAACAGAGGAAGAGAAAAGAGGACACAGTGAGCCAGCCGTTCTGAACTACATCAGAACATGGCAGACTCACCAGCAGCACTAGTTCACTCTGCACTAGTCACGAGGGAACAGTACAACAGAAATAGAAAGATGCTGTGAAGAGAAAGAGCCTAAGGCTTGCTTCTGACCTGGCCTCCCTCAGGGCCATCCCTCTAGCCTTCCCCTTGGTCTTGGTCTCTTTCCTCCCCGCCCACAACATCCTACTTCCAGATATTGATACTTTCCTGTGGGAACTGCAGTAATGGACTCCCTGCCCTCCCATCTCCAAAGCCCTGGGATCCTGCTGTTCCCCACCCCTCCTTGTCCTTAGGAGTGGAGGATTCCTTTTAGACCAAGCAAATTTTCACAGTCAAACTCAAAGGAAAAGTATGAAAGCACAAAAACAGGAACTGTACAAAACATGGGTTTCTAATACAAATCTAATTAGAGGGCTGTTGGGATACTCAGACATGAAATGGTGAGGGTTTGGGCTTCGGTGATCACAGTGAGAATGGAGAGAAAGGAGCCATAGGAGAACATTTTGAGTGTGGAAAATGCCAGAACATGAGAAAGGCAGAGACAATACTGGTACTTGGAGCCAAGGAAACTGATGGTTTCATGAATGGGAATACGAAGAGGGAGACACTTTCAAGGAGACCAGGAGGGAGTGGGATGCACTTGGAGCTCTGGGTACATGGAATCTGAGGTGACAGGGGGTCAAGGAGGCCTCTGGATTACAAGACTAGAGCTGGGCATGGGGATGTGGATCTGGGAATGGCCTGTAGACATGAGCTGCGTTAGCTCAACAGGAAAAATGTTCTTAAAGATCAAAGAACTGAGTCGAGAGGAAAGTCCATAATTAAGGATCCAGAGGAGGACGGTTCTCGAGGAGGGAGAGTGGACCGGGCAGTAGAAAGGGAGTTCATAAAAGCTACCTGAAGAACGAGATCAACCATGAGGGGTTGTTCTGGGACTCCCCTGGTGGTCCAGTGGTTAAGACTCCATGCTCCCAGTGCAGGGGGCCCGGGTTCGATCCCTGGTCAGGAAACTAGATCCCGCATGCCGCAACTAAAGATCCTACATGCCATAACATCCCACACGTGGCAACAAGGATCCCACGTGCTGCAACTAAGACCAGCGCAGCCAAATAAATAAATGTTTTTTTCAAAAAAGAGAGAGCGATTGTTCTGATGCCAGATGGTACAGAGATACAAAGAAAACTGAGGGCTGATTTTTTTTTTAAGCAGCGGCTTGATCAATAAGAAGTTCAATAAGAATACTTCTAAGTATCAATAAGAACTACTTTTAAGTAGTTAGTTTCAGCAAAGAGTAACAAGTATGGAATAACGAAGAATTGGTTTTTGAGGGATTCTAAACGAAGGATGACCATAGCAAAGGAGCAGGATCAAGCAGCCGACTGGTATTTGGGGAAAGCTAGTGAGGTACTCGCACGACTCCGAAAACGAGCACCTCCTGAAATTTTGCACCCTAGGTGCCTGACTCACCTCATCCTAGTCCCGGCCCTATCAAGTAGTTAGTTAGTTAGTTAGTAGACAGCAGACTCCTGGCTATGTCTAAAAACAGAGGGAAAAGTAAATGAAGTGTGAAAGAGTAAAGATGCTGGAAAGAAAGGTGACAAGCCTCAGAGTAAAATCTCCCATGACTGATAAGATGACTTGGGGACGAAGGGTCAGGATGAAGAAACATGTCTGCCCTGACAACAGGATAACTGAGGGAACAAACACAGGGTGGGAGGTCGGAGACAGAAAAGAGAAATGGAACTTCATGGAGATAAAAATGTTGAGAGGCCACGGAGAGACATTCCATTCAACACAGGAATGCCTTTTGTACTACATTCACTCCTATCTGTAACTATAATAAGTAATATAGACTCTGAAGATGCTGGAGCCATGTGGGAGGAATAAATGAACGGATGCATGACATAGAATGCTGAAGGAACAAATACACACAGATTTTTAGTTTAAGTATTTTGTGCTTTGTGCACAAGAAGGTCTGAAAACAGAGTTAGGAAAGTGAGGGCTCCTGTGAAAACTGGGGGCTCGCAAATCGCCCATCACCTACCTCCCAAAGGAGAAGAGACACATGAAAAAGATGGCGCTGGCAAAGGCATCAGGATCAAAATCACCTCCCAGGATGTCAATCACACGACCAGAATAGTAAGGGATTAATGTCTCACCTGCATGAGAACAACAGTGAATGTGCTGGTACCCAGGACCTTTTCCCACCTCCAAGCCACAGCGCCCTCTCCTGACTCACCCAACACGGCCACTGTGAGGAAGAAGAAGGCCGCACCCAGGAAAGGCAGATCTGGCCTGGAGAGTTTCAGCAACCTCCACATCAAGGCTCTGTTGTTCTCCTGGCCCGGCTCCCTCTTCGGGGCTCCGGGAGGGCTCAGGACAGCCCACACCGCCCAGCTCAGCCCTGCCGCCCCATAGCCCAGCAGCAGCCAGCTCCAAGGGGCTGAAGCCACCCTGGCGGGGGGAGCACTCAAGGCCCCTGGGACCAGGGCCCTCAGGGAGAGAAACAGGGGGGTCGCCAGGCAGAGTGGGGGCAGCAGTGCTCCCACCAACCCCAGCAGGCCTCCCAGCCTCAGCAGCCCCCAAAGCCCTCCGAGTCGCAAGGTGCCCTCCAGCCACAGGCCTGGAAGCCCGCGGGGAAGCAGAGTCCCCATGGACCCCTGCAGCACCCAGAGTAAGGCCGAGTCCGCCAGCAGCAGGAAGGCCCAGCGTCTCAGGTCAGGGAGCCTCATGGCGAGGTCTAGGGGTAGAAGGTGAGACATGACAGAGCTGATTCCCAGTCCTTGTCCCCACTCTTCCCCACTCCCACTCCACCCAGTGCGTCCACGGGTTTCCCATTTTATCTACCCACTGCTGCCCTGAAAGATGCGCTGGGTACCCCGTCCGCATCAGCACCTCCCTCCGAGGACCCAAGGCTTCGCAGAGGGAGCCAGGAAGCCTGACCATCTGCAGCCTCATCCTCTAGAGAAACTCCTCTGACCCCCTCCCCCCACCCGCTCCCGCCCGCCGCCGCCGAGCTCCAAAGGGCCGGGCGGTCCCCGCCCCGCTCCCCGGCTCCCGGGGTCCTGAGGGGCTGCAAGCCGGGGGCGCGGAGTGGGTGGTGGGTGGGCTGCGTCCCTGTTAGCGCTCCAGGTTCCCGTGCGCACCAGCTCACCGGCGGCGGCTTCCGGGCCGCAGGTCCGGGAGGGATCTTCACGTGCCGGGGGCTGACCTCTGAAGTCCCCTCGCTGCGTCTCCGCTTCGTGTCCCCTCTGTCGGCGGGCGAGGCTCCCCAAGCCAGGGCGGCCCGGCTCCCGCGGCTTTCGCTTTCGCTTCCCCAGCTGGTGCCCGGTTGTGGGCCCGGCGGCCGGCAGGGGGCGCGCGACACCTGCAGCCCGCGGAACGGACGCCGGAGTCCTGCTCCACGTGCCAGGCCCTGGTTAGTCTCACACCCTCAGCAACAGTTACTCTGTCCTAGGAAACTATTGCAGAGTTTAAAATTGCCACTAAGTAAAATACAGCTGTGTCGAGGACTGGGATGCTTTGTCATTGGAGAACCGCTGGATTTTCTTACCTCAGCTCTGAACCTATTTTGAGAACTGCCCTCTTCCCTCATCCAAGTTCCAGTTGTTGGATCTTGGGGTGTACACACACACACACCCACACACACACACACACACATATCCCAGAGCCAAAGTCCAAGCGGGAAACACGCAGGACTTCTAAACAGAAGGCCCAACTACTCTCACCAGGACCTAAGTGAGTTTCCACTTCCGGACTCTGAGCTGAGACGGCCCTCACCCCACATCTTCATCTGTCTTTCTCAGCACAGCTCCTGAGCAGAGAGTGCGTTCAGACACCTCTAGATTTGTGCTTCACATTTGTGTTGGAACCACCTTCCTCATTTGAAGGAAGTGGACTTTGTTTCTTAGTCTGTTTTAACACTGATTAGCACAGCAATCAGGATTCTGTGGGTCCTGCCGGACCCAGAGCCCATCTATGGAACAAGCAGATTGGTTTACTTCAGAAATAACTCTTCTGGTAGAAACGACCTCCCAGACTCAACACATTCCCCAAGGGAGGACCACTTGAATTCCAATCCACCCTTTTGAAATGTTATTGACACGACTACCATGAGTAACTTCAAATTTAGATTTGAAGTTAGGGGATTACTAAAACTTCTCCAATCCTGTCCATGCTGGGATTTTAAGGGTCTCTCTAGTGAAACTCTCCATTCAGCTGCTTCCCACTTACAAGCTCCTCCTTTGACTAACTCTCCTTGAAGAGGTGACATCGTCCTGCTCCTCCGTGCAGTCCCAGAGCGATTCAGAAAATCTCACTCTGTCTCATCTTTCTAACCTGGTTACTTTTTCCTCATATTTCCAACTTCAGCAAGTCCTCCTTATGTCCTCTTCCGCTTCAATCACAGTCTTGTCATCTTGCAATGGAGTGTGACCCATCATGAAATGGAAACCCTAACATCCATCTTTCCATGTAATATCCAATCTCTCCACCGGGTTATTTGAGATAAATGGGACCATGTGTACCATTACCGCACACACGTGAGAAGGAAGCTTGTTCATCCTACTCAACAAAGTCAAAAACAGTTGATCTAACTGCCCAAACCATTAACAACTGACCACATAGGAGCCTCCGGTTGGGATCCCACAGAAAGGACCCTAATCTAAATTAAACTGCACGTAAGTATCCACAGACAATGTTGAACCTTCCTGAGGTCCTGGAGAGTTGAGAGTGGAAGGAAAGCCCAGGAGAAATATTTGATGAGGCCCCATTTCTTAGGTAGGGGTTTGAGGCTCTTTTCTCAGGAAAAGTCTGACTTTATTTCCTGCTTCCTCCTGCCAACAAGCCCAGCCCTGAGCCCATGTGACCACAACACAGAGGCTTTTATAACCGTTTTCCTTTATTGTGCTTAGTAAGACACCCAGAAGGTTGGGGTGGGGGCGATGCTGTGGAGACAAAGAACACACAAAAGGATAAAGTCTGAGCTCCCACCCAGTGGCCACTGGTTCTCTATCTCTGGGTCAGGTCTCTCTCTTGGGGCGTAACCTAGCCGGGGTCCCCAAGTCAGCCAGGCTCCCTCAGAAGAGACCTGCCCGCCGCTGCCACCATTACTGACGGGCCTCCAGGTACTGGTGCATCAGGTCACTGACGTCTGTACTTTCCACTTTCACCCAGCCGTCCTCCTTCATGTGGTACACTGAGGGCAAAGGAAAAAGAACACAGAGTCATCTTCCCTTCAGCGAGACCCTGCTACTGATGTTATGGTGAAGGCCACAACAGCAACATACACTCTCGAAGCCCTATTACAGGGACTTCAATGCCCCTCTGCTGGCTCTGAAAACCCACTCCCTGCCATTCTGCCTCCCCCATGTCTCCCAATCTCAAACCCCTCCTTCCTCCCTCCCCAGGGACGTGGCAAGGGAGGGGGGGCGTTGGTCTCTTACTATTGACAACGCCTCCAGAATAGCTGTCTCGGTGGGTGGCATGAACAATTGCCCTTCGGCCCAGGTCACAGGCCTCTTCAATGCTAAGGTCGGGTCGATAGCCACTGTCCAAGACCCCATAGGCATGGGAGTTCCCACTACCAGTGGAGAACATATTTCCCGAGAGCCGAGTCCCATTTTCATCCACGTAGTAGAGTCCAGGACCCTATAGGATGCAAGAAGGTTCCAGGTTGGAAATGGAGAGGAAGTTGGTGGTAACATCCAGGTTCAAGTGTGAGCCATGAGAAGTGGACCAAAGACTAAGGATGACCCAGGAACATTTGAACTAGGAGAGCACTTGGGGAACAATCATAGAACTTAAGGGAGGAAACACAAACTTGGAATCGGCTATTTGAGCCAAAGGGACAAGCTTATGAAACAATGACCCACATCCAGACCCAGAAATTGCCGGTGGGTAACAGTTCTATAACCAAGGTTCTCTGTGCCACGCATCCTGTGGGGGAGGGAGTGGGAGCATACAGTGGGGAAACTTACCTCTCATCCACATGTGGGAGTATGGAGAAGGGAGGGGACTCACCTTCTTGTCCCAGCCACAGATCATGCTGCCCATGGAAAGGCCCATGCCCCGGTACTGGCACATCATGTTGGACAGCAGCTTGGAGGCTGCGGACACGGAGATACGCTCGCCATTCCGCAAGTAGTACAGCCTAGGTGAGGACAGGGTGGTTCCAGGAGAGGACTCAGAGGTGACAGGAGAAGGCTAGCCCTCCTAGCGGCCCACTTGATGGCCAGAAAATGACTGAAGAGTTAAGCATCTGAAAGGATTGTTTTTGTAGGCTCTAAGGATGGGGACAGAACTGGAATTTATATAGAATTGTTTTTTCTTGATTAATTAATAAATAATTCATGTATTATATGGGGTGAGGGAGGGTGAGGAGTGGTGATCTGGAAGATGCAGAATCGGGCCTAGAAGGGAGGTAAGGGGCCAGGCCTACCTGCACTCCTTCGCCAGCAGACGCTCCCAGTACTGACAGTCAGCCGCACAGCCAGACATGGTGCCGAGCAGGTAAGGGTTAATCTCAATCACCTTGTTCACCCTTAATGTGGCTGGAAGAAGATGGAGTTTGGGGAGAGGCGGAATGACCCCACAGCTCTCCCTGTGTGTCCTAAATCAATAACTGGTCCCACTCTGGTGCAGATGTTGGGCTCCTGCTGAGAGGAGGGTCCAGCTCCCCAGACGCCGCCAGCTGGAGCACACACACTCACCAATGTAACTCCCGGCCGAGGCCCGAGAATCCACGGCCACCATCACCCCGTGCTGGAACTTGAAGGCCAGCGTGGTCGTGCCGTGAGCCATCTCGATCTGAACATTCCTTTCTCCATTCCCACCCAGGGAGCGGAAGAATTCAGTCGGCTGATGAGACAGAAAAGGTAGAGAAGGGGCACTGAAAACTTCTGAAGCTGGGCGCTCCAGGAAGGGAGCTTCGAGAGCAGAGGAGGGAGGAGATATCCAGAAAGTCTCAAACCACCCATAAATGAAACAGTTAATAAGCCAGCTCTACAAGGAAATGATTTGGGAGAAGGAAAAGAAGAGGCCACGACACCAACCTTTTCCATTTGCCAGTGCGATAGAAATGAAAAAATAAAATAAATGTTACCATAGCTAAACATTTTAAGGGTGACTGTAATGGTTTTCCATTCATAGGTCATATAACCCTGAGGAAACACGTTTTATGAATGGTATCCCCATTTTACAGAAGAGAGACCCAAGTCCTAGACTAAGGGACTTGACCCAAGGCACAAAACAGTGAGTGGCGGAGGCCAGGCTCACCGCTCAAGTTCATAGGTTTTCCAAGACAATACACAGCCCCTGTGTCCTAGGGTAGCCCCATGAGAAAAGCTTCGTGATTTGTTTGTGATGGAGAATAAGCAGGAAAGCTCTCTGGTCTCCCGATGGAGGAGCCCCCTCTCCCCCTCACCTGTAACTCTTTGTCCTAACCTGCACTTCCTAACCCTCAGGCGGCCAGCCCCCAAGTCCCACGTGGCCTCTTCCCTGGCTCAGCCCTGGCCCCTGGACGTGGCTCTGCTAGTGTAAAGGATGGCCCCGTCCACATTTCCCCGCCTCCGGACAGCCTCAAGGCAGACCCTCCATTATCTGCGCCCTCCTGCCCGCCTCCCCCGGGATTTTATCACAGCCCTGACCTGCATTCCTCGGGGGAGGGCGAGTTCCGGAGATCCCAGAGAGAAACTGTAGTGACCGGGGTCCGAGTGCTGCCGGCTTCCCGCGAGGGGGAGAGCCCAGTCCTCCCGCTGCCCGCGGGGGGCTCCGCACACGTCCAGCAGCGCCATGACCGCCCAGCACCCGGAGATCTGGTGGCTCGCAGAGGAGGAAGTGAAAGCGAAAGCCCGAAGCCTTAAGGGGAGGGAACCAGAATTTTTTCCACATCCCCCTGCCCTTTCCCAGAAGTGTCCAGTGGGCGTCTGGGGACCAGGAGCATTACGTTGGGGACAGGCTTCTCTGCTCCGCTTTCATGGAAATTAGGGAAACGGGAGTGATAGACTGTCAGAAGAAAGGAAGAAAGAGAGCTAGCGGCTTCGAAAGCCCCCGGGGCGGTGAGGTTACAGTGAGAGACACCGACAGGCTGGGGCATCCTCCCGGGACAGTTGTGGGGTGGGTAGCGGTCTTAGCATCAAAAGCGTAGCCTCAACCAGAAAGCTGGAAGTCAGCGAGAACCTGGGAGCAGTTTCAAATCGGGTATGGAGGAGGGGTGTGCCAGGAGCCTCGTTTTATAAAAGTAGGGGAGGGATAGTAGTACGTGGGGGAACTGAGTCTTGAGGACAGACAAGTCTTGGGGCGACCGGCAAATGAATACACCCGCAGCGTGTGGGGGAAGGGAGCATCAAGGAGAGGGCGCAGCCTCTGAATCTTCGACCTGGTCCCTCCTAGGGCCTCTCCCCGTTCAACAGTCTCCCCGACCTGTAGCCACCCACAAGAACTGCCCTTTCTGCCTGCACCTCCTCGCGTAATTCTTGCCTGACTGAGCTCTGTCCTGTTCAACTTTTCTAAACCCCGCCTCTCCTTGCAACCTGAGTTGGCCTAATCTGCCCGGCAACCGCTGACGTCACACAACCGCAGCCCTCCCTGAATGGAAAAGATTTACTAGACCATCCCTCTCACTGCGCTGAGTTACCCCGGCAGGTGCCACTGCGGAGCCGGCTGAGCCCTGCTGGCAAGGACTGGCGCGGGCAGCCGGCTGAGCGAACGAGGTGGTGAATTTCCTCTAAACGTGCTCACCCTCCGTCCTCCATCTCCGGACTCTGAGGCACTGCAGCGGCTGGTGCCTTGGAGGACGCTGTATCCCCGTCTGGCTCATCCTTGGGGGCCGGCACAGGGGGGATGGAGAAGTGAATGGAGAAGATGGCACACTTAGGGCTGGGAAACACTGAGGATGCTGAAGGAGGAAGGGACCCGGCTCCTGAAAAGTGTCCTGCAATGGTCGGTGGGCCATTTGGTCCACTGAAAACATGAGAAACCACAGTACAAAACACCAATTTTATTATAAATATCAAGAATCCACAGGGTATTTATGGGCCAGCATATGCCTCAGGTCAGATTGCAAAGGAGCTGACCTTTCCTCTCTGTGTATTCTAAATATTCCTCTTCACTTTAAAGGTGTCAGCCACACCAACCCCTGGCTCCAAACCAAGCTACACTAAAGAGTTATAAAGCCTGTTTTCTTCCAGGAAATCTGCATAACCAAGAGGAGCTTGGATAGCCGATAACACTTAAGGTAAAATTTCATGCATCACCTCAGGGGGTTACATTTTAGAATGTCCCCCCTCCCAATAGCAGCTGCGCACTCTGCAACCCTGGTAAGACCTTTGCTCTCAAACTCTCCATTATAGAGAGGAGGGAAAAGGGGAGGGAAATAGAGTGTGCAGGTCTGAGGAGTCTTTCATTCTGGAGCACCTGACCCGCCAGGAGCCTGCACCATGGTCCAATAGCGCCCCTTATTCGCCATGAGCTGCTGGTGGGTTCCCGCCTCAACGATGGTGCCTCCTTCCAGAAAGAGGATGTGGTCAGCCTGCTCCACCGAGCTGAGGCGCTGGGTGATGAGAAGCACAGACCGAAAGCACCGCTCAGGGCTTTTATACAGGAGCTGCTCCACCTGTGAAAAGACGTACACTCTGTCAGAGCTGGGGACCACTCCCAGCTCAGGGAGACATCTGAGTTTCCAGAGCTGGGACAGACCTGGCCAGGATCACTGCCACCTCTGCCAATAACCCCAAGGAGATTGAAAAATCTCCTTCTGGTGCTTCTCTGTCAGACCTTTGATTTGTGAAGGGCTGTTTACACGAGACAGCAACAGTAGAATAAAAGAAAAAGTCCTAAACTGGGAGATTGGGACTGACATATACACACTACCATATATAAAACAAATAACTAATAAGAACCTGCTGCAGAGCACAGGGAACTCTACTCAATACTGTGTAATGGTCTATACAGGGGGAAAATATCTAAAAAAAAAAAAAAAGAGTGGATATGTGCATATGTGTAACTGATTCACTTTGCTGTACACCTGAAACTAACACAAAACTGTAAATCCACTGTACTCCAATAAATTTTTTTTAAAAGTAATGAAAGAAAGAGTCCTAGGTGCTAAAACCCATTAAGAAAAGAGTGAAGGATACTGAGTAGTCTCTCCTCTCTAATTTTTATATTCTCTTTTAAGGAAATATAGCTCAGTAGTGAAGAGCGTGTGCATTCCAGTCAGGCAGTCTTGAATTGGGCTCTAGGCTCTGCTATTCAACAGCTGAATGACAGTGAGCGGGTTATTTAACCTCTCTTGGCCTCCGTTTTATCATCTGTTGGGTGAAGATAACAACACCCAGCTCTCAAGCATTCTTGATGGATAAGTGAGCAAGAGAGTCCATGTCAAGGGCCATCCAGCATGCACAGAGTGAACGTTCAATTCATTATTAGTATTATGAGGACAGTCTCTTGCTTATGTTTGGCTTCACAGATTCAGGGTCTGTAGATCATCTCTTTTAACTGGTTTTAGGCCTCTTGGGGAGAAGCTAATGGGAACTGAGGACTGCAAGGACCAGTTTGGAGAATTACGATGTTAGTATAATAACAAAGGAGGCGTAAAGGAAGGAGGATTGGGTGGGAAATAAGCATTAAGAAGATGACTTCTCACCCGGGACTGGCTATTTGCATCCAGGGCGCTGGTAGCATCATCCAGGATGAGTACACGTGGTTTCCGGATCAAGGCTCGAGCCAAGGCCACCGCCTGTCGCTGACCCCCTGATAGCTGGCCCCCAGCCTCACCTACCTCTGCAGAGACAAGGGCCAAGGTGAGAGCTGGACAGGCACACGTGCACCCGTGTGCCCGCATGCACACACACACACGCACGCAGGTACACATCAAGGACTGATGGATGCAGCAGGACAGGGAAGGTTCTGGGAAGGTAAAGCAGTTCTGAGGATATGAGGATGAAAGAGCCACAGGAACAAGATCTGACGACTTCAAACTGATGTCAGTGCGGCGGGAGGAGCTAAGGAATTAAGGCAAGACTACTGGGGTTTCAACAAAGGTGAAGATGTCTGGGTGGTGATGTGAGTGGAGAGAGCACCTGTGTCATAGCCTTGAGCGAGTTCAGAGATGAAACCATGGGCTCCGGACTCCACGGCAGCAGCCGTGATTTCCTCCATGGTTGGCTTCTGGACCAGCCCATAGGCAATATTTTCTTTAAAGCTTCTTCCAAAGAGCTGTGGCTCTTGTCCCACAGCAGCCACCTGGGACAAAAGACAATGCAGAGTCACAGAACAAGGAACACAGGAGTGTGGTTCTCTAGAGACTGAAGACTGAGATTCTCTCTTGGGAAGATATTACAAAATTGCAAGTCCTGACCACAGGCCCACCTCCACCCAAGGTCTCCTAACACTCCCTTCAGAGTACTGGTGAGAATGCTCTTCTGACCTGAGGCTCCCTGCCCTCCCCCATGCCATCTTCTTGCTCACCTGTCTGTGCAGGTAGCGGTGCTCATATTTGGGAAGGGGCTCCCCATCCAGCAGCACCTGCCCCTCGGTGGGCTGGTACAGGTTCTGCAGCAGGGCAGCCACAGTGCTCTTCCCAGACCCATTGGGCCCCACCAGTGCCGTCACCTCTCCAGGACGAAGGGTGAACGTCAGCCCCTGGAAGCCACAGAATCACACACTAAGAGGCAGCCGGAGGCACCTAACCTTGAGACCCTCAGTCATCTTCTTGCTACACTGTCTTGTCAATGTCTTGTCAATGTCTTCCCCCAGAGAAGAAAGGAGGAAAATGGGGAAATACAGCAACTCCTCCCTGCCTACATGCACAGACACCTCCCCATGGAGCAGAGATGGAAGATGAAACAACGACAAAGGCAAAGACTAAGCACCACTGCGCCACACGCTCAATCTCAGATGGCATGAGGAAAAAGAAAAAACTCACACTCCAAACCACAGGTGGGAAGAAAAAGGAAAAGTAGAAGACCGGACACACAGATTTTGCTTCAGCGATGCCTTAGGATAGGAGAGCCTTCTCCCTGAGCCTCCTCTCCCATTCTCCTTGGAAATCCAGCCTGGTCCTTGCATTTGGGGCAGTTTTATGGAGCATATGATCTCGTCTTTGCCTCTGAAGGGTGAGGGCGTATCTATCTACTCCTGGCGCTAAGCAGGTTGAAGGCAGGAAGAAAATTTAGGATGGTCGAGTTGAGAGTGAGGTTGGTAGAATGCAGGGATTGGTAGGCTGTACCTGCAGTACTGGGACATCTGGACGGCTTGGGTAGGCGAAGGAGACACCCTGGAAATGGACGAGGCCCTGCAACTTCAAAGAAGTCAACACACCACTGGCTGGGCAGTGAGGGATCCGGTCCAAGTATTCAAATATTTTCTCTGAAGAACCCACAGCCTTCTTTACCCTGGGATAGGTGGACAGCAGTACCTGGAGGAGAGGTATGAATAGTGAGGCAGGGGACGGGAGGGACCCAATCTATTGCCAGGGTTTATGTGATGTGAGAAGGGCAAAGGAGGGAAGGAAAGTGACTCAGGTGGTGATGGCACAGGGGAAGGAAAAGCATTGGGGAGTGAGAATGGAAGGACCTCACCTCAACAGCTGTGGTGAACTGGCTCTGGTAGAGAACAAAGGTGACCAGGTGCCCACTGCTTACAGTCCCACTTGTCACCAGCTGCCCACCGAAATACAGGATTCCCACCTTCAGCAGCATCCCTGAGATCTATGGAGAGACCACAGAGAAAAGGGACTGTGGTAGGAAATCTAGAGGGGGCGCAAAGAACCATTAGCATTAACATTAAGGAAAGATACAGTCCCATTCCCCCAAGTAACACAGGATGTTCAACAGGTATTAAGGAATGAACCCGTGGAGTCTCACTCAGTCACACACGATAGAAGTCAATCATCATCACCACCATTACCAGTAGCGCCTTGTTTGGGGAGCGTTTTGCTCTTCACAAAAGGCTTTTACGAATGTAATGTCATCTAATATTCATATCAAGGGCCCATGTAAACAAGGTTATATCACTCCCATTTTTTTAAATGAGAAAAGTCTCAGAGACAGGAAATTACCAGCCCATGGTCACAGAGCTAGTAAGTGGCAGCATGAAGGCAGGAACTTCTGATTGCTGGTCTAGTTCTCCGTCGATTACATCATAAGATGCCCCACATCCTTGGCTTCCGCTACTCCCATGGCTCTCAGGAAGTTCATCCCCATAGTCCTAGCATGAAGCACACCCAGGTGCAGGAAGGTATAGCTCCCTGAGCACCCCCCATGAGGCAAAGGAAGGCCCCGGAACTGTTGGGGAGATTTTGTGCACTCTGAGGGAAAGGAAGCCATCTAGCATGCCTAAAAAGAGGGAGGGGGTTAGGAACACTGAGTGGGGTCATCGAGCCTCTGGTTGCTGGGATATGGACACTGAACCCACCATCGCCGAGGGAAGGAAGAGGGAAAGGGAAAGGTATTGAAGCATCTCAGGGACCAGGGAATAGGCATTCATCCCCAGGTGCTCACACTGGTGGTCCAGAGGTTGACCGCATAGGCCAGGGCCTCCTTCTGGTTGAGTGTCTTCATTTCATACAGCTTTTGCCTGAACTTCTGGGCCTCACCCTCTTCGTTGGCAAAGCTCCGGACTGTAGGCATAGCTGATAGCACCTCAATGGCCACCTGGCTGGATTTTGCCAGAGATTCCTGCACCTGTGTTGCCAGCACCTGCAGACACATGGACAGGAGATGTCACACACGGTTGGCAAACCATAAGGGACGCTAGGACCTGAGTTATCCAATTAGCGATTAAAGGTAAGAAGCAGCAGAGGGACAGGAGAGAAAGGGACACGACTATAACCCCCTGATACTAAAGAGATACAGAGAAGAGAAAATGACTCAGGAGGGTCATAGGGGATCACATTCTTGAGATTGGTGATCATATTCTTCTTTTTAATTTTTATTTTATATTGGAGTATAGTTGATTTACAATGTTGTGTTAGTTTCAGGTACACAGCAAAATAATTTATAAACACACACACACACACACACACATATATATGTTCTTTTCCCGATTCTTTTTCCATATGTGCTATTACAGAGTATTAAGTAGAGTTCCCTGTGCTATACAGTAGGTCCTTGTTCCTTATCTGTTTTATATATAGTACTGTGTATAGGTTAATCCCAACCTCAGTGAACATATTCTTAAAGCAGATTGTTCGCAGACATTAGAAGACCCAGAGAACGTGAAGACAGACACCGAGCAATCCAGGAACGTGGACAAGGAGTTCTAAAGAGATGAAGAATCAGTAAAGGTGCCAGGAGAGAAATCTGAGAGGAACTGAACCCACCAAATCTGGGCGATGAGGGTCAGTATAGGTTGAGGCAACTCCCCAGACATACCTGGTACCATTTTCCCAGCTTCTTAGGCAGAAGGAAAAGCAGTGGCAAGGCGACCAGGGTGACCATGGTGAGGGATGGGGACCCCCAGAGCATGAGCCCCAAGAGACACAGTCCCCGCAAGAGGTACCACAGCAACAGGCTCAGCTGCGAACTCAGGGACTCATTCATGGTGGATGTGTCCTCTGTGACCCGAGATGTGATGGCACCTGCCAAAGGTTGAGGAGAAGAGAGTGAGTGAATGAGAAGCTCAGAATGATGGGAGGGACCAGCAGTGAGTCAGGGTGCCAGGGGGAGGGGTTCTAAGAAGGTTGGCAAGACAAGGTCAGTGGTAGGGAAGTTTGGAATCTCAACGCAAGGAGAATGTGTTCCAGAGGAAAAGCCTGGCTCAAGACCTTCCATTTTAACGCCAAAGAAACCGATGCCCTTGTGAATTTCCAATTCTCTGACACATTCCTGTCCTCTAAAGGACTTGTATATCCCCTGCACATAGGCAGGAAAAACTTAAACTGATCATGTAACAGAGCTGGAGAAAAATGAAGGTGCTGCTAGAAAGCAGTCCAGGAAACTGCAGCAAGTCCTGGACTGGGAATCAAGAGATGAGTTCTATCCCCAGGTTCATCTCTATCCTTATGTGTCTATGCAAGTGTTGGCATTTAGGGTCTGGGCCTCAGTCTCCTTCTCTGTAAAACGAGGTGGTTGGACTCGGTGATCTCAAAATTTCCAGGTTTGAAAGTTCTGTCATTTCTACCTAAATACAGACAGAGGGATATATTTGTGGAAGAATCTTGGATGGAAACACTAGGCTTTCCTGAAGGTCAGAAGTATATGCATTTTGCTCTTGAGGTGTGTCACGAATAGGACATGACAATGTTTATCTGTGAGAGGGAATCAAGGTTGTAAGTAACAGGATGTACGGGGATAGAAACAGTAAGTGAAAAGAGTTTCACAAGAAACCTGTTTGGTTCTTTTGAAAAAACTCTGTTTCCTGGCGTAGGACAGCCCGAAACACCTCTCCCTGCAGGTGGCTGTGTGCGTAGCCTATGGTTCTGTTGTAGATTCCATCAGCCGCGAACTCCAGCACTGCACTAGGGGCAGACAGAGAAGAAGGGCCGGGCACCGTCAGCCACCCCCACCCTCCGCCACCCCCCCACCGAAAGTGCACTCTGGATGGCGGACCCAACTTTCAACTCGCTCTTTTTCAGGGTTCCCCCATCCCCAGCCTTCCGACTTCAGCCCCCAGACCTGGCTATGGTGAGGACGGACATGAGGGTTATGTTGCGAGTGAAGGCAATGCCTGTCGGGTCTTGTAGAATCCAGTCCGTGAAACGGCCCGTGAAGAATGGAATGGCCATCTCCCCTGGGGAGGGAGAGAAATATCAAGTCTAAGCAGGTCAGCTCTAACCAGACTGCCCCCGCCCCCCGGCCCACCATCCTTTCATCTTTACCCATTATCCTGGAGGGCTGTGGCAGAAAGACACAATCTATACCTAAACGGGCCACCCCAGAACCCAAAACCTTGTGGCCCCACCAGACCTTTAGAGGTTGAATGAGGAAGGCTAGGGATCATAGGATGGGCTGCCCCAGAGAAAAGGCTCTGTTCAAGGTGGCCAGTGAAGCAACCCCTGGGGCACCCTTGGAGTCCAGGACTCCTGACTCCTACCCAGTACAGGGCTCTTCCCTCTCCACTGGGGCTGTCTTCTCAAGACCTGAGCTGGGTCCCCTTCTCCTCACCCACATTTCCGAGAACTCATACCAATCTATCTCACTGATCATTCATCTCGATCCCCTCCCAGTCCTCTAGCCTCGTCCCTCTCCCCCTGCATCCCCCTTACCAAGACAAGAGAGGGCCACCAGGGCCAGAAGGAGCGGGAGGCGGTTTATCTCCGGGCCCAGGAAGCCTAGAAGTCGGCTCACCGCCACTCCAAAAGCCCCGTGAGCTCCTTGCACCCAAAGCCTCATCTTATGCCACAGGGCGGCCGCGGGCAGCGCCGCCGTGTAGCCGAGCGCGAAGGCGTCCAGGCGACTTCCCCAGTGCAGTGGCCTGGTGTTGTCAGCGTCCCCGGAGACTCCCCAGGAGCCCAGCTCTCGGAACGAGGCAAGTCCCGGGAGGGCCAAGCCCAGCGCCGCCGCTAGCGGCTCCAAAGCAGCCAGCCAGCCCGGGACTCCTGCGCTATCTCCGCGGAAGCCCAGCGCGGCCCCGAGGACGCCGCGGGCCCCCAGCCACAGCAGCGCCCAGCGGCCCAGGCCCGCCACCCAGACCCGCAGCAGCGGCAGCGCGGGGGGCACCAGCAGGGAGGCTGCCCGCGGCAGCGCCGGCCGGAGCAGCGTCCAGTCGGCGAGGAGCAGCAGCGCTGTCCCCAGCCACGCGAGGGAGGCTCGGGAGGGGCGGACACACCCGCGGGGCGCGGGGGAGCCCGGGCTCGCCATTGCCGGCCGCTGTTCGAAGCCAGCCCGGGGCACGGCACTCGCGCCGCCCGCGCCGGGCCGCAGTCGCCGGATGCTGTCGGAGTCCCGGCGGGGCGCGCGCCCGGACCGCGGCGGGGAGCGAGCAGGGAGGGCCCGGGCGGGGCTTCGGAAAGTCCCGGGAACCGGCCGAGCCCGCCGGCGCTGGCCAGAAACGAGCGGTTTAGGGGAAAGGGAAAACGAAAGCGGCTCCGGCTCTGCAGACCCGCCCACTCCGAAGGCGGCCCGCTCGGACTATTGGGGGAGAGGGCGTCGACATCAGATCTGAAGTTTGGGGGAGCAGCCCTGGCGCTCCACCTCCTCCATCACCAGCCCCGACCCTCCTCCTGTCCGCGCCTCCGCTTGCGGGATCCGCGGGTCCCGACTGTGTCCCTCCGGCCTCTGGGCGGGGCTCGTACGTCATCTCTCTCCAGGCAGATCTGCCCCGCGGAGGTTAGCGCCCGGGTGTGAAGCCTCGAGGACTGGACCCCGGCGCCCCCTGGCGGGCGCGGCGAAGGGGCGGGGCTGCAGGCAGCGCGAGGAGCGCTGTCCCGGGTTGGACAGCAGTGCCGCAGGCGGCGAGGAGCGCGGCGCCGGGATGCTGCGGGCGGGAGCACCCACCGGGGACTTACCCCGGGCCGGAGAAGTCCACACCGGGGTAATGAGTCTGCTCTTGAGGGTCAGCGGAGGGGTGGAGGAGGTCGAGCGGCAGGGGGATCCTGGAAGCGCCAAAGAGTGAATTCGGAGACTACAAGGTGGGGAGATGGCTTTAGCAGGCAGTGCGCGCACCCCGAAATGAACACGGGCGTCTCTGTTCTGAAGGGGTAGACTAGGGGTCCGCGAAGGGACTGGGCACGGAAGGCTGGCGGAGGAGGGGTACTTTGGCTCAAAGCTGGAAGCGTTAAGGGGAAACTGCTCTAAAGCGCTTTCGCTTTCACTCTGGGCTAGAGAGAGGGGCTGGTTAAATAAAGGGAGGGGGTTCGAGAAGGTGCACAGAGAGAAGGAAACGGTGCCCTGGGTATAGTAGGACAGCACTTGAGAGAGGGGAGTATGGGCACTGATTGAGAAGGGAGACATCACGCAGATCTTTGATAAGCTAGCCCCTGGGTAACTCACAGCGCCAGCGCTGATAATGGGGCTTCCCTGTGAGCTGGAGGTGCCCTTCCCCAGCCTGGCCCAGAAAGGCTCTTACTTCGCCCAGGTGCCAGCCGTGCTCCCCTCCCTGTGTCTTCCCCACCCACCCCACAACCTGCTGGAGGACTTTTGCCCAGGCTGGGCCCCTGGGGCAGATGGCAGCCCAGGGCAGGCTGGCTTCTGCTTTCAAACGACTGCCACCATGCTTAGCTTGGGGGCTGCTTTGTTATAAAGGAATAACCTCTCTGATGGGATTGCCCCTGTTCTCTGGTCTGCTATGCATGATGAATCAGTATGTCAAAATGAACACTCCAGCCAATATCCCTAGAGGCCAGAGTAACTTATGGAGTGGTGAGTATAGCAGTAAAACCACGTATAAATTAGAAAATCTCCCCTCACTGCCAAATGAACAGTGAAAAGGAAGAAGCAGAAGTCAAAACAAAGCATGGGTGCTAGACATGGGTTTTAGTCCTGTGTGACCTTGGGTAAGTCACTTGAGTTCTCTATGACTCAGTTTCTGCATTTGTAGGATCTTTAAGCTCTTTCCAGCTCAACAGGAGTAAAAAAATGTAGCTTTATTCTCCTTCGCTCTTCCTTAATTCTTTTCCTTAATTTCTTTTCTTGGCCTGGGAAAGTCAGCTCAGACTCCCCAATCAAATCCTCTCTTGGTACAGATCTCTTCCACTGGCTACTCTTTCCGCTGGCTATTTACCTCTTGATCAGAAATCCTTGAATGAGACCTTTATTTTAAACTGTCCCATGTGTTTCTTGCTGCTTTCCTCCTTCCTTGACACGTGGCCATGCTAACCACCGACCCCTGAGCTGTTTTCTGATGTTTTCCGTTGTTCAGGAAAGAGCTCACTTCTGATTAAGGGGGGTGCGGTGGATGATTCTGGGCCAAAAAAAAAGAGGCTTGAGCTTGTTTCCCAAGGTCACGGTCCCTTGCTGTGGGGGGAGGTCTGTAGCACATCTGTATACACAACAAGCATACTTGGAGGTAATTCATTTGTGGAGCTGCGTCCCCAGGGCTTGGAAGCCCCCTGGGCCCTTCACTCCAAGGAAGCACTTATGCCCCTAGGAGCCTCATCCCACCTCTCTCTTTACAGTGGAAAGGATTCTAGGGATGCTGTTCTCTCTGGTGGTACCACGGCCAGGCGCTGACATTCCCTTGCCGCTGGGAGAGACAACAGAGGAAACGGAAAGATGAAGAAAAAATCCCCTTCTGGGAGTCAGCTCTGGCCTAAATTACCGTATAACCTCGGGCCAGTTGCCTCACCTCTGAGAACGTTTCCTCTGTAACATGAAGGGATCAAGGCTCTTCCTGCTCTGACATTCTGTGTCTCTGCAGACAACCATCATGGCGGTAGAGTTTGATGGGGGCGTCGTGGTGGGATCTGACTCCCGGGTGTCTGCAGGGTGAGTACCAGTGACTATGTGTACTTTTGGAAGGAAGCTAATGGCCCCCAATGCACATGTTTCTTAACCATCCAAAAAGAGACTGGCGCACTGAAGCGTTGGAGAAACTGAGTGAACCTTTCAGAAAGGCCACTATAATAAGATATTGGGTAGGTGTTTGGGTCTCTGACTTCATGGAGAAGAATCTGGGGCCTGAATGCTAATGTGGCCTGTCCCAGGGAGTCACAGAATCAGGTCTGAAAAGGGTTTAGGAGATAGAGATTTCAGGGGCCCTCCTTCCATCTATGTTTAGAGATAGAAAAGATGGTTCTGCCAAGAAGATATTCTGGTTTCTGATTCATTCATAAGTTTGTCTCCCTCCCTTCTGGCCAGTTTCTTCACGTACAAGATAAGTACACAGGATTAGGTCAACATTACCCATTTTATGTTCCATAGAACACACAATTTCCTCAAGATGGTTAATAACAAAGGAACATTAACAAGGGGAAGATTATTCTTAGCTTAATTTAGTATTTTTTGTTTTATTATTAAAAATCTAAGCCTGAAAATAGTCTAATTTTGATCATTACTTGCAGTGTTTCATTTGTTTGAGACAATTCTTTGCTTCCTGCTTTAATCCAAGCATTAAATTTCATGTACTCTGAAGCCATTCTCTTGTCAAGTAAATCTGAGAAACACTGAAAGATGAACATCAAAAAATTTGGCAACTCGCTGTATGATCCAGCAATCCCACTCCTGGGCATACATCCAGACAAAACTACAGTTCGAAAAGATACATGCACCCCTATGTTTATAGCAGCACTATTCACAATAGCCAGGATGTGGAAGCCACCTAAATGTCCATGAACAGAGGAATGGGTAAAGAAGATGTGGTACACAATGAACACTGGGGTGCATGTATCTTTTTGAATTATGGTTTTCTCCAGGTATATGCCAAGGAGTGGGATTGCTGGGTCATATGGTAGCTCTATTTTTAATTTTTTTAAGGAATCTCCATACTGGTCTCCATAGTGGCTGTACCATTTACATTCCCACCAACAGTGCTGGAGGGTTCCCTTTTCTCCACACCCTCTCCAGCATTTATTGTTTGTAGATTTTTTGATGATGGCCATTCTGACCGGTGTAAGGTGATACCTCATTGTAGTTTTGATTTGCATTTCTCTAATAATTAGTGATGTTGAGCATCTTTTCATGTGTTTTTTTGCTGTCTGTATATCTTCTTTGGAGAAATGTCTATTTAGATCTTTCACCCATTTTTTGATTGGGTTATTTGTTTTTTTGATATTGAGCTGCATGAGCTGTTTGTATATTTGGAGCATTGATATTAATATAATATTAATCCCTTGTTGGTTGCTTTATTTGCAGATATTTTCTCCCATTCTGAAAAAAAAAAGTGTATATGTATATATATATAACTGATCCATTTTGCTTTATAGCTGAAACTAACACAACATTGCAAATCAACTAATATAGATGATTTACTTCATTGTACAGCAGAAACTTAACAACATTGTAAAGCAATTATACTCCAATAAAATAAAGTTATGTTTACACTAAAAAAATAAAAAACAAATCAACTATTCTCCAATAAAAATTTTTTCAAAAGATGTGATGTATATATATGTGTGTGTATATATATACACACACACATATAAACACACAAATACATACACAATGGACTATTACTCAGCCATAAGAAAGAATGAAATAATGCTATTTGCATTACTGCATTATTGTAACGTGGATGGACCTAGACATTATCATATTAAGCATAGTCAGAAAGAGAAAGACAAATACCAAAAGATATCACTTAAATGTGGAGTCTAAAATACGACACAAATGAACATATCTACAAAAGAGAAACAGACTCACAGACATAGAGAACAGACTTGTGGTTGCCAAGGGGGAGGGGTGTGGGGAAGGGATGGATTGAGAGTTTGGGGTTAGCAGATGCAAACTCATATATAGGATGGATAAACAACAAGGTCCTACTGTACAGCACAGGGAACTCTTTTCAGTATCCTGCGACAAAGCATAATGAAAAAGAATATGAAAAAAGAATATACATATAACGGAGTCACTTTGCTGTACAGCAGAAATTAACATGACGTAAATCAACTATACTTCAATAAAATTTTGTAAAAAATTGGCAGCTCTAACGGTGATGACTTTTGACTCCTTCCTGACAGAGAGGCGGTGGTAAACCGAGTGTTTGACAAGCTGTCCCCCCTGCACCAGCACATCTACTGTGCTCTCTCTGGCTCCGCTGCTGATGCTCAGGCCATAGCAGACATGGCCGCCTACCAGCTGGAGCTCCATGGGTATGAAGCTTTGGGGTCCCCAGTTCATGCCGCCAACTAGCGAACTGTTCCAGGAGCACTGCCCTGGAAGATGAAAAATTCTTGCTCTGCCTCCGGCATTCATTAGCATTAAACTGGCACTTGAATCTCTCGAAGCTGGTTTCCCGCACCTGTAGAGATAACTAATGGTACCTTCCGTACCTCTTCAGATGGTTATTTCCAGAATCGAAAAATATGAGTGAAAATGGTTTGAAAACTGCAAATCACTCTCCTAATATAAATAGTGAGGAAGAAGATAAGGATGTGGACCACCATATTATCAGGTGGTAACCATGGGGAAAACCAAGGTCACTGGGGCAGAAGTAAAGCTTATCTGCTTTTACCCACATGGGCAGGGCTCTGGCAGCCAGGAGAATTATGTCACTGGGGGCTCTGGGCGGGACAGAGTGAAGGAGGGAGAACAATTAGCAACTGAAACCTTCTTCCAGTGGGTGATGTGAGATTCTGGTTCCCCTGCACATGTGGGAGGGGAGCTGGAGTTTGAATCCTTGCAGCTGTAGGTTTTGGGTGTTCCCGGCAGGGATGATGGTAGTGGCCGGGGAGTGTGGAACTTCAGGAAATCACATTGCCGCCTATTCCTAACCCTTCCTTTAGAATGGAACTGGAGGAACCCCCACTCGTTCTGGCTGCTGCAAACGTGGTGAGGAATATCAGCTATAAATACCGGGAGGACCTGTCTGCACATCTCATGGTAGCTGGCTGGGACCAACGCGTAGGGGGCCAGGTGAGTCTCTTCCAATGTCTTCCCTCCCTTGGGGTTCCCCTCTCCCCCCAGAGAGGGAGGTGGAGGTCATATGGCATTCTAGCCAAGAGTTCCAAAGACACTGCCTCTAAAAGCACAGGATAGTCTCAAAGGAGAAAGGCCTGAGATGCTGGGGCTTCACTGCAGAGTGTGGAGACCACCTGCTTGTCTCAGTGGTGAGCAGAGAATGGAGGCTTCTAGAGTCTGACCTGAGGATGTCTCCCGCAGGTATATGGAACCATGGGAGGGATGCTGATTCGACAGCCCTTTTCCATCGGTGGCTCTGGCAGCACCTACATCTACGGTTACGTGGACGCGGCGTATAAACCGGGCATGTCCCCAGAGGAGTGCAGGCGCTTCACCACGAATGGTAACGAAACAAGTGGAAGGGTACCCGGGACAGGGGTTGTTAAACATGGGGAGAAGGTAGAGTATGAGGAACAGGAATACGGGTGACCATTTAATTATATGTCCAAACTAGGACACTTTTTTTTTTTTTTTTTTGCGCACGGCTCCGCGGCATGTGGGATCTTCCCGGAGCAGGGATCGAACCCGTGTCCTCTGCATTGGCAGGCGAATTCTTAACCACTGCGCCACCTAGGACGCCCCAAACGAGGACACTTTTGAGAGGGAGAGGGAGCAAATGCTAAACTAGATGGGCTTTCAGGACAAAAGGCATAAACCAGGACTGTTATGAGTACACCAAATTAAGATCTAGGGTGACCGCAAGAGCCAGTGGTGTGCGGGAGCTAACTTGGGCCAGCTCATAAGAGCCGATTGTGAAATATTCAAGGATTTGGGAGCTGCTTGTTTACCTATTTATAACTCAAAATTAATCATGGCAGGAGTATTCAGACCAGGGACATGGTATAGTCTTTCTTTTTTAAGTTGGTTGACCACCACTAACTTTGCATCTCTAGGACATGGGCTCTGAAGTCTAAAAGCGGTCCTAGGCATATGGACAGGAGGGAAGGGAAATGATTTTTGAAGCTAAGCCATTCTCTCTTCCTCTCTCCAACTTGAAACCCTCTGCAGCTATTGCTCTGGCCATGAACCGGGACGGCTCCAGTGGGGGCGTCATCTACCTGGTCACTATTACAGCCGCTGGTGTGGACCATCGAGTCATCTTGGGCAATGAGCTGCCGAAATTCTATGACGAGTGAATCTTCCTCAGACTTCCCTTCCGTATTTTGTAATAAACTTTCTAGGACCAGAAGCTGGTATGGTCGATGGTCACTCAGGGAGATGAAGCTTGGGAAGGGGGCTTCTTCCCACCCAGATGTTAGCATATCCTTTTTATTCTTCTGTCTCCATGTCTAAAACATCTCTCCCAGAGGAGAGAGCAGGGGGCAGGAGTATCCTAGAACAAGGAAGAGCCCTATACATGACAGGTCATCATGTACTGAGTGATTTTTGAATTATTAGAAACAATAAAAATTCTCATTCTCTGACGCCCAAGGGATGAAGGTGCATGAGAGGATTTGGGGTTCATTCCTTCAAGGCTAAGACTGACAGGGAGCTAAGACAGCAGCACACATGAGGATTAGCTAAGAGTGCCAGCAAGCGCACATGGAAAAGAGTTCCTTTCATAATGCATTCATTCACCTTAGAGACCAAAGCATGATAACCACGTAAATATTCGGGGGCGGGGCGGGGGGGCATGTGAATTTCAAAGAATAATAGCAATAACAAAAAAGCAACATTTATTTAACCAGGGATTAGCTACATGCTTATAAACTTTGTCTCTTAGAAGCCAAACAAAAAAAACCTTATGAAGGTACTACAACTAACTCTATGTAAGGATAGATGGAAGCTTAGGAAGAGTAAGTCATGGCAAGTTCAAAAGCTGAGATGTGGAATTTAGTTTACCATATGCCCTTCCTCTACCACCACATGAAACCTTCTTTTCCCTCAAGCTTCATATATCATCTCCTTGAAATCTGCAATATTGAGTCCAGCCCATTATTTGACACTTAGGATGTTGTCACTAGATGTTTGAGTAACTGTATTAAACAGATCCTACCTTTGCCAGGTATTTCCTGAGTGACAGCATGAATTACTCCCCTTCTCTGAGCCCTCATTTTCTCTTTTGTCAAATGAAGGTGTTGAGTGACATCTAAGATGGTTAATAGCTTTGACACTCAATGCCATTTTGCTTGTAAGTGAGCAGTTAAGATCTATATTTAACAGAAATCCTAGTAGACTACCCAGGAAGCTTCTGTCTGCTTTTCTTTCTGGATCTCAGGCTCAGCATACAAATTCAAAGTACTCTACGTCCTTGGTACTGTGTATTTGCTTTGGAGAAAAATAATCTAAAATTACTAGAGCCTTGAGTTCTTTCTAGCCATGAGATTTAATTTATTTTGAAATTTAACATAATAGTTTAAGAGCCTCTCTCTCCTGCTGATCATAACTCCACAACTTAAACTCTGGAGAGCAGACAAAAGCAAGTACTAAACCATTCTGAAAAATAAACAAGAGCAGGGGGATTGTGAAAGAGTCAAAACTCGGGGAGGCAACACTCTGGAGGGAAAAGTAGGTTCAATATTTTTTCCTCTTTCCTCTCATGGCTCTGCCCTGAAGTCAGGCATCTGCTGCAGAGCTGCACTGCTGAGCTGAACTTCTGAGAAAAACACCATCGTTCTGGCCAGAGGAACTGAGAAAAGGGGCCCCTGTGGGCAGGAAACTGTAGGGGAATCTCCCAGAGCTGGAGACGGGGACTCCCTAATTCTAGGATGACCCAGTTACTCCTGGGCTGCATATGCGACACAACCAGCACAGCACAGAGACTTTGAGAACGGAATGAAGATGTAAACCTTTTAAAATCAGATGGCCATCCTTTTCTTTATTGGCCAAAAAATTGCGTCGTTATGCCCCTCATTCCAAAAAGGGCTTGTAGCTGCTTACAATTTAAAAAGAAAAAGGAGGACAAGAAGGAGGGGGAAGGGAGGAGGAGGAGGGAGAGGAAGCAGGGAGGAGGGAGAAAAAGAAAATAATGAGAACAAAGACAAAATAAAGTTAAGAAATGAAGCCAAGAGGTAAAACCAATATACAACATGAATATCTCTTTAAAAAAGAAAAGTGATGTGCTGGAGCTGTCTTGAACAGCCTAACAAGAGCAGATTGTAAAACATTCAGGAATTTTGAAAGGCAGTTGTTAACCATTGGTAGCTTGACGTTGACCATGGTGGAAGCATTTATGCTACAGAAACCAGCAATGCTATACTTTAGAACTTTTTTGGTGTTTTCCCCAGAAAGCCAGTTTAATGGGCCACGTGTGGATCAGCCAGCTATCTATGGGTGAGAAAAAATTGGCTTTGAGGCATAGGGTAGTGAAAGCAAAGAAGGAAATGAAATCAGGTACAAGATTCAAAAGATTCATTTAAAAAGCAAATCAGGGACTTCCCTGGTAGCACAGTGGTTAAGAATCCACCTGCCAATGTAGGGAACAAGGGTTTAATCCCTCGTCCAGGAAGATCGCACATGCCATGGAGCAACTAAGCCCATGTGCCACAACTACTGAGCCTGTGATCTAGAGCCCGAGAGCCACAACTACTGATGCCCACACACACCTAGAGCCCGTGCTCCACAACAAGAGAAGCTGCCACAATGAGAAGCCCTTGCACCGCAAGGAAAAGCAGCCCCCACTCTCTGCAACTAGAGAAAGTCCGCGTGCAGCAATCAAGACCCAACACAGCAAATAAATATTTTTTTAAAAAATTAAAAAAGCAAATCATCCAAAAACAACAAAATATGTGTGTGTGTGTGTATATATAATTTTTCAAGTCACGTAGACCATTAACTGAAATAGAATATGCATTATGCCATAAAGAAAATACCAATAAATACCAAGTATCAATATTCTTGAAACTACATTCAGCATCCATACTGTATTACATTAAAACTTGATAACAAAAGCATACTTGAAATTCTCATGGTTTGCAAATTAAAAAAACATTGTTAAATAAGGTAAGATTTAAATAAGATTTAAAAGGTAGTCATAAAAGAAATTTACTCATTTAGAACCAGGTGGTAAAAATGTTTCCTGTCAAATTCTGTGGGACACAGTTAAAGGAGTACTTAGAATTTTATAGCTCTAAATACATGTATTAGAACAAAGAAAGTCAAAGTAAATAAATAAATAAATGACTTTAAAATTCTTCTAAAACTTTGGAAAAAGAACAATTGAACAAACCTAAAGAAGAAGGAAGGAAATTAATTTTCTATTGTGGTGTCATACTGCATTAGTTACCTATTTCTGTGTAACAAATCACACTAAAATTTAGCAGCTTAAATAACAACCATACACAGTTGGGCATTATTGGGACAACAAGGGAAATTTAAATATGGACTGTGTATTTGATAATATTATATCCATGGTAAGTATCTCAGAGGTGATGCTGTTATTCTGGTTTTGTAGGAAAAACACCCTTTTTTTAAAAAAATTTTTAAGCTCTTTTTTGGAATATAATTGCTTTACACTCTTGTACCAGCTTTTGAGGTACACCAAAGTGAATCAGCTGTGTTTATGCATATATCCCCATATCCCCTCCCTCGTGCGACTCCCCCCCATCCTCCCTGTCCTGGCCCTCTAAGGCATCACCTATCATCGAGTTGATCTCCCTTTGTTATACAGCAACTTCCCACTAGCTATCTGTTTTACATTTGGTAGTGTATATATGTCTATGCTCCTCTCTCACTTCATCCCAGCTTCCCCTTCGCCCCTCCCCGCCACGTCCTCCAATCCATTCTCTGTATCTGCATCCTTATTTTTAAAATAAACATGCCAAACTATTCCAGGGTAAAATGTCATAATGTCCACAAATTTTCTTAAATGGCTTAACAAAATAGTTTCTCTATAGTAAACAGATAAATAAAACGTAGCTTATTAATATAATAGAATACTGCATAAGCAATGCATATTAGTGAACTACTGATAATGCAACAAGATGGATAAATCTCATAGAAATAATATTGAGTAAAAAGCCAGATGCACGCAAAAAACAAAATGTATGTTTCAAAACAACCAGGTCCTAACTGTATAGCACAGGGAACTCTATTCAATATCCTGAGATAAACCATAATGGAAAAGAATATGAAAAAGAATATATATATGTATAACTGAGTCACTTTGCTGTACAGCAGAAATTAGCACAACATTGCAAATCAATGATACTTCAATAAAATTAGAGAAAGAAAGAAAACCAATATATGTTTTGGTTATCAATTGCTGTGGAGCAAACCACCCCTAAACTTTGCAGCTTAAAACAAAAACAATCATTCTCTGCTTTCTTATGAGTCTGTGGTTTACCTGAACATCAAGAACCACTGATGTAGCCAAAGCACTTATCACGGCAGCCAATCCACACAGCTCCTGACATTTCATGTAAGGACACTGGTTATCTGTCCCATCAGATTTGAACTCCTTTAGAATACTGTAAAAATTTCCCTAACTTTATGGGCCCTCCCTCCCCGTAGTACAATTCAGAAAACGCACTTCCCCCAGCCCTCTTGGAAGCCAGGGCACCAATACAGGACCTAAGTCCCACCTTTAAAAAAAAAAATCAGATTCGTGCACCTGAGACTTCAATTCACAACTGAGAAACAGGAGGAAATGCCCTGCATTCATTTTGCTGGCAAAGGTGACAGGAAAAGCAACTGGCTTTGGGGGAAGAAGAGGTTTAAAAAAAAAAAAAGTGAAGTTCCTGCTACAGAAGTGGCTTCGAAGGTTGCAGTAAAGTCTAATTCCTAATGACAGAGCAAACAGCAACACCTGAAAGCAGCAGTGAAGTGGTTTATCAGACCTGTTTTGGGGGGGCAGGGGGGGTTCTGTTTATAATGAGCCTACCATATGTTGGAGAAATGTATTTGTTAGACTTTTTAAAGTGTTACCAAACATTAATGAGGCAACCAGGAAGAATACGAGAGACTAGATTCAAAGAGTATTTGCAAAGCAAAGATGTACATGCGGAAATCGCTGTATTAGAGATTCAAAATGGTTAATGTACTACAAAGCCATAAAACTATAACCTTGGAGTTATCTTCTTTACCAGAGAAAAAGAAAGCCATCACAACTTATCGGCTTTCTACAGATTAACCTCTCATAGTACAGGGCCAGCCAGGTTCTCTTTAGCCAAATTACAATCCCTGAAACACTCCAATTTTGATCAGGCAAGATTATAAGAAATGGTTCACATAAGATATTAATCAAGAAGGCAGATTTTTGCCTTATTTCCAAACTTTGGAACATTTTCCCTATACAATTCCTACCCCTAAGGTAAGAACTGACTAAATAAGATTTTGCAGAAATGTTCTAATTCAGCATCCTTAATTTGAGAGGCTCTTCTATTTGGCCTATTTTAGGATTAAGATGTGAAGACCTCCTTGTTGTGTAGTTAACAAAATGGAGGTCTTAATGATATTAAGAGTTCACATCTATCTGGAAGGCTTTAGCCCATAAGGTCAAAGTTTTAATTACTCCTGTGATAACCAGGAATAATTTTATTGCTATGCAAGAGCTTACTTATCCCAAGAACCTTCCCCGACTCACCTTCTCAGAGCTTTGCTTGTAGGGCCTTTCACTGAGGATGAAATCCCATTTTCTCTGAGATGCTCGAAGTTCACCAGTGATCCTGGCTCATCAGAAATTAACATCCTTTTCCACTTGTCAGGTGGGGACTTAATAAACTAGGAACCAGTGTGCTCAGAGGATTCTGCAGGCCTTGTTTCCACATACAAACTGCAGTCCTTTCTCTTATTAGAGAAATTGAGATTAATTAAATGAGATTTTCCTTTATGTGTGACATTTCTGGCATGCTCAGGATTCCAGATTTGGAGATGTGAACTACTGCATATCACTACATTCCCATAAAAACATAAAGCAACCCACAAAAGCACTTTGCATAACATTTGCAGAGAAGAACCATATATCAAATTTTCTATAGAATTATCAGGGGCTTCCCTGGTGGTCCAGTGGATAAGAATCCGCCTTCCAATTCAGGGGACATGAGTTCGATCCCTGGTTGGGGAACTAATATCCCACATGTTGTGGGGGCAACCGGTGGGCCGCAACTACTGAGCCTGAGCTCTCTAGAGCCTGTGTGCCACAACTGGAGAGAAGCCCCCCTGCTGCAATGAAGAGCCCATGTGCCACAACTAAGACCCAATGTCGGCCAAAATAATTAATTTTTAAAATTATCACATTCTACCAGTGATGCTATCTGCAAAAATATTTTATTGCCTATAGAGGTATAGTTACAATAAGCAAAATTTGACTCACTGTCCTGTAACAAAAGATAGCTGAGATTTTTCTAAGCTTAAAATAGTGAAAGCATTTGTCAGAATTCCAGTTCCAAACAGGGCCATCATTATCTCTCATTTTTCCTGAGTAGTTATACTTTGCAGTCGATATTAAGATTTACCAAAGGATATTTTTTTCCTGAATTCTGTGGTTCCATTGAAACAACACACCATTCAAAGAACGCTTGGTTTCAGGGACTTCCCTGGTTGTCCAGTGGTTGGAACTCCGTGCTCCCAATGCAGGGGGCCTGGGTTCAATCCCTGGTCAGGGAACTAGATCCCACATGCATGCGGCAACTAAGAGTTTGCATGCCGCAATGAAGATCCTGCACGCGGCAACTAAGATCCCACATGCCTCAACTAAGACCCAGTGCAGCCCAAGTAAATAAATAAATTTTTTTTTAAAAAAAGAACACTGGGTTTCATTTCCCACACGATAGATAAGAAGAAAATAAAGTGATTTGTTTACGTGCTCATCAGAAAATAGAACATTTAAAACAATATTCTAAAATAAATCAGCATAATTAAATATTGGTTAAGAGTTTCATTCTGTCGTATTGCCTGTCCCACTGATCTAGGGCTAGCAGGCAATGTGAATGACTTCCTCTGCTTCTGTACGAAAGCTTGAAGTTCCAATTTTTAAGTCCCCTGATACAGTTTGACAGGTGTCAAGAGGTGGCCATGTCAGCTTAAACTGGTAAATTTGTTCTCATAATTCTATTCTCTGCAACAGCAAGAATCAAGAAACCCTGGTTGTCGTTTCCACTGAGCCCCTGAGTTTGTCCTTCTCTGTTGTTTCTCTCAGAAAACCCAATTTTTGATGATAGCTTCTAGCAGAGGGCTTCTTCGAGTATGAGAGAAAAGCACAAAACATCTGTTTGGCCAGATGGCGCAGTTTAATTTCTCACAGTAATCAACAATATCAGAATAGAGAAGTAAAATCTAGAAATCTCGCAATTTCACAAAGACTTAGTCATTACTCTGAAGGTAAGAACACATCCTAGACAGTGAGGGGCTTTGGCAACTTTCTGCTGTCTTCTAATCCAGCCTGTAAAGTGCGGACTAGGATTCCTATCAATTGACAAGGGTATGTGAAACCCAGAAACAAAACCTTCTTTAAAATAAATGTATTGAAACCACCCTGCCAGACTTGGAATATGAACAAGAGTATGCTTTTACCCTCCGTGAAACATCTACAGTCATTAAGACACACATTCGCAATATTTTTGTGTGGACAAGATTAACCAAGGAAATGTTGAGCTCCTGTGTTTTGTTGGCTTTTTCCACATTGTGTGGTTGATATACAGGGTAGCTCTTTTGAGAGTACAGAATTAATTTAAAGTATATAAAGCATGCCAAATGCACCTGATTAACTTCTGGCCGCCTGCATTTCATATCGTGACAGATTGAGCCTTTGGAGCCACCTAGTGGTCAAATGGGTAGTGGCTACCTAGTGGGAAAAAGGGTTTTTTTAGAGTACAGTAAAAGATGGCTTGACAGTTTTAATATTTTCAATTCGGAGTTTAGGCTTCAGGAGGCAAAAAAAAAAAAAAAGAATTTTCAGAGGAAACTGGTCACTTAGTTAATATAAGTGGACAGGTATCTAAGAGTGGGCAATTGCTAAAGCTTTTGCTATCCCAATAACCAGAGTGATAATAAAGCATTTTAAAATAAATATAAGGAAGGTAACATAATAATTATAAGCTGTAGTTCTCCTATAATTCAAAGGGGTTTTGTTATTGGTTTCTAAAACACTTAGGAACATGAAAATATCAGCAAAAGCACTCAAATTTACCAGGATACTGAGTGAGAGTATTCTCATAGAAAATAGCTGCTTGCTGAGCTGATTATACTCAAGGAAATAAAAACTCTTTCTATCTCTTTTTAAGAGTACAATGAATATTCTAAGGCCAAATTTGAATAAGTCCTCTCTTTTTTTGCTTATTAATTTTAATTCATCATTATGTGTGTTTCAAATATACAGAAATATGTATATAGATGACAATATTATTTAAAGCTTTCAACTTCAGCTTTAAAATATAATTAATCTTATTAATACAATACACTAATGTGTATACCACATTGAGTTTAAGGTGTACAGCAAAGTGATTCAGTTTTACACATATATATGTAAATATATATATATACATGTATATATTATTTTTTAGATTCTTTTCCCATATAGGTCATTACAAAATATTGAGTATAGTTCCCTGTGCTACACAGTAGGTCCTTGTTGGTTATCTATTTTATATATCGTACTGTGTGTATATGTTACTCCCAAATTCCTAACTTATCTCTCCCCCACACATTTCCCCTCTGATAACCATAAGTTTGTTTTCTATGTCTGTGAGTATGTTTTGTAAATAAGTCCATTTGTATTATTTTTTTTAGATTCCACATATAAGTGATATCATATGATATTTGTCTTTCTCTGTCTGATTTATTTCACTTAGTATGATAATCTCTAGGTCCACCCATGTTGCTGCAAATGGCATTATTTCATTCTTTTCTATGGCTGAGTAATAGTCCATTGTAAATACATATGTATATATATATAAACACATACCACATCTTCTTTATCCATTCATCTGTCAATGGACTTGAGTTTACCATCTTAATTTCAGTTTTGCAAAAAGTAAATATGGACAAGAGTATATACATGAAAGCTGATTCAGTATTTTTTTTTTTTTTGGTGATTCAGTATTTTTTTCTTTGTCTCTATGAATTATTATTTCTTTTTTTTTTTTTTTGGGGGGGTACACCAGGTTCAATCAACTGTTTTTATACACATATCCCCATATTCCCTCCCTTCCTTGACGCCCCCCCCTCGAGTCCCCCCCACCCTCCCTGCCCCAGTCCTCTAAGGCATCTTCCATCCTTGAGTTGGACTCCCTTTGTTATACAACAACTTCCCACTGACTATTTTACAGTTGGTAGTGTATATATGTCTGTGCTACTCTCTCGCTTCTTCTCAGTTTCCCCTTCACCCCCCGCCCCCTCCCATACCTCAAGTTCTCCAGTCCATTCTCTGTATCTGCTTCCTTGTTCTTGTCACTGAGTTCATCAGTACCATTTTTAGATTCCATATATGTGAGTTAGCATACAATATTTGTCCTTCTCTTTCTGACTTACTTCACTATGTATGACAGACTGTAGTTCTATCCACCTCATGACATATAGCTCCATCTCATCCCTTTTGATAGCTGAGTAATATTCCATTGTATATATATGCCACATCTTCTGTATCCATTCATTTGTTGATGGGCATTTAGGTTGCTTCCATGTCCTGGCTATTGTAAAGAGTGCTGCAATAAACATTATGGTACAAGTTTCTTTTGGGATTATGGTATTCTTTGGGTATATGCCCAGGAGTGGGATTACTGGATCATATGGTAGTTCTATTTGTAGTTTTTGAAGGAACCTCCAAATTGTTTTCCATAGTGGCTGTACCAACTTACATTCCCACCAACAGTGCAAGAGAGTTCCCTTTTCTCCACACCCTCTCCAACATTTGTTGTTTCCAGACTTTGTGATGATGGCCATTCTGATTGGTGTGAGGTGATACCTCATTGTGGCTTTGACTTGCATTTCTCTGATGATGAGTGATGTTGAGCATCTTTTCATGTGTTTGTTGGCCATCTGGATGTCTTCTTTGGAGAAATGTCTATTTAGGTCTTCTGCCCATTTGTGGATTGGGTTATTTGCTTTTTTGGTATGAAGCTGCATGAGCTGCTTGTATATTTTGGAGGTTAATCCTTTGTCCGTTGTTTCATAGGCAATTATTTTTTCCCATTCTGAGGGTTGCCTTTTAGTCCTGTTTATGGTTTCTTTTGCTGTGCAAAAGCTTTTCAGTTTCATGAGGTCCCATTCATTTATTCTTGATTTTATTTCCATGATTCTAGGAGGTGGGTCAAAAAGGATGTTGCTTTGATGTATGTCAAAGAGTGTTCTGCCTATGTTTTCCTCTAGGAGTTTTATAGTGTCTGGCCTTACATGTAGGTCTTTAATGCATTTGGAGTTTATTTTTGTGTATGGTGTTAGGAAGTGTTCTAATTTCATTCTTTTACATGTTGCTGTCCAATTTTCCCAGCACCACTTATTGAAGAGGCTGTCTTTTTTCCATTGTATACTCGTGCCTCCTTTGTCAAAGAGAAGGTGCCCATATGTGTTTGGGCTTACTTCTGAGTTCTCTATTCTATTCCATTGATCTTCCTTTCTATTTTTATGCCAGTACCATACTGTCTTGATCACTATGGCCTTGTAGTATCGTTTGAAGTCAGGAAGCCTGATTCCACCAACTCCATTTTTCCTTCTCAAGATTGCTTTGGCTATTCGGGGTCTTTTGCGTTTCCATACAAATCGTAAGATTTCTTGCTCTAGTTCTGTGAAAAATGCCATTGGTAATTTGATCGGGATTGCATTGAATCTGTAAATTGCTTTGGGTAGTACAGTCATTTTCACGATGTTGATTCTTCCAATCCAGGAACATGGTATGTCCCTCCATCTGTTTGTGTCATCTTTGATTTCTTTCATCAATGTCTTAAAGTTTTCTGCATACAGATCTTTTGCCTCCTTAGGCAGGTTTATTCCTAGGTATTTTATTCTTTTGGTTGCAATGGTGAATGGGAGAGTTTCCTTCATTTCTCTTTCTGCTCTTCCGTTGTTAGTGTATAGGAATGCAAGAGATTTCTGTGCATTAATTTTGTATCCTGCTACTTTACTAAACTCATCAATGAGTGCTAGCAGTTTTCTGGTAGAGTCTTTAGGGTTTTCTATATATAATATCATGTCATCTGCAAAGAGTGACAATTTTACTTCTTCTTTTCCAATTTGGATTCCTTTTATTGCTTTTTCATCTCTGATTGCTGTGGCTAACACTTCCAAAACTATGTTGAATAACAGTGGTGAGAGTGGACACCCTTGTCTTGTTCCTGTTTTTAGGGGGAATTCTTCCAGTTTTTCTCCATTGAGAACAATGTTGGCTTTTGGTTTGTCATATATGGCTTTTATTATGTTGAGGTAATTTCCTTCTATGCCCATTTTCTGGAGAGCTTTTATCATAAATGGATGTTGAACTTTGTCAAAAGCTTTTTCTGCATCTATTGAAATGATCATATGGTTTTTATCCTTCAATTTGTTGATATGATGTATCACGTTGATTGATTTGCGTATATTGAAGAATCCTTGCATCCCAGGGATAAGCCCCACTTGATCGTGGTGTATGATTTTTTTAATGTGCTGTTGCAGTCTGTTAGCTAGTATTTTGTTGAGGATTTTTGCATCTATATTCATCAGTGATATTGGTCTGTAGTTTTCTTTTTTTGTGACATCTTTGCCTGGTTTTGGTATCAGGGTGATGGTAGCCTCGTAGAATGAGTTTGGGAGTGCTCCGCCTTCTGCAATATTTTGGAAGAGTTTGAGAAGGATAGGTGTTAACTCTTCTCGAAATGTTTGATAGAATTCACCTGTGAATCCATCTGGTCCTGGGCTTTTGTGTGTTGGGAGATTTTTAATCACTGCCTCAATTTCTGTACTTGTGATTGCTCTGTTCATGGTTTCTATTTCTTCCTGGTTCAGTCTTGGAAGATTGTATTTTTCTAAGAATGTATCCATTTCTTCCAGGTTATCCAATTGATTGGCATATAGTTGCTTGTAGTAGTCTCTCATGATGTTTTGTATTTCTGAGGTGTCCGTTGTGACTTCTCCTTTTTCATTTCTAATTCTGTTGATTTGCATCTTCTCCCTTTTTTTCTTGATGAGTCTGGCTAATGGTTTATCAATTTTGTTAATCTTCTCAAAGAACCAGCTTTTAGTTTCATTTATTTTTCTTATGGTTTCTTTCCTTTCTTTTTCATTTATTTCTGCTCTGATCTTTATGATTTCTTTCCTTCTGCTCACTTTGGGGTTTCTTTCTTCTTCTTTCTCTAGTTGTTTGAGGTGTAAGGTTAGGTTGTTTATTCGATCATTTTCTTGTTTCTTAAGGTAGGACTGTATTGCTATAAACTTCCCTCTTAGAACTGCTTTTGCTGCGTCCCATAGGTTTTGGGTTGTTGTGTTTTCGTTGTCATTTGTTTCTAGATATTTTTTGATTTCCTCTTTGATTTCTGTAGTGATTCCTTGGTTGTTTAAGAGTGAATTGTTTAGCCTCCATGTGTTTGTATTTTATTTTATTATTTCTTTTAAGAATGTTGCAGGTAATCAAAAGTCATTTCTTAATTAACTCAATTTAAATTATTCCAAAGTTACAAAAATCATTTAGCTGAGACTACAAAATTGAATATAATAATCACTGTTGATCTTAGAAGTTTTTCAGAGGTGAAATTTTAAATTTTTACCAGAAAGTAAGTGGAGTAACTAAGTCTAATGATTTGAAACATTGTAAAGTTCACAAGAGCCAATAGTTTAAAAAATAAAATCATGTCCTCTGTTAATTAGATTAAATATATATATGTTTACATTTAGGTTTGTTTCCCAGAAATTAAGACAGCAAAATGAGGGGCTTCCCTGGGGGTCCAGTAGTTAAGACTCCATGCTTCCACTACAAGGGACACAGGTTTGATCCCTGATTGGGAAACTAAGATCCCGAATGCAGCATGGCAGTGGCAAAAGAGAGAGAAAAAAAAAAAGAATCTGAGGACAGGGAATAAATCCTTTTTTTTCCACCCAAAATCAATTTAAAGTGATAGAAATCAAATTAGTAGGTGTCTAGAGTGGGGAGTGGACTGCAAAAGAGCAAGAGGGAATTTTTTGAAACAAGAAAAATGTTCTAGGTATCAATTGGTGTGGTGGCTACACAGTATACATTGGTTAAAACTCATCAAATTGAACTTTTAATTTACTTATTTATTTGTTAATTAATTCATTTATAAATATTTATTGGCTGTGCTAGATCTTCATTCCTGCGTGCCAGCTTTCTCTAGTTGCAGCGAGCAGGGGCTACTCTGCATTGCAGTGCTCAGGCTTCTCACTGTGGTGGCTTCTCTTGCTGCAGAGCACAGACTCTAGAAGTGCAGACTTAGTAGTTGTGGTGCACGGGCTTAGTTGCTCCTCGGCATGTGAGATCTTCCTGGACCAGGGATGGAACCCATGTCTCCTGCATTGGCAGGTGGATTCTCAACCACTGCATCACCAGGGAAGTCCAAACTGATGTTTACATTGGTTTTATGTAAATTACACCTCAATAAAGTTGATTAAAAACCATAAAATGAGATCAGAAATTTCAGTTGTGGAGTTTGTGGGCTTTGGCAATAGAAAACCAAATAGGACTTCCCTAGTGGTGCAGTGGTTGAGAATCCACCTGCCAATGCAGGGGACATAGGTTTGATCCCTCATCTAGAAGATCCCACATGCATCAGAGCAACTAAACCCATACACCACAACTACTGAGCTCTAGAGCCCGCAAGTCGCAACTACTGAGCCCGTGTGCCACAAGTAAACTGAAGCCCGTGCACCTAGAGCCTGTGCTCTGCAACAAGAGAAGCCACAGCAATGCAAAGAAGAGTAGCCCCGCTCACTGCAACTAGAGAAAGCCTCCGTACAGCAAAGAAGCTCTAACACAGCCAATAAATAAATTAATTAAACTAAATAAAAAAAGAAAACCAAATAGGTCATAGGTCAAGGAGAGCACACTCAAATATAATGTTTCCTTTTTTGCCCCCTAATTTAGCAAATCAGTTTTTTTTTTAATTTAAATTATTTAAACTAAAGTAAAACAAAAACATCTGTGACACAGTTTAGAAAGATTACACGGTGCAAAACCTGATTTCTGTGTCAGCACCAGACAAGAAAACTAGCCCTAACTTCATCAGGAGTAGTCCCCAAATCTACTGTTTATGGCACAAGCATTGACCAGATATTTATTAATCTAAGCCTTTCATTCATCTGGCTTCTACCATAGTTTTCAAAAGTCAGTTTGAAGTTGAAGAGCTTAAGCTTTGGCTCATCATTGTCTTGCTGTGGCCACCCACGACGCGAAGGGCAAAATGCTTCATCTGTCTCCATAATAGAAAGACAAAACAATCCTTAGTTAGGGTCTTAGAATTTTACCTGAATATGTAAAAGCTCAGGAAATATCCTAGCAGGATACAGGCCACAATTCACACTTAACCTTTGGGAAGCAGAGTGAAATGGGGGGGGGGAGTGATAAAAGGAGGCTTTTTACACTTTTTACTCTCTTCTATATGATTTGAACTTTTTATAACAAGAAATTTTATAACAAGATATCAGGTATTTACTGTGGAATTTTAAAAATAAGAAATGGGACTTTTTTTTTTTTTTAATGGATGGATTTTCCACTAGGTGGTAGTAGAGACTTACAATCAATATTAGACTGACCCTGAAGGGCAAAAGGAAATACCTATTAAGTTGAGAATCTAGGACTTCCTAGGTGGCACAGTAGTAAAGAATCTGCCTGCCAATGCAGGGGACAAGGGTTCGAGCCCTGCCCTGGGAAGATTCCACATGCCATGGAGCAACTAAGCCCGTGCGCCGAGCCCGTGAGCCACAGCTACTGAGCCCATGTGTCACAACTATCGAAGCCCACGCACCTAGGGCCCGTACCCTACAACAAGAGAAGCCACTACAATGAGGAGCCTGCACACCACAATGAAGAGTAGCCCCTGCTCTCAGCAACTAAAGGAAGCCCGTGTGCAGCAACGAAGACCCAACACAGCCAATAAATAAATAAAATTAATTAATTTAAAAAAAAAGTTGAGAAGCTAAGGCTGTAGCCCATTTGTAACTACAAATATTTATTAAGTCGTTCAGTCTGAGGTTTGCTCCATGAACACCAGATGACAGGTATCTGCCCTTTTGAGCAATGCTTTCCTGGTTATGTTCTCCTATAATCTGCTTTTCTAAAAATGAGCCTGAGATGTACTCTTTCTGAAATTGAACAATTGTGGTGCATTATGGTAGGAACGATGGAACCTTGAGAAGAGATATACACACTGATAGTAAAAATACACACTCTTTTTCCTTAGCCGAAGTGAAATTGCAGAAATACATACTGGATCTGCACACATTCCTCTCCTTAAGTCTCCCTGGATAAAAGGAGGATGCGTACCTGAAGGAGGAACATCCACAGGTGGGCTGTGGGTGCACCCTTACCTAATCTCCAACATGCTTGGCCCATCACGTCCCTGACCTTCTTATGTCTCTGCCTAGTTGCTTTGCGCATTCCACCCAAAAACAGCAGGACACACATTCTTTTCCAGTGCACATGGAACATTCTCCAGAATACATGGTATGTTAGGCCTCAAAACAAGTCTCAATAGATTTAAGGCGGCTGAATTCATACCGAGCATCTTTTAGGACCACAACAGCATAAAACTAGAAGTCAACTACAAGGAAAAACTGCAAAAAAAACATACACGTGGAAACTAAACTACATGCTACTAAACAGCCAATGGGTCAAAGAAGAAATCAAGGGGGAAGTCAGGAAATACCTTGAGACAAGTGAAAATAGAAACACAACTGTCCAAACTTTATGCAACTCAGAAAAAAGCAGTCCTAAGGGGGACGTTCATAGCAATATATGCATAACCTCAAGAAACAAGAAAAATCTCAAATAAACAACCTACTCTTACAGGTAAGGGAATTAGAAAAAGAAGGACAAATAAAGCCCAAAGTTAGTAGAGGAAAGGAGATAAAGATGAGAGCAGAAATAATGAAATACAGACTTTAAAAAAAGAGACGATTAATGAGACTAAGAATTGGTTCTTTTAAAAGATAAACAAAACCGACAAACGCTTAGTTCTTTATGTATTTTGAATACGCCTCCTCAGGCAAGAGAAACAAAAGAAAAATAAACAAAGGGAACTATGCAAAACTAAAAAGCACAGCAAAGGAAATCACTAACAAAATGAAAAGGCAACCTTATTGAATTAAAGAAGATATTTGCAAATAATATATCCAATAATGTGTTGATATCCAAAATATTTAAAGAACTCATACAACTCCAACAGCAAAAACACAACCCAATTAAAAATTGGGCAGAGGATCTGAATCAACATTTTTTCCAGAGACATAGAGATGACTGACAAACACATGAAAAGGTGTTCAATATCACTAGTCATTAGAGGAAGGCAAATCAAAACCACGATGAGACAGCACTTCATACCTGTCAGAATGGTTATTACCAAAGAGACAAGAAACAACAAGTATTGGCAAGGATGTGGAGAAAAGAGAACCCACGAGCATGGTTGGTGGGAATGCTGGTGCAGCCACTATGGAAAAGAATATGGAGGTCCCCCACAAAACTAAAAATAGAACTATCATAGGTCTGGTAATTCCACTTCTGGGTATTTATCTGAAAAAAAATGAAAACACTAATTTTAAAAGATGCCTGTACCTCTATGTTCACTGTAGCACTATTTACAATAGCCAAGATTTGGAATCAACCTAAGTGTGCATCAATAAATGAAAGAAGAAAAATATGTGGCATATAAATATACAGCAGAATACTACTCGGCCATAAAAACGATGAAATCTTGCCGTTTGCAGCAACATGGATGGGCCTGGAGGATGTGATGCTAAGTGAAATAAGTCAGAGAAAAACAAATGCTGTATATGACTTTACTTATAAGTGGGATCTACATAGGCAGTGATGAAATAAATGGACAACAACGACAAAAAATAGAAATGGATTCATAGATACAGAGAACAAACTGGCAGTTGCCAGAGGGGAAGGGGCTGGGGGGGTGGGTGAAATAGGTGAAGGGGATTAAGAGGCACAAACTTCCAGGTATAAAATAAATAAGTCACTGGGATGTAATGTACATGAAGGGAATATAATCAATAATACTGTAACAAACGTATGGTAACAAATGATAGTAACTGGTCTTATTGCAGCGATTATGTCATAATATATAAAAATATTGAATCACTATGTTATCTATTGAAACTAATAAAATATTGTATGTTAATTATAACTCAGTAGAAGAATAAAATAAAATGTGATTTCAGAGGCAGTTCATAATTCTCTGATACTATTGAGAATATGCATAATTTTTATATGTTTATTGGTCATTTATATTTCCTTTTTTGTGAAATGCCTATTCACGTCTTTTGACCATCTCCTCTCAGATTACTAACTATTCTAGATATAATCCTATGTGAATTACATGTGATGCAAATAAATCTATTGTGGCTTTTGGTTTTCTTTCTTTAGACTGTACTTTGATGAAAGATTCTAATTTTAACAAGGCCAGATTTATTAACCTTTTCCTTTATTTTTATGTTTTCAAATATTTGTGTGTCTTGTTAAATATTTTCCCAACTTGAAGTCATACAGTTACTTTTTTACATTTTTGTCTGAAAGTTTCAATGTTTTATCTTCAACAGTTCACTCTTTAGTTCTTTTGGAATTTATTTTTATGTAGGATGAATGTATATTCAATTATTCCAGTGTCACTTATTGAATAGTATGTCTTTTACCCATTTGTCTTGAATGCCCACTCTTCATACACAAGGGGGCCTGATGTTGTCTTTCTATTCTATTCTATTCTATTGGTTCAGTTGGCTAGACACCTGTCATGGTCTTAATTACAGTGGCATTGTAATATCTTGTTATATGGCCAGGAAATCCCCCCAACTTCCTCTTTGTCTTCAGTGGTATCTTGCCTCTTCTTAACCTTCTACTACTTCATTTCATTTAGAATCAGTTTGTCTACATTCCATGAAACACCCTGTAGAGATTTTTTGAGAAATTGCATATAAGCTGTAGATCATATTGGGGAAAACTGACATCTTTATAATATTGAGGCTTCCTAACTATGATTATGGTATACCTCTCCATTTATACAGGACTTCTTCAATGTCTTTCAATGTTTTTAATTTTCCCTATTTAAATCTTGCATGTCTTTTCCTTCTGAGAATTTATTTCTGGTTACTGTAAGTTTGCTATTAAATGAGACCATTTTATCACGTCCCACTTTTTTGTTTTGATAGAAAAGTGCAATAGATTTTTTTGTGTATTTATCTCACCACCCTGCTAAAACCTTATTAATTCTTTTATCTCAGATTTTTTTTTGGTATTTTTTCTGTAGACAATCATATCATCTATGAGAAATGAAAGCTTGTTTTCTTCCTTTCCTATCCTTCTATGTTCTTCCTTTCCGTCTTTCTGTTTTTCTTCTCTTCTCTTCTTTCTTTATTTCTTCTTTCTTTTTCTTTCTCTTTCCTTTTCTTTCTTTCTTTTTCTTTCTTTCCTTCTTTCTTTCCTCCCTCCTTCCTTCCTTCTTTTCTTTTTCTTTCTTTCTTTCCTTTGGGCTATTGTTAAGAAGTCCCAAATTCTCTGCCTAAATAATCCCACTATGCCATTTTCCATTTCACAGTATAAAATTGACCTCTCTAGAGGTCTACCTCTTTTTAACTCAGTGCCAATGATGGAATTTCAGTTCTTAGCCTGAATATGCTAAGAATTTTATCACCTGCTGAAGATGCAGGTGATAAAATTCTCCATAAGGTAATAAGGAAAAGATGTTCTTTTCTGCCCACAAAGCTGGGGAGAACGACAAATGCATTTTTTTAACATAAATCTGTCTTTGTAAATGATACAATCAACAAAGATAATTTGCCAAACTCCTGGACCTCAAAGACTTTGGACAAAACTGGATAAAATACCCCTTAACTTGTAAAACACCTGTAATTCTGCCCACTCATCTTTCTTAATAATGTAAGTTCTACTGATAATATTGTTAACATCTCCCTCTGCAGGAAGCTAAAATTGCTTGCAAATTTTTTCTGTCAAATGAGAAAAAGAATGACTGGCGTTTCCCTCTTCTCACACACACAGAATAAATGACTCTACTGGACTTTTTATTAAACAAAGAGTGAGAGACTGTTGAATGACTGAACCAGGCAGAGAGTAGAACCATAGGGAGGGTGATTCCATGCTGAGCCTAAAAATGAGCCCACAGTTTTAAAAAAAAAACAGATGGTTTTAGTTCTAAAAAATCAGGTAAGACAAATCTCTATTTTGGCTTCAATGGGAGCCTGTTTGCCTCTGTGATCTTTCCCCAGGTAGCTCAAAACTTTGTTGATAAAGAATTATTTGTACTGAAAATCCAGAGCTATTAGAAAGTAAGAAAAGTATGGTATTTTCTTTTGTTGTTGATTTTTGTCTAAAGATTTCTGCCAGATGTCACTGCCATGGGTCCAGGTGCAGTCTTATCTGTGAGAGTACTAGCAGTTGAATCCAAGCAGGCATTCCCAAACTTGAGTGCATCGGAATCCCCTGGAGGGCGTGTTAAAATGCAGATTACTGGGTCCCCACATCCGGAGTGGCAGATTCAGGAGGTTTGGATTTAGACCTAAGAATTTGCATTTTAAATACTTTTCAAAAGTTGCTGGTCCAAAGATCCCATTTTGAGAACCACTGAAGCAAAACAACTGTAATTACAGCACACATTCTATCATTCATTTCTCTAAGTTGGTTATGTTAAAAATTCACCTGATTCGACGTGAGTGATTCTTTGTGAGAAACAGGACTCAGATGGCAAGTGTCTCCATGGAGAGAGCTGAGAATAACCCAGCCTGGGTTTAAGTACATGATGTAGAACACAGAGGTTCCAGTAGGTTGCTCTTCCTTGGTAAGAGATCCACAACCCACCACCCCAAGATTTTTTTTAAAGGAAACATAGGGAAGCTGTATGATTTTTTTTCTCTTCTAGATGGATGCATTTTCTTCTTTCTTTTTCCTTGGAAGGAAAGTACAGTGGCAAGAAGTTAATGATTTCTCCTTTTATTTGAGTGTGAGATTTATTCTTCCTGTGTGAAAGCCCATGTGAACTGTGTGTTTAGGGTTTTTGTATCTATATTCATGGGTGAGATTGACTTATAATTTTCCTTTTTTGTACTTTGTCAAATTTTTAGTATAAAGGTTATTACAAGCCTCCTAAAAATAAGTGGGGGGTATACCCTCTTTTTACATTCTGTAAGAACTTCTGTAGGATTAGAATTGTTTCCTTAAGCATTTGGTATAACGTACTGATGTAGCAATTAGGATTTGAGTTTCTTTTGTGCGAAGATATTCAATGATCAATTCAATATTTTCTGCAGATGATTATTAAAAAGGAGGATTCAGTGTAACTGAAAAATGATGAGCTTGATCATGTTTGGAACCCCCAGCCAGAAGCTATTTTCAGAAAGAAAGAGCACAGCCCCTTTCTGCCATGTGCTATTTCCTGAAGGAAGGTCACTCTGGCTCAGGGCTCCTTTCCTTATGGATGAGTCTAAGGGTTGTCGGGGGAGGGCTCAGAGGGAGAGGGCTTCTGGGTTACTTTGGGAGCAAGAGCACCAGGAGTAAAAAAAAGTTTTATTTATATGTATATATATATATACACACATACACATACCTGCTAATACACACACAAATATATTTAACTGAAACATTTCATAACCTATAGTTACACTCACTATCTGTGGTGCAGGCTGGTATTTTCTATTCTATTGTATTCTATTCCATTCCACTATATTTATATATAGATATATAAATATATATTTTGTCATATACATTTTTATATATTACTATATATTTACATGTTACCACATATATTACTATATATTTTATATATTACTATACATTTCCTACAAATATATTTTGTATAAATATTATATACATTATATTACATATTTATATATTATTTATTCCATCCCACTAAAATACATATATACATAAATATGTATATACACGTATATAGATACAGATACACACGGGCTTTCAGGGTCGTGGATAAGCTTGGGAGTGGACTTAGGAGTGTGACCAGTGCCGAGGGTTCCCAGGACCCCACATTTCCACATCCATGGTACCTACGATTTCAGGTTTTTCTGTACAGGGGCAGCTGACGTCCTTCTTTTCCACCTGCCCATGGGGGAGATTCCAGGGTTAGTCAAGATTCACATTTATCAAGTCAGCTGGAGTGGACTTAGGTTCTGTTTCCGTTTCACGCTGTGGCATCTGGAACCCGATAACGCTACTAGAAATCCCCCTCCTGCTCCTTTCAGGGGCCCTGCCCCAGAGGTGAGAAAGTGCTTGGGGAACTGAGGTGAGGCTGGACATCTCAGGTCACCGCGGAACCGTACTAAGGGACTCCAGGCAGCCTGCTCCTCCCGGCGAGGACCGAGGGCAACCCAACCCCTTTGAAGCAGGAGGGCGGGGCTGCGTTCCCCCGCCCCAGAGCGCCGAGCTCTGACTGGCGTTCCAGAGAACCAATCATAGCTTCCGGCCCCGAGGTGGGTGGGGCCGCAGCGCTCCTCTCGCGCCTGCTGCGGCAGATGCAGAGCATTCAGACTTTCGCGTGCACCACCCCCGCAGAGGGGCGCCGGGGGGGACCTGCTTTTCCGCGCCTCTGATAGCCCCCCTTGAAAAGCCTGGAGACTCCGCGAGAGAAGCGGATGCTGCGGCTCAAAAGCCCAGGCTTCCTGGGAGATGCCTATTGAGCAGAGTCCCGGAGCGCCTGCCTGGAGGAAGAGGGCATGCATCCGGTGGCTTGCAAATACCTGAAGAACGTGCAGGAGACGCTATTTCGGGGTGAGATTTGGGGCCGTGATTGTGTCCCCCTGGGATCACCCAGCTGAGGTAGTAAGGAGGGGATCCGCACCTCTAGATTCCTCCCTCATTCCCTCCACCGAGCCCTGGAGTGACGTGGGAGAGTGCAGTGAGGAATGGGTGCCGTCCCAGACGAGGGAGGGGCGGGGTCTGCCCAGACCTTCACACCCTTTACTTGAGGGAGGCGTACCCTGAGTCCTCCTGTCCTGGAGGGATCGTTAAAGGCATCCAGGTCCTTGAGGAGGACCCCAGGAGAATATTCGGATGGTACGTTTATCCCTTCGGTTCTCACCGCGTTTGTCTGGATGTGTAACTCGTCCCTTTTAACCTGAGGTGGCCTTAGTTTGTGCAACAACCGTTTTCTCTCGTAGACACCACCCGCTGAGCCTCACATCCGCACATCTCAGCTTGAGGTGGGGTACGGAGGGATGTGTGGGGAAGGGAATTTCTTCTCAGACCAGGGCAATCAGGAGCCATCCAAGGTGCAGGCAGGACCAGGGTTCCAGCCAAGAGAGAATCATAAGCCATCTCCTTTCCCCTTTTCAAAAGCCATCTTCCTACCTCCTTATAATCGTGGACACCGTTGCTCCATAATTCAAAATAATAAAGAAATTAACAAAAAAATCCTAAATTGAACTTCTGAATATCGTATTTCTAACTGAAATGCCAGTGATCAGTGATCAGAAATATCACTCTACAAGCGTGAGAGAAGTCGTATAGTAGATATTTATTCTATACAGAGTCCTGGAAGTAAATATATTAACTAACAAGTTTTTTTTTTCCAGTTTGGAACGGTATAATCATGGAAGTCTAAAACAAAACTAAAATTAAGGATAAAATCTAAAGTTTTAGTTTTAGAAAGCAAACGATTTTTTTTATAGCTCAATGCTGTTCTTTTTATAAATTTATTTATTTATTTATTTTATTGGCTGTGTTGGGTCTTCGTTACTGCACAGGGGCTTTCTCTAGTTGCAGCAAGTGGGGGCTACTCTTCCTTGTGATGCACAGGCTTCTCACTGCGGTGACCTCTCTTGTTGCAGTGGACAGGCTCCAGGCGCGTGGGCTTCAGTAGTTGCAGCAGATGGGCTCCATAGTTGTGGCGCACGGGCTTAGTTGCTCCGCGGCACGTGGCATCTTCCTGGGGCAGGGATCGAACCCGTGTTCCCTCCATTGGCAGGCAGATTCTTACCCGCTGCGCCACCTAGGAAGTCCAAGCAAGTGATTTTTATGGAATCTTCACATCAGTGTCTAAACAGCAATTTTAATTTAGTTTCATAATTTAAAAGTGCACTAAAAGCCAAGAGCTTTTTGCATCCCAGAAATAGATACCTTCTATAAAAGTACGATACCTTATGTATTCTACATTCAATCTGAACTACTTACCGCTCCCTTTTATAGGTCTTTCAGTGGATATAGAAAAGGACTAATGAGGTAAAAATTTACTGGTAAGAAAAAGTTGGATAAACTTCCATTTTTTGGTAACCCTAAAAAAAAATCATCATGGACATAATTGCTGCCTTACTCTTCCTTGGTGCTCTGGTTATCAGAGTGGAGGTTGGAAAATATAGATGAAAAACTTGAATGAGGATACCAGGTCTCTTCACCTTGACTTTTGGTTTTCCACTCTTAATTAGCTGAGTTACACAATGTCCAACCACTCTTACACTAGGGCCAGAGATGGTGACTCACAGGTGTGCTGTAGAGGATGGAGGGGAGTCTGACTTTAGGCAGGCAAGTCTCAGCCTGGTAGAAGGGTGTGGCCAAGTAGCCACTGCAGAGGGATCAGCAGGTGCTAGTGAGTTCCCATGTCTGCTTGTGGGAAAGGAGGGGCGGCAGGAGGCCAGTGAAAACTCAGCCTCATGGTCAATCCAAGAAGCAGTCAAGATGGAGAACTCCAAACTTGCAGTACAGGGTTTCCAGGAGTCCCAATGGCAGGCTTCCACCAGGGATGGCCGGTCTTTGCAGGCTGAGCTCCAAGTGCCTGGTCTGCATTCACATCTCCCCTGCTTATTCAAAAAGGCTGGGGAAGCTGATCCAAGAGCCTGGAGTGTGACCCGAAGGCGCCCAAGCACCCGAGCAATGGTTCTTTCATCCTCAAGATATCCACTCCAAGAATTCTCTTATCAAGTTTGTCAATAGTGACCAAAAAAAAAAAAAAAAATAGTGATTCCATGGAAGGAAACCAGGTCTAAGCTTTGATTAAAAACAAAACAAAACCCCAGAACCTCTAGGTGAGCATGTATGGTTATGTAAATGGTGCTACAAATGGTGTGTTGAATAGACAAAGGGGACATCTACCCCAAGCATAGACAAGGCTAAAATTTGGAATCAAAGAACCTTGGTGTGGTCCCCAGATATACAGTTCGCTAGAGGAAAGCCACTGCTTAGGGACAGACTTCTAGGAGTGCCATTGTCCTATGCCTGGCACATATGTGTCTTTCCTTCTATTGTTTCCAGATACTACCTTGGGTCTGGCATCTACATTTTTATACTACTTCAAATATAAGACTGATGGGTCTGCCCTAGGACTTCACAACCTCCACTTTCACCCTGACCCCACACGGTCATTTTCTCTTCACGAGGGATGAAAAAGGGCAGTATCCTCACCATCTAGTAAATAAGGGGGAAGGATTCAAATCACAAGGGAAAGGAAAAACTAGTTCTTTGCTGTAGGGAAGAGTTGCTGAGAGTTTAAGAATAGTCTACCAAGTGGAAGGAAGCTTTGAGGGTTGGTCATTTGGGGTGTGGACAGGGCTTCCAGAATACCAGGGGCTTCAAGACTAGTGTTTCTTATTATCTTATTGTTTCCAGCCTCAATTTGAGTGGACTTCCTGGCATAGAACTGAAAAAATGTCCACTCCTTCCTATCTCTGCTGACACATAGGTTCTTGTCCTTAGTCGTATGTCTGTGTTCCTATCAGGGTAAGGCAAGAAGGGGGAAGAATTACTTAGTGCTCTTCCCTTCACACCTCTCCTAAAAGAATTATGCAACATCACATGCCTCTTCCCACAGGCTGAAATTGACCTGAAATTCTCATCATGGATTCAGATAGTTACAAATAATAGAAATTTCAATATACCTAGCAACATATTTACATAAAACTATTAATCACTCTATGTCCAGCAGAATCCAAGTACCATAAAGTTTGACACTCATCATTAATTTTTAAAGTGCACAAGCAACCCCTTCCTTAACAGTTGGAATTTTCACTTTGCTCCTTCTTTTTCTTTTGAATTCCTATTTTCATTTTACTACCCTTATAGGATTGTTTTTTAATTTTCCACCCTCCCTGGCTGCATCCTAATGTAATATATTTTTGTTCTTGGAAATCTTTTCTTGATCCAGCTATTATGTTTCTTTGCAACAAAGTACGCTTAAAATGAATTTTTAATTTTCTCTTCTAAGATCTTAAAAAGTTATGTGGATTAAAGTAATATTACAATTATTAAAGATACACAGATGATCAAAACAATATAAATAATACAGATTAAGGTAAATAAAATATAAAAAGTATAAATTTTTTAAAAGTAAAATTTAACTGAAGTGCATCTCTTACTGAGATGAATAGGAACTTTATTTTCCTAACTTTATGTTGATGAAAGTTACTTATTGTGAGGCCAGGTTCTATATGATTTCTATTCCTTAAAAGAAAAAACGTTTAATGTGAAATAACTAAAGAATTTTGTTCATATATGTAAGTGTGGGAACAGAAAAAGCATAGCAGTGGAAAGAATTTTCTTGTAGCAAATTCACCTAATTTTACAAATTTCCTCTTAGTTATATGCCAAAAACTCACATAGTAAGCTATTATTAAATACTATTTTTAATAGTCTCACAACTCAAATGTAGAGTTTTCCTTCAGTTTTGTTGAAGCAAAGAATTAGAATCCACTTGATTTACAAAACTTTTTACACATACATTAGATTCTATTACTTTCTCTATACCAAAAAGGTATTATGAAACAACTAATAATTTTACGTGTTAGCCTTTCACTTAGAGGCTAATTAGATGAAAATGGCATTAGAAAGAAACAGACAAACCCACAAAATTGAAAATGAAAATTCAGTAGGTTCTGAATAAAGACCTTTTTTCCATTTTTTTATGTCATCTGGAAGTGCATTTAAGAAGTACAGCAAAATGTACACTTTTAATTGAATGAAATATGAACCTGATTTTTTTTAATTAATAAAAAAGAAATATGGCAAAAGGACTTCCCTGGCGGCACAGTGGTTAAGACTTCACGCTTCCAATGCAGGGGGTGTGGGTTCCACCCCTCAGATCCCACATGCCCAGTGGTGAGGCCAAAAAAAGACAAAAACAAAAACAAAGAAGCATGGCAAAGAGGTGGACACTTTAAACTAATGAGTGTATATCATTTCATTTCATTGTCAAAAACAATTTTATAATTATGCATTTGACAGATGAAAAATAAAAAACAATGTGTCAACATCCAAGAGGGAGAAATTAATCCAAAATAAATGAACCTGAATTTTTAAAGTTTAAGACATTACATCCAAGACTGCATTTGGGAACATTTTGTTTTGTATTTATTCATAAGTGGCTTTCTGTTTTTAAGAACACCATTTAATCTACTTAGTGGAAACCAACAGCAAAATGAAGAGAAGTTATTAGATCACCAATAAGTGTAAGTTTACATAAATTATATTACTGATTGCTGCGTGCGTTGTATACAGCAGAATCCACAAGATCTTTTCATCAGGTTAACCTGAATCTAGTCAGTATATGATAAAAATAAATAAGCAGAGAAATAACAATATATCATAGAACAGAACCCAAGTAGAAAAATGTATTTATACAATCTCATAATATTTGGTAAAAGTTAATGAAAACATTTCTGCTATGAGTCTGAATAAGTTCAAGAAAACATATATTAAAGTACCACCAAGATGTGTTTCTTTTACTCCAAAATGTGATGTTGATCTGTCAGAAATAAATGCTGAGACTTTTGCCTTCACTGCCTGGAAAGCATGCAAACTAAGCAAGTGAAGTACACATGAGACACAAGTGGGTCCTTGTTAGTACTTCGAATGCTTTGTAGCAAGTTATTTCACTCCATGATTTTTTGTAAATTACATATTCTAATCCTAAAACAGATAAGGATTGGAACCTTGCCATGAGTTGTTACTTGAATGAAATCACCCACCATCAGTATTTCTTGCCAATGCTAAGGAGCTATTCATTCCTTTTTTTTTTTTTTGATAAATTTATTTATTTATTTATTCATTTATTGGCTACATTTGCTCTTCGTTGCTGCACACAGGCTTTCTCTAGTTGCGGCGAGCAGGGGGCTACTCTTCATTGTGATGCATGGGCTCCTCGCTGTGGTGGCTTCTCTTGTTGCGGAGCATGGGCTCTAGGCTCGCGGGCTTCAGTAGTTGCAGCACACGGGCTCAATAGTTCTGGCTCACGGGCTCTAGAGCGCAGGCTCAATAGTTGTGGCGCACCGGCTTAGTTGCTCTGCGGCGTGTGGGATCTTCCTGGAGCAGGGATTGAACACGTGTCCCCTGCATTGGCAGGCGGATTCTTAACCACTGCGCCACCAAGGAAGCCCCAGGAACTATTCATTCTTTATAATAATCAGAAAGGAAGCATCAGAGTCATCAGATGAAAATTTTTCAGTGTCCCAGCTTCCCCACCGAGGGATTGTCTGAATCTGGAATATTGTAACATAGACCCAAACTCCCTCGTTTCTTACGCCACATCACCCTTAACACAAGGTTACTCAACCTGAAGCACTATTTTTTTTTCATTGAATATTGATGATTTACAATGTTTGAGATGTAGATCAAAGTGATTCAGTTATACACACACACACATATTCTTGTTCAGATTCTTTTCCACTATAGGTTATTATGAGATATTGACGATAGTTCCCTGTGCTATACGGTAGGTCCTTATTGTTTATCTATTTTATATATAGTAGTATGTATCTGTTAATCCCAAATTCCCAGTTTATCCCTCCCCTCACTTTCCCATTTGGTAACCATAAGTTTGTTTTCTATATCTGTGAGTCTAGTTCTGTTTTATAAATAGTTCATTTGTATAATTTTTTTAATTTAATTTTATTTATTTATTTGTTTTTGGCCGCACCGTGTGGCATGCACAATCTTAGTTCCCTGACCAGGGATCGAACCCGTGCCCCCTGCATTGGGAGTTCAGAGTCTTAACCAGTGGACCACCAGGGAATCCCTGTATCATTTTTTTTTTTAGATTCCACATATAAGAGATATCATATGATATTTGTCTTTCTCTGTCAGACTTACTTCACTTAGTATGATCATCTCAAGGTCCATCCATGTTGCTGCAGATGGCATTATTTCAACCCCAAGCCATATTGACATTTGGGGTTGAATAATTCTTCGTTGTGCCATGTAGGATGTACAGGGTAGCATCCCCCACCTCTACCCACTAGATGCCAATAGCACTGATCCCTGACCCCAACCCTTCAGTTGTGACAACCAAAAATGTCTGCAGATATTGCCAGATGTCTCCTGGGGAGGAAAATGTTTGAGGATCATTGCTCTTCACAGAAATATACATATCAGACAAAGAAGGACATAACACTGTGATTAAAAGTGGCTTCATGGACACAGGTTTTGAATTGTCCTTTCCTTTAGTACTCAGGTCAAAGCACCAAAATTATATTTGGGATGGGTAAACTATACCTTTCTTTTTTTTTTCTTTTTCTTTTTCTTTTTTTTTTTTTCTTTTTCTTTTTTTTCCTTTAAGAACTTTTATTGAGATACAATTGACATACAAGTTGATATTTTTTTTCTTATTCATAATATATATACGGCAATCACAATCCATACCACCTGAACCCTCCTCCCCCCCCCCCCCCAGCTTTCCCCACTTGGTGTCCGTATGTTTGTTCTCTACATCTGTGTCTCTATTTCTGCCTTGCAAACTAGTTGATTTGTACCATTTTTCTGTATTTCACAAACGTAACTTTTTTAAATGTGTGCGTGTCTAAGTTCCCTTAAATTGTCCTGTGCCTGTGTACCCCTCAGAAAGTTTTATGATACCCCAAGAAACACAAGAACCCCAGTCTGAAGATGGCTTCTCCTGGGGACTAGTACAAACACTAGTACAGACACAGGGCCACGATGGATGAAGCAGAGCAAATACATTCTACTTACAGCACAGAAACCTCTCTTTTTTTTCTCTGAGGTGAAACAAAGAGGTACCAATTCCCTCAAGTTAGACCAATTCCCTAAAGTCCATGTCCTGAACATTTAGGGAGGTTTTCACCTCCAACTGCCCAGCCGTTCAACAGAGGTAGTGTAACTGTCACACGTAGGACAGAGATTCCTCCCTTGGTATCAAGGGGAATGTGAAAGTATCCTCAGCCTTTAGAAACTTAAAAGTCTTTTGTGAATAGTTATGACAGTCCAATGAATATTATTAGTGTATCTTTGAATTCCCATAGAAAAACATCAGTTGTGTTTTAACCAGATTTAAATATCTTGCAATATCTCACAAGGACAATTCTCAAACCACGGTGAAGAATAATATTCACTAACTTTAATAATTACATCTAAGGAGGGGAAAGAAAGGTGGAACTGAAGTCAGGTGTGTTAAGTATGATTCTTTGTATTTTCTGTATGATAGAAATGTTTAATATTAATTATAACAACGTAAAATGTACTCTAGGTCCCTCATGCTTCCAATTATAGAATACCGCTCTCTGATCAAACCTCTTATTCTTATAATCCATATACAGATAATAAAATGTTTTAATTAATTCTGTCTAGTTCTAACAGAATCAGGTATTATTAACTATGTCTAGTCCTTTGGGCAAGTAACAACTGATTTTGTTCCTATGCTTAGTATTTCTTAAAATACATTAATTTGCAAATCTTTTTATGATCTTTTACTTTATTTTAATTGTCAAATATTTAAACATAAAGACTAAAGAACATCCATTATCCAAACACCAGCTTTATTAAATCTTAATATTTTGCCTTACTTGTTTCAAGTCTTTTTAAGAAATCAATGACTGTGTATTTTGGAAACTAAGCTCTGTCAGTTGCATCATTTGCAGATATTTTCTCCCATTTGTAAATGATGTGACCACCATCGGATTAATTTCCAAAATATACAAACAGCTCGTACAGCTCAATATCAAAACATTGGCAGAAGATCTAAATAGACGTTTCTCCAAAGAAGACATACAGATGGTCAACAGGCACAGCACATGAAAAAATGCTCAACCTTGCTAATTATTAGAGAAATGCAAATCAAAACTACAACAAAGTGGGACGTCCCTGGCAATCCAGTGGTTAAGACTCTGCGCTTCCTCTGCAGGGGGCTCAGGTTCAATCCCTGGTCAGGAAACTAAGATCCCACATGCCGCAGCGCTGTGCAGCCAAAAAAAAAAAACCCAAACCCAAAACCCTGCAACAGGGACTTCCCTGGTGGCGCAGTGGTTAAGAATCCGCCTGCCAAAGCAGGGCACACAGGTTCAATCCCTGGTCTGGGAAGATCCCACATTGCTGCGGAGCAACTAAAGCCCGTTCGCCACAACTACTGAGCCTGTGCTCTAGAGCCTGGGCTCCACAACAAGAGAAGCCACCACAGTGAGAAGCCCGCACACTGCAACTAACCTACAAAGATGTATCTCCTTACACTGGTCAGAATGGCCATCATCAAAAAGTCTCGGGAGGGAATACGGGGATATGTGTATAAAAACAGATGATTGAACTTGGTGTACCCCCCCAAAAATAATAAATAAATAAAATTTTTTTTAAAAAGTCTATAAGTAGTAAATACTGGAGAGGGTGTAGAAAGAAGGGAGCACTCCTACATTGTTCGTGGGAATGTAATTTGGTACAACCATTATGGAGAACAGTATAGAGGTTCCTTAAAAAACTAAAAATACAGCTACCATATGACCCAGCAATCCACTCCTGGGCATATATGCAGAGAAAACTCTAATTCAAAGAGATATTGTACATGCACCCCAATGTTCATTGCAGCGCTATTTACAATAGCCAAGACATGGAAGCAACCTAAATGTCCCGTAACAGATGAATGGATAAAGAAGATGTGAGATGATAGATAGATGATAGATAGATAGATAGATAGATAGATAGATAGACATACACACAATGGAATATTACTCAGCCATAAAAAAAGAATGAAATAATGCCATTTGCAGCGACATGGATGGACCTGGAGATGATCACACTAAGTGATACACCAGACAGAGAAAGACAAATATCATGGTATCACTTATATGTGGAATCTTTAAAAAAAAAAAAAAAAAAAGATACAAACGAACTTATTTCCAAAACAGAAAGCAACTCACAGACGTAGAAAACAAATTTATGGTTACCAAATGGGAAAGGGGTGGGGGAGGAGGGCTAAATTAGGAGGTTGGGACTAGCATCTACACACTACTATATATAAAATAGATAACCAGCAAGGACCACAGGGAACTATACTCAATATTTTGTCATAACCTATAAGGGAAGAGAATCTGAAGAAGAATACAGATGACAGATAGATAGACAGATGATAGATAATATATATATATGAAACTGAATTGCTGTGCTGTACACCTGAAACTAACACAATATTTTAAATCAACTATACTTCAATAAAAAATTTTTTTATGTAAAAACATTTTTAAAGTGGATATATGCACCTACCTCAGGAATAGGATTCAGCAGAACTACACCTGATTTCTTAGTGATGACCTGTTTTATTGTATAGTGATGGTCTGTAAGTTGAGGGATGTTTGAAAATCCAGTGCCTTCAAATCAATACATATTCTGGAGGAAGAACAATAAAGTAGAATAAGCATGAAGACATCGCTTCAGCAACACTACATTCATCAATAAATTAAGTTCCATTTAACAAAAACTGTGGATGCACAGCAATGGGAAGATACTTAACACTACTGAACTATACACTTAAAAATGGTTACTATGGTAAAAATAAAAATAAATAAATACAATTCCAGTACAGTACAAATATTTACCTTGGCATCAAGAAATTAATTTTCATGATGACTAAATATAATTCAAATTGTTAAAAAAGAAAAAAAATAAGAAAAAGAAAACCTTGCAAACAGACCTGTAATGCATTTTGCTAAAATGATAACCAAAGGAAATGAAGCATCAGATACATTTAGGTTAAGGAACAAGAAATATGTGTGCATATGTTTGCATATATGTTCCATGTGACAGATTTTTCAAGATCAAAAATAATTTTGAGGAAGTATATCCAATATAGTAGCAAATATTTTAAGAATAAAAATAGAAAATAATGACGACGAGTAAATGTAAGTCTTAAATTAAAGGCAATCACCAAAGAACAGAATCAGTATGTATATTTTTTAATCCAGCAGAAAAAACATCAGTCTATCAAATGGAAAGCAGAGAAAGGGAAGAAATAATGTATGATAAATACAAAATGTGAAATGAGTTGCAAAATAAGTCTTACTATGTCAACAGTCACCAATCAAAAAGACGGAGGCTCTCATAATGGAGGAAATAAAAAGACCAAACCATGTGTTATTGACAACAAATACTCCTAAAGCAAGAAGACAGATAAAGTTTGAAATTAAAAGGAGGAAAAAGATTAAGCAGGTGGCAAATATAACCCAAAAGAAAATTGGGCAATAATCTCAACACATAACAAAATAGAATTTAAGTTTTAATAAAAGCACATAAAGGACAAAAGAAATTGTGTTTATATAGTTAAAAAGAAATGATAGAGCAAGAAGATAGAGTATCATAAATATATATAAAATTAAAACTTCAGCCTCACAATTTATAAAGCAACGACTAAAGAAAACTACAGTTAGAAGTTGTGTTTGGGGGACTTCCCCGGTAGCACAGTCATTAAGAATCCGCTTGCCAATGCAGGGGACACGGGTTCCATCCCTGATCCGGGAAGATCCTATATGCTGCGGAGCAACTAAGCCTGCGAGCCACAACTTCTGAGCCCACATGCCACAACTACTGAAGCCTGCATGCCTAGAGCCGATGCTCCACAACAAGAAAAGCCACCGAAATGAGAAGACCGTGCACTGCACTGCAACGGAGTAGCCCCAGCCCGCCACAACTGGAGAAAGCCCACATGCAGCAAAGAAGACCCAACGCAACCAAAAGTAAATTAATTAATCAATTAATTTTAAAAAAACATAAATCCTGATTTTTAAAAAAAAAAGATATGTTTTTTGGGGGGACCTCCCTGGCGATCCAGTGGTTAAAACTGCATTGGAGGCCCAGGTTTGACCCCTGGTCAGAGAACTAACATCCCACACACCGAAGGGCACAGCCAAAAACAAAGAAAAAACCAGTTCTGTTTTTTTAAAAATTGCAGTTGGAGATTTTAACAAAACCCTCTCAAAATATGGAAGATAGAAAAATAAAAAGGGATCTTGAATAGCAGAACAATCAAATTATTCAGGCCTTAATAAATAAGAAACTGAAAAACTCTGCCAGATTAAAAATGAGTAAAGAGATAAGGCTACTTGGGAATTCACTGACAGTCCAGTGGTTAGGACTCTGCTTTCACTTCTGGGGGCACAGGTTCAATCCCTAGTTGGGGAACTAAGATCCCTGCAAGCCACAATGCCAAAAAATAAATAATTATAAAAAAAGAGAGAGAGATAAGACAACTTACTGAAATGCATGATTCCAGATTGCAGGGCAGAAGGTTGGGAATGGGAGACTATGAGGATCTTTATTGGCAAAATTAGTGAAATTTGAGTATGTGCTGTGGATTAAATAATAGTATCACAACAAAGTTAAATTTCTCGAATATTATCATTCTCCTGTGTTTATATAAAAGAATATCCTTGCTCATAGGAAATACACTGAAATGTTTAGCAGTAAAGGGGCATGTGTTTCAACTTACTCTAAAATCATTAGGAAAAAACATTAGAGAGAGGGGCAGAAACAGAGATAAAGAAAGCAAATATGGAAAAATGTTAAAAACTGTTGAATCTGGACAAAATATACATAGGAATTCTTTGTATTATTCTTATAACTTTTCTGTAAGCTTCAAATTATTTCAAAAAAAAAAGGTTACACTTTTCATAAATAACATTCAAGTTAAAATAAAAAATATAAAGAATGATTCGAACTGAGTAGAAATTAAATCAGTACATGTCAAAATGTGTCAGATATAATAAAGCAAAACTTAGAGGAAATTTTTTACCTTTAACTATACTTATCAGGAAACTTAAAAAAAAAAAAAGAACCAAAGAAAGAAGGAAGGAAATGATAAAGATAAGACTGGAGGTCAATGAAACAGAGAACTGAAAGCAATAAAAGAATTAATGAAAACAATAGCTGGCCTTTGAAAATATACATATGTACGTTGTTCCAGAAAAAAAGAATGAAGACCAAAATCTGCCCACCTCATTGTACAGAGGAATTTTTATTGCAAAAATAAATAAGGACCCCCCCAAAAATAATAAATAAATAAATAAAATTTAAAAAATAATAATAAAAATAAATAAATAAATAAGGAAATATAAGAAAAGCAAACTTTATGTCCATGCTTTATAAAAGTAAATATAACACCCTAAGTAAAATATTAACTAAATAAAACCAACAGTTAATATATAACTATAGGATGATCAATAGGGTTTATCCAAAGAATACAAAGATGTTTCACATCAGAAAGTCTTTTAATATAATTCACTATATTAGGAGATTAAGAGGGAAGATACATATAATGAAATACATCAGTGCTGGAAAACTATTTAATTTTGATTTTAAGTACAACTAAAAACCCCAGGCGTTATATATATAAGACAAACATAAGAAGACTCTGAAAGGTAGAGATAAGAAGGCAGACCGCCTAGGATGCCAGGACCTGAGGAATGGCTGCCCCATCCATGGCAAGATAAAACCAGAAGGCAGCCATCTGCAAGCCAGGAAGAGAGTTCTTACCAGAAATCAATCATGCTGGCACCCTTAATTTCAGACCGCCAGCCTCCAGAACTGTGAGAAAATTCATTTCTGTTGTTTAAGCTCCCCCATCTATGGTGTTTTGTTATGGCATCTCAAGTAGACAAATACGCATACCAATAATTACATTCAATGTAAAGAGTCCAAATACATCAATTAAAAGAGACTTGGGACAGTTGATTTTTGAAAGGTGAACCAAAGATATACTAAGTACAAGAAACTCAGTTCAAATACAGTCACTTCGTTTTACTGCACTTCACTTTATTGCACTTTGCAGATTTTTTTACAAATTCATGGTTTGTGGCAACCTTGCATCGAGCAAGTCTATCAGCACCATTTTTCCAACAGCATTATTTTTAATCTAAGGTATGTACATTGCTGTTAGACATAATGTTATTGCACATTTAATAGAATACAGTACTGTGTAAATATACATTTACGTGCACTGGGAACCAAAAAACTTACGGGACTCACTTTACTGCAGTGGTCTGGAACCAATCCCACAATATCTCTGAGGTATGCCAGTATAACAATACAGGCAGGTTGAAAGTAATATTTGCAGGGATTTCCCTGGTGGTCCAGTGGTTAAGGCTCCGTGCTTCAAATGGAGGGGGCTCGGGTTTGATTCCTAGTTGGGGAACTAGGGTCCCACATGCCTTGTGGCCAAAAAAATTACAAAGTAAATGAAATTAACAAAATTTGAATTGGTATTTATTTTAAAAAGTACTATTTGCAAATCATGTATCTAATAAGGGGTTAATACCCAGAATCTATTTTTTTTTAACTTACATGACACATGTGGGGTGTCTGGTTTATTCAAACAGCCAGAGTTCCCATTAAGGAACAGAAACTGACTAGCTGGGCGCTGTGGGGCCGAATAGGGCAGGGATGTCCAAGTGTCACAAAATAAAAGGAGCTTAGCTGAGCAGCCAGAGCCACGTTAGGGCCAGGCCAAGCCTCACGGAGCTCAGCCCCACTCATGGCCTCAGCAATATCCTGAATCTATTTTTAAAATACCTACAACTCAACAACAACAAATAAAACCACACAAAAAAGAGTTGAAAATGGGCATAGGACTTGAATAGGCACGTCTCTAAAGATGATACACAAATGGCCAGCAAACCTATTAAAAAGATATTCAACTTACTACTCATCAGAGAAGTGCAAATCAAAGCCACAATGAAATAGCACCATTAGGCTGGCTATAATTAAGAGAGAAAAAAAAAGCAGGGACTTGAACAAGTATTTGCACACCCATGTTCATAGTGGCACAATATACCACAGTGAAGAGGTGGAAGCAGTACAAATGCCCACCAGGGGATGAATGGATAAACAGTATGGGATATAAACATACAAGGGAGAATTATTCAGCTTTCAAAAAGGAAGGAAAGCTTATCACGTGACAAAATGGATGCACTTTAAGAACATTATGCTAAGTGAAATAAGCCAGTCACAAAAAGACAAATACTGTATGATTATACTTATATGAGGTATCTAAAGCAGTCAAATTCAGTAAAACATGAAGAAGCATGGTGGTTACCTGGGGCTGGGGAGAGAGGGACACTGGGAATTGTTGTTTAATGGGTACAAAGTTTCAGTTTTGCAAGATGAAGAAATTTGGGCAATTTGTTGAACAAGTATGCCACACGTGAACGTGCTTAACGCTGAAATGTATACTTAAAAATAGCTAAAATGGTCAATTTTACATTAAATGTCTTTTAACCACAATTTTTAAAAATTGGTTGTATATCTCTGTACCAGAAATAACTGAATTGAAAATAAAATTACAATAAGATACGGGGATCACAGTCACAGCAAAAGCCCTAAAATGTCCAAGAGTTAACCGACCACACCCAGATGACTATGAGAAAGTTAATGTAAAAAACATAATAAGTTCTTTGGTGTCCTAGTGGTTAGGAATCCGGGCTTGCACTGCAGTGGCCCAGGTTCAATCCCTGGTCAGAACTAAGATCCTGGATGAGGCCGGGGGATGGGGTGGGGGCATATTGAAGAGCAAATAAGTCATTTGAATAAATGAGTGAGGACATACCCTCTGCTTTTGCATGAGGTGACTTGTTAGTAAAAAGAAATCAATTATGCCCACGTTGTTCTATATATTCAGTATAACCTCAACCAAAATTCTACTTTCATTTTGAGAATTCTATAAACTTACTATAAACTACATAGGGAAAACAAAGGAAGATTCAGAAAGAGTTGCACAAACTTGAGGCATGGACGGGTGGAGAAGGAGTGTTTTCCCAGGTCCGCCAGCAGGAAAGTACAAACTTGGTCTTCTCTTGCTGCTGAGGTCTTGTCCAAGGCCAAAAGAAAGCCCAAACTTTGCATCTTTCTCCCCCACCCCCGCCCCGCCCCGCCCCCCAACCTTGGCTTCTTTCCTTCTTATTGTAAACGTGCTGACTGTCCTCCCTCTGCCTTCTGGTCCCACTCTCCACTTCTCCACTCCGGTGTCTGCCCGGGGTGCTGACCTGTATGCCATCACAGGCTCCCTGCTCCCCCGCTCTCTCTCGCTTTTAGCCTTGCCCAGAGAGCAGAGGGAGGAGAGTGATGTCAGAGCTTTTATTCCCTTGGCTCTCTCCCTGCAAGGTTACCTTAGGCTGGCTGTGTCCCTGGACTGAAGGGCATTGCCTCTGGCGAGGCGGGAACTGCACAGGATTTGCCCTCCTCTGAGCTCTGATAACCCTTCCCTTCCAGTGGGGTCTTGGCAACTCAGCTACTGCTTGCTCCAGGTCACTGTGCTACCCTCCACCCACTTCCTTGTAAATACTTCCTTGTAAATAGAGTCTGCTTAAACTAACCTGCTGCAAGTGCCATTTTTTTCCATTGAGGCCTTGATGCAATGAAAGTCACTTATTTCTTCATTCCCTGCCCCAGTCCAGTCTGGCCAGGGACTCTTGGAAGCCCCACATGCAATGGAGAAGCAGGAGTGGGTCAGGAGAGCCAGTGAGCCCCTGCCTGGGAGCATCATCTTTGAGTTTGGGGCCCTTCCACTCTCTGCAGCCCCTGCAGACTGGTCTGGCCAAGGGGTGGCCGGAAGCACCAAGGAGGAATCCCCCAGGCCCTGCTCCAGGGCAGTTGGAGGACTCTTGGGAATGACGGTCACTCCAACCACAACCAAAGTGGAGGTGGGGTTTGACTCCTCGCTCATCTGTCATCTGATTCGCACAATTTTACTTTGGAAAAAGAATTACTTGAAATGATCTAAAAATAATTTTCCTAAATAAACAGCGAGGTTAAATACCAGTCCCTGTCTGTTCCTGCCACGTGAATGTGTGCCGAGTAAGGAAGCAAAGAACTGGGAACACGGGAACAGCCGCTCCCTCGGGAAGACACTAAGGAGACACCCTCCTGGGATGCATTTGGTTTGTTTGGGTGTTTTGTTTTTGTTTTTAAACAATAGAGGGAATTGCCTGGGCTGTCCAGTGGTTAGGACTCCTCGCTTCCACTGCAGGGGGTACAGGTTCCATCCCTGGTTGGGAAACTGAGATCCCACATGATGCGCGGCATGGCCAAAAATAAAAAATAAATAAATAAAAAATAAAATAAAACAACAGAAATTTATTCTCTCACAGTTAAGGAGTCCAGAAGTCCGAAATCAAGGTGTCAAGAGGATTGGTTGTTTCTGGAGGCTCTAAAAGAGAATCTGCTTCATGCCTCTCGCCTAGCTTCCGGTGGTGCCTGGAAATCCTTGGTGTTCCTTTTTCTCTTTCTCTTTATATTTTATTTTATTCTATTTTTTTAAAATTTTTATTGAAGTGTACTTGATTTACAATGTTGTGTTAGTTTCAGGTGGGGGTGCATTTGGTTTTATTCCCATCATCTTCAATGGTCCAAAGAAGAACCTCAAGTTTGGGGTCAACACATTTGGCTAAAATACTAGTATCTGCCCCAAGGCTTGAAGTTCCTGCCCTCATGGACACAAACTCATGTCCTTTATGGGTGGAGAGTTGGACTAGACGACCTATGAAGTCAATTCCAGCCTCAAGTTCCCTTTTTAAAAAAACAAGACGTTGAAAGCAGAGAACCAATCATTGTGCCACTTGGATTAGATATAATGCAAAAGCCCAACTCTCTCTCTCTCTCTCTCTCTCTCTCTCTCTCTCTCTCTCACACACACACACACACACACACACACACACACACACACCCCTTTTCGGCACTTTGCTGTGCGTAACAGTTACTCTCCTCACACAGTCCGGAGGTGGCCGCTGGTTATCCCTCTTCTGCCTTCCTTCCAGGCACCACTCCCTCACCTGTGTAACACACATAGACTCCTTTCTCTCCCTCTTGTAATCTGACTTCCTGGATCCTAGGAGATCTACGTGGCACTTTTTCCAACTCCCCATCTGGAAGGGGATAGCCTTCCCTATAAAACAAAACCCTACAAGATTAGGGCAGAGAAAAGTTTGCACAGGGTCTCCAGAGGGGGGACTGGAAGTTCCCTAATTAGCTCTCTCCCTCCTTCCCCTGGGGTCCTGCCACTTTGGTTTCCACTGCTGAGACCCCACCCAGACCTTTCAGATGTACAGTGTCTCCTTCACAAACGGCCAGGCATAGACAAGACCCAAAGCCCCACCCAGACTAGACTAGAATGTCAAAAGGAATTAGCTTTGTCAAACAAACAAAAACAAGAACAGCACATGGAAAAATGAAAATGAAACAATATGGCAAGACTTCAAACAGCAAGTTGACTTCAAACAGCAAGTTCTTAAAGAAAGCATGTAGTGGGGGAGAGGTGGAAGATCATTTACATGATATACAAGCTAATTAATTAAATGTTATATAAAAATTTTTTTTCAGTGAAACATAAAACCGATAACATTTGTAGAGGTTAGTTTCTGATCACAGCTCGTGGCACTCCACTGCTTCCGACCTTACATGGCCCAGCTCAGAGAAGAGCCATTTTGAACACATGAGAATTTTCCCCTCCCATTGACTTCTTCGTGGAACTCCTTCCAGAAGAGATGCCCTGATCACAAGGGTGCCTCTGGGGAGACTACGCATGTGGTGGAAATCAATTCACTGATTGGACAAAGCCTGAGCACCTACTTTGGTGTTTTTTTTAATTGAAGTGTAGTTGATTTACAATGTTGTGTTAATTTCTGCTGTACAGCAAAGTGATTCAGTTTTATATATATATATATATATAAACGGTTTTGTGTATATATATATATTCTTTTTCACATTCTTTTCCTTTATGGTTTATCACAGAATATTGAATACAGTTCCCTGTGCTAGACAGTAGAACCTTATTGTTTATCCATTCTATATATACTAGTTTGCATCTGCTCATCCGAAACTCCCAGTCCATCCCTCCCCCTTGGCAACCACAAATCTGTTCTCTGTGTCCATGAGTCTGGTTCTGTTTCGTACAAAAGTTCATTTGTGTCATATTTTAGATTCCATATATAAGCTATATCATATGGTGTTTGTCTTTCTCTTTCTGACTTACTTCACTTTGTGATCATCTCTAGGTCCATCCATGTTGCTGCAAATGGCATTATTTTGTTCTTTTTTTATACCTGAGCACTTGCTTGAATATCAAGTCTGTATGAACAGTGCCACCCCCATTCTTCTCCAGGCCCCCATCCACATAGAAACCGTACAAGCAGGAAGGGTCCCAGCCCCCATGACCACCATCCCACCTACCCAACCACACAACCACGGAGACAACAATGCGGGAAGATTCCACACACCGTCTGCCTTCTGACCCCTTCCCCCAGCTCACCAGATTCTGATCTTGTGTGTGCCTACGTAGACACCCGCACACATGCATCCCTAACCCCTTGTTCTTCCTCCACAGTTCTCTGTTAGACGAAACTCCTCCAGTACTTATCTTCATTTCTGGTTCATTTCCGTTGCCTAGTCTAGTATCCAAGTCTCATTCCAAAGACAATGCCACCTGTGTCCAGCAGGTGTCGCCCTTCACTAGGAACGAGCAGCACCTCTCTTCCACTGTGTGAAATCCAGCCCCCAACGGTGGATGCCCCTTGGGTTTGGGGTGGAAGGGAATGGAAGGGGGGCTCTAAAGAGTGGCTCAGAATGCATAAGCCTAGTTACTTCCAACTCAGGTAGAGAGACATCCTATAGAGAATTTGCTGTTCAACCTTGGACAAGTTATTTAACCCCTCTGAACCTCACTCATCTATGACTTGGAGGGAGACCATCTCTTCCTTACAGGGTTGTTGTGGAGAATGAATGAAATACAACATAAAGCACTCAGCCCAGTGCCTGGGTTGTGATAGGCACTTGAGCTATGGTCCCTTTCCCACGTAGGATATGGAAGAAATAACTGCCCAGAACTCAGGACTGAAGTTGAGCTCTGCCCCTTGAATCCTGACTCTCTGAGGGTCTGTGTCAGAGCTGTGATGAGGACCAGATGAAACAATGTATGTAAAGCACCTGGTAGAACGCCTGGCCCAGAAAGTTGAGTGACTGATAACAGCTTATGTCATGGCTGTGAGCTGGCTGCGTGCCAGGTAATGTTCTCAGCCATTTGCAAGTATGAACTCAATTAATCCTTATTAATCCCTTATGAGGTCAGAAAACAGTTAACCCCCTACTATCCCTGACTCTGACTCCATCCCACCGAAGTTTAATGTCTTCTTATGAATTATCCATCAGAAAACTGCCCCCAGTTCTGTCATGTCTAGATGGGAAAATGGGAGGAAACACTGACTCCTCCACTCCAGTAGGAGAGAATCAAGCTCAGCCCCTAACTGCCCACAGTCCCCCCCAGGAGCCTCAAGGAAAAGCAAGGAAAAAACAGTATTTTCACCAGAGTTTATTCCTCAGAGACGATCACCAGCAATTCATGCCCTCTGTGGCATAGGGGGCCCCCCAAGAGGGCCTTTGACCTTCCTCCCAGATTATATCCATCCCAGATATGTAGTCTTGGGCTCTACCTATGGACAACACCTTGGTTACAGAATATTCCCAGGAATGAGTTCCCCCAGTTGTAAGGTTTACATAAGGAGGACTGGGAAATTCAAAGAATCAAATAGAGAAACCATAGGATCCAAGAAAATGTGGAAACTTGGAGGGGTTGGAGGAGCACAGCAGCATCCCTAAGAGTCTGACTCTCCTTCTCACGTGGAAAGGAAGTTGTAGGATTTCGCCTCTAGTAAGTGTCCCGACCTGCAGAAGAAATAAAAAGAAGATAATAAAGCTCCAAACTAGCTTGACCCCATCATTTGTCCCTGTAACCATCCATGCCGGAGACTTTAACACAGTGACATGGAAAATTCTAGATCACCAAACACTAAGGAGCCACCTTCAGACACTCCACTGGGTAGAAGAGGAAGGGGTAGGCGCTCCTCCCTTCTGCTCCTGATCCCAACTGGCCGCTTCAATCACGCTCTCAGCCCGATCCCAGTGAAAGCTTCCCCCCACCCCCCCCAAATATCAGTACCATTAGCTGAACCCAACGTTGACTCCCTCTAACTCTCACCCCCTCCAAGGGACCAGTGAGCAAACAGACCAACAGAGAAATTACCTTCTGGATAATTGGACCCCGGAAGGAAGATGTAGCCTAGGAGAAAAAAACATATTTGAGTAAAGGACAGTCTTGGTGGATAAAAATGTCTGGTATTATTCACAGCAAATGGGGTAGCCATGGGAGAGCTGGTCACAAACAGAAAGTGAGCAGAGGTTGGGATTGACATTTCAGGAGGATCACGCACCAGAGGCAGTAGCTCTCCGCCAGCTGCGCAAACCAAGAGCGAAGATGATGAGGCCGAGGACCAGAGTCACCAGAGACATAGAAACCTTCACCGCCTGCGCTGGCAACAGCCCAGGAGCTGCGGAAATAAAAACTTACTAGAACCAATTTCTCTTGCTCACTGCCAGAGCCACTTCATTTACGGTGACCTCCACCTAGCAGGTTCCAAGGTGCTTTATCCCGACCCCAAGAGTCTAGCTTGCACCAATCCAGGCCCAGCGAAGTGGCCTTTCCTCAAAAGCCCCATCCTGTGGGTCTCTACTCCTGTGGTTCCCTAGGGAGCCTCTCTCCCCGAGTTAGTACCCCAGCTTCCAGATCCTCTCTAAGCTGGTGGGGCCTCTCAAGGCATCCTGTTTTCTTCCGTCACCCCAAAGGGAACCTCACTGAAGAGTAAAACGTACCCCATTCTCCTCTGCATTCGCCAAGCATGCAGGCAAGATGGTGACCATAATTGCTCCCTTGACCACTCTACCCGAGCATTTTCCTATGAAATTGTCTTTCCGCCTTTCCTAACTTCCCGTGGTTCCATCCCATGAAATATCCGAGGACTTTCGTGTCTCCTACCTGTCCACCTCCAGATTTGCCATGGGTCCTTCCAGAACCTGTCTCCATCCCCCTCCACAGCCCCCACTTCCTGAGCTGGTCCTAATGTGAATCCTGTCCCCCACCCGGATTCCTTTCCTTTAACTGCTTCCAATCCTGGGGTTCAAGCAATGGTGACTGGCTTTATGCAGTAGCCCCCAATCGTGCACACCAAAGTGTCTGCCCGCCACAGCTTCTTCCTCCCTTGATAGAGTAATCCCAATTCTTTGCGGCCCCCACACCAAGAGAGAGTCCCCTCTCTTCCGTGACCTTCTTTATTTCTCCAACTCCCATTCCTGACCTGACAACAAGATAGTGGAAATCTGAGGATCCTAGAATATTGCATCACAACTTGGGATTCTGAAAATATGGTTACCGAATCGACATCCTCTTTTCAGGACACTCAGACTCCCCTCCCACCCTCAGACAAGCACATAACACCAACCACAGCACCACAGCAACAGGAACAACTCCTTTTTTTTTTTTTTGGCTGCACTGCCTGTCACGTGGGATCTCAGTTTCCCAATCAGGGATCGAACCCGTGGCCCCTGCAGTGGAAGCACAGTCCTAACTACTGGACTGCAAGTGAATTCCAGTAGCTCTCTGCTTTAATGCTGGTTCCTCGCCCCAGCCCCGCACTTACTCCAGTACTGAAGGATGGGTTCAGCAGCGCCAATGTGCTCTACCACACAGGTGTAGGTGTCCCCAAAAGAGGGGGTTGTGGCCAAATGGGAGACAGTCTGGTATGTCCAGTCTCCATTGGGCTGGATGATATCACGGGAACTACTGTGAGGGAGGACTGCCTGCCCATTCTTCATCCACACGATGGTCACATCAGCTGGATAGAAGCCCCACACATAGCAGGCCAGCATCACAGACTCCCTCGTGTTAAAAGGGGTGGTTTTGGCTACTTGCACAGACGGTGGCCCTGAACAGGGGGAGAAAAGAGTCGCGAAGGAGGGCAACGTTCTGGCTTTTCCTCCAACCTGGTTCCTTTCCTACTTCAGTTCTTCATGGATCTTGCCCACTGAACCTCCCGACCCCCACCTCATTCCCCCACACATCCCTTTGAAAATGAGGAGTTAGAATGTACTCCTGCTTCACTCTTTCTTGTCTCCCATTTCATCACTATTCCTTCCTTTCTTTTTCCTCCAAAATTATATTTGTTCACAATAAGTAGAAGCCAGGGCTGAACTGCAAGTTGTTTCAGAAGTCATGGTATTCATTTCAAGTACGTAAGTGAATTGTCATCCAGGGTTATAGGTGGGGGGTTGCAAAAGTAGGAAAACACCTTTGTCCTCAAAGCTCATTGAACAAATTAATTTGATTTTTAAAAAGTCTTTTTTTCCTTGAATAGTTTAAGGAAACAAGACTCAGGACTAACTCTCCTAAATTTGGACGAGGGAGGTCCCAATTCATGCAATCATTCGTGTTGCCATCTTTTAATAGTTCATTCTTCTAGGTGACCCTTCCGCTTGCTTGGATGTTTTTCAAACAAAATCTTCAATAAAAATCCAAGATATTGTGTTAGAACACAGATCCCCTAGCCTGCATCCCTGGATATTTTCATTCAGCAGATCTGTAGTAGTTCTCAAAGGCTTGTGTTTTTAACAAGCACCTTCCCCAGTCAATTCTGAGAAATCATGTTTTAAGACACAATACCCTGCACATAGAGAACTTCAAGTTTTCTTTTAAATATCTCAAGTCACTCTCAATGCAAGCGATTAAAGGTGAGAGAATTTGCATCAGAATTCCCTGCAAGGCTTTCCAAATATTCCCATGCCTGGGCCTGTCTCAGACCGGGGACACCAGAACCTGGGATACAGAGGCATGAGCATTTTGGGAAAAGCCATTCTGGTTACTCTGACAGTTCAACCCGTGGTTGAACTTGGATCTGCCTCCTGAGATGCCCTAAATCAAAGAAAAACACGTTTACTCTCCCTACAATAGCTCCTAGCTGGCTCAAACATCATCTCCCTTTCTTGATTCCTGCCCTACCCCTGTCACCCACCTTGTTTCCTCATAAGTGTCAAGCCTCCCTCTTTAAATCCCAGGTCCTTCCATTTCCTGCTTCTTTCCTGCCCACAGCTCAAAGTCCCTGGCAGTCAGCTGAGGGACCCTTCTTGGCCTCCCTTCTCCCAACCAGGCTTCTTAACCGCCCCTCTGCTCCCCTCTCTCCTTACGTGTCCTGTGGGTCAGAGATGTCCAGAAAGGCAGGGTGTGTGTGGCACAGTCCTTCAGCCCGTTGGATAAGCGCTGAACCAGGTTTTTATTACGATTGAGGTAATCTGAGAGGTATTTGGCCAAGCCGTTCAGCACCCCATATTCACGAGGAACCATACTGGCCTCCAGGGGCTCCCAGCAGGTCAGCAAATCCTTGTTGAAGGAGACACAATACGTGAAGTCTTTTGGATTCCCATCGTCATCCAGCAGACAGCTGCTTTCCACGTGGGCCACAAAGCCACCTGCAGGAGCCAGAGAAGGGGGGCAAGTCAGAGTTCTGCAGGAGCCTAAGCCTCAGTTACAGGTGATGAGTGAGCCCCAGGTTTCCTGCCTGAGACAGCATCTGCTGACCAAGCTCATGGACCAGAGTCTCTGAGAGTCCCGATTAAGGGAATAGATGGTCCTAGCAGAGAAGTTTCTAGACCCCGTTTCCTCTTCATGAGAGACTAAGTATGGGGACACAGGTGGCCCAAAATTATTTGCATGTTTAAACACGACTGATTTACCCAGGATAAGACTTTCAGTAAGGCCAACGATTGAGTGAGAAAAGGGGTCAAAGGAAAGAGTCAGCCTTGGTCTGTGCTGGGTATATTATTAAATATTCACACCACGAGTATTTCTGAAGCACTCGCTGTGTGCCAGGCACCGTGCTAGGAGCGGGGGATGCAGTAGTCAACAGGGCAGATACCATCTTTGCCTACATTCCAGCAGGAAATGTCTATTACACAAATAATTATACAGCTTAATTACATTAAAATTGCTACACATATATATACAAATACAGCTGATTCATTTTGTTGTACAGCAAAAACTGGCACAACAGTGTAAAGCAATTATACTCCAATCAAGTGCTTAAAAAAATTGCTACACAGATAAAAAACTGTAGCACAGGGAACTACAGTCAGCAGCCTGGGATAAATCATAACGGAAAAGCATATTAAAAAGAACCTATGCATGTGTATAACTGTCACTTTGCTGTATAGCAGAAATTAACACAACATTGTAAATCAATAAAAAATAAATTTAAAAAATTGCTACAAAGTTACAGTACAAAGTGCTATGGGAGTATGTAATAGGGAGACAGACTAGTTTGGGGTGTCCAAATCTAACAAAACAATTGAACCTCCTACCCAAAGGGAGCAGAGTTAGGGAGAATCCTTACCTGCTCTGGTGCAGCCCAGGCTGAGGCCCAGCAGCAGCGGCAGGAGGGCAGGCATGCTCTGCTCTGGGGAGATGGGGAATTCGGTCCCCTGGACCAGCTCTTCCAGGGGCCCTGGGTCAGCTCTTCCAGGGGCCCTGGGTCCTTGCCTGCCCGAGAAGTCCCAGCCTGAGTAGATGATCTCCAAACACGGAGTGGGAATATGGTATTGCCTGGGCCCCGTGATCCTCTTTAAATGAGCGATGTGGAGCTACCAAGCCCCTAGATACTAAGACCCGTTCCTTACCGGATCATCTAACTCGGCGTCCCAAACAGAACTGTCAGATCGGCAAGGTAGGCGGGGACAAGTGTAGAGACAAATCGCTGAGCACCTCAGCCCGACGTCATCAGTTACTAGGTAAATCTCATCCTGCCCTGGGCTTTTAACAGCCAGTCTCTTAACTCACCTAGGGAACAACCCGTCGGTACGTGGATTTCCCTAGATCCCCTAGATCGGTGGAGAGAATAAACCCAATATTCCCAAGATGTATGCAGCTTCGACTGCCCACTGGTTTAACTGTTTCCTGTCAAGGTCCTCCTCAAAGACTGGGGACTAGGTAACCTCCCTTGCTCCTTTAAGGGAAGTTACTTGGGAATTTAACCCTTGATTACATAATCCTTGGTGTGACCAGTCACCCAGGAAACAGGCCAGACAAAGGGCCCTCTGGAGCACGTGGTAGAGGCAGGGCTGCTAAGGAAGGAGATGCAGGGAGATTGAAGTTTGCTGGCCTCAAAGCAAGACAGAAGAGAAGCCGTTACTAAGAGATCAGGGCCACAGCCCGAAAAAATCCCTCCCTGGGCTTCCATTGATTCTTCTGTTCTAGTCAGATGAGCTTCATTTTCTCCTTTATTCTTTCTGGAGCCAGGAATCCTGATCCTCCTACCCTCTGGACCAACTCAGGGCAGACCACAGAGCAACCCACTTAACCCCCTTGGTAGTTAGCTGGCTGTGGGCCAGTGCCCAAAGCCTACTTGTCCTCCCCAAACTCAAAACTCCCGTGTGTATTTTCCCCACAGGTCCCATCTGTCCTGGGGCAGGTGCCTGCATTATGAAGCCACTAGAAAAATGAGATGAAACTTCCCTACTTTTCCTCCCCAGGAAAAGACAAATTTTAAATAGCAATTCATTCTCACTGTGAACTATACAATTGATAGATTTTTTTCCCATCACAAATGTAAAACCCTACATTGGTTTCTTCGTACTCCCCGCTAGGCTTCAGGGCTCCCTCTCCTCACCTTGATTTCTTTTTTTTTAATATTTATTTATTTATTTAGCTACACCAGTTCTTAGTTGCAGCACATGGGATCTTCGTTGCCACATGCGGGATCTTTAGTTGTGGCATGCAGGATCTTTTTAGTTGCAGCATGTGGGATCTAGTTCCCTGACCAAGGATGGAACCTGGGCCCCCTGAATGGGCTCATGGAGTCTTTACTGATGGACCACCAGGGAAGTCCCTGCTCACCTTGCTTTCTGAAAGCTTTTAAATTTGACTTAGTAGTGAGCTAAACAAAAGAGGATTAGGAGGGAAGCGCTTGACACCACACTTAACTGTCCTCCCTCCATGTCCCTGACCCCAAGAGAATCTGATATTTATGAAGAAAAAAGGAAGGGGGGAAGCTTGCCCCCAAAATGAAAACATACATGAATATCAGGAACAAAAGCCTTGTTTTGTGTAACTAGTTGAGCTTTACCAAGAAGCTCTATCCACGTTTCCCTGATACCCTTACACTCAACTCCACCTGGGTTATACCCCTACACTTGAACTTCTCTAATGAACCATCAGGGGTGTTGAATGGGCAGAAAATGAAGGAGGGGGAGTCCAAAATTTGTTAAGCTTCTACTTTGTGACAGATACTATGCTAAATCAATCCTTTACCTGCTATCTCCTTTAATCTTAAAAGGCCTGTTAATCATCCTCATTTTACAGTTTGGAAATGGGTCCAAAAATTCACACCCAAGATCTCGAGACACACACACACACACACACACACACACACACACAAGAGCTTACCCACACACTCACTACATCCTGGGACTGAGATGACCCAAGTTAAGGTAGCTCGTGGCGGCCTCCGCTGAGAAAAAGAGAAAGGGAAGAGCCACCCCATCCTTCTGAGTCCTATCTTTTTGACACTCAGAGTTCCTCCTGCTCTTAGCAGCAGTGTCTCTTCCATTTTCTCTTTTGACAGTCTCAAAACTGTATGAATTCTCCTACACACACACTCACTTCCCCCTTACTTCTCTCCTCCTCTCCCCAGGTAGGCAGTGAGCCTAACCTCAGGAACCAGGTCTTGGGATTCTTTTCAAGGTCCCCAAAGCTCCCCCTGGCACAGGAATGCTCGCTGTGTGCCAGCTCCCTGAGGCTCAGCTAGGGTCCTCTCGTGTCTGGGTCTTTGCTCAGGCAGCCAAAGGAGATGTGAAACCTTCCATAAGGCAGCAGCAGGAAATGTAGATGATTTCACTTCTCTATTAATGAGAAGAATGAGGGTGCTTTTTAGAATCAAGCTGGACAGAAAAATCCAGAGACCTGTGCTCAGCGAAGTGGTTTCTTCCTTCCTCTCTTCCTCCCAACTCTACATTTTTGTTTTTGTTTTTACAGACATAGCACTGTCCCTCACCTCTAGTCAACCCCAAAGAATATCTCAACTGTCCTGTGCATTTCTTGTGACTGGATAACTATTTATGTAGCACTCAGGACTGAAGCTAGGGAACCCCAGGCAGCTTCCCATATGCTGTCCCTCTTTTACTGCCACTACAAAATGGCCCAAAGTGTGAGTCACTTCCTTGCCCACTGCCTCTTCTGCTAACCTGGCCACAATAGGCCAGAAATGGACTAACCATGGTGTTTACCTGCAAAGCATTACAGGGACTCCCAAGAGCTAAGAGATGTAGGCTCTGTCCCCACATGATTCACTTACAGGTCAGTTGGGGAGAAGAAACATCTAGAAAGAGAAGGGTTTATGTTAAAGCAAGTAAGCAATCAGGCCAGTAGACTTAAAAGAGAAAAGAGAAGTCATTGTGGGTTTGGTGGATAAGAAGTTCTCTCCATTGAGGGGCCTGGAAGTGGGCTGAATTTGTGTTGGAGAAGAGGAAGGCAGTTGGCATCCCAGTCTTGTCATATAACCACATAATCTGGGCAATGTTATAAGGTGCTATGGGGGGTCTACCAGCTTCCTGGACTAACAAAAACAAAAACAAACTACAATGGGATCATTGGCACCTTGGAAGAAGTCAGAAATGTGGTCTTATGCTTTTTCTGAGAGTATGGCCATAATAAAAAATATCTTCTAATGTGGCACATATATACAAAGGAATGTTACTCAGCCATAAAAAGGAATGAAATGGAGCTATATGTAACAAGGTGGATAGACCTAGAGTCTGTCATACAGAGTGAAGTAAGCCAGAAAGAGAAAAACAAATACTGTATGCTGACTCATATATATGGAATCTAAAAAAATAAAAAAATGATACTGATGAACCCAGTGACAGGACAAGATTAAGGATGCAGATGCAGAGAATGGACTGGAGGATATGGGGTTGGGGGGAGCGGGTGGCGAAGGGGAAGCTGGGACAAAGTGAGAGAGTAGCATAGACATATATACACTACCAACTGTAAAATAGATAGCTAGTGGGAAGTTGCTGTATAACAAAGGGAGATCAACTCGATGACAGGTAATGCCTTAGAGGGCCAGGACAGGGAGGGGGGGAGGGAGTCGCAGGAGGGAGGGGATATGGGAGTATATGTATAAATACAGCTGATTCACTTTGGTGTACCTCAAAAGCTGGTACAAAAGTGTAAAGCAATTATATTCCAATAAAGAGCTTAAAAAAAAAAATCTCTTCTAGGTCCTTCCTAATGTCCCTCCCTGTACATTCACAGATAACTCTTCTGGACAGATGGTTTTAACTCAAACCTCCATTATATAAACTCAGAAATTGTTCAACCCATCCATCATTTGTAATTGAAAACCAAGAGCGTGAGACCACATTTGTGACTTCCTTCAATGTCTTTTCAAAACTACACACTTCTGCATCCTGTCAGGGTTACGTGACTTCCCAGTCTGTCCAACTTCACACCCACCCACCACCCATCTCTTCACTCTCCTTCTTCTCTACTAGGATTCACTACTCTAGACCCTGACCTTTGGACTACAGTTGCTGTAACTAGTTCAACCTCCTTCCATCCTGCAGCCAGATTACTTGAACTGCTAGTGGATATTTTACCTAATTTGTCACCACAACTCTTAAATAATGTTATTACCTCCCTATCTTAACTATGAGAAAATGGAGGCAGAGGGAGGTTCATGATTGCCCCGCTTTAGCCAGATACTAAGTAACAGCACCATGACTTGATTCTAAAACTTATACTATAATGATATCTTCTTTTTAATATAAATTTATTTATTTATTTTTTGGCTATGTTGGGTCTTTGTTGCTGTGCGCAGGGGTTCTCTAGTTGCAGTGATCGGGGCTACTCTTCATTGTGGTGCACGGGCTTCTCAGTGCAGTGGCTTCTCGTGTTGTGGAGCACTGGCTCTAGGCATTCACAGGCTTCAGTAGTTGTGGCACTCAGGCTCAGTAGTTGTGGCTCATGGGCTTGGTTGCTCCGGGGCATGTGGGATCTTCCCAGACCAGGGAACAAACTTGTGTCCCCTGCATTGGCAGGCAGACTCTCAACCACTGCACCACCAGGGAAGCCCCTATAATAATATCTTAATAATCAATTAGGAACTAATTGAAAATTGCCAACCATTTATAATAGGAATTTTAAAACCATAATATATTTAGAAATTAGCATACAAGTATAAGAACTTTATGGGAAAAAAAGGAAACTATTAAAGTACATAAATAAAGACCTCAAGAAGTAAGAGATATACCATATTCATGGATGAGGCATCCTAACATAATGAAGAGGTCAGTTTCCCCCCATTGCTCTAAGAAAAAACCATAGCAGAATTTAGGGAGAATTTGACAAGCTGATTCTATAATATACATGATAATAAAGTCCATAAGAATCTTAGACAATTTTGATAAAGAAGAGCAAGATGTGGTTTTTTGGGAGGTGAGGTGACAAAGAAATATAAACTAGCCCTACCAAATATTAAAACATAAAAAAGCCATAATAATTTAAACATGATTAAGTGGACACAGGAACTGACAAACCAATTGAACTGAATGATCCAGAGTCAAAGCCATGCATATGGGAAAATTTGGCATAAAATTCCTGGGAATAAATCAGATATTTGACACATGGCATTAAGATCAATTTAGTGGGACTTCCTAGGTGGCACAGTGGTTGCGAATCGATGCCTGCCAATGCAGGGGACATGGGTTCGATCCCTGCTCCAGGAGGATCCTACATGCCAAGGAGCAACTAAGCCCACGAGCCACAACTATTGAGCCTGTGTGCCACAACTACTGAAGCCCACACGCATGCCTAGAGCCCATGCTCCGCAAACAAGAGAAGCCATGGCAGTGAGGAGCCAGTGCACCACAATGAAGAGTAGCCCCCGCTCACTGCAACTAGAGAAAGCCTGTGTGCAGCATCGAAGACCCAATGCAGCCAATAAATAAATCTAAAAAATTTTTTTAAAAAGATCAATTTAGTGTTTGGAGAAAAAGAAAGTTGTAAACATACTCACACCATACGGAAAAACTCCAGATCAATGAAGATCTAAATGTGAAAGGAGAACAATAACACTAATAGAAAAATATCATATATATCATAGTGGAATATTATATATGGCCAGATATAAGGCAAAGCTTTTTTACCCAAAATTATCCATCAGAAAAGAAGAATTACCTTCTAAGTAATTACCTTCTAAGAATTACCTACTAAGAATTACCTTCTTAAGTTTTTTCTTTTCCAAATTATGGCCACTCTCTCAAAGCTGTTTGGAGAAGATACATTATCCTAAAATGATTTCAATTAATAAATACATGAGGACCCTCCATACTGTTTTCCACAGTGGTGCACCAATTTACATTCCTACCAACATTGCATAAGTATTCACCAACAGCATGGAGGTTCCTCAAAAAATTAAAAATAGAACTATCATATGATCTAGCAATTCCACTTCTGGATATTTACCCAAAGCAAACAGAAACACTAACTCAAAAAGATATATGCATCCCCATGTTTACTACAACATTATTGACTATATTTCTATAGTATAGAAATATTTCTATGGATATGGGAACAATCTAATTGTCCATCAATGGATGAATGGATAAAGAAACCGTGGTGTATACATACAATGGAATATTATTCAGCCATAAAAAAGAAAGAAATCTTGCCATTTGCAATAACATTGTTGGACCTTGAGGGCATTATGGAAAGTGAAATAAGTCAGAGAAAGAAAAATACTGTATAATCTATCTTATATGTGGAATCTAAACAAACACAAACAAAAAAACAACCAAACTTACAGAAACAGAGAACAGATTCATACTTGCCAGTTACTGGTAGTGGGGAGTGGGGGCAGGAGGGGGCAGGTAGGAGAAACGGACAAACTGTTTTTGGTGGGTTGTTTAGTTTAAATAAATGGATTTATCTTTTAAATAAATCAAGAATTTAGAAGCCATTAGCATAATCAAAAATAAATACACGAAAAGAATTAGAATAAACATTGTTTTATGAGACATGAAAGTGGAAACAGCAATATGCCTACATTAAAATATTATGTTATAAAATACATGATTTTAAATTTGTGAGTCAGTGACTAAATAAAGGTAGTCAGCAGACATTTGACTATTTGCCTATAACTTCTATATACCTAAAACTTTATATTTTGAAATTGGTAAAAAAATCTTTTAAAATATTCTCATTAAGAAAATGGAGACTCACCTTATCACTTTACTTTCCAGCAAAAATTGTAGCATTACTGCCTTCGGGTTCAAAAGGATTTCTTAAGATTACGAGAACACAAACCATATGGGTTTTGACTGTCAAATGAAATCATTCTTTTTGGGGAAGGAACTGTATACAAATTTAACTGATGAGCCGTAAAGTGGAAGAAGGCACTTTGCAGTATTTATACAGACATAGGATTACTATATAGGATATATGAGAAACCCCCACACATTCACAAGAGAAAACCATTTTTAAGATAGAGATATGAATCAGCAATTCACAGAGAGATAAACCTATGAGCCGATGTCCGGCCTCACTAGTAAGGAGAGAAGGCAAGTTAAAACGTGAGACCACTTGACACCCATTGTTTCACCAACATTTGAAAGTCAAATAATTTCAAGTGTTAGTGACAATAAAGGGAAGGGAGAACTGCCTTGCTCTGTTGGAGGGAGTGTGAACTGTTTCTGATCCCTGAATCATCGAAATTACAAACCAGTTGTGTGAAGAAAACTAACACATAAACCAAGGCAGCAACGCTGTGAGAGCAGTCTGGGTTGAACGTGCCAAGTCTTGGAAGAGTTCAGTCAAGGTCAGTTAGGGCTGGAGGATTAGGAACAGGTTCATGGAAGAGGAGGTACTATGTTTCTTATTAAAGACAAGAGAGGGTGTGGAAGGCTTCTTGAGTATTTTAAGTGACAGTATTATAGAATGCTTGATAGAGAGCATCTAACCTCAGCCCATCTTTTTTTTTTTTTTTTTTTTTAAGCCTATCATTTTACAGACGAGGAGTTTGAGGCCCAGAGATGGGGTATGACTTGTCTAAGGCCACGCAGCGTAATAAAAGTAGTTTCGAGATGTCCCTGGCGGTCCAGCGGTTAGGACTCCGAGCTTTCACTACTGAGGGCCCGGGTTTAGTCGCTAGTCAGGGAACTAAGATCCCACAAGCCACGCAGTGCAGCCAATAAATAAATAAATAAATACGTAAATAAAAGCAGTTTTAAGGCTTGACTGGCAGGAAGTTTCTGGATAAGTTGGAAAATGGAGAGAGAGAATTTAGGAAGAACTATAAAGCAGTGAGACAGATGTAAAATGGTAAAGTGAAAAGAAAAAGAAAAACATCTCAAAGGGAGAACATACAATACTTGAAAGTAGATTCACAGTAGTTTCCAGAAAAGAAGTTAATGATGCTGCTTAATTCCCCAGTGAAAATCTTTGCTAAGTCACTGAGCATGTTTTCTACATGCCAAACACTGTTCTAAACATTCTACAAGATGTTAATTTATTTAAGCACAGCAACCATATCATCATCCTTTTACAGGAAATGGTACTAAGACACAGAGAGGTTAAGTAACTTGCCCAAGGGCACACAGTAAAATTTAAAAGTCATGACTGAATTCCCAGTGGTCTGGTTCTAGACTCCATACTCTTAACCAGTACACATGCTGCTCTTAGAAATGAGATGGTTCAGAGGAGGTGCCAGTTCCTGAGAAGAAGTGGATATTTTCCCTTAGATTAGATTCTGATACAACGCAAAAAGCAGAGACTCTTACACCAATACCAAAATAATTTCATTCTTCACCTTAATGCCACCCCCTCCTGCAAAGCAACTCCCAAACCTCAAGAAAAGCAGGAAACAAAGCACATGCAAAGGAAGCGACCACCAGTAGACATGCTCCCTGCCCCCACCATTCACCCAAGACAGCATCATCACAGTTCTCCTTGGATGGTCCACTCAGGCCAATGAACAGATTGCCTGAAAGGACGTATGAATTCTGGGCCCTTCCAGGCTTTCACACTTCACTTCAGGACCTTTGGATTATACAGTTTTCACAAAACTGGGGTGACTGAGTTAGAATAGCATCTGAAGGCTTATTTTTTCCCACTTTTGACCTCTTGTTTTCCCAGCTATGATGAAGGCTGAAGGCAGTTATATATTCCTCAAGGCAGCCTATATGAGGCATGTTTTAACAAACAGTAAAACGCAAAAAACAAAACAAAACAAAACAAAAACCCTTTCAAAAACCCACAAGCAGCTTCCTCCACCATTTTGTGAGCAGATTATCAGAAGGTGGCTCTGCCTTCATTGCTCATGTATTTTGCACAGACTGATGGGAATAAAAGCCATTGTGCTGTGCTGAGACCAGAGAGTGGGAGTCAGCTGAGGAATTAGGGGTTTTCCCATTTCTCTCCCTAATGAGGGCAAGCTGTGTCAGGTTAAGTCTTGTTGGATTTGACATGACAACTCACTCAAGTTAAAATATCCAGAAATAAGTATTATGAGTGAAAAAAGACACCACACCGATATTAAGATTGAGATTTATTGCCTTGACATGGCAGGGATGTGGTCATGATAGGAAGGCAGCTCTGGGTTCCCCTGGATGCAAAAGCCCAGGGACAGCAGAGCCCCCAGCTGAGAAATCTGTACATACACACACACACACACACACACACACACACACACACACGGGGGAAGTCCCAGGGCTTCCTGCTCTGAGAAGGAGAGATCCTGGGTAGGATGGGAGAAATCTGAACACCTCCTGCTTGGATGGCTGCAGCTGTTGGCCTCAGACTCTGATCAGGAACAATCAGTCTGAGGAGAGAGAAGGATGGAGGAAAGTCATCAGGGGGACTTTCTCATCCCCAAAGGCCCTTCCCAGCCTGCATCACACCCCACAGAAGTTGATCTCTCCTTGTCTCCAGATCATCTCCAAGCACCCCTCCTCCAGCTCCCTACATCACTCCTCTCCCATGCAAAGCCATTCTCATGACCTAAAACTGGGTGTGTGTACCTGGGACCTCAACCAGGAGGATGTCCCACAGTGCCCAATACAGGCCTCCCCACCCAAGGACCTGAGGACCACTGTATGTGCTTCCCAGGCCACAGGATGGTCCCGGAACACCCACACATCCCCTGCAGATGCCCTGATGTACCAGCTGAGCAAAGCTTTCGGAAGTAGATGATGAGGACCAAGCCAACAATGATGCCCAGCACACCCAGGCCAAAGGCTATACCACACAGCACGTTCTCCAGAAGATCAGAGGGCAGCGCATTCTGGGGCACTGGAGAAAAAGGGGAGCCTGTCAGCCCGGAGACCTGGTTGGGGAGCCCCAGGGGGATGACGCGGGTGTCTGGGATGACAACAGAGAAACTGAGGCATGGAAGATTGAGGTTGGCTCAGAGAACAGGCTAAATAAGGGCCCAGTGGAGAAAGAAGACTTCCCGTGGGTCTACCCGCTTCTGCTCCCCAAAGGAACCAGGCTTCCAGGGAGAAGGTCTCACCCCAATAGGCGATTGCTGTGTGGTTGTCGATCTCATGAGTCACGATGCAGGAGAAAAGATCAGAGGGTGCTGGCGTGAAGTTTAAGTAAGAAAATGCCTGGAAGGTGAGTCCATCAAGAGCTGAGACAAAAGTGGGCCGGGCTCCTTCCACTGGGGCTGAATGATGCTGCCAGCTCACGGCCAGTGTGGGTGGGAAGAGATTACTGATGAAACAGACCAGTGTGTTGGGCTTGCCAAACTCCAGGGGCTTTAGGGTGAACACCTCAACGATGGGGAACCCTGTGGGGAGATTGAGATGAGGGAAAGAAGCAATTAGCGTCGATGAGACCCATTGGGCTCTGATCACACACTGTCTTCTCATTAAAATGCAGGCACATTTTAATTAGGAGTTTGGGATTAACAGATACACACTACAATACATAAGATCAGTAATCAAAAAGCGCCTACTATGTAGCACAGGGAACTCTACTCAATATTCTGTAATAACCTATATGGGAAAGAATCTGAAAAAGAATGGATATATGTATATGTATAACTGAATCACTCTGCAGTACACTGGAAACTAACAGAAAATTGTAAATCAACTATATTCTAAAGTAAAATAAAAATTAAATTTAAGAAAATAAAGATAACTACAAAAAAAAAAGACCCGATCAGTAACAAACATTGAAATTACTGATTTTAAGGATAGTTTCAAGGAACTATATGTTTGGATATATTTGAAAGACATCCTGATCACATCTATACTTTTTTTTTTTTAATTTACCTCACCATCCAATTAATGTCAATTCAGTTTTGATGTGGTATTTTAGTTTAAATTTTGGCAAATGTACATTAAAAACAGATTATGATTGCAAACTATTACGTTTAGAATGGATGGACAAGATCCTGCCATATGGCACGTGGGACTAGATCCTATCTCCTGGGATAAACCATAATGGAGAAGAACATAAAAAAGGAATGTATGTATGTGTATGGCTGGGTCAGTTTGCTGTGCTGCAGAGAATGGGACAGCATTGTGGGTCAATTATACTTCAATTAAAAAAAAACACATTATGATGTTCAAATATGATAGAATAATAAAATAAATAAGTATTAACAGAGCTTGATTAAGCTAGGTAGTTAAGCCTAGTTTACCAAGGCAGTTAGTACCATTTTGTTACCTCAGCTGGGGCTTTCATCTACTATGATCCATCAGCATTTCCTAATCAACTCAAAGTTTTTTGGAAAAAAAAATCAAATGCAGGCACATCATCAGATGCTTCCATTCTCCCTTCCATCTTGCTGAACATCGTAACACAAGTGCTAATACTCAGTAGGCATCAATTGGTCCTTGTTGAATTCATCAAGTTCCATAGTTTTGAACGCCCACTACATCCCAGGGACTTTTCTTCTGCCTCACAACAAAAACAGAGCGCAGATCATGGGTGGTAGAAAAATCAATGTCCAAGGGGAGAACCAGAAAGCAGGAGAGATGGGGAGCTGGTGAGAAGGGGAGTCATTTAGTGTATCATGATTAAGAGCGCAGCCCACCCCCGAAAAACCCCCTAACCTCTAGACACTGGGATTTGCCCTTCAAATTTTGGGCCAATTTCCTCGATCATCGTCCGGCAGAATGTTTTGTCAAAGAAAATGTTGGAAGTATCTCCAGGATTGTGAGCCCAGCCGGCAAATTCAGGCAGGCGAGGCACTCGGATATCCTGGGAAAAGTCGAAGGAGAAAAGCTGGTCCTCGTCGTAGGTCTCGGAGAGCCCCACGTGGGGAGTCCCGTTCTGACAGTACATGGTGTGCAGGAATGTGTGGTTTTGCAGCTCATCCCTCCACCAAGGAGTAGGAGCTGCAAAAGAGACAGAGTTACGTTCAGGGAGGTGGGATCCTCCTCTTCTTTAGCTTAGAAAACAGCAAGGCCTGCTTCAGGGAGAGGGGGCAGAGGTGGGGTTATAACCCCTCTTGGGTCTGTCACTTAGGCTCTGCCTCCCAATGGGGGCAAAAAAGAAATCACAGGATCTCTCCAAACTTACCCAACCCATAAAAAGGCCAGCTGTCTTAAGTTGTAACAATTAATTCAGAGTCACAACGTTGGTTGTATCTTTGTGCCCAAAGGCACCCAGCCAAGGAGGTAAATGGAGGCTGAAATCTAGCCTGCGTTCTGCTCACCAAGCCACGCATCCTCGCACAGGGCTACATCCTCCCAAAGGTCTTCACCTTTGTCTAATCTCCTGGAGGCCATTCTATTGACTTGTGAAGGGCCTGAATGGGTTCTCCCGTCTTCATGTGGATGGGTGGAGGAATGGTCATGGCCTCCCTAAGCCAGAGACGACACTGCGCCATCCTATCCCCAGACACACATGGCAGACTGAAAAACCACTCTCCAGGCTTCTTTCCAGCCATTTCGTTGGCACCAGGCCTCTCTGAAAATAACTTCCCTTCCCTCAACCCTGCAGACCTTGCAAAGACAGGACTGGGGGAGCAGCACCATAGCTGCAGGAAATAATCTCTAATTCTTTGGAACTCCTGGCAGGAATCTGCCGAGCCAGGAGGAAACCTTCTACTCAAAACCCAATACCAAGAATGACAGACAGAGTAAGGGATCTTCCAGGTTCTTCTTCCATTCTGCCCCGTCCTTTTCAGAGAAGGAAACTAAGGACCAATAAAGTTAAGAGATTTTTCAAGAATGGTAAGGTGAATTGATGACAGAGTGCAGAGTAGACTCCTAAGTAGGAACAGTGGAACTAACATTTGTTTTGTTCAAATCCCAGCTCTACCACTTTCCAACGGGGTGAACTTGCAGAAGTTACCTAAACTCTGAGTCTCATTTCCTTTATCTGGAAAATGGATATAATGATCTCTGCTTTAAGAGATTGTCTTTAATGGAACCTATGAAGCACTGCTGGCATTGTTTGCCATCCATCCATAGTACAGCTCTCTTTCCCAATTCTGCTGTCGTTTCCACTCTCTCATAATACTTTCACCACTTTCAAATGCCCCGGCTCTCTAGGCTCTACCCCACTCAGGATGGAAGTAAAGGGGAGGTACTGTCATACCTTCAGGGGCGGTCCAGCACTGGGGCAGCAGCCACAGAAGGGGTAGCAGGCATAGCGGCGCAGTTCCCTGGCTCAGCTCATGAGCCATATCTTCACACCTCCCAGCAGGCTAGGAGCTACCAGCCAGCTGACTCAGGTCCCCAGATTCCTTCCCAGATCATGTTTCTCCAGCTCACTTTCCCTAACAGCCCTTGTCATTCTGGCTAAGCCAATCACAGAAAGTGTAGGGGTTGACGTCATCAGTCGCTGGGGAGAGACCTAGAACAAGCAACCTTCTTAGGACCTGGCTCTTTTACCAGGCCAGCCTGGGTGGTGTACCTGCGTTGGGGAGGCAGTGGAGGAACGTCTGCCTCCTGGTGGGGATCCCTCTTTAGTATCCAGAACAAGGGACTCTTCCGAGCAGCACCGCCCGGTGGCCGAATAATAAACTGGGGAAGCTCATCTTCCCATGGCAACCCCTCCCATGGCTCTTCACACTGTCTTCTCCTTCCCAACCCCACTCCTCTTTCTCACAAAAGTTATTCTCCTTTAGGCTTTATCTCTCTTCGTTTCTGCAGAAATAGACTAAAATGTAACAAGTGTTAGCTTTTGGGTCCAGGGCTAGCAATAAGATGAATAAGGCATATTCTTGCTTTCAAAGAGTTTATTTTCTTTTTATAAATTTATTTTTATTTATTGGCTGTGTTCAGTCTTCGTTGCTGCACGTGGGCTTTCTCTTGTTGTGGAGAGCGAGGGCTACTCTTCATTGCAGGGCTTCTTATTGCGGTGGCTTCTCTTGTTTCAGAGCACGGGCTCCAGGCACAAGGGCTTCAGGAGTTGTAGCGTGTGGACTCAGTAGTTGTGGCACAGGGGCTTAGTTGCTCCGAGGCATATGGGATCTTCCCAGACCAGGGCTCAAATCCGTGTCCCCTGCATTGGCAGGTGGATTCTTAACCACTGTGCCACCAGGGAAGCCCCTTTCAAAAAGTTTAGAGTCTAAATTGGAGGGGGATCACTGAATAAATAAATACAATGTAATATATTCAAATAAGAACATGCTGTGTGTTTTGGAAGTAGTAATTTCATGAGGATGGAGGAATAGGTGGAATGTAATCAGGAGGGTTGCTAAGAATCTTGAAGGAAAAACAGACCAGCAGAATGTGAGAGAAGAGAAAAGCATTCCAGGGGAAGGGGTAGGCAAATGGGTGAAGGTGAAAGGAATTCAGAGCTCCTTTTTCTGGAGACCTTTTGTGTAGGTGAACATGAATGTTTAGAAGCTGCTCATGTGTCCCTGTTTGGTAACTAGCAGTGGGCGGGGTGGGGTGTCATGATGAGCTAGAAAAAAATTTTTTTGAGGAATTACTGTTTTTTTTAATTTTTAAAAATTTTTATTGGGGTATAGTTGATTTCAGATGAGCTAGAAATTTAGGCAAGAGCCAGATCACATAGGCTCTGTTATGCCACAAGGAGCGTGTTGTGTTTTCTTTTGTTTTGTTTTGTTTTGTTTTGTTTTTGTCACCTGCAAGGCATGAGAGATCTTAGTTCCCTGACCAGGGATGCAACCCATGCCTCCTGCGGTGGAAGCGTGGAGTCTTAACCACTGGACCACTGGTGAAGTCCCAAGGAGGGTGTTTTTTTATTTAACAGATAATAGAGATCTTAAACCGAGGGGTGACACGTCATTTTTAACATTTTAGAAAAATTGTTCTGATGTTTCCAATAATGGACTAGAGCTTGAAAAGAATTGAGGCCAAACTGCTGGCCAAGAGTCCACATGTAGACTTTGTGATGTATATGACATCAAAGTTAAAAGTCGCGCACACACATAACACACACACTGCCCTCTGGTAGCAGCACAGCAATAATTTAGGTGAGACATAATAAGAGCCTGAACTAAGTCATGAACAGAGGAGATGGAGGGAATCAAATATTGACATAATTAGGAAGTAGAATCTAAAGGACTTGGCTACTGATTAGATGTGGAGGGGTCAAGGAGAGGTAACACCACGGTTTCCAGTTTGGGTGGCTGATCAGTTATGGACTGAACTGAAATAGAAAAGAAAGTCATAGAAGCAGGTTTGATGAAGAAGAGAATTAAGTTCAGTTTTGTGTTGAATTTGAGGTGCCAGTGTAACCAGGAGGCATGAGGTAGATGGGTATGAATCTCAGGTGTGGGCTGAAGAACCTTAATTTGGGAGTCATCTGCACAAATGCTGAAGCAGAGGCGGTAGACAAGATCACCCACGTAGACTGAGCAGAAGGAGCAGGAAGTGACACAAGGACACAAGTCGGATTGGGTTCAAATCCCAACCTCATACCAGTTATTCATTATTATGCAGGATCCAGTCAGGAAAATACAGTCACTCTAGGTATTTCAGACAGAAGGGATTTAATATAGAGATTGGTTACAAAGGTGTTTTAAAAAGGCAAGGCATGCAAGAAGGAAAAAGAGAGAGGCTGGAGGTGCAAATAAGAAAGAGGAAAACCTAACAGTCACAAGCTGCTCTCGCCCCTGAGCTAGAATTCATGTCTAACACCTGGTGTTCTTCTGGGGGAACACCATCACAGTCGCTTCTAGATCTACTGAAAAGACACCATCTCTGTCAAGACTGGATCACTGAGAAGGCACTTCCTCTGTCCAGGAAGCTGGAGTCCAGAATCACCCATTCTTGCTGCTGCTACCAGGAGCTGCCACTCTCTTAGCAACTAAAGCAGGAAGCTTCTTGGTTTCTCCTGCCATCTGATCTCCCATCCATGCCTCCTACTGAGAGATTTAACAGGAAGCCAACCGGCCAGGAGGGCTGGGAAATACACACCTTGCAGCTCCTAGGCTGAGTAGTCCAGAACACAGCATAGGAGGCTGGGTGTGGCACTGATGCTAGATAATAAACAGGTCACTGAAATGCACTAATTTGTAAGAATCTGGTGGCACTGGGACCATCTGGAGAGCTAAGAGAAGAATAAAGAAGATGCAGATTCGGAGAAATAGAGGCTTTCCATGAAGAAGGGCAAGGTCAGCCTTATCAAATGCTACTCAGAAGTCAAGGGAGGACTGGAAAGTGTCCTTAGATTTGGTAATTATGAGATGGGTGACAAATGTGTTGAGAGCAGTTTCAGCATTGTAGTGGGAGTGGACTCCAGATTGTGGTGGGCTGAGAAGTAAGTGGGAAGTGAGGAAGAAACTGTCAGTGTATATGCTTCAAGTTTGATAAAGAAGAAAAAGAAAGACAGAAGGGGTGGGGAATAGGCAGTAAGAAAGAGCTAATGTGGCAATTAAACAATCTTAGAAATCAATCTATGTGAATATGGTCCTTTCGAAATCCACACTCCCTTCTGAGAAACAAATAGCAGCAGCCATAACAGCCCCAAACAAAAACACGCTCATGACCTCCTGCATATTCTGAAATGCTAAAGGGTACATATGTGTGCGTGAGTGTGTGTATGTGTGGGGTGGGCAGAGTGCCAGGATTGGGGTGGGCTTGGAAATCATTGTTACACTCCAAAAAAACCAAAAAACCCCCCAAAAAAGTAGAACATTTTCCTAACGTCCCATGGGAACGGGAAGTGGGAATTGTGGGCAAGAGAAGGGCAAGGTAGCCAGTTCTGCATCCCAGTAACTCACTGTCTTTGGTCACAAGATATGAATGCCTCTGAAAAGAAAAGCATCACACCTGTAAACCCAGTAAGTCACAGCTTTCTGACACTCAGCTGTCCACCCCTTCCTAGTCCTGCCCCATTTTCTTTCTCTTGACAGAGCCAGTTTCCTGAAAAAGTCATGGGCAACCACCTCTCTACTTTCATACTTGCCATTTAATCCTCAACGCTCAACAACGAAATGGTTCAACACCTTTGCGTTGCTAAATCAAATGGACTCTTTGCAGTCTCAGCAACATCTGACACCGTTGGCCATGCCCCCTCCTTCCTAAAACGGTCTACTTCTTTGGCATCCCTGACAGCACTCTCTCCTAGTTTTTCCTCCTACTTCTCTGGCATCTTGTCACCTTCATGGACTCCCTTCTTTCAACTACCCCTTAAATGTTGGTGTCCCTGGAGTTTTGTCCTCAACCTCTTCTCTTCTTATACTATACACCTGCTCTCAAAGGCATTTACTGCCACTTGTCTTCTGTTACCACTATTGCCGATGTTTTCCAAATTTCCCCCTTTAGCTTCGATCTGGCTCTGATTCCACACCATCCATACACCCAACTGTGTTTTAGCCATCTCCACTTGGATGCTGTACAACAGCAGTTCTCAAACTGTACTTGCCACAAGAGAGTCCCTCAAGAAATTTTTTTCAATGTAAATTTGATAGTAGCAATTTTTCATTTTTAAATTTATTTCAACACAGATGTAATAAAACACCAAACACATTTACACAGTAATTTTTATTCTGCAATAATTTATTATATTTAATAAGGTTATTTAGCTTTTAAAGGGGCAATTTATTGGACAGATACAGAGCTAGCTCACAAAATCAAAAGAGGGGTGGAATCAGCTAGTCTCAGGAAGGAGAGCCACAGGGGCCTTAGCAGCAGGGGTTGAGTTGCCATTAATATGCCTCACCTTCAAAGGCCTCCAGCCTCTATCTTTCAAGTTTCACATTGCTGAGAGGGACAATCTGATGCGCTCAGCTTGTATCAGGTGTGGACCTCCAGGGTCAATTAATGGTGGCCAGGCACAATATCACCTCTGTCTTAGAGCTATTCCCAGGGAAGAGAGAATTATCACGAACCAAACCACCACCTCAGTATAGTTATCTTGGACGTACGGCATCCCAGACAATTGCATTGCCTCATCTGAAGCATAAACGTGAGGTTAAGTCTGTGCATTAACATTCAGATAGCATGTCCCAATTAACTGCCAGAGTGATATATGTCATCTACTTGACCTCTGGTCTGGCACAAGTCTGGCCACCAATTCAAAATACACTTATGACCTGTTGATTAATTACATTACTATAATATTTATACTCCACTAACTGATCTCCTTCGGATCTACGACTAAGTTAAAAAATTTTTTTTTTTGCTATGGAAAATTTCAAACATACACAAAAGAGAAGAATCTAGTAAGCCTCTGTGTACTCTTCTTTGTTTTAACAATTTTCAACATTCAAAGTCTTCCATTCTTGTTTCATCTATTCTCCTGTTCTACACACACTTTATTTTCTAGAGTATTTAAACAAATTCTATCACTATATTCCACCAGGAAACATTTCTAAGGGTATCTTGACTTTTTCTTTAACCTAACTACCATCCTATCACCACAAGCAACAAAACTAGAAATGATTGCTTAACTTTCTTTAACCCAACCTGTGTTCATTTTCCCCCAGCTATCTCAAAACATGTCCAAGGAAAAGTTTTAAATGAAAAGCCTTCTTGTGGTTTTCAAACTGTGCCTTCATTTTTTTTTGGGGGGGGGGGTGCTGATTGCATTTAATTTCCTTATAGTGCTTTTTTTAAAATTGGAGTATTATTGCTTTTACATTGTTGTGCCAGTTTTCTCTGAAAACAAAGTTTTCATTTTTAAAAATTTAGTGAGTTTTCTATTTTACATGATGTCTCATGCATCCCTGTTGAATGTTCAATCATGAATTTTTAGTCAAATTAAGTTCAGGAATTACTACACTGAATGTACCTCTTACCTCAAAATTTACAAAACTAAACTCACCAGCTTTCCCTTCCCAGCATGTTTAAACTCCCATATTCAAGACCTCAATGTGTGAGTTGACTGTCCACCCAATCAGATGAGTCACAAATATAGGAGTCAACCTTGACAACTTCATCTTCCTCAAACCTTCTCATCTAACTGTTTGCCAAGCCTTATCAATTCCGCCTCTAACGTATCTCTGTAGTCTGTCCTCCATTCCTATTGGTTCAGGCCCTCATTGGCTGGCTTGTCTTTTTCCTGGATCACTGCAATTTTCTTAGGATTGATCTGTCTCCAATCTTATTTTCCAGTGCTGCCACAGGGATCTTTTTATTAGGCACATTTGATCGTATCATACTTTTGCATGAAAACCTTCAATGCTTCTCTGCAATCTGCTTTCCTTGGCATGATCCTTAATGATCTGGACCCACTTAACCTATCTCTATATGTCCTTGGAGACAAAAATCTCACCTCCCTCAGGAAGCCACGGAACCCAGAGTGGAGATGAGTGGCCTCTTTGGTACTTCCGCAGCACCAGCCTGCCCTTACCATCAATTGTATTATGCTCTTCTGTTTTTGTCTGCTTCAGTCACCTCACTCCCACTGCAAGGTCTCAAAGGATCTCTTCTTGTCCTATTTTTAACATTTTCAGCATCTACTAAGAAGGCCCACCATCTAGTGACTACTCACTGGATGAATAAATGGGCTGTTGGTTACTGAAGGTGTAGAAGCTGGGCTTGGAAGAGCCTTCAAGCGTTAGATGAATGATAGGTCATTCCTTCTAATGCGGATACATTCAACAGTAAATCTTACCAGGCATGTCTCTGGGCCACTCTACAAATATCTTCACTCTCACTGCCTTCCCTGTGCACCCCACTCCTCTTCCCATTTTCTTCCTCCTCCCTGCCACAGCTTAATTCAGAGAGTAAACCTGGTCATCCAGCTCCCATCTTTACCCTCATTTCCAGCTCAGTGTATCTCTTCACGTCCATATTCATTCTTCCCTTTTAGCTACACTATTAGAATACAGCAATCCTGTCATCTACTCTACAACATTGGAATTTATCATTACCATTATACAAACAAGAAATCTGTGGCTCATGGAGATTCATTCACTTATTTATTTAGCAAATATTTATTGATTACCCTCTATGTACCTGGCGGTATGCTGGGCACCAGACACCTACATGATCTAACTTATAATCCAATGAAAATAGAGACATTAAACAAGTAGACATACAAACCGATGAAAGCAAATTGTAAAAGGTACTATGAAGGAAAGAACTGAGATTCCTAACACACACTAACTGAAATGGGGAATTCAGTGATACTGAGATGGGATCTGAAGGGTGAGTAGGGGTTAGCCAGGCAGAGAAAGGGGAAGAAGAAGGCCCTGAGGCACGCAAGGGGCTTGTTCCTTCAGGGTGGTGAAGACCTGCGTGGCTGGCGTATAATTAGTGAATAAGACAGGACAGACAGCAAATGAAGCCAGAGGCAGGAAGAAGCAAGACCACGTCGGACCTTGTGAGGTTTGCGTTCTCCTCTAAGTGCAATTAGTTCTAATGCTGTGACTCTGTTTCTTCCATGCGTAAACGTGCACTGTGGTTCCTACCTGACCTACCTCCAGTCTCTCCAAAACCAATCTATGGTGCACACTGGTGCCAAGTGCATCTTCCTATAAAGGTAGCTCTTCCTTCCACTTTCAAAACTTAAGCAGCTCCCCTCTTTCTACAAGATCCAGTGTAAATTACTTGGTTTAGGCTTCTCAGGTTCCCCAAACTCTGCATTCTATCCCCAAACTACAGAAACTGCTCTCCAGTATCAGTAATGATCCCCAATTACCAAGCTAGTGAGTTTTTCCCCCATTCTTCATTCTCTCACACCCTCTGCAGGATCTTGTCTCCTCAAACAGAACAAGGGTTCTTGGGAATTCCCTCATGGTCCAGTGGTTAGGACTTGACGCTTTCACTGCTGGTGCCCGGGTTCGATCCCTGGTTGGGGAACTAAGATCCTGTAAACTGCGTGGCACAGCTCCCCCCCCCCAAAAAAAATAAAGAACAGGGGTTCTTAACCTGCAGTCCACAAGCTATAAAATTCAGGGGTCGATGAACTTAGATGGAACAAAAAGAGCCACCTTTATTTTTAAGAACATCTAATTAACTGAAACTTAATTTTATGAATGTAGAAAACAAGTCTTTTTAGTATTAGCAGTCATCAATAAAAATCACCCTCAATGAATATCTTCATATCACAGACATCTCAAGATATCTCTACAACTATGAGTTTAGACCTGCAATAAATCATCTTATTGTATTAGTATTCTATTAATAAGGGAATACATTATTAGTAGATCACAGATTTCTTTAAATATTTTGATAATTGTGTATTTTATTTATGCATTTACAAATATTATTGTCAGACAAGATCCAAAGGCTCCAGCAAACTGCCAAAGATGTCCACAGCACAAACAAGCTTAAAAACTCTTAATTAGTCATTCATTCAATAAATGTGAAGTCCTCACTGGAGCCCTCTCTTGTTCTGGCTTCCTCATATTACATTGTTCTGCTTTTCCTTCTTGTTTGATGCTCTTCTCCTGGTCTCACTTCCTATCCTTGCTCCCTGTGTGAGGATGTAACCCGGAGCATAATCCTTAACCCACAACTAAATTGTTCCATAGTTCTTCCCTTATAAATCTCACCTACTACCTGCATGACTGATTGAAACTACACTTCAAAGGTGACTCCCAAATCTACCTCTACTAATCTTTTTTTCTCAAACTTCAATTTTAGATTTAAAAATACCTGCTGCGCCTAACAACCAGAATAACATAGCACCCAGAAGCAGACTGCCTGGGTTCAAATCCCAGCTCTGGACACTTACTAAACATGTAACTGTGAGTAAATTATTTAACATCTCTTGCTTCAGTCGCTTCATTTGAAAAATGGGAGTGATAACAACAGTATCTACTTTATATGGTTATAAAGATTAAAAGAGTTCCTACAAGTAGAGCACTTATAATAGGGCCTGAGACATTTCAAGAACCCAATAAATGTTAGCTATTACCAGCCTCATCTCCTTCCAACACTTGACATTTTTATTTGGTTTTTATTAACAGGTATAGTGATAGCCACTGAGGATATGAAGATAGAATTCCTATCTAATGGCATGATTCCAATCAAGCTATTGCTCAAAAAATTTCAGCAGCTCCCCACCGGGTCCAAACTTAACAGCACTGGAAATCATCATATTGCCTCAAATAAATGCAACTTCCAATCTCCTCTGGCTCTACTTCTTGTAGCTTACATTCTATTCTGGCCAGATTGGACTGCAGTGCTCTGTGAAAATGACCTGCTCTGTTCTGTCTGTCCTTCCTCACATCATCCCAGTGTCTCAAATGTTTATCTGACGACAATAATTTTGTCTCACTATGATTATTTCCCCAATACTATGCATAGAGCCTCCCAAATACATACACTACAAACTTACCTAAGTCACATACTTACTTAAACATCAACTTCCTTCAACAATTGCTCACTTTGTGAGCACCTCATACTGGCCAGGACCTGGGGGTATTTAAACAAAAACAAAAAACATGGCCCTCCTCTCAAGATCAAACTCTAGTAATGAAAAGAAACATGTAGCATCACGTAAATGCCATTCACTGTGAAAGGTGCAATTGTAAGAGAAAGGGACACCAAAGGATGAGCAGTCAACTCAATTTGAAAGGCAAGGGCACGCTTTTCACATGATGGTATTTGGGCTTAGATGGACTAGGGAAAAGCCTATTTCGTGTAGTAGAGCTGTATGTGTAAAACACAGTGTAAAACAAAATGGTGCGTCTGGGGAACAGTTCAATATGGTTGAAATATAGGGCCCAAGAGGAAGTGGTTACACACGATGCTGGAGGGGTAGGCAGATCTTTCTGGCAAGCACAGAAATTTGGACTTTATCACACAGGCAATGAGGAATTAATACAAGGCTTAAACAGAAACATATGGCCAGAGTTGTACTGCGGAAAGCTCGTTCCTGGCAGTATTGTGGCAGAGGCAGAGAGGAAAATCTAGAGCAGCACTGTTCGAGAGAACTTTCTTCAATGATGGAAATGGTTTATAACTTGTGCTGTCCAATATGACAGCCACTAGGCACATGTGGCTAATGAGAACTTAAAATGTGGCTAGGGCAACTGAGGAACTAAATTTAAAACAGTATTTAATGTTAATTTAAACATGTGGCTAGTGGCTACCGTAGTGAACACTGCAGCTTTAGAGATAAGGAAGTCAGTTAGGAACTGCTGATACACAGCTCAGGTGACAGAACTAGGATAGAGCATGAGTCAATGGCTATATCAGAGGCACAATAAGCCTACGGGATACAAAATTGTAAGAAAAAAATCAAGAATGGCTCCCAGATTCCAAGCTTTTTGACTGAATAGCCATCAGCCAGGATAACATAGAAGGAGCAGGTCTAGGGTGCATACAAGTTGCATCACTTTGGAAAATGTTGACGTGTCTGGAGGTTATCCAGCTGGTAAAATTCAGCAATGAGTTTCCCTCAGGAGAGTTGTCTGAACTAAAGACGCAGATTTGAGAGGCTCTGAACCACTGAGATTACTCAGAGAAGATGAACAGAACTAGAAACAAACTAAGGCAAAATCCTGGCAAACATCCACAGGGCCTAAAGAAGAGTCCACAAAGGAAACCAGAGGAACAGTTAGACAAGCAGGAAAAGAAACAAGTGAGTAGTCGAGCGTGTAGAGAATTTCAAGAAGGAAGCGTGATCAAACGTCAAATGCTTCAGAGAAGTCAAATAAGGGGAGAATTGAAAAGTGCTTCTTGACTTTGCCAATTAGGAGGTCCTTGGTCAGATCTGCCAGGACAGTTTCAGTAGTGGAAGAAATGAGCTAAAGAGTGGGGAATGAGGCAGAGAGAAGAAAATAAAGATGACAATTTCAGGTTTTGATTGTGCAGGACAGCTGGGAGGTAGATAAGAGAGTCCACAAGGAGATACAATTTTGATAAGGTTCTTTTCTTCTTTTCAGGCTGGGAAATCCGCAGAAGGGAGAAGTTAAAAATGCCTACTGGTAGAAAATGGAGGAGAGTCAGAGTTATAGATAAGATTGACTAGGTCAAAAAGAAAATACATTTCCTTAATTCGAAGAGAGGATTTCTAGTACAATGGTAAAGGAACACGGAAACGGCCCGGTTTACAGGCGGGAGATGGAAACCCAAGAGCTCTCGCCCAAGTTGGCCTTTCTGTTCCGTTCTGTGGGTGGCGGGGGGAGTTGAAGTACAGAGTGAAAATCTGAACCACACTCTGAGGGTCAAGGGAGGGATTTTTGCCCATGAACAAGTAAAAGGTCGGCTTTAGGTGGCAACCATCCCTAGATTAGATTTTTATGGATTTTGTTCAAGATTGAGCAGAGGGCAAAGCCTCAGAAAAAGCACAAGTGTTTTAACTTGAATGGTCGAGACGAGCCCAGTAAAGAAGTAAAAGTGATCAGAAGGCTGTAAGTTTTGCAGCAGGCAAGAGTCCAGGCCCTGGCACGTCTCAATGAAGTAAGGAAGTCTAGATAGACTTGGGAGAAAGGAGAGGTTATAGAGCTGTCTAAGACAAAGAAGCCGAACAAAACGCCCACATCAACCGCCCGCACTCCTCTCCCCGCCGCAGGCACGACCAGGGTGATGACAACACTCTCGTCGTGGAACCACAGTACACCCGGGGAGGGACCCCACCCTGCAAACCCTCACAACTCCGGGTCCAGGCCCCATTCTCCTCCACTGACAACAGCTCGGCGGCGAGCGTTCCTGCGGGACTCCGGGCCAGCAATCCCAAGCCACACCTTACACCTGCGGAAAAGGAACCGAGACAGGCCGCCCCGGGCGGTCGTCCGCAGCGGTACAGGGGCTGCTAATGCGGGATGGCCGCGCGCCGCGCCCGCTTCCGCCCCACCCACTGCGCGCGCTCCGAGCCCCTCCGCGGGAGTCACAGAACCCGCCCTCACGCCTGCGCACTGAAGCTCTCCCCGCGGCCTCCCGCTCTCCTTTCCCCTCCCCCAATCCGGTCACACCCTTGCGCCTGCGCTGTGCACGTTCCGGGCTGCGGCAGCCATGCTGAACCCGTACGGAGAGGCGAGTGGGGGGGACAGGGTCGACGACAGCGGGATAGGAAGCCGAGGATATGGAGAAGCAGCGGCATTAGAGTACACTGGGTCTGTGGAGAAAGGCCTGGGCCATGCGGCCCCCTTGGTCCCTTGCGCGACCCCCAGGAACCTTCGGAAAACTGGCCCCCGTGGCGGAGGGGAAGGGGGGGCGGCTGGCACGTGACCCAGGTCAGCCAATCTGGGTGTTGCTGACGTGGCCGCGCGGCCCCGATGCTCTCCCCACCCCCCAGCTCTGTCAGGAAGGGAGGGGCTGGGGGCTACGCCCCCTCCCCCAACGCAACCTCAGTTTCCGGGGGGGTGACACCCCGGATTACATCCTCCCCCCGCACCAAGCCAAGGGGAACATTGGAGCCCCCCTGGAAGGTTCCAGGATCCAGGTGAGAAGGGGCCCTTGGCGGGCGGGAATGTTGTTAGTCATTTAAGTGCCTAACCAATGGTGGGGAGTACGGGACGGAGATTCTTGGGGTGCAGAGAAGAATCCTGAGAGTGGGAGGATTTGTCCTTCAAACAGTTTACAGCCAATGGGAGCGTGGAGGGGGGCAAGCAGGCGAGGGCCCCTGGGTGGGGGAGGGGAATGGCCACCTCTGTCTCCATACCAATTGGAGGGCAAAGGGGCGTGGGGGCGGTGTGTCCCCCCCTCATTTCATTCGTTCCCTGGGGGTACAGGAGCCTGGAGGCAGGTGAGAAGGGATCCTTTTGGCGTTCGGAGGGTGGGGTGACCTAGCGGGCTGAGGAGTGGGAGTGGGATTGTAGTTCCTACTCGTAGATGAGAATGCTGAGAATTGGCAACCCGGGTTGTGAACTGAGATTGTTCCCAGGCGCCTACTCCTCTTCTCCCCAGAGACTATGGAAGGAGCATCTCTGTGCTTCTTTTGTGTCAGCGATAGGAAGCTGGCAGTCATCACATGGCATGGTGGAGGTTACGCTTCGAGTCGCTTATCGAATTTGTGTGCATTCACGTGGACATGGCCTGCGTAGCCTTCCGAAGAAACCTTCGTTGCCGCGGCGGGGTCTTACTTAGCTGAGCATGTGTCTACCCCAGGCTGGGGAGGGCTTGCAGGCTGGAAGCTTGGGGTCCTCTTGGGAGCAGAAACTGGGCCAACGGGGGTCTTGGGAGGGGTTGGAAATCGTGGCCTGAGACAGGAGAGAGTTAGTTTCAGGACGTGGAACGATTTCCGAGCTCCCAAGGTTTCGGGTTTCTCCTGGGTGGCGTCTTATACCTCCTTCATCCCCTCCCCCCATTCCTGAACAGTTCTCTTCTTGTGTACTGCGGGGGAGGGAACGGAAAGGAGGGAAGAGTTACTTTTCCAAATTACTGAGTAGCAGTAGCCGCCCCTGTGACTCATGTGGGGGAAGGGAGGATTGGGAGGGAGCGGGGAGCAGTGATTTTCCGGAATGCAGGGAAATAAACCAGAGTAATGTCTGGCTGTCCTTTCCCTTTCTAATAAGGCCCTGTATTCTCTCGACCTCCTAAATTTTTCTTCCTTGGCCGGCCCCCGTTGGGTCTCTGTGCAGAGTTGCTAGGCCCCGGGTAGAGAAAGGCAGATTGGGGAGGCTGGGCCATTAGGGGGAGGGGAATGGGGGAGGGGGAAAGGGCTCTGCAAAGTTGCTGTGTCATTGCTCTCCTTGCTGCCGCCACCCGGGCGGGCCTGTCTGTACTTTTGGGGCTGAGGTCTGATCAGAGGTGGGATAGGTGGAGAGGGGAGAGACTGCTATCCCAGTGCACACTTCCCCTCTCCACCCCGCAGGGTTTGCCTGGCTCGGGTGGTCGAGAAGACGTGAGATTAACGGCCATTTTAGACGCAGTAACCGAGGTTAGGGCTCCAGGGCTGCTACGACGGAGGGAGGGTGACATAGTTGAGTTGAAGGACTTAGGTCCTCACGAAGCCCGGGGGGGGGGGCTCTTACATTCCTTGATTTATGTTAATTTCCTTATTCAGATATGCATAGTTTTTTTCCTTGGTAGCCAGGAAAGGGGACATGGAGGGGGGGGAGGCCCCCCACTGAAGCCCAGGTGGGGGAAATTCTTACACTCTCCGGTATGGGGACGGAGAGACCTCAGAGATGGCTTTAGAGATCCTGACCTTGTGCTCTGGCTCTACTCACACGTAGTCTGTAACCCTATTCAGGTTACTGTACTAGATTGTGGGGAAGATTTAGTTGAGTAGGTTGGGGGGAGGGGGCGAAATTGAGCTCCCAAAATGGCTCCTGCCCCTCCTCGGAGGCGGACGGCCCGGGGGGAGGGGAGTAGGGGAGAGAAGGAGGGGGAGGGCTAGTCTGAGCCGCAGCCGCCGCCGCCTCCTCCGCTCGCCCTCCTCCCTGGCGCTGACCGATGGACCAGCCGCTCCGTGGGGAGGACTCCGGACCCTGGTGGGGGGGATTGGGGGGGGCCCTTCCGTCCCCGCGACGCCAGGACCCTAAGAGGGGGTGCGGGCCTGCCTTCGCGGTGGGGGGAGGGCGGCAGCGTGGGGAAAGGTCTGAGCTCGCCAGGAGGGGGAGGGTGTTCACCCTGATTCGCCCCTCGCAGGACTTGTTTTTTCCGCTCTGAGCCAGACACCGGAATGAAGTTTGGGGAGGAGGTGGGTTTCATTTTGTAGGGTATATGGGTGCGTTTGGAGGGTCTGCTCCCACTTTAGGCTTGCCAAGGTTTTGTCGAGCAGGCAGATATTTGTATTGGTAACTGAAGGTTTGAGCGGGAGGGATTGGAGAGGTGCTTGGGGTGCAAGTATTTGGAACGTGCTCTACGTTTGGTTTCCTTGATGATAAGCCTTTAATAAGAGTTCATAGATGGTAGATTCTGGGGACTGTTTTGTTTGTCTTTCGGTTGTTTGGCCTAGGGAAGGAAGGGGAGGATTTTAATAACTCTGGCAGTTATGTATTTTTGATTGCGGAGCACAGGAACGTTAGGTTCTTTCCTTGCTGCGTTTGGGAGCCCTTAACTGTCTGCCAGAGTGGCAGGCCGCGACTTCTAAGATGGCGTCTTCTTCCTCATTTCAGATTCTTCACTGCGGCGGCCTCCTCACTACCGAGAACAACAACCCGCGGGTGTCCTGTGGCCACACCCCGGCGGCCGAGGCTGGCTACGCCCACACGGCCCCCTTCAATCCTGCCGGTCTGGCCAATGGAGGAGCTACGAATGGCACGACCTGCCCGAGCTTGGCAGTCGCCAGTCGCACTGGGCTTGGATGCCTGGGAAGACTTTGTTGGAAGAGGAGGCGGGGAGAGGGTGCTGCACCCCTGCCAACCTCCCTCTTTCCCTGGAGTTGCCGAACCACAGCGCAGCCAATTGGCTCAGAGATGTGGCGGGTTTCTGCTTCCCTGTGGGTCTATGCGGCAGTCTTCTGCCTGGTGACTGATGCTTTGGAAATGAGGCTTATGACGTCATCGCTTCCGCCGACCAATAGAAAACGATCCCGCGGAGAGATGTTCCTCCCTCTTCGACTCTGCTTCTTCACGCGCGTGAGCGAGCGAGCGCGCGCGGAGGGGGTGGGGGGAATCGCGAGCACGGTGGCGCGCATGAGCGGCGAAGCTCCGCCCCCTTGCCTATATATAAAGGGCTGGCGCGGGGCTCGGCGGCGCCATTTCGCGCTGGAGTGGAGCAGCCTCTAGAACGAGCTGGAGGATTCTGCCTACATATACAGAGCCTTCGAGTCGTCCGGGGCCGCCATTACAATCCACGTCCATCCGCTTGGAAATGGCCTTCGTCTCGGCCTATGACCGGTCCCGGCGGACAGTGCAGACCCCATAGAAGCCCCCGAAGCTCCCCTTTTTCGGGCCCCGCCCAGTCCTCGGAGACTGTCCACCCCCTCTACTCCGCCCTCAAGAGGATTTCAAAGATGGAGGCGGCGGCTCCCTAAACCACTTTTCGTGTTCATCCGCCTCCATCCGAGATCGAAACGGGACCTCGTCCGCGCCGGACGGTCCCGGCAGGAAGAGGGGATTCTTGCAGACCAACGGAGGGCAATATTGACGACGGTGTCTGGGATCAGGGGCCGTCCTGGGGTTTGAAGAGTCCGTCCCCCTTTGCTCGCCCGCCTCAGCTGAGGCCGCCGCCATTTTCTCGCTGTCCGCCTCCTGCGGAGCGCGCCAAGCTGCCGGGAGTTCTCCGAGAAACAGCGGAGGAAACTGCTTTCGTGTCGGCCCGGCGGGGGGGGGGTTGTCGCCTGGAGGGCCGAGGGCAGCGGCCCCCGCCCCCCCACCCCACTTCTCGGGTTATGCTGGACCGGGAGGTGAGGGGAACCGAGGCCACCCGGGCTTTCCGCGGCTGAGGGCAGCGCCGGTTCCCCGTGGTCAAGATGCTGCAAAACGTGACTCCCCACAAGTACGTCCCCGCGAGCCGCGTGTGGGAAGGGGGCTTGGGGGCTGCGGCGCGCGGGTGTGGGGCGTCAAATTCGGAGGCAGTGCGGAACCGATTCGGGTGCGTTGCTGTTTCGTGGCGCAACTGTTGCCTCTTGGGGCTCGCGGAGGGGATGAGCGGCGGTTTGGGGACCGTGGTAGCGGCCCAGATCACGCGTATGGAGGGAGCACAGGTTGTCAATTTATACGTTACTTTTTCCTCTGGTTAGGTCTTAGCTGGGTTGGGCAGAGCGAGGGGGCGGCAGAATGCAATAGGGAAGGACATTGGCTGGGGAGCAGGTCTTGCGGGTAGCGGGTCTGGTGTCTGTTGAAGGATTGTCAGGCCTTTTGAGGCGGGGGTGGGGGGAAGCGGTGGGGTCGTGGCCACATTTTGTACATTACAGGGTTGCCTTGGTGATAGAGCTTCGGAGAGTGGAAATCGGGATTCCCTGAGTAGGATAGAGGGATCACTCTATTAGTCTGTGGGTTCCTAATGTCTGGGGTAGGTCATTAAATTTCTGATTTCCTGCTTGTCTTTCAGTGACTGGTTTGGTTTTGTGTTGAGAGGTGCGTGAATTGTTACAGAGGATTGGGGGATTTTTTTGTTTTTGTTTTTTTGTGTGTGATACCATTGAGAGTTTCAGGGTAGGAGGGTGGAGCTAAGGATCTTTTAGTCCTGCTCTGCGGATGTAAACAATGAGATCTCGGTGTAACGTCTTTAGTATTAGGCTTTGGGAAATACCTGGTCTTGAAGAGCACCAGAGAATATAGATTTGATGCATTGTTGGCCTTTGATCTCCAGAGCTGATGCTACAGTGGGAATTGTTAGTGGCATCCCAGTTTTTGGCAGGGGTTGTGGGGGGAGGTCTGTTATCACTTTTATGAGGGAATTTGCTGACCTTGACTGTTTGGACAGCTCTATTTTTTGAGTCCCTTAGAGGGAGAAGACTGAATTTGCGAATAATTTCTGGAAGCTGGTGGCTTGGGGTATTCCAGGCTGTGAAGTCTGACAAATACTTCGTTGTTTGGTTTTTTTTTTCTTTTTTCCCCCCCTTTTTCCTTGAGTTGGTATGGTTTTCCTTAGATTTTTGGTCCGTTGTTTCGAGTTCACTAGAGCTTGTGGAGGACGTTGATTCCTTGTGCACAGGTAGATTCTTAGGTGTCTGTCATTAGAATTTTATGAAATTTTTTTATTTTGTTTCCTTTTTTTCCACTCGCTTCCCTTAGGGTCAGCCACCATGGCAACCACCAAGCCCCTAGTGAGGAGGAAGTTCGGGGCTTGAGTTTCTCGGCTCCACCCATTTTGCTTAAGTCCCATCCCCATAAGGCTGTGATTCTCAAATGGATGTGTGCTGAGAAACTGTCTTGAAGTTTTTCAAAACCGATGAGAGTCCCTAAGACTTGAGAATTCAGAATGCAGGGCTTCTGTGGGTGTATTAAAGATGAAACACGTGGTAGAAGATACAAAAACAAAAGTTCCATGGAGTGTTTCCATACTGGTTTTATTTTCATAATCTTGACTACCTTTCACTAGATTCCAGGTTGGAATTTATTGAGGGTACGTAGTGTAGATTGCACGCTCCCAAGTTTCACAAGATTACCACATTTGATTTTGTCTCCACAGGCTCCCTGGGGAGGGGAATGCAGGGTTACTGGGGCTGGGCCCAGAGGCAGCAGCGCCTGGGAAAAGGATTCGAAAGCCCTCCCTGTTGTATGAGGGATTCGAGAGCCCCACAATGGCTTCAGTGCCGGCTTTGCAACTAACCCCTGCGAACCCACCACCCCCGGAGGTGTCCAATCCCAAAAAGCCAGGACGGGTTACCAACCAGTTGCAATACCTGCACAAGGTGGTGATGAAGGCTCTGTGGAAACATCAGTTTGCATGGCCCTTCCGGCAGCCTGTGGATGCCGTCAAACTGGGTCTGCCGGTGAGTAGAGGGGTTGGAGTGGGGAGGTATGGAAAGGAACAAGAATGCGTGTGCGTGGAGGTGGGCTGTCTAGTATAGGTGCTGCGGCCCCTAGGGAGTTCCCATTTCTATCCTGTAGGGCAGATAGCCACCAGATTTCTGGATTCTTGGTCCTTTGTGATTGATCCAACCGCTTGCTATCTTGGCATCTCTCATTGTGCCCTCCATGTGTCCTTCCTTAACTTTTGTGCCCTGGCTCCATTTTACAGATTCCCACCCCAGGTTGGGAGAGGACCACGGTGGCCAAAATTCTTAGCTTCTTCCTCTCCCTCATGCAGCCCATGGATAGCCAACCCCAGAGGTAATGTTACAGGATGGGAAACTTTGTAGAGTGGGTGGGAGGTGGGTAATTAAAGAAAGGCAGTAGGGGCCTCCCTGTGGGTGATGAGAATCCTGTCCCATTGTTTTCCTATCCCATAGTGTTACTTGGGGCCGCAGTTTAGGGGGCTATGTATTCCTGATACACAGGGGATATGTATGTGCGTGTGTGTGATGGGGTCAGTAGTTTGTCTAGAACAGGCATTTATCTTTTCTGTGGCTCTGACCTACCACTTCTTTGTTTAGGACTATCACAAAATTATAAAGCAGCCTATGGATATGGGTACTATTAAGAGAAGGCTTGAAAACAACTATTATTGGGCTGCCTCAGAGTGTATGCAGGATTTCAATACCATGTTCACCAACTGCTACATCTACAACAAGGTGAGTTTTTCTTTGTTCTTGTTAGTAGTTGGGGAGAGACAGTGTGTCTGTTATCAGTACTCTATCAGTGTGTAGTTTAAGTCTTTTACTGGAGGTGTTCTCATTCAGGATCTAGAAAATCTGAGTTCCAAAAGGTACCATTGAAAACAGTGTGGCTTCAGAGATCCAGAATGAAGAGATGTTTAAATAGAATACTTTTTATTTTTGTGGATAGTGGCCCTGTTTCTCAGAGAAATCTCCAGAGACCAGAACAGAGCAGGAACTTTCTTACCAGCTCTCATCCTTTTACTTCTGAACTTTCTTTGTTGCATTTTGAGGGGCACAATTGGAAAAAAGAAGGAAATTTAGTGGCCCAGTATAGGCAATTTTTAGTACTTCATCGATGAAGTTGTGTAAGGGGGTGGTGGTGATGCCTGGGGCTAGGAATTCCTCAGAGAAAAATGGTTTTGCCTGTGTCTTGCTGGCATTTGGACTTTTTGTTTTGTGTTTCCTGTAGCCCACTGATGATATTGTCCTGATGGCACAGACGCTGGAAAAGATCTTCCTACAGAAAGTGGCATCAATGCCACAAGAGGAACAAGAGCTTGTGGTGACTATCCCTAAGAACAGCCACAAGAAAGGGGCCAAATTGGCAGGTAGGAAGGGTAGGAGTTTTGCTAATGGAGGCCAAAAGATGGGAAAGATAATCAAACTAAACTTTTTTTCTCCCCTCCCCCAGCACTCCAGAGCAGTATCGCCAGTGCCCATCAGGTGCCTGCTGTCTCTTCTGTGTCTCACACAGCCCTGTATACTCCACCACCTGAGATACCTACCACTGTCCTCAACATTCCCCACCCGTCGGTCATCTCTTCACCCCTTCTCAAGTCCTTGCATTCCGCTGGACCCCCGCTCCTTGCTGTCTCTGCAGCTCCCCCAGCCCAGCCCCTTGCCAAGGTATACATCTGTGGATCTCTTTGGGGCAGTGAGGAGGGGAAGGTCTTGAATAGGGTAGACCCAGGCTAAAAGGTTTCTGTCTTGTTTTTCTCTGCAGAAGAAAGGGGTAAAGCGGAAAGCAGATACTACCACCCCTACACCTACAGCTATCCTGGCTCCAGGCTCCCCAGCTAGCCCTCCCGGGGGTCTTGAGCCTAAGGCAGCACGGCTTCCTCCTGTGCGTAGAGAGAGTGGCCGCCCTATCAAGCCCCCACGCAAAGACTTGCCTGACTCTCAGCAGCAACACCAGAGCTCCAAGAAAGGAAAACTGTCTGAACAATTAAAACATTGCAATGGCATTTTGAAGGAGTTACTCTCTAAGAAGCATGCTGCCTATGCCTGGCCTTTCTATAAACCAGTGGACGCTTCTGCTCTTGGCCTGCATGACTACCATGACATCATTAAGCACCCCATGGACCTCAGCACTGTCAAGGTACCCACTGCATGGGGCAGATGGGATACTCAGGCAGTGATTGGAGCCTAGGGATCAATAAAAGTCACTTTTTATGGGCACAGAGCAATCTTGGCATTTTACTTTCACAAAATAGTAATGGGGCAGAAGATCGAGTACTTGTTAAGAGTCCATATTTTCTGGATCTTGAAACGGTGTGGTAGGTTTTGTGTTGAGAGCATCACTACTCGTCTGCAATTAGGTTCTACCTATTGGGAGTGTTGGGTTAGGGTAGGAGAGTTAGGGGGTGGCCAGATAATTGAAGGCCACTCACCCTTCCTTTTCATTTAGAAATGATTTTTTTTTCCTAGACATAGATATTTATTCAACCCACTCAGATGCCTTTGACTTTCAGACTTGAGCCCTAGGGTATAGATCCTTAAGGTCATCCCCCACTGTGCTCTCGAGAGGGCTATTCTTGCGGTGTCTGGGGCTGGCTGGGAAAGGTGTCTCCCTGCCTGTGCAGCTTCTGATGCTGCCTCCTTCTGCAGCGGAAGATGGAAAATCGTGATTACCGGGATGCACAGGAGTTTGCTGCTGACGTGCGGCTTATGTTCTCCAACTGCTATAAGTACAATCCTCCAGACCATGATGTTGTGGCCATGGCACGGAAGTTACAGGTGAGTGTCAAGGTTGGAGTGTGAAGGATAAATGGGTCTGGGGAGAGAAATTTTGCCATCGGTGCTGCACAGCCTCAACATTAGGCTCTCCTGATCTGTACAGTTGTGAACTGGAGCCACCATATGGATGGGCATGATCAAGGCATGCATGTCCACTAGCATGGTTTTGAGTCTGCTGTCTTTTTCTAGGATGTATTTGAGTTCCGTTATGCCAAGATGCCAGATGAACCACTGGAACCAGGGCCTTTACCAGTCTCTACTGCCTTGCCCCCTGGCTTGGCCAAATCATCTTCAGAGTCCTCCAGTGAGGAAAGTAGCAGTGAGAGCTCTTCTGAGGAGGAGGAGGAGGAGGATGAGGAGGAGGAAGAGGAGGAAGAAGAGAGTGAAAGCTCTGACTCTGAGGAAGAAAGGGCTCATCGCTTGGCTGAACTACAGGAACAGGTATTATTTTGTTACTGTCAGTTTACTGGGTGTGAGGTTCATGCCCTGTCTTTGCCCTAATTTTTTTTTCTTTTATTCTTTGTGGCGTTATCTGTTTATTCCATTTCACGTGATTCCTTTTCTTCTATAGCTTCGAGCAGTACATGAACAACTGGCTGCCCTGTCCCAAGGCCCAATATCCAAGCCCAAGCGAAAGAGAGAAAAAAAAGAGAAAAAGAAGAAACGGAAGGCAGAGAAGCATCGAGGCCGAGCTGGGGTTGAAGAAGATGACAAAGGGCCTCGGGCACCCCGCCCATCTCAGCCCAAGAAGTCCAAGAAAGCAAGTGGCAGTGGGGGTGGCAGTGCTGCTACATTAGGTCCTCCAGGCTTTGGACCTTCTGGAGGAAGTGGCACCAAGTGAGTTCTAACAGGGAAGGAAGCAGAGATAGCTCAGCTATGTCTCTCTGGGGAGGATGATTTCTCCCACTCCTTGCCAAGTTTTCTTTAAATGGCCAGCGAATTTTTTTCTTTTAAGTGGCCAGGTGATGAAATAGACCTTGAAGAACATAGTCTCTCAAAGCTATGCTCTGGGAGTGTAGTCTGCCCACCTCTTCTGTACTTTATTTTCTGTGTTTGGGGGTGGGGTAGTGCTTTAGGGAGCAAGAAAAGTGGACCTGTGCTAGTGTACTTATATTTAGTTCTCAAAGCCCAAGATTAATGTGAAATGTTTGGTGTGTAAAAAAGCTTGCTCCCCTGATACAGTGTCCAGTAGCCCACCTCTGACTCACTCATTTGCCTTGATGGAAAAATAGTTTTTAAGGCATGAAATCCAGATCACTGGGTTGAACAGTGATGATAATGTCCCACAATTGACAATATTTTTTTTACCCCCATAGACTCCCCAAAAAGGCTACAAAGACAGCCCCACCTGCCCTGCCTGCAGGCTATGATTCAGAGGAGGAGGAAGAAAGCAGGCCCATGAGTTACGACGAGAAGCGGCAGTTGAGCCTGGACATCAACAAGTTGCCCGGGGAGAAACTGGGTCGAGTTGTACACATAATCCAAGCCAGGGAGCCTTCTTTACGTGACTCTAACCCAGAAGAAATTGAGATTGATTTTGAAACCCTCAAGCCGTCCACACTTAGAGAGCTTGAACGCTATGTCCTTTCCTGTCTACGAAGGAAACCTCGGAAACCCTATAGTGAGTATGAAATGGGGTCCACCAGTTAACTCGGCAAATCCTCGTGAGGTTCCGAGGAGGATAGTGGCGATATGCTTGATGCACTTGGTGATCGTCAGCTCCTGGGATGATAAGGGTTTGGATTCGTTGCTTCTCAATGTTCAGGAAAGGAATTGGCAACGTTAGGGGACAGAAAGGCTAGGGTGCTTTTGTCTGTCTTAATCCTGGTATGTTTCCTTTTCTAGCAATTAAGAAACCTGTGGGAAAGACAAAGGAGGAACTGGCTTTGGAGAAGAAGCGGGAACTAGAAAAGCGGTTACAAGATGTTAGTGGGCAGCTCAATTCTACCAAAAAGCCCCCCAAGAAAGGTGAGTGTCCTGTAAGCCGCTGTGAATTTACTACATCCTGCTCTCTTGACTCTTGAAAAACGGAAATCAGACTTAAACATCTTTAAACTTCAACTTTGTTTTGCAGCGAGTGAGAAAACAGAGACGTCATCAGCACAACAGGTAGCAGTGTCACGCCTCAGCGCTTCCAGCTCCAGCTCAGATTCTAGCTCCTCCTCTTCATCTTCCTCTTCTTCAGACACCAGTGATTCAGACTCAGGCTAAGGGGCCAGGCCAGATGGGGCAGGAGGCTCCGCAGGACCGGACCCCTAGACCACCCTGCCCCACCCCTTCCCTCCCTTTGCTGTGACACTTCCTCATCTCACCCCTCTCCCCCCTACTGTAGGAGAGCTGGCTCTGCAGGGGGGAGGGATGCAGGGACAATTACTGAAGGAGGGACATAAATGGACAAATATGACTGAGTTCCCGGCCCCATGGAGAGTAACCTCTTAGGCGTAGAGCCCCCATTCAAAATGACTGGGGCGGGGCAGGGGTACAGGGTGGGAATGGGTAAAGGCCCTGATGTGGGGTTACCTGAGGCCATAGCTGCCCTGTTCACTTTTAAGGGCCCTGTTTTGAGATTGTTTATTCTAATTTATTTTAAGCTAGGTAAGGCTGAGGGGGTGATGGGGCCGTGGTCCCCTCGGCCTCCATGGGGAGGGAGGAAGGGGGAGCTCTTTTTTTACGTTGACCTTTTTTTTTTTTCTACTCTGTTTTCCCTTTTCCTTCTGGTCCGTTTGGGGCCCCTGGGGGTTTGAGTCATCTCCCCATTTGGTCCCCTGGATTGTCTTTTCTTTGTCTGTCGATTCTAACTTGTAAATAAAGAAAATATTATTCGAGTTTCGAGTTCATTACCTTAACATTTACTTTTGTAGTGCTTCAAAAGGAACGTGACACAATTGAGAATTTTGAGGAAAGTATTTCTCAGGTGAGGGGAAAGGAAGACCAACTTGTTTTAAATAAATCAGTAGTTTGTTGCTGTTGTGATAACAATGCATCAGTCCTTTGTAAAGTGAATCCTCCAAAATAACCTTAAGGTTCACAATTTGCTCAGATTTAGATGAAGAAAAAGCAAAACTGTCTGCTTCATTCATCCCTTAACCAAAAGTTTCAAACTCAAGACTTGTAATAGGCTCAGGTTTTCCTCTGGTGCTGGATCTATGGCTTGTCTTCTGGACACTTGCAAGATATGAAAGGGCTGGGAGGTAGGTGTATAAGCCAACAGTAGGTGCTTTTGGCAGTGGGTATCTCCCTTAAGGCAGTTGAGCCTATATTTATAATATGCAGCCTTGACCTCAAATTGCACATTTACAGAGCTTTATATAGTTGGTTAATGCAATGCCAGTTTCCAGCAATCCTTAGGAAACTGAAATCACAAAAACTCATTTCCTCAGATTCAACCCCTTTTCTTGCTATAGACAGAAGGGCATTCTGGAATTGGGGGCTTTACACCCTGCAAAAGTAGGGCAGTATAATGGGCCATGGTAGAAAATCTGAATTCTTAAATGAAGGCTGGGAATGTAAACCTAATGGTTTATTCTGTTATAGTGTTGCTGGAAACAGGTGTAAGGCAAAATATGGTGGGAGGTAGTAGTGATGGTTGTGTAAGTAGCAATAAATGGGCTCTGGCAGTGATTCTCAACTCTTGCTGCACGCTTGGACTCCAGAGGCTGCTGAAAACTAGTAACTTCAGATTCTATCTGAATCTTGTTTTCTTTTGGGCCATAGCCTGTGTCTTGTGTGATGTTAGTGCCCTGACCAGGGCTTGAACACAGGCCAGTAGTGAAAGTGCTGAGTCCGAACCACTGGACCACCAGGGAATTCTCTGAATTCTTAAATTGAGGTATGGGTGATATTCAAAAGCTCAAAGAGATGATAATACACAAGCAGGGATGGGAAATTTTCAAACCCTTAGTTTTTTAAAGGGGAGGAGACCCCTAATGGGGCTTTGGGGACAACTTAATTGAGCTCAGTGAGTGAATACTTCAACTCTTGAGCTCTGGTCCTTTAGAGAGAAGTGATGGAAAGAATTTTGAAAGTTCAGAAGTACTGAAGAGTTGTGGGCATGGCATAGGATTTAGTTAAGTCTAAAAGAATGTCGATTTTAATTAGATATGTGTCGATATGTGTAGCACTGTATCTCATTTAAAGGGAAATTTAAGATTTTGAGTTAGTCGGGAGGAGGCCAGTGATAGAATCTTAAGACCGTCTGTGGCTGCACCCCTTCTGTTTGTGTCAAAATTTAAGTATTTTTAAATTGTGGTTTGGGAAAGTTAAGACTTAAGCTCTCACAAGGTGAGTTTCTGACATTGTACCTGTGGAGGCAATTAAAGCTAGTTCTCTGTAGACTGAATCCACAACAGTAAGTGCTATAGAAGAAGGCAGCCTGGCTTATTCCCTTGACTGCAGAGCAGGCTGTGACGGCAAGAGTGACCCTGGACCTGGTTTACACTTCCCACCTTCCACCTTAGTAGGCAGTTTACAAATGTTCCTGGATTTCTCGACCTTCGGTCTTTAGTGGTGAAGAGTCTTTGCCCTGGTTCCTGACCCTTGAGGTTGTCGTTTGACCCTTTGCTTTACTTTTTTCCTTAGTTGAATTTACTTGTCCAAACCTTAGATCTGCCCCATCCCATCCTCTCCTTGAGACATTGTAATAGTTTCAGGAATCTGATCCCCATTTTGGTTGGAATTACTGCCTTCCAAATAAGAAGCACCTTCCCCAGCACAACCAGAAGGAACAATTATGGAGTCTAACCTTGGGCAGTATTTCCTCCCATGCTCTTTCCTGCTCTTGTAAACATGGGTTCCACTGCCTCTGCTTTTTTTTTCTTCTATCTCTTGCCATTTGCTCCCCCTTTGCTGCTCCCACCGTTAGCATGTATTCAGTTAAGACAGTTTATTGAGTTCCTTTGATTGTCTTATTTTTCAATAAACACCATTACATCAATAGGCCTAAATGTTGCCAAACTGCTAAATCAGGAGGTGTGGGGGTGAAGATAAAGACAAGGCCTTTGCCTTGTCTTTGAACCTTCCTTTATCAGTGCTGTTAACTCTCATGGTGCAGTTACTGGGCTGATTTGCTCTAAGATGAAGGCTTCACAGTCTTCCAGGTGATTCTTTATAATTGCACCCTAATGTGTGTACCCCAGTCCAAGCCCTGACAGCCTTGCTTTTGGATTCTCTCAGGACTATCCTGATTGAAAAGCCCTGCTTCCCTTGGAGTTACTCTCTGAGGCTTACCAAGGATAATGCAGGGGAGAACTCCCTGAGCAATGAGAAAGGGACTCCTAGAGTGCCGGGAAGGGGACTGGGAATGGTAGACGGAACTGATGCGATGATTCCGTGATCTCTGTCTTTGCTTCTTTCCCCTTCCCTGGATCCCTAGTTCAAGCTCTGCAGAATCCCACTAGCAGGTCTTTCTGTCCCCATGGTTTACATGCTGGGAATAGGGAAAGGGGTGACAGACAACCGATCACTGTTTTTAATAAAAATTATAAGTTCTAGCAGTGCAATTATGCAAAGATGCGTAAAGAATTTAGAAGAGAGGGTTCTGATCTGAGAGATTTCTGAGAACTGTTCAGACAGATCTGGGAAGGATGAGTAGTTTGTGTCAGGGAGGACGTGAGTGAACACCACCAGCAGAAGAAACAGTGGTGGTAGTTCCCTGGTAGTCTAGTGGTTAGGATTCTGGGCTTCCACTGCCGTGACCCGGATTCAATCCCTGGTCGGGGAACTGAGATCCTGCAAGCTGTGCAGCACACCCACACCCCAAAAGAAAAAAGAAAGTCATGGTAACTGCCTGAGAGCAGGTGGTGCTGAGGCAGTAGGAAAGGTTGTGTGCTTCCAGATAAGGCCAGAAATTCAGGCAGAGCTAGATCAAGGAGGCCACAATAAGAATTTGCATTTTATCCTGAAGTCTTTAATAACAGCTCTCATTTATTGAGCACTTACTGTGTACCAAGCACTGTACTAAACACAAACTGTAAACTCGCTTGGTCTTCATTATAGTCCTTTGAGATGTCTTATCTCCACGTAACACATGAAGACCTGAGGCAGAGGTGAAGGAACTTGCCCAGAATCGCAACACAGCCAGTGAGTGCTGGAAGTGGGATTTGAATCCAGCAATCTGGCTCCTGGAACTGCTACACTAGAATTCCAATACCGTGGGCTGGTGGGGAGCTAGGAGACACACCTACTTGGAAGAAATGGCAGTGGGGAGAGTCACACTGGGTTAGCAGGGAATTGAGAATGGATGCAGAGTGACAATGTAGAAAGCAATGGCGGCGGGTCCCAGCAAGTGAGGATAGTGGTTTGGAATGGAGCGGTAGCAAAGTGCATGAAAAGATGTGGGTAGATTTGAAAACTATGTAGGAGATAAAGTGGATGGGACTATTCTCTGAAGGTTCTTAATTTATCCCCACATACAAAAGGAAGAGTAGAGCCGTGTGAGTGTGTATGTGAGTGTGTGTGTGTGTGTGTGCGCGCGCGTGTGTGTCTGTATCCCTCAGAGCTTTCCCGTAGTGGAAGTTTGATGGTTCCTTGACTAAAGGACTGCCACGTGGCCGACTGTCAGGTTTGAATGCAGCTCTGCCAGGCACACCTAAGGGGCAGGAGTGCTGAGGCCCGTGTTAATCGCCATGGAGGGTCTTTGGCGCCACCTGGTGAGCATGTTACCCATGACATCCTCCTGAATCTCCATTCTAGATGCTTTTGTGCCCACCCTCCCATCTTTTTTTTTTTTTTTTTTGGCTGCGCTGTGGGCTTGTGGGATCTTAGCTCCCCGACCACAGATTGAACCTGGGCCCTCCGCAGCGAATGCGCAGAGTCCTAACCTCTGGGCCACCAGGAAATTCCCAGCGTCTTATTTATATCCTTAACCTGCCCGGTGCCTGGGGAAACAGTTTAAATGTAAGCATAAGCAATGATGAGACCACCTTGGTATTTGCATCCATCCAGCTGCCCCAGCACAGATCCCAAAAGTAGAGGCTCATCAGCCCTGCCTTAGTGCTGGCAGGCCTGGAGCTGAGATTTGGACAGGGCTTATCATCAAGGTGGAGTAAATGTAGGGTAAACAACCATCCTGAGTTTGCCTGGGGCTGAGGAATTTTCCTGGACATGGGACTTTTAGCAATAAAACTGGGAAAGTCCTGGACAAATCGGGATGGGTGGTCACCTCGTGAATGGGAGACATTATCATCTCTCAGGGCATGTAGGGAGACAGAGCTAATATACACCAGGCTCTATCATTGTCCCTTTACATACTTCATCTCATGATTCTCCTAACATTCAACTCCTGATCATTAGATTCTATTATACCCACTTAATAGAAGAGAAAACAGAGGTTCAGAGAGGTCTATTAACTTGGCCTAAATCACTGGTTCCAAAGACCGTGTCTTTCTGCTAGACATGTTGTCTCAGGGGTCCTTCAACCACCTCCTTCCCTCGTGCTCTGGCCCCTCTCCACCATGCCAGTAGACTTCCCTGACTGGGGTACCAGGCCTGTCACCTCCAGGGAGGCCTCACCTGAACCTAAGGTGGCCAAGATAAGATGAGCTCCTTGTGAAAGTCAGAGGAGCCCACCATCCTTGCCAAACTTCAAGTATTTTTGTGTCCTTGTTTAGCAAGTAAATACTGATACACAATAGAATGTTTCTCATGTGTGTTTGCCACATGGGGACACTGCTACTCTTGTCAGGTAAGCTAATGCTTGATTGGAGGTTGGAGGAGAAAAGGGATTTGTTCTCCAGTAATAAGATATTTTGCCGGGTTATTCATTTGGAAAAAGAGTATGATTAAGATGCTCTCTGTCAGCTGTACTTCAGAGAGTCAGTTGCTGTTATAATTTCTGAGACTATGAGACCCTAACACTGGATAATCCACAAACACTTTCTCCTCTTCTGCCCTTGCAATACATATATTGGAACTGGCTTCCCCATAAGGCAGGTTGTAGAGACACTGAGTTCCTCCCAAAATGGTCATTTCCTGTCCTCCTGCCTAGTCTTGCTTCTTTTCCAGAGCTGCTACAATAAAGGAGACAATTTCTCTCATCCCTTTTCTTCTCTTTCTCAAAACCAAAAAAAAAAAAAAAGCAGTTTTCTAAATTTGCTTGTATGCTTTTAACTCTAACCCCAGGGAAATGAAAGCTGAAAAGTTGCTAACAGGACGAAAGTTGTAAGTGGTGGGGAAAGCCCACGTCTCTACTAGGGTGAAGCTTCACGTTCCTTGATAGGAAGTAGAGCAGGCGGTTCCCCCAGATCCACGGTTACTATGACATATTGCTTTACGTTCTTGATTTGAGAGAGGAATGCTACCCAACCACCCTACACCCTTTGGCTCCTGTGTTGGGTTTCTGGTTGCACCTTCTGTCTTCCATAAGGAACTCTCCTAACTCGGCCCCCAGTTCCCTGGGGTCTGCTCAGTGGCCTGGTGCTGACACTAGCCATGAACTTTTGCTTAGATGTCCCCTTCAAATTCTGCATCCCGTTCCAAACCTGACTCCAACCACAAGCCATCTCCCAGGCTGATTCCAGTACTGTGTCTTTCCATCACTACCTTTGGTTTCACAAATAGACCCTGAGGAGCCCTACTGTGATCTAAGCTGTGAGCTGGCCAGGAGGAAATCTCGAGTGCAGAAAAGAATGATGAGCAACTGAGGCAGCAGCTTGAGGTTGAGAGGCAAGTTCAGAAAGCAATTCCGTGAGCGGGAGCAGTGGTACGGGCTTATTCCAGAGCAACGTGGGAAACTAAACAGAATGGACTTGTTTTCTGCCGAGTCTGGGGAAGCTGAGAGAGGAGAGAGCCAGGGGAAGGGAAATGACAATTAACTGAGCCCTTGCTGTTGGCCAGCCATGATCATGGGCACTTATCGTAGCGATCTCTTCAGTCCATGGAACGTCCCTATCACATATGTAGCACTATTCCTATTTTAGAGATGAGGAAACACTAACTTGATGTGTATAAAGTCGTAGAGCTGATGAGACAGGGTAATGCTGATTCCAAAGTTTATACTCTTTCTTCTATCCCCAGCGTTTCTGGTTACATTATAGAATAAGCAAAAAAGGAATTCAGAAGTGAAATTTTGAAAAAACATCCAAATATTGTTAACTCCATCAACTGGAACTGAAGAATAAAGCTGGAGATACACACACACACACACACACACACACACACACACACACACACGTCTATCTATCATCTATTGATCAACATCTTTTTAAATGTAGCTTCTGCCCAAGATTCCACCATGCTGTAGAAAAAACGTTTTTTTCACCAAGCCCAACTAAATTGAGCTTAGCTGAAGAAATATCAGGAAGCGTGAAGACACAAAAGAAGAAATGAAATGCCCTTGTTCCATCAGCACAGGTGAGGGAATTCCCAATGATGACTTTTGCTGCGTGAGGAGGAACCCAGATGAGTGGAAATTATTCACTTTGAGTGGTATTCTCTCAACGATGTCACTGAGTAATATCTGAATGGTGACTATTCACACCACCATCTCTCCTAACCATTCCTTCAGGCTTGGCTTGGAGACTGGGACCTTTGTGAAGGGAAAGGGCTACCAGGTGTAGGCAGTAGATGTGGAGGAGGTGGGGCTGTGTGTGACCAGGTGGACAGGGTCCACGAGAGGAAAGTGGGGGAGGGGGCTATCTCGACTTGTGTTGAACGTGTAAAAAGGAGAGAAAAAGGATGACAAAAATTATAGACCAGAAAAAAACAAAAAAACCCTAAAATAAAAAAATTTTTAAAACAAAAAATAGAGAAAAACCCCAAAAACAAAAAACAATTATAAATCAGGGATAAAAATTACATGAACTTTGTAAGACTTCGGAAATTTTGTATCTTCTCCTTGTTTTTACTATCTTTATTTATCTTTTCTCCTTTCTGATTGGGATTGACAATAAAAATCTCAAACATAGATAAAAGTACAAAATTACAAACCATCTTAATATTTTAACAATTGAACTTATTCTTGGTGTTCCTGAGATGATTATAGGCATTATGATAGTAACTTTTCACTACGGAACATTTTTTCAAAGGATGAGACATTGAAGAAGCAACTGTAAGGCTTCCAAGATCAAATGAGGCTGTGCTTTGGACCTGGGGATGAAATAGTTGCTGGAAGAAATGGCCAAATTTTATATGTGTATTTAATAACCATGTAATGGAACAAAAAAAAAAAAAAAAGGCATTACATCACGCTTACTTTATTTTTTTAAGAACTTTTATTGAGATACAGTTGACATACAATAAACTGCATATATTTCATGCTTAGTTTATTTTAATTAAAAAAAGAACAAAAGCCCTTTCGGCTCTCTGAGCAGCACCTTGGCGGGCAGCAAGAACAAGCGCCTTACAAAAGGCGCTAAGAAAAGAGCCAAGAAGACAGTGGTTGACCCATTTTCTAAGAAAGATTGGGAAAACACCTGATGGCCTCAAGGGTCATGTTTTTGAAGTGAGCCTTGCTGGTCTGCAGAATGATGAAGTCGCCTTCAGAAAACTCAAGCTAATTACTGAGGATGTTCTGGGCAAAAACTGCCTAATTTCCATGGCATGGATCTTACCTGTGACAAAATGTGTTCCACGGTCAAAAAATAGCAGACCATGATTGAAGCTCACGTTGATGTCAAGACTACTGATTGTTATTTGCTCCGTCTATTCTGTGTGGCTTTTACTAAAAAAAACGCAACCATCAGATTCGGAAGACCTCACAAGCCCAGCGCCAACAGGTCTGCCAGATCCTCAAGAAGAGGATGGAAATCATGACCTGAGAGGTGCAGACAAATGACTTGAAAGAGGTGGTCAATAAATTGATTCTAGACTGCACTGGAAAAGACACAGAAAAGGTCTGCCAATCTGTTTATCCACTCCATGATGTCTTCATTAGAAAAGTCAAAATGCTGAAGAAGCCCAAGTTTGCACTGGGAAAACTCATGGAGCTACGTGAAATACTAGGAAGAGTGAAGGCAGTAGTTCCGGAATGATGAAGGTAGCAGTTCTGGAAAAGCTACTGGGGATGAGACAGGTGCTAAAGTTGAACGAGCTGATGGATATGAGCCGCCAGTCCAAGAATCTGTTTAAAAATCTGACTTTCAATGGTGATAAATAAAAGATCTTATTTGTGATAAAAAAGAACAAAACATTAAAATTATTTACATTTAAAGTACAAAATACCTGTTACAGAGGAGTAATTATTCAATAAGTGGCGTATATCAACTCATGGGCTCAGGAACCCAATGATCTCTCATTTAATTTCCTGCTGTTTTCAAGAACAGCATGCAGACACACACACACACACACACACACACACACACACACACACACACACTTTATTATGAAAATTTCAAATGTACAGAAAAACTGGAAAAAGCACAAAGAATACTTGACTACCCATAACGTAGTTTCAACAACTATCAAGATTTTGCCGTATTTGTTGCAACTGTGTGTGTGTGTGTGTGTGTGTGTGTGTGTGTGTGCGCGCGCGCGCGCGCGCGCGCGCGCGTCTGCAACCATTTCAAAATAAAGACATCATGGCATCTTATCTCTAAATACTTAAAGTTGTCTTGCTACATAACCAACAATAAAGTAATCATACCAAACAAAATTGAAAATAATTTCCTAATGTCATTGATTACCCAGTCTATTTTCCCATTTGTCTCAGAAGTGTCTTTATACCTGTTTTTCCCCAAAGATGTTGCCAAGAATCACCCAGTGGATTTGATTGTAGTGTCTCTCAAGTCTCTCTTAATCCCCCCCCTCCTTTTTTTTCAATATTGTTTTTTAAAATATCAGGCCAATTGTCTTATAGAACATCTCACATTCTGAATTTGTATAATTGTTTTTTCCTGGCTTCATTTGACTCATTCCTCTATCCAATGTATTTTCCATAAACTAGAATTTTGAACAAAAGTCTTGATTAGATTCAGATTAAAGTTTTTTTGACAATAATTCTTCCTACTGTGTACTTTTCATCTCATCAAGAAGCATGTGATGACTGTGTTTTGTCCCATTATTGGTGAAGCCAGTTTGGATTGCCGAGTTGAAGCGGTGACAGCCAGATCTCTCTCTTTTATGAAGATATTTTCTCCCTTTCATTAATAGCAGTCTATGGGCATGAAACTTTGGTGTGATGGGACTCTCTAGTTTCCAATCATCTGTTCTCCTAACATCTAGATGCCTTCCCTGAATCCATTCTCATATTAGGGTTGCAAAATGCTGATTTTATCATTCTATTATTTCCTAGCTGGCCATCATCTGAAAGGAAGACATTTTCTCATCCAGGGAGCTATAATTCCTTCTGAAAAGTCAGGATATCTGTTGTCTTCTTTAAGTACCAATTTTCTTTATTGAAATAGAATATCAAATCCAGTAATGACAGAAAAGTAGAAAAGTTTTGTTGCTGTTGTTGTTGCTTGTTTGCTTTATCTTTATTTATTATTAAGAACTCATGCATCTTTATACATTCAGTATGTTTAAGTTGATTATAGTAATTTTTTTTAACCCTCAAATTGTCCCAGATTTGGCCAGTGGGATCCCTTCAAGCTGGTTGCTCTTTTCTTTTGACACAACTCTGGTTGCTTTTGAGTACTTCCTTATTTTCTGAAACAAGCATGCTTTGTATTTTCGCTAGCCCAGACCTGAAATATGTCACTTCTCTAAGAAGCTCCAGTTCCTTTTACTGGGTAATGGTATTAAGAAACCACAATCTGTTCTCTAGGGATGCCCGTTGCTCATGAAGGACCATTGCTTCCAAGGTTCTTTCTTTTGCTAGAGCTAGAAAATACTTATAAATATCATTAGTTTAAATTGCCATTTCCGGTTCAAATTTAGTATTGGTGTTTTAATTCAGCTACTTTTTTCTTCCCTGTTATACACTAAAAATCATGGTTCCCAAATATATTACATCAGTCATTCCTGAGTTGCTTTATCCTATAATATATATAAGTATAGTTTCAAAATAATAATATAATATTACACTAATGATAAAGCCACTGAATGACCGTCAATGTTTTTAGTAGTTCTTTTTGTCCTTGGAATATTCCACTAAGAATATACAGTACTGTTTTCTAATAGGAGTTAACTCTGTCTGGTTCAGTTGTTTATGTTTGTTTTCAATTTTAGGGTTTTGTTTGTTTCATGTTTATAAAAATTGTAAAGCATCTATATATTTCAAAAGTCAATATTCACTTTCATCCCTATTGCCGCAAACCCACTCCCTCAACTCTGTTTTCCCCCCACCCCATTCTTAACGAAGCCTGGTTTATCCTTTCAGTGTGGCTTTTTGCAAAGATATGAGGGTGAGTCAAAAATTATCTGCACTCTGACTGTAGAATTTACTTTAACTTTTAGAAAAGACAAATACATCATTTTTCAACATAATCTCCTTGCTTTTCAATACGCTTTGTCCGTCTGTCAACAAGCTTCCGTGTTCCCTCATTAAAAAATATTTTAGGCTGGGCTGCAAGCCATGAATGCACCACTGTCTTCGCTTCTTCATCAGAAGTGAATCTTTATCCTCATAGGGCTGCTTTCAGGGGACCAAACAGGTGAAAGTCCAATGGAGTAAGATCAGAACTATAGGGAGGATGCTTTAATACCTCAAAACGAAGTTTTTGCAGAATGTTGACAGTGTGGGCAGAAGTGCGCGGACGTGCATTATCATGCAAGATCACAACACCCTTGGATAGCAGTCCTCTGCGTTTCATCTGAAGTTTAGGCTTCAGCTCTTCAATAAGCATCTCACTGTAACGAGCACTGTTGATTGTTGAACCTTTGAGCCATGGCTGATTTGCAAATGATTTGCCACATAATCCACTGTCACTTGTCTATTCGGCAGAATCATTTCACGTGTGGGCTCAACGTTGTTATCAGCTGCGGACCTGGACGGGCGTCCGGCTATTTCTTGATGGCTAACACTTGTGTGACCATCCTTAAACTTCTCTATCTATTCATACACACTTCTTCCCGACAAAACACTTTCTCCATACTGCACACAAAGTCTTTGATAAATGAAGGCACCAGGTACACCCTCAGACCACAAAAAACAAATCACTGCACGCTGCTCTTCTTTCGTGCAGATCACAAGAGGGGCATCCATTTTTGCTCACACCGCAGTTACAAATCAACTGATGTAACATGTTCACGCCTGCACAGCGGTGACTGGGGTAGCCTTGAATGGAAAGCAGTAGCCTTGAACAGAAAGTGCTGATGAGACAGTGCAGCCAACGGAAGTTTTAATATAACTGGAGTGAGGATAATTTTTGACTCACCCTCGTATATGTTCCCTATTTCTTACCCCAAGGGTAGCACATACTATGTACATTATTTTGTATCTTGCACTTTTCCACTACATCCTAGGGATCCCTATACATCAGCTCAAAGAGATCTTCCTCATTCTTTCTAACAGCTTTATATCTCTCTACTCCATGGATGTACCCTAGCTCTTTCAACTTTTCCTTTCCTTTTTTTTTTTTTTTTTTTTTTGATTTTTTTTTTTTGATGCGGACAATTCTTTTTTCTTTTTTAAAAAATTTATTTATTTATTGGCTGTGTTGGTCTTCATTGCTCTGTGCACAGGCTTTCTCTAGCTGTGGCAAGTGGGGGCTACTCTTTGTTGTGGTGCGCGGGCTGCTCATTGCAGTGGCTTCCCTTGTTGTGGAACACGGGCTCTAGGTGCGCGGGTTTCAGTAGTTGCAACACGTGGGCTCAGTGATGTGGTTCACGGGCTCTAGAGCGAAGGCTCAATTGTTGTGGCGCACAGGCTTAGTTGCTCTGCGGCATGTGGGATCTTCCCAGCCCAGGGATCGAACATGTGTCCCCTGCATTGGCAGGCGGGTTCTTAACCACTGAGCCATCAAGGAAGTCCCACTGATTTGTTTTTAATTAAGTTATTAACGTCCTTCAGAACATTTGAGCTTCATGGAACAATTTAGGAAACATCATGATAGGTGTACAGACTCAGCTTTGACAGATGTAAGTGTAGCAAAACAAACATGCTATTTAGAGACAGAAGGTCAATATCAACAGAATTAGTTAAAAACAGTTGAAAAATTATCAACTCTGGGGATAATGTGAACAAGGGGCTGGAGACTGGAATTTTTTTTTAAGTAAATCTAGTAGAACTATTGGACTCTAAACTATGTAGATAAAATTATGTTGTCGGGACTTCCCTGGTGGCACAGTGATTTAGACTCCAAGCCCCCAATGCAGGCGGCCCGGGTTCAATCCCTGTTCAGGGGCCTAGATCCCACATGCCACAACTAAGGAGCACACATGCGGCAACTAAGACCTGGTGCAACCACATAAAAAAAATTATGTTGTTAAAAATTAAAATTTTAAGAAAGAAAGTGGATCAGAAGAGGGGATGTAGAGGCAGCCCATGCAGAATCCTCTTTCAGAGAGAGTGACTGGGAGGAGCTTGCGGTGGGTAGGAGTGTGGGTATAGGACAGAAAGGGGATTTAATGTTCTCAGTATATGAGAGAAATGATACGTTTATCATCTGTGGTGGGGGCACCCTGCAAAGGGGGAGAGTTTGAAAATACAGAAGCGACGGCGACTGTCTATTCTAAAAGAGACCGAAAGAAGTCAGGTCAAGAATGCAGGACAGGGACTTCCCTGAGGTGGAGCAGTGGTTAAGAATCCTCCCCCCAGTGCAGGGGACATGGGTTTGAGCCCTGGTCTGGGAAAATTCCACATGCCACGGAGCAGCTAAGCCCATGTGCCACAACTACTGAGCCTGCACTCTGGAGACCAGAAGCCACAACTACTGAGCTTGTGTGCTACAACTACTGAAGCCCGTGTGCCTAGAGTCTGTGCTCCACAACAAGGGAAGCCACCGAAATGAGAAGTCCATGCGCAGCAGCAAACAGTAGCCCCCGCTTGCCACAACTGGAGAAAGCCCGTGTGCAACAACGAAGACCCAATGCAGCCAATAAATAAATAAATAAATAAATAAATAAATAAATAAATAAATAAAATGCAGGACAATTTTTTTTTAATGAGAGACTATTTACCTTGAGACTAGAAGGAAAAAAATGTGGGTGTGAGAGCAGATACATAAATCTCAAAGATTTGGAATTGCTCCATATTCCTTCCAAATTGCTTCTAGTGATTTCTGGATAATATTTGCATAGTAAAAAAAAGCACACTTCTGGTCAAAAGAGGACACTTTTTTTTGATTTAACTATAGTTGATTTACAATGTTGTGTTAATTACTGCTGTACAGCAAAGCAAGTCAGTTATACATTCTTTTTTAATATTCTTTTCCATTATGGTTTATCATAGGATATTGAATATAGGACCCTGTTTATCCATTCTATATATGAGTTTACATCTGCTAATCCCAAACTCCCACTCCATCCCTCCGCCAACCCCCTCCCCCTTGGCAACCAACAGTACGTTTAAAAGAGGACACTTTTAAAGACTTTATTAAGCATTAGGATAGAGAGCAGAGAAACTCTTTTCCAAGGATGCTCGAACTGAAGTTTTAAGTAAAAGACCAGCAGAGATCAGGGCACGATGGGGACAGACATCCCAGACCACAGCCTGGGTCCAGGATGGCTTCACTGGCACCATCTGAGGTATGTTAAAAATTACAGACTCCCTGTCACCGCTTTCCCCAAGCCTGTACTTTTTAAAAGGCTCCCAGGTGATTCTTCTGTGTATTCCAGTTTGAAAACCACTAACCTGTACCACTCATTTGGTACCTGACATAAGCCACTTTGTATAGTTAGTTATTGCTTTGTGTGTGTTTTAAATTTTGTTTACAGTAAACTAAAACCTTCCAGGCCACAGATTTAGAGAGCATGCAGGTGGATCTCTCCTAGACCTCCCCTCTCACCAGATACCTTGCTGATCTACTCTGCTACCCTCCTGATATGACTGACCCCAGACAGAGGATGTAGCCATCCTACCCAAGTTTTGGGCCTCTCTTTGTCATGCTTGGGACTCTAGGGAGTGTAGAAAAAGGAGATGACATCATAGATCATGGCTGGTTACCAATGGCCTCTTCATGACAGAGTAAATCTGGACAAGAGTGAAATTTCCACGAACATTTCCTCTCCTGGTGCCCTGAAGAACTGTCATTGGTTGCAGGGAGTTGCAATGAATAGGATACTCTGCATCCCTTTTGGGGCAAATCTGAATTCAGGATGTAAATTTCATGACGTCTATGTGAAACAGTCCATTCACAAGTGACACACAAGGGGCCCCAAACGGAGGCGTCAAATAGAACACGACATAGCTAGACTGGCCGGTGAGTAACTGCCAATCCCAGTAGCAGGCGGTCATGCTCCGTCGTCAACCCCAGAAGTCCCCCCTTCCAGACCCCAGCATCCCTTACACCCTGAGAGAATTGGCCAAGACCTGGTAAAATGAATACAGTGCAAACACTGTTTAAAATTTTACTGCTGCTAGCCAGGGCTTTGGGTAGAGCAAGAAAATGGGGGGTGGGGGGTGGGGAGGAGCTCCTTGGTGCCCCACAAGCCCCTGCCATGAGTACAGGGCCAAAGAGGAGGAGACTTATAGGACAGAATGTGATCCCGTTCAAAGTCCACACGGTGGGGATGAACACGGCAGACTCTGGCGCTGAGCGTGCAAGGGAGGTCAGACCCTGGCCAGGGAGCCATGGGGCGTCTCCCACACCTGCCTCTCTCAGAAGGGCTGTTACCTAAAGTGCAAAAACCATACGGCCACGGGTGTCCCAGCTCACATTTCTGGGATGCCATCTCTGCCCACCTCCCCCACACCTGCCCTCCTCGCCTCACCTCTGCTCGTGTGGTCCCCGCCCACCCCTTGCCCCCAAGCCCACCCCTCCCCACAGACTCTCTCCTCCTCCCCCGCCCCCCCCATCCTGTGCAGACTTCCGGGGCCCGTGCACCTGGGGGCGCTGGACAGGCACGTGCCTGTGATGATGAGGGCGACGCCCACGAGGAAGCCGGCCAGGCCGAGGGCCAGGCCGAGGGCGCAGACCAGGGTCCCCGTGGTGTCTGGCAGCGGGGGAGGCACCTGGGGCTCTGGGAGAGAAAGGGAGGGTCCGGGGGTCAGGCAGAGGGATTCCAGAGCGAAGGACACACGGGTGTGAGAAGGGGGCAGGGAGGGGCGCCATACCCCAGTGCTGGAAGAGGGGCTCGCGCAGGCCCCAGTGCTCCACCTTGCAGGCATAGACGTCGTCCGCCGAGGGCACGAAGGGCAAGTAGTGGAGCTTCCGGAACAAATGGTCAGGCTGGGCATAGAAGCTGGTCTGGGCCACCCCCTCCGTGATGGTCTGACCATTGAGCAGCCAAGTGATATTGATGACAGGGGGGAAGATGTTCTCCACGACGCAGATGAGGACGTTGGGCTGGCCCAGCTCCACGCGAGACTTGGGCAGCACGGTCACTCTTGGGGTCACTAGGAGGAACCAGGCCCTGAATCCCAGGCTCAGCTCTCCAGCTGGGCCTTATCAGGGCCGGGATGGAGGGGTGTTTCCTCCTGTTAGCCTTCCAAGAGCAGGGGATGATCTGGGATGGTGACACTGGGGCAGACGCAGGGGGACAGAGGGATGAGAGATTGAGGAGGGCAGGGGGGCCGCAGGGGGGCCTGTATCTGCCAGGTCCCCGAGGGGGAGTCCAGGCAGGAGGGCTCATTCCTCAAGAGGAAGAGGCTGCTGAAGGAATCTGAGAAGATCTAGAACCTCCTTGGTAGGAAAGGGCCCGAGCACAACAGTCTCAGATTCGGAGAGTGGGGCCAGGGAGCCAACAGAGGCCTGTGAGGTGGGGAGGAGACTGCTCTGGGCCTCCCCTGCCTGCCAGAGGCTTGGTGGGGAGGGGGAGGGGCAGAGAAAAGAGCCGGTACCGTTGGTGGCTCTGGTGCGGTTGGAGCGCTCCACCAAGATGTCCAGATGCGCTTTGATCATCGCGATACTGGCCAGCCCGCTCTGTGGGTCAAAGTAGTCGAAGTTGCCAAATTCAGGCAGACGCCACACAGCCTCCCTCTTCTTCAGGTCCACAGAGAACAGCTGCTCTCCATCAAAATCATAGGTGAACTGACCTGAGCCATCATAGGACTGGTAGAAGGCTGGTCCGTAGGAGCCCATGTGGTCAGCTGTATTGGGTGAGTTCAGGGTCAGGGGAGAAAAGAACAGGTATCAGTCTCGTCCATCAGACGTGCTGTGCTGAGTCTCTGAGCTGTGCCCCATCCTGGGTTCTGTGTGGGGGCAGGGTCCCATTCTGACACCGAGCTGGTCCTTGGAGAGCAGAAGGGTGGCCGAGGGATGGAAGGGAGAGTATGGAGGGAATGAGCACATCCCCAACACACTGGCCGGCACAGAGGCATGGGTGCAGCCTGGCATACCGGCTGGGAAGAGGAGAGATTGCCTAAACTCAGGCTTGGGATCCCCAGAGTTAAATCTTGGCTCTGATCGTCTGCCCCAGCTGTGCTACCAGGTCCTGTGTGTGAGATGAGAGGAGAAGTAGGGGTGGGATGAGGAGAAAATAACTAAGGTTAAGCGCATCCATGGAGCTTTGGGCACAGAGATGTAGTATAAGTGGGTGTGAAGGAAAACAGGTGATAGCTGCCAGGAGTAAGAACTAAGATTTGTGATCCAGAGACCGAAGGGATAGAAAAAGGCAGCCGAAGGCATTGCAGAGAGCAACAGAAAAGGAGTCAGAAGTTCAAGGTTCATGTCCCAACTCTTCTGTCTCAGAGCAGTATGATCAAATGTGTCTGCTTCCATGACTGAGGCTCAGTTTTCTAGAAACTGGGAATTAGGTGTTCGTTGATAAGATGTCTTTATAATTCTATGAAATTATTTGTGCAATAGTCGTGAGAAACTACCGTGTGCCCAGCACGATACCAGTCCCCAAGGAAATACAGACAAACTAGCTGTGGACTCCGCACACAAGGAACTCAGGTCTAGAGAAGGATAAAGAGAGATAAACCGCTACCTATTGACCCGGTGCTAAATACGGCAATAGAACTGGACGTGAATGGGCTCCCTCCAAGCCAGGAAGTGGTACAGAAATCAAAATGGGTAGCAGTAGGATGGAGGTTTGGGTCTCAGAGAGGAGGGAGGAATGAGGAGGCACCTGAAAGTGACGCTGGGCTGAGCTGCACCTGTATTTTAGGTCCAGGACAGACCTGATAGAGGTGAGAGGGGTGGGGGTAAGGGAAGTTGCCCATAAACCAGAGGACAGGAACCGTTCACGCTCTGTACCGCCTGGCATGTAACCCCACGCCCTTAATCTCTTCTCCCTCGATGGCACTCACCCTCGATGGCCCCAGCTTCCGGGGGGCTCAGGAGGGTCATCAAGGTGTGGAGGCCCAGGAGCAGCCCCCCGCTGAGGATCATTGCCCACGGGTGCTTTAAGCAAATAAGTCCCAGTCGGTGTAGAGGGTAAAGGAAAAAGGGGGAGGTAAAGAGGAAGAAACAGATTCGAGGATGGGGGAGCCGCCTCCTGTAGTCAGCCAATCAGAGAAATCCTCCGAGTTAGTGCAGCTGTTGCTGGGGTAAGAAGTAGAGGAAAGAGCCTGGGTGAGAAGGTGGACGAATTCATTGGGCCCACGTGCACCAGGGAGGCCTGGTCCACAGGAAAGTCAAAACGGATGGGAGGGGCTTAGAGCAACTGTTTCTACATCCTCCAAGAAAAGACCCTGTGAAGAGAGAGAAAAGGCCATCCGAGCACTGCACAGCTGAGCGCAAACAAATCCTCCCGCTTAATCCACGTAAGGGACTCCTAGTCATCCTGTAAGTTTCTGTAGACCAATTTGGAGTTAAAAAAAAATAATAAATTTGGTAATTCCCTGTCAGTCCAGTGGTTAAGACTCCGTGCTGCCACTGCAGGGGACACGGGTTCGATCCCTGGTGGGGGAACTAAGATTCCACAAGCCACGTGACTCGGCCAAGAAAAAAAAGTTTTTTACTAAGAAACTTTAAAAGGGAAACATTGGCTACACAGTAGAAAAAAAATCTTTTAAACCTTTAAATCGTGTTTTAAAATATTACTTTATTTCATTATGTGAGGAAAAAAGGTGTCATTGTTAGAGATATTTAGAGTAAAAAAAGAGCCATAAGCAGCTCCAGTGGACCTTTCTGAGGAGGACAGAGGGCACTGGGTAACTCCATGAGTCCCTCCAGGTCCCCTACACCCCCGTCTCAGCCTGGATGTTGACCTGTGTGGACTGCATCATTCTTACTTTTGGCTTCTAATTGGGCTCAGCCAATGGGAGGCACTGGCAGAATTTAGTCTCATGTGAAATATATATATATATATATATATATATATATATATATACTGGCTTTCCTGGTAAAGAGACGTCTAACCAAATATCTGAAGGCAATGTGTCAAAAGTGATGAAATAAATGATTTTCAACTTGCAAGGGATCTAAGAAATCATCAGAGTCTGTGTTTCCAAACCTGGCCACGCAGGAGAATCAGCTGTGAAGTGTGTTAAAAATACAGATTCCTGGGTTCCATGCTGACCTGAGTTAGATTAGCCTTTCCAAAGGTAGGGCCAGAGGCCCTGTGTGCTGAGCATGCTCCCTAGGTGATTCTTGGGACTGCTTTCTGACACAAAAAACAAACAAACAAAAAATCACCTACTCTGATGCTCTTTCCTACACTGAGTGAAGCTGATTTAAAATGTGTGAGTTTCTGCTGTACCACAAAGTGAATCAGTTACACATATACATATATCCACTCTTTTTTAGATTCTTTTCCCAAATAGGTCATTACAGAGTACTGAGTAGAGTTCCCAGTGCTATACAGTAGATCCTTATTAGCTATCTATTTTATATATAGTAGTAGGTATATGTCAATCCCAATCTCCCAATTTATTCCCATCCCCCCCCCCCTTGGTAACCATAGTTTGTATTCTTTTTTTTTTTTTTAATTTACTTATTGGCTTTGTTGGGTCTTTGTTGCTGTGTGCAGGCTTTCTCTAGTTGTGGCAAGCAGGGACTTCCCTTGTTGTGGAGCATGGGCTCTAGGCGCAAGGGCTTCAGTAGCTGCAGCCCGAGGGCTGGAGAGCACAAACTCAATAGTTGTGGCACACGGCTTAGTTGCTCCGCGGCATGTGCGATCTTCCCAGACCAGGGATCAAACCCGTGTCTCCTGCATTGGCAAGCAGATTCTTAACCACTGCGCCACCAGGGAAGTCCCCATAGGTTTGTTTTGTACATCTGTGAGTCTATTTCTGTTTTGTAAATAAGTTCATTTGTACCATTTTTAAAATTCCACATATAAGTGATATCGTGTATTTGTCTTTCTCTGCCTGAGTAACTTCACTCAGTATGGCAATCTCTAGGTCCTTCCATGTCACTGCAAATGGCATTATTTCATTCTTTTTCATGGCTGAGTAGTATTCCATTGTATATATGTACCACAATTTCTTTATCCATTCATCCATTGATGGACATGTAGGCTGCTTCCATGTCTTGGCTATTGTAAATAGTACTGCAATGAACATTGGGGGGCATGTATTCCATCATCATTTTTTTTAAAGTGTTGTCTGTACCTCCCCCATCTTCCCTCTAACCAGATAAGCACCTTAGCCTGCTTTCAAATACATTCAGATACTTCACCTTCACCACAGTATTTGATCAGCCTTATTTCCCATACCATTTTGGCACCTCCTGAAATTTTCTCTTATTGGAATACTTCCTCCAAAAGTATTTTAAATGTATTTGTGTGGCAAACCTTCTGAAGCTTTGTATGCTTGAGAACATTTTTATTATACCATCACTTTGAATCATGTTTAGCTGATATATTAAATTCTAAGCTAGACTTTTTTTCTCTTTAATATTTTAAATAATATTATCCCAATGTCCTTTTGCATCCAGTGTTGACATTAGGAAGTCTGATGTGTCTGTCTCTCCAGAATCTTTTAGAATTTTCTCATTGTCTCATTATATTGTATCTAAAATGGGTTTGTCCTTATCTTACTGTAGGACATTATGGTGCCTCTTTATCTTTTAATTCTAAGAATTTGTCTCTTTTATTTCAGTAACTCTTTTCCCCTATTTTTATTTTTTATTTTTTTAAATAAATTTATTTATTTATTTTATTTATTTATTTCATTTATTTATTGGCTGCGTTGGGTCTTCATTGATGCACATGGGCTTTCTCTAGTTGCTGCGAGCAGGGGCTACTCTTCATTGTGGTGCACAGGCTCCTCATTGTAGTGGCTTCTCTTGTTGTGGAGCATGAGCCCTAGGTGCATGGGCTTCAATAGTTGTGGCACATGGGCTCAGTAGTTGTGGCTCACAGGCTCTAGAGCACAGGCTCAATAGTTGTGGCGCACAGGCTTAGTTGCTCCTTGGCATGTGGAGTTTTCCCAAGGCAGTGCTCGAACCCGTGTCCCCTGCATTGGCAGGTGGATTCTTTACCACTGCGCCACCTAGGAAGTCCTCTATTTTTATGAAATTCATACTATCCACATTGAACACTTCTCTCCTTCATCTCTTTTGACTTTTCCCCTCTATTCTCAAATTCGTTATCCTTCCATCTTTTATTCTAGGGGAGCTCTCTAGTCCTCCAGCTTACTAATTGTATTTTAGTTGTACCTGTCGCACTATTTAGTCTCATTAACGTGGTTTTTCTTTTGACTATTATATTTTTTTACACCTAGAACTACTATATAATTTTCCCTATATCCCCTAGAGTTTTGGGGTTTTTTTCATATAATAGCTTCTCTTATTTTTGTAAATGCATTGTTTATGCTCATTTTAAGTGGCTAGTGTATATTTACTAATACTACTTCTTTTAATGACATCTTTGGGTCTGTTTGTTGTTTTTCTTTGGAGGTGGTGGTGCTCCCTGAAGGGAGGGCGTTATTATTTTGGCCTGTGAACCAGGACAGGGCCAGAGGGGAAGTGAGAAACAGGAAATTGCCTCCTCCTCCAGCTGCCTCTTATATGTAATGTAATATTATGACTTCGAGCTTTCTGTATCAAATCCTCATAGCACCTCTTAATTTCTAGTTCCAATTCACCACCAAGACCACGCGTAAGAGAACAATGAAGTAGTTTATGTTAAAATTCCCCAAACTGAGACAGATAGTCATCTGTATCCCCGTACTTTGCTCTGGACCCTGTGGGAGAGATACGACCTCGATCCGCAGCTGGGATTCAGACATGAGTAAACCAGCTAACATACTGGGGTCTCCAAAGGTTCTCACAGACGCCCCTGAAAGCAGTTGGAAGGAATAAAGTAAAGCTTGGCAGAGTGGGGCAGGGCTGTCAGAAGCGTAGTGGCTACAGTGCAATATGATGTGGTATCAAAGATGACATTGAATCACTAAGGGCTTAACAACGTTTCTATGGGAAACTCCTGCAAAGCAGTATGTCTACTGCAGAGAAAGACAAATATCATATGATATTGCTTATATGTGGAATCCAAAGAAATGATGCAAATGAACTTATTTACGAAACAGAAATAGACTCATAGACATAGAAAACAAACTTATGGTTATCAAAGGGGAGGATGGGAGGAATAAATTAGGAGTTTGGGATTAAAATATATACACTACTATATATAAAATAAACAACAAGGACCTACTGTATAGCACAGGGAACTATACTCAATATCATGTTAGATAATGTTAGAGAATGTAAAAAAAGAATACATATATTTATATATATACATAACACTGAATCACTTTGCTGTACACCTGAAACTAACACAAAATTGTAAATCAACTATATTTCAATAAAAATTAAAACACACACACACACACACACCAGTTGGTCTCCTGGAAGTTGGGGCTCTTCTGCTACCTAGAGGAGGAGGGGCGCCCTGCGGGTCCAGAGGTGATCAGAATTCTGGGTGAAATAAAAGGGGTGTCAGAGGAGGTCAGCAGCAGCATAGAGACAATGGGAGGAACAGTTCAGAGTAAATCAGCCCTGCAGTGAACAGCAACCATCCTTGTTCCCTCGACCTCACGCTCTCAGGTAGGGAAAGACCCAGGGCAGAGCGAACATTCTTGAGACCTACCTTCTGGCAGGTCACAGACTGCAGTATCTGCACCCACATTTTGGGTCCAGGATATGTGATCCTAGGGACGTGATAGTATCGAGAGACCAGGGTCAGGCCTTGGAGTCACAAGAAGGCACCAGACTTGTCCAGCTCTGACACACAGGTATTTATTGGTCTCTGGGATTTCTCAGGAAGGATGCTGAGTAGGGAGAAGTCCCAGAGGAGACTGGGGCTTATACATCAGTGTGGGGATCACCTTGTCATCATACTTCAAATTTCGACAGGTATTAAGTGCTTTCTATGTGTCAGGCCCTTTGCAGGGTGCTAAGTGTGAGTGGAATCACAGTCGGGCAGGAATTGGAGGAGTCTTTGGAGACACCCATCATTGGTGCTGAAGAGCACAGAAATTCAAAGGGATTGGAACTTTAAAGTAGATCTGAAGCCAAAAAAAAAAAAAAAATTGGAATTCCCTGGCGGTCCGGCAGTTAGGACTCCATGCTTTCACTGCTGTGACCCCAGGTTCAATCCCTGGTCAGGGAACTAAGATCCCACAACCCACAAGCCACACAGCACAGCCAATTAACAAATAAATAAAGTAGATCTGACTCTGGGGACTCCCCTCTGTCCTCTTCTGTCACAGAAGGGTTGTCACCTGCAGGACAGTGTGGTTAGGACTCCCCAGTTAGCATTGCATCCTTCATACCTTTACACCTGCTCCCTTCAATTTCTCCCCTCACAGGCCTCTAAGGAGAAGGTGATCGTTCCAGCAGATGAGGACCAGTGAGAAGTCAATAGGTACCCTAAGGAGATGTCACGTCACTCTCTCCAGCTCTCTCTGCCTGTCCACCTGCTTGTTTTCCTCTTAGACCTGAAGGTTCTCAGGGATAGAGCTCTTTAGGATCAATGCTGGAAAGGACCTCGGAGATGATTTAGTTAAATCCCCCATTTATGGGGTAGGAAAACTTTGGACCAGGGAGGTTCTGTGATTTCTCCAAGATCACACGACTGAGTCCCAGAACAGTGTACATTCTATCATTTCACCCTGGGAGGTGATGGGTTTAGGGGTAGTCATCAAATGTAAAGTTATTCCTTTACATTGACAGGAATAACTAATATTGTATTGATGTTTCAGCACCTTGAGAGAGAACTACAAAGAGGCTGGAGGTGAAGTGAGAGGATAGATTGAGAGAAAACACTGAACACGAAGTTTTAATTGTGGCTCTACTCTGGGTTAGCACTCCCTGGACCGAGGGCAGAGGGAGCCCTCCGCGTTCTCCAACCGGACACTCTGCCTGAAGGAGGATGGAGACTCGGGAGAAAAGAGGCAAAAGACTGAAACTACAGGGTCCTGAATGCAGCCACGCAATGTCACAGGGAAAGTGGGCAGAGTATTTGGGGGGGGTGTGGGCCTCTCGCAGCCCAGTCCTGCCCTGGTCTCTACCCTCTACAGAGCTGTATGTGTATAGAGGGTAGAGAGCTGTATTATGTACAGACTGCTAAGTTCAATAGGATGGACCACTACTAGGAGTGATACCTTTACAGCAGAGAGGTGTGCATCCAGTTTGACAGTGCTGTGAGGGCACTTGTGGCTGGGACCAAGACGGGGTGCATCACTGCATGTTCACTGCAGCACTTTTTACAGTAGCCACGACTTGGAAGCAACCTGAATGTCCATCGACAGATGAATAAAGAAGATGTGGTACATATAAAATGGAATGTTACCCAGCTATTAAAAAGAATGAAATAATGCCATTTGCAGCAACATAGATGGACCTTGAGATTATCATACTACGTGAAGTAAGTCAGACACAGAAGCACAAATACCGACTATTAGCCGTAAAAAGGAACAAAATTGGGATATTTGTAGAGACATGGATAGACCTAGAGACTGTCATACAGAGTGAAGTAAGTCAGAAAGAGAAAAACAAATATCGTATATTAATGCATATATGCAGAATATAAAAAAATGGTACAGATCAACTGGTTTGCAAGGCAGAAATAGAGACACAGATGTAGAGAACAAACATATGGACACCAAGTGGGGAAAGAAAGCAGGGGGGAGGGGGTTGGGGTGGGGTGAATTGGGAGATTGGGATTGCCATATATACATTACTAATAAGAAAAAATATCAAATGGTACACTTTAAATATATGCAGTTTATGTCAATTTTATCTCAATAAAAGTTCTTTAAAAAAACAGAGAGGCCTCGAATAAATAATATCAGAAATGAAAGAAAAAGAAAAAAAAGACAAATACCATATGATATTGCTTATATGCAGAATCTAAAAACAAATGATACAAGTGAACTTATTCATAAAACAGAAACAGGCTCACAGACTTAGAGAACTAACTTATGGTTACCAGTGGGAAGTGTGTGGGGGAGGGATAGATTGGGAGTTTGGGATTGACATATACACACTGCAATATTTAACATAGCCCTACCGGGCTTCCCTGGTGGCACACTGGTTAAGAATCCACCTGCCAATGCAGGGGACACAGGTTCGAGCCCTGGTCCGGGAAGATCCCACATACCTCGGAGCAACTAAGCCCATGTGCCACAACTACTGAGCCTGCGCTCTACAGCCTGCAAACCACAACCATTGAGCCCACGCACCACAACTACTGAAGCCCATGCACCTAGAGCCCGTGCTCTGCAACAAGAGAAGCCACAGCAATGAGAAGCCCGCGTACCACAATGAAGAGTAGCCCCTGCTCGTCAGAATTAGACAAAGCTTGTGCGCAGCACGTGCAACGAAGACCCAACACAGCCAATAAATAAATGAATGAATGAATTAATTAATTAATAAAAATATAAAATAGACCTACCAACAAGGACCTACTGTATAGAACAAGGAACTCTGCTCAATATTCTGTAATAACCTAAATGGGAAAGGAATTTGAAAAAGGATAGACACACATATATGTATAACTGAGAGAAACCATAATGGAAAAGAATATGGAAAAGGACATGTATGTGTAACTAAGTCACTTTGCTGTACAGCAGAAATTAACACAACATTGTGAATCAACTACACTTCAATAAAATGTTTTAAAATGTTAAAAAACAAAGAAACACACAATCAAAAAAACACCCCGCCAAGAACTTGAACATCCAGAGGGAGTTCCTGGGACTGAGACAGAGCACGGTGGACATGATGTACAGACTAACAGCGTGGACAAGGTTTGCACCCTGAAGCGCAGAGGTCAGAGGGCAGGTGGGACAGAGAAGACCCTGGAAGGGGTGGGCTTGGGCAGCAGTCGGGGGGAGCACTCTCCATCCCATCTCTGAGCCCCAGTGGGTCCCGGGCTGTGTGACCTGAGCCCAGAAGGCTTCACAGTGCGTGGGGGCAAGACCAGCATGGGAAAAGGCCAGACTCCCTGCTAATTAAACACAAAAAGAACATTGAGTTTGTGGCTTTTCCTACAATTTTTTTTTTCGAGTTGGGGGAGGTGTGTTCAGGAAACATACATTAAATGAAGAATAAATCAAGCTACTCCTTTTCTTCTTTTTTTCTAATGAGGCTATCAGACCGAGAGATCAGAAGAATGCTACTGGGTGAATATATTCTGATTCCAAGATCACGTATGGCAGGATGATACATCCTTTTGAACAAGATCGGGAAAATGTCAATTTGGGTAGCTTCATAACTGGTTCAATATTTCTGTTCAATGAACATTAGCTACCAGCCTATACACTTCTGGTGAAATTGTTATAGTGCCAACTTTGACCCTCTGCTATTCCTCTCTGCTCTCTCTTTATTGTGTCTGACAAAGTCTTTCTTGGAAAATGTGAATGTTTTATTCTGTGTTTCCTACTCTGTTCCCCATCTTCTGCCTCTAAATAGCTTAATGGATGATATATTCATCTTTGACATCTAAAAGTCAATTTGGCTTAAAAATGGTGAATCACTGTATTGTACACCTGTAACGTATATAATCTTGTACGCTAACTATCCTCCAATTTAAATTAAAAAAAAAAGTCAATTTGTCAGGCTTCCTAGGTGACGCAGTGGTTAAGAATCCGCCTGCCAATGCAGGGCACAAGGGTTCGATCCCTGCTCCAGGAAGATCCGACATGCCTCAGAGCAACTAAGCCTGTGCGCCACAACTATTGAGCCTGCACTTTAGAGCCCATGAGCCACAACTATTGAGCCCATGTGCTGCAACTACTGAAGCCCACAGGCCTAGAGCCCGTGCTCTGCAACAAGAGAAGCCACGGCAATGAGGAGCCCGCGCACCACAATGAAGAGTAGCCCCCACTCACCACAACTAAAAGAAAGCCCATGCACAGCAAAAAAGACCCAACATAGCCAATAAAATAAATAAATTTATTTTTAAAAAAGTCAATTTGTCAAGAAAATCACTCAACGCACTGCATTAGGTATCTCCGTTATCATAACAAGATTCTTTCCCGCACTCCTAGTCCAACCTAAAGTGAACGTCTTCCCCTCCAAGAAAGAGCCCCTGCAAGACCACAACCTGTTTATCTGCCATGTGACCGATTTCTATCCTGGCCACATTCAAGTCCGCTGGTTCCTGTATGGCAGAAGGAAACAGCTTGCGTTGTGTCCACCCACCTGATCCATGATGGAGACTGGACCTCCCAGCTCTGGGTGATGCTATGAATGACCGGTCAGCAGGGAGACATCTATACCTGCCACGTGGAGCACCCCCGCCTGGACAGAACTGTCACTATGAAGTGAGTTACTCTCTAATGACCCTCTGGACTGCAAGCTCGGGGGTCCACTCACTACACCTCGGGCCACACCACCCCTTGTTTTTCCTCCTCAGTCCCCTCACTGCAGTCTGGGCTGGGAGCAAAGGAGATCGGTTATTCTAGCATGCGTTTATCCCTACCCTGGGCATCCTAAAGACTCTCTCCTCATTAGAAAACCTCAGAAAGAAACCACCTTCATGGGCTTCCTAGGTGGCGCAGTGGTTAAGAGTCCGCCTGCCAATGCAGAGGTCACCGGTTCGATCCTAGCTCTAGGAAGATTCCACATGCCGCGGAGCAACTAAGCCCGTGTGCCAAAAAAAAAAAAAAGAAACCACCTTCATGACTGGCCCTCAGACACGGGAACTGGCCTCTCCCCCTCAGTTTCCCTTCAGCCCCTGAAGCTAGGACCTGATGATGGGCTGACATTGCTTCCCATGGAAGTCTCCACTCCAAGATCCAGAACTTTGTGGTGATTGCCACATTTTTTTGAATTAATTTTTATTGAAGTATAATTGATTTACAATGTTGTGTGATACATATTGCTTGTATGGTTATACACAATGGTTATACACATTGGTTATACATATACATATGTCCACTCTTTTTTAGATTTTTTTTCCCATATAGGCCATTACAGAGCACTGAGTAGAGTTCCCTGTGCTCTACAGTAGGTCCTTATTAGTTATCTGTCTTATACATAGTAGTGTGTATATGTCAATCCCAATTTCCCAATTTATCCTTCCCCCGCCTTTCCCCCTTTCCCCTTGGTAATCATAAGTCTGTTTTCTACATCTGTGACTCTATTTCTGTGCTGTAGCCACATTTTTAAACTAAGTTTAAAAATCACTTTGACTGTTACTGTAGAACCCTGAACATTCCACCCTCTGCTTATAGAGCAGAACCAATAGATTAATGTAGGGTTTGACACAAAGACGATCTCCTTGACTTCCTGTTTGCCCAAGAATTCCTCTTAATGTGGTGTCATCAGAGCGCAGTCATAAAGCAGTGAGTTAACTCAGGCTTTTAACCATCAAACCAGGTTTTGAAGCTTGCCCTCTTGGGGGCAAAGGATTGTCACAAGGAAACATGCAAGGTAAGTGATTTAGTATTTCTTTTCTTGCCCTTTTCATTGAACAATGAAAGGAAATTAAAACTGTGGATGGGGGAAGGAATGACTGGGAGTTTGGGATGAGCAGATGTAAACTATTATATACAGGATGGATAAACAACAAGGTCTCACTGTGTGGCACAGGGAACTATATTCACTATCCTGAGATAAACCATAATGGAAAAGAATATGATAAAAAGAATGTCTATGTGTATAACTGAGTCATTTCTGTACAGCAGAGATCAGCACAACATTGTAAATCAACTATACTTCAGTTTAAAATTTAAAAAATAAACATAAAACAAAAAATAGGGACTTCCTTGGCAGTCCAGTGGTTAAGACTTCGCCTTCCAGTGCAGAGGGTATGGGTTCAGTCCCTGGTCAGGGAGCTAAGATCCCACATGCCTTGCAGCCAAATAAACCAAAAAACATCAAACAGAAGCAATATTGTAACAAATTCAATACAGACATTAAAAAATGGTCCACATCAAAAATATCTTTAAAAATAAACAAACCTGTGGGATACTTTTAATTCTTTTTTTAAAATTTGTTATTATTATTATTATTATTATTATGGCTGTGTTAGGTCTTCGCTGCTGCGCACAGGCTTTTTTTAGTTATGGCAAGTGGGGGCTACTCTTCATTGCGGTGTATGGGCTTCTCATTGTGGTGGCTTTTCTTGTTGCAGAACATGGGCTCTAGGCTCGAGGGCTTCAGTAGTTGCAACACATGTGCCCAGTAGTTGTGGCTCACAGGCTCTAGAATGCAGTCTCAGTAGTTGTGGCGCAAAGGCTTAGTTGCTCTGAGGCAGGTGGGATCTTCCCAGACCAGGGATCAAACCACGTCCCCTAAATTGGCAGGTGGATTCTTTTTTTTTTTTTTAGTAAATTTATTTATTTATTTAATTTATTTATTTGCTGCGTTGGGTCTTCGTTGCTGCACACGGATTCTCTCTAGTTGCTGAGAGCAGGGGCTACTCTTCATTGTGGTGCACAGGCTCCTCATTGTAGTGGCTTCTCTTGTTGTGGAGCATGGGCCCTAGGCGCGTGGGCTTCAACAGTTGCAGCACATGGGCTCAGTAGTTGTGGCTCACGGGCTCTAGAGCACAGGCTCAATAGTTGTGGCGCATGGGCTTAGTTGCTCCGTGGCATGTGGAATCTTCCCAGGGCAGGACTTGAACCCGTGTCCCCTGCATTGGCAGGCGGATTTTTTACCACTGCGCCACCTAGGAAGTCCAGCAGGTGGATTCTTAACCACTGTGCCACCAGGGAAGTCACATGTGGGGTATTTCTAATTCTTATGAGAAACAGTCTAAGATTTTTGAGGGAAAAGTCAGATTATCCATTGCCAAGAATCTGAATTTTACATGTTCTTTAAAGCTAGAGAATATTCAATAGGCTCCCATCTCCACCTAGTGGCCAACAGTGGAATTTAGCCTTGGAACAAGAAATCAGGAGATTTGTCAACAATTTGTTGGACTACTCCAACATTCTTAACAAAAAAGTTAGAGAAAAGGTTAGACATATAAAAGTCAGAATAAATATGGCCAAATGTAGAGGCTTTGGCAGCATCAGCACTTCTGTGGTTTGGCTGTGCCTTTGACAGCACCCGTGAAAATATGCTAATCATCACTCTGCTGCAATATTTATATTTTAAAATAACTGAATATAAACAAACACACCAACAGAAGGCAACATTTCAAAATCAGCTTTGGAAAGAAGAAGGTCTACACAAGTAGAGAGTCCTAGAATCTATAAAGTGAGTGTGATCATCAGAGCAGCACTGCCCAATAGAACTCGCTGCTATGATGGAAATGTTTATATCTGAGCTGCCCAACAGAGTCGCTGCTAGCCACATGTACTCTTTTTTAAAAAAATAAATTTATTTATTTATTGGCTGTGTTGGGTCTTCATTGCTGCACACAGGCTTTCTCTAGTTGCGGCAAGTGGGGGCTACTCTTCGTTGCGGATTCTCAGTGTGGTGGCTTCTCTTGTTGCGGAGCACCGGCTCGAAGCGCGTGGGTTTCAGTAGTTGTAACACATGGGCTCAGTAGTTATGGCACACGGGCTTAGTTGCTCTGCGGCATGTGGGATCTTCCCAGACCAAGGATCAAACCCGTGTCCCCTGCATTGGCAGGTGGATTCTTAACCACTGTGCCACCAGGGAAGTCCCCACATGTACTCCTGAGCACTGAAAATACCTGTGGCTGGTGCAACTAATGCACTGAAATTTTCATGTAATTCTAGATTAGTTAAATTTAAATAATTATAGCCGCGTGTGACTAGTAACTATCATATTGAACAGGCAGAGTTGAGTTTACAATCTCTCTCTTAAAAAAATGTAGGCCCTCTTGGAATTTCCTGGCAGTCCAGTGGTTAGGACTCTGCGTTTTCACTGCCAAGGTTGCGGGTTCAATCCCTGGTTGGGGAATTAAGATCCCACAAGCCATGAGACACAGCCAAATAAAATTAAAATGAGATAAAATAAAATAAAATAATAAAATAAAATGTAGTCTCTCTCTTAGTAGCCTTTAATGGAGGCAGGACCATCTGTAGGATAAGCTGCTAGAAAATTGAAAAACAATTTTTTGTTTTGAGTTTGAGAAGCCAGGGAAGGTAGAGATAAAGAGTCTTGTCTGGTCACGAATCGTTTGATTTGGGGATAGCAAAATCTCAACAACACAATAGGCCCACTAGCAACTTAATACATGTACAAAAGAGGTTAAGGAAGCATTAAAAACAGTCCACTTCTAGCAGATACAGAAGCTACAGCCATAGAAAGAATCTTGGCAAACCCTCAACTCATGCAGTTGAAAAGTGCTGGGAACCAAGCCAAAGGGAATCACCAAGACAAAGGGCTTACAAATTTTAAGAACACGCTTTCTCAGTACAGACAGAAAGGAGGCACTTCAACACACCTCCTTTGATTCATCCTCTGAGTTTAAAGAGCTTTGCCCTAAAGATCAAGCCAGATCCTCTCCCAGGACAGCACAAATAGCTCCAATGTCCTTCCCTCCAGATCTGTTACAGAGTTAGATCTGTGTGAAAACACTACACTCTATTAATACTTTGGACAAAGGACAATACTACAGAATTCTAGGAACTTTGGGATACAGGATCAACAGCAACTTTTAATTAGGAAACCAAATCTAGTAAGAGGGCTATTTTGACCACTGGGACATGTGGAAGAGAAAGTATTTAAAGAGATAAGTTGTGATAACATTACACGAGTTTACAGAGAAACAAAAAGTTTCTATGGTGATTTCACCTGCCCCTGGGTATGTTCTTTGAATTTACTACTGCAATTCTGGGAAATAGAAAAGCTCCCACTTGGAACTTCTGGAATTCCACATCCCCCAAAAAAAATGTAAATGTGAAACAATGCCAAGTCTCTAGCAGAGTATGTTAAATAACAATTATGATAAAAATAGATGGAGAAACTTGAGATAATCCATCCCATCAACAGAACTCTTTAACGTCTCATTTTGGCCAGTTGAAAGGTAGGTGAATCTCGGAAGTTAATTTAGAATTATAGCAATATTAAGAATAATAGCTAATTCTTAATATTACTCAGTGATTTAAAAAAAGAATAAAATATTGGACAACAAGGTCCTATTGTATAGCACAGGGAACTATATTCGATATGGAATAAGCCATAATGGAAAAGAATATAAAAAAGGAATGTATATATATGTATCACTGAGTCACTTTGCTGTACAGAAAAAATTAACACAACATTGTAAATCAACTATACTTCAATTTAAAAAAAAAAAAGGTGAGAATTCCCTGGCAATCCAGTGGTTAGGACTTGGTGGTCCCACTGCCAGGGGCCCAGGTTCAATCCCTGGCTGGGGAACTAAGATCCCACAAGTTGTGCGGCACAGCCAAAAATAAATTTTTTTTCAAAGTATATTACATTTAGTGAAGTCAGCCAGAGAAAGACAAATACTATATGTTATCACTTACATGTGGAATCTAAAAAATAATACAAATGAACCTATATGCAAAATAGACTCATAGACATAGAAAACAAATTTATGGTTACCAAAGGGGAGGGGGAGGGAGGGACAACTTATGAGCAGGGAATTAACAGATACAAACTACTATACATAAAATAGATAAACTACAGAGATTTACTGTATAGCACATGGAATTATATTCAAAATCTTGTAATAACCTATTCAATATCTTATAATAACCTGTAATGGAATCACTGTGCTGTACACTGGAAACAATATTGTAAAGCAACTATCAATAAATTTTTTAAAAGAACAATAGCTAATTCTTTTTTTTTAATAGCTAAGTCTTAAATCTTGCTTACTAAATACCAAGGACTGTTCTAAGTACTTTTTATATATTTCACTCATCTAATTATTAAAAAATGAATAAAATGTGGTTAGCACTCTATCTGGTATTATTTCTGTACTAAAAGATCTTTCTAAATCAATCCTTGGGACTTCCCTGGTGGTCCAGTGGTTAAGAATCCGCCTTCCAATGCAGGGAACTCGGGTTCGACCCCTGGTTGGGGAACTAAGATCCCACACGCACTGGGGCACCTAAGCCCATGCTCCACAACTACTGAGCCCAGGCGCTCTGGAGCCCCAGCACCACAACTAGAGAAACCCGTGTACCACAACGAAGATCCCGCGTGCTGCAACTAAGCCCAGATGCAGCCAAATAAATAAATAAATATTATAAATAAATAAATAAATCCTTGATTAGCATGTATGCATCCATCTGGCTGATGTATTTTTTTCCACATTAATAAACTGTGTCCACCACCAGTTTTCTTTCCCTTGGCTGCCCCAACGAGTCACATTTACTATATGACCACAGTAAAGTTTTCCACCCTGAGGCACAATCCAATGAAGAGAAGTTAAAGAGATGACCTAAGCCCAACGCAAGTATTAAAATTGTTCATTGCATTTATGACACATTAACCAGAGGTGACCTGAAAACAATTATGCCTGTGAAGAACTTTATGGGGGTGGTAGAAATAGTCTTTATCTTGATAGTGGTGGTGATTACATAATGAATATGCTTGTCAAAACTCATAGGACAGTACAGCTAAGGAGGATGGGTTTTATTGTATGTAAACTACATCTCAGGAAACCTGAGTTTTAAAAAAGCAACTGTACCCCAAAACTCTGTCTTCCCTTATTGATTCTATCAATAAAAGGGAATGAACCATAAAACCACAAAATTTTTAGTAAATTTTGGGGGAGAAAAATTCTGCCTAAGATCTGGCAAAAGCCCTCACCCTTGAAACTCCCTGCCCCAAAAAGAAGAACAGAAATTAACATGTCTGAATTCTGAAATCTGCGTCTCCCACATCTGTATTGAACTCGGATCTCTTCATCATATTACTAAAAATGGATCCAAATTCATATGGATCTTTAAATAAGATGCCTTAGGGCTGTGCTGTCTGATGTGGTAGCCACTAGCTACATGTGGCTATTTAGATTAATTAAAATTTAATAAAATTAAAAATAAAATTATTTAGGTGCACTAACCACATTTCAAGTGCTTGATAGCCACATGTGGCCAGTGGCTGCCATATTGGATTGCACAGATGTAGAATATTTCCATCATCACAGAAAGTTCCAGTGGACTTTCTAAAACATTCTAGGGCTTCCTAGGTGGCTCAGTGGTTAAGAATCCGCCTGCCAATGCAGAGGTCACGGGTTCGATCCCAGCTCCAGGAAGGTCCCACATGCCGCGGAGCAACTAAGCCCATGTGCCAAAAAATAAATAAATAAAATAAAACATTCTAGAAAGTTCTAGAGGCCAAATAGGTATTTAGACCACTGGAATTTAAGGGTTGGAGTATTGAATACATAACTGGCATGTGTCTCTGAAAATTCAGTTGGCTGACATTTCTAATTAAAATCATCTTGAGGCTAACAAACACATGAAAAGATACTCAACATCACTAATCATTAGAGAAGTGCAAGTCAAAGCCACAATAAGGTATCACCTCACTCTGGTCAAAATGGCCATCATCAAAAAAATCTAGAAACAATAAATGTTGGAGAGGGTGTGGAGAAAAAGGGAACTCTCTTGCACTGTTGGTGGGAATGTAAGCTGGTACAGCCACTATGGAAAACACTTTGGAGGTTCCTTAAAAAACTAAAATTGGAACTACCATATGACCCAGTAATCCCACTCCTGGGCATATACCCAGAGAAAACCATAATCCAAAAAGAAACATGTACCATAATGTTCATTGCAGCACTATTTACAATAGCCAGGCCATGGAAGCAACCTAAATGTCCAGCAACAAATGAATGGATAAAGAAGATGTGGCACATACATACAATGGAATATTACTCAGCCATAAAAAGGAACGAAATTGAACTATATGTAATGAGGTGGATAGACCTAGAGACTGTCATACAGAGAAGAGTAAGCCAGAAAGAAAAAAACAAATAACGTTGCTAACTCATATATACGGAATCTAAAGAAATGGTACTGATGAACCCAGTGACAGGGCAAGAGTGGAGATGCAGATGTAGAGAATGGACTTTATTGAGGACACGGGGCTGGGGTGGGGAGTGGGGCAAAGGGGAAGCTGGGATGAAGTGAGAGAGTAGCATAGACATAGATACGCTACCAAATGTAAAATAGATAGCTAGTGGGAAGTTGCTGTATAACAAAGGGAGATCAACTCGATGATGGATGATGCTTTAGAGGGCCAGGACAGGGAGGGGGGGAGTGAGTCGAGGGAGGGAGGGGATATGGGGGTATATGTATAAATACAGCTGATTCACTTTGGTGTACCTCAAAAACTGGTAAAAGAGTGTAAAGTAATTATATTCCAATAAAGAGCTTTAAAAAATCATCTTGAGATGATACATATTGTAACTATTCTACTGATCCTCCAACAAGGCCAATGACCTTCTCAGACATCAGAGGCAAGCACACCAATAAAGGTGACTCATGGTGGAGTCACCGAGGAAAGTGTCACACAGGCACAAGCTCTAGGTGCCTATAACAGCCTGCAGAAACTTCAAGAAATCCCCAAAGGGAGATTTGCAGCAACACAGAATAAACAGGCTATTTGTTTTTCAATTTCTGCTTAATGCTTTGCCTAGAGCTGTTGGTTTTTAGGCCACCACTCGTGGTAGGTTACATTGGAACGTCCTCCCATCAGGGCAAAAATGTGTTCTCAAACAATTGATTTTTATGGAAATTGTGGGACTGCTTTATTGGTAAAAGCAGCCACTGCAGAATTTCCCCTTTCTGGATCTTTCTCAAGAAATTATTTAGAGACTTGGCATGCAGAGAATTGTTCCCCATTATCTATAATTCCACAATTCCTTAATAGAACTTTCCATTTTATTTGGGCACATGGACTTCCATAATGAGTTCTAGTTTCCCATCCTCCTTTCCAGTGACATGTGGCCACACGTAAGTTCTGGCCAATGCGCTGTAAGCAGAAATTCTGTGCAGCTTCTAGAAAGTGGCCTTATGAAGAGGGAGATGGGTCCTTCTTTCCCCTTCCTCTTTCTTGCTGACTGGAATGCAAACATGAAAGCTGGAACTCCAGCAGTCATATTGGACCTGAGAGGGAAGAGCCATGTTGAAGCTAGTGGAACAAGAGATTCAGACACAAAAAGTCTGAATCTCTGACACTGTTAAACACCATACCAACCCTGGGGTTCAATGCAAGAGAGAAAAAAAAAAGCCTATCTCAATTAAACCGTGATTGTTCTCAGCGTTTCTGTTTCTCACAGCTCTACCTAATCCAAACCAACATATACAGCATCTCTGGTTCACAGCAAAGTAAACCAAGAGTAACTTGTGGAAATATAAAATGGAGCTCTCAATGTACTTATCACCCTCAAGCATCAGATACAGTAAAATGAGGGAATGGGACTTCCCTGGTTAACGCTTGGCGCTTCCACTGGTTTCCTCCAGTCCCAGTGCAGGACCCTCACTAACAGCTCTCTCACAGGCGCTTATCTTCTTAGTAAGCACACCTTCCATGGTGCTTAGTCCAACATGGCACCCTCCTTGGTGCTTGTCAGTAAAGAGCCCCAGAAACCGTGATTGATGAGATGGAGAGAGAATCCCAGATGCTGTTGTGTGGGCCTATAGGCATCTGCTGAGTTTGGTGCCATCTCAAAGGATTTCAGAACGCACCTGCTATAGATTTATTTGTGGTAATAAGTCAATAAGACAATTCGGTGGCCATTATACTTTCCAATATTCCATGTTGCATCTCTGCCTATCTGGTAGGAGATTTAGTATCTTCAAAGCATTTGCAACAGCCATAAAATCCACTGCAAAGTGGAACTGGGTATTTCTACCGCTAAGTAGTGTCAGATGTGTCTAATGCAGCTTTTCTTTGTTGGTGAATGTCATGTTTGATAGTGACATAAACAGAACCACAACAGCTATAACCAAAACATGTGCTTATACTTTAGCCAAAGAAAATGTGTAAGTGTTCACCCACTGGTACCATATTTCATGACTTGATGACTAAGGGAGACAGAGATATGTAGGCCATGGCCTTCTGGGATACGTAGAGCTCCCACGTGCAGTTATCTAAGGGGTCCAAATTTTACAAGTTGTTGTTTTTTGTTTGGTTGGTTGGCTTTTTTATTTTGGTTTTTGGTTTTTGGCTTTTTTTGCCACAACTCGCAGCTGTGGGATCTTAGTTCCCCAACCAGAGATCGAACCCATGCGCCCTGCAGAGGACACATGGAGTCTTAACCACTGGACTGCAAGGGAAATCCCTCCAAGTTGTTTTTTGACGATAAGTCACAGATTGCACAAATATCAGAGCAAAGCTAAGAAGCAACTGCAAGGTGTGACAGGCTAGAGGACCCATCTCCCCAGCCTCCGCTATAATCTCGCTATCGTCCCGCTCCAAGTCCTCCCCTCCTAAGCCTCCCAACCTACTGTTGGCTGTGTACCTGCGTCTAGGACCTCTACTCCCTCCTCCAACCTGCGCAGGGGGAGGGGGAGCTTGCCCGCATGACAACTCCATCAAAGACCTTACTGTTCCAAACACCATCAATAACTCCCTCTACTTTATTAGGTTCAAGTTAAACTCCTTCGAGACACAGCCAAGACATTTCAGAACCCCGGCCTTCCTGCAAGAATTTAGGTTCTGACTCAACCTAAACCCAAAGTCACTTCCCCAAGTCTGTGTTTCTCTCTCCTATGTCTCCTCCCCACCCCATCCAGAAGCCTCCACTGCCCACAAGCCACCGGAGCTCCTGCCAGCACCCACACATCCAGGTGCCCAGACACTTGCAATACCCACACCGTGCCCCACTCCAAAACTTCCACCTCTGGGCGCTGCCCTTGAACTCACCCCATCTTTCCTGAGAGCCAGGCCCCAGCTTGCTGGAGGGTCAGGAGGAACCCCACTGCAAGGAGAGGGCTGTAGTCCTGGCTTCCTCAGCTGCAGCTTGGCACAGAACTGCTCATAAAACTGTTATACGGGATTGCTTGGCATACTAGTTAAATAGGCTTTTGTAGATTGGCCTGGGGACCTAACCGCCGTGTATAAATGTTATTTGAGTAAATGCATGGCTTTGTTTCCACGGAGAAAAGCCCTCTGAGCTCAGAGGATCTGACCAAAAGTGACCTTTGGGGACACTCCCTTTTGTGCTCCGAGGGCGACCTCTGTGGGTTTGGCTCCAACTGCAGAGAGAGCTCCAGAGAAACCTCAGCTCTGGCCTGGCTTGGCTGGGAGCGGGTACGGGCGAGCAGAATGCGGAACATCTATTTAGGTCTGATCTTCTATCAGCTGAGGCCTGGGACGTAGGTAGGGAAGGTCTGAAGCCACTGAGATGGAGGGGAGGGCGTGGGTGATCCCCCAAACCACGTCCATCGCCTGTTCGCAAACAGACGAGGTCCAGGAGCTTCCGCTTCATTCTGCCTCCTCCTGGGTCTGGGGAGTGGGAATGATGGTTCAGTGGGTGACACAGGAAGGGCGGCGGTGTACGGATGCCTTAGGGCTCGGAATCACAGCGCTTGCGCTTTAGCCGGGCAAGGTCTCAGTGCCGCCACCAGGGGGCAGCAGAGGCAGAGAGATGCGCGGAGCCGGAGGCGCAGGCACGCGGAAGGGGGTTTTCACCTGCGCTCGGTTTTCCTGCCCACCCGCCGCAGATGCGGGATCCGCCGGGAGGAAGAAGTACGAGGAGGGGGCGGGGCGCTGCCTACCGGGACCCCGAGTCGGAGGTGCAAGGCAGCCCCTTCCCGGCCCGTCCCCCTGGGTGTTGCGGTCGAGACAGCGGGACACACAGACGTGCACACGCTCGCACACCGTCCGCCTCCCGCGCCCGCAGTCCGAGGAAAGGGGCGTCGTGATAAGGAGGCCCTGAAAGAAGTCTTCATCTCCTGCCAGGACAGGCGGGAGGCAGGATGTGCTGTGTGAGGATGGGGAGTCCAGGAGCTGTCAAGGCTGCCAGGCTGTGCGGCCGGCCCTGGACAGAGGGGACACTGACCCAGAGGGCTCGGAGCCGCCGGCGGGCGGCACGGAGTCGGAGGGGACACGGGGCGAGGGCTGTGCATCTTGACAAGGCACAAAGCCTGGAGCAACGTAGACGCTAACACACACAAGCATGAGGGGCCCTGGCCGCAGCCCTGGCTTTTTATGGCAGAAGATGGAAGCCTGTAGCACAAGACAGGAGCAGGAAACGCTGCCCTGAACGTGAGCCTCGGTCTCCTCATTTGCAAAGAGTTCAGACTAGGCATCTAAGGCTCCTTCCAGCACTGAGGTCCCTAAACACGGGAGGTGGGGGAGTGTTTGCGGTGAAACCAGGGAGGGCAGGCCCACCCTCACACTGAACCAATCCAGCGCCCGCGTCGGACAGAACCCCGGGCCCCCACCTGATGTCACTGGGGGATGTTTGAGATTCTGAACTTGCCAGCCAGGCTTGATGAACTCTCCCTGCGCCCCGACACCCCAACTGGACAGGCCCTCCAGGGAATAGAGATTAAGCCATTCATTTCCGGTAACAGTTTAGCCAGGAATAAGGGGTGGGGTTGCATGAGGGTGGGGGTGGGGATTGAAATAACAACACAAGCACCACATACATACACCCCAGGAGGAGACAATCACATTTTTTAACAATCAGAATGGACGCAGGTCATAGTGTTAGACAAGGTCCCCAGAGTCCCTTCCATCCAGACACCACACATTAACCCTTTAATTGCAGGATCCGGGAAGGTGAGGGGGCTCCCAGGGGAGGGATGGGGGTGGCTAGGATGGCAATGGGATGCTCAGCGGCTCAGGGCCATGGTGATTTCCTAGCTAACGTGGAAGAATTGCAATAGTTCAGCCGTCTGCTGACCACAGGCCTTGCACACACCCCTCACTATTCCACTTCTCCCCTGGGGGAGTGGCCTGGTCCCCAAGTAGCAGGCATTCCTGCACGCCCCAGACCAAGTGAAAGACAGCAGGCATGCAGGTCAGGGAGCCAAACACCCAGCAGGTAGAGATGAGTGAGCCCCACCCTGGGCAGAGAGAGGCAGAGCCCTGAGACAAAGGAGACCATGTGTTCCAGCGCTCACAGTGGGTGCTGCAGGTGGAGCGTGAGGCAGGTGGGGTTCGGCCCCCCACCCTCCCACAGTCACTGAGGGAAGCCCTGAGGCAAGGATGAGGGTGCCGGGCTCGCCCCTGGAGAGCCCCATCTCCAAAGTCCGCTGATTTTTGTTGGCATTTCTCTCTTTATCTTTTTTGTCATTTTGTTTTCCACTCTTTAAATAATTAATATAATTACTTTTAAATACAAAATACACAGTGTCCTTTCTCTTCTCTTCCACTTGTTTGGGGTGATCGGGAGGTAAATTTTAAATAAAGGTCTCCGCTGTCGAACAGGACACAGGCTCCAGGTGGGAGGGCCTCACGCCCCAGGTGCACCCCTCCCCTGCACTGCCCCTGACTGGGGGCTCTCGGTGCCCTGGCCCAAGGCCCCCTAGATGGCGAGCAGCCCTCCTGCGAAGTGGCACAGAGCCGATGCTGTGGGATTCCAGGTGGGCCTGGTGTCGACGGACAGGGTCAGACAGAGAAGATCCTAGCCCATGAAGCACACAGGCCCCAGCAGCACCCCTCCCCGCTTCGGGGGGGCCCCCAGGTCTGAGAAGGAGGCATCCAGCACCGGCAGCTGCTCCAGGACAGGTGTCCGAACCTCCAGCACCGTCCGGCCTTGCTGGGTCTGGAGGGGAGACACAAGAGCGAGAGGTGTGAGCGTGGGGGAGGCACACAGGGCCCTCAGGCCTAGGCTCACCGCTCCTCTCAGCACCCTGAGATGCTGTTCCCCTCATCCCTGTCACATGTTCAGACTTTGCTAAATTTTCTTCCTAAAGTTTCTTGCAGAGAGTCAGGATTAGGAAAGCTGGGAAGGGTGTGTGGGGGTGTGTGGGTGTGTGTGTGTGTGTGTGTGTGTGTACACGTGCAATCACATGCATGCAGGCTTGAGTTAATCGGACCAGCTTTGGGTTTGCCTTTGAGATTATCTGTCTGTCGTGGTTGTGTGAGTCTGTGTGACCCCACAGGGATGTGTGTACATGTGTTTGTAAGTGTGTGATGACAGCCGACATGATTCTGCATGTGTATGTACCTGTGTGACCCTCTCCAGGCGACTTTGGAGATGTATGTACGGATTGGGGGTGTCCGTGTGCCCCTCCATGGGGAGGGGGCAGTGCATACAGCCCGTGTGTGCAGAAGGCAACCTGTGTTAATGTGCTTACGAGCCTGCATGACTCACTCTGGGTGATGCTGCCGTGTGCAGACAGATGAACCCCCCTTCCGTCCTTCCATCCTTCCTGCCCTTCCTGACACCAGGAAGCGGGCCTCCCCCTACTTTCCCCAGCGCCTCTGCCCAAAGGGTCTTCCCACCATCTCCTCCTGCCTGAGTCTGGGACCTGCCCCCACCCAGCTCTCCTGATTCCCACCTGACAGCCGTCTCTGAATTCCTTAACGAAGGGGCTGGTCTCCGGGCTCAGCTCGTCCTCGTTGGCCCCCCGGAGCTTCAGGGGGCCACCCCGGGCCTCCCCAGAGCAGGGGTAAGAGATGTTCTGGTGGGCTGAGACGCTGAGCAGCCGCAGGAAGGTGAGCTGGACCACGCCGACCGGGGAGCCTTCCGAGTCCACATAAGAGAACTGGCAAGAGAGAGGGCTGTGGTCAGGGGTGGACACGAGCCTGCAGCGCAGCTACAGAAGCCGGGTGGCTGAGCCAGGGTCATGGGCGGGGAATGGGTGGGGGGAAAGGGCTGGGGGGGAATGAGGGTTTCGGGTAGGAACCAGGTGGGTAAATAAAAGGCAGACTTTTGTCTTAGGTTGTCAAGGGAAGGAGATGAAGAGAGCATCAGAAGACTGGTGAGGAGGGGAATAGGAGAAGAGCCAGCAGGCTCTGCAGGGTCAAAGGCCAGGGGACCTGTCACATAAACCCAGACACCGCTAGGCCCTGAGCAGGGCTCCACTGTGCTGCAAGGCACAGGGCAGCCAGGGGCCAGCTCTCACCTGTGCGACATCATCCCTGGGCCCCAGCTCTCACCTGTGTGACATCATCCCTGGGCCCCAGCTCTCACCTGTGTGACATCATCCCTGGGCCCCAGCTCTCACCTGTGTGACATCATCCCTGGGCATCACACAGGTTTCGCCTCCCGCCGTAAAGTTGCAGAAAACCCGGAAGGCATCCCGAGCACAGCCCTGGTTGGGGTCCACCCAGTACTCTCCTGTCGAATGAGGGAGAGGGGAGGGTCAGGGCCCGCGAGGTCACCCACCCAAGGTGCTCTTTGCCCCATTTCCCTCCCACTCCTCCCACCGGCCGTCCCCACGTGCCCTCCGTCTCCCGCTCCTCTGTTCCCCCACCAGACCTCCAGAACACAGCTCCAGTTTCCCTCATCACCCTGTGCCCCTGCTGGTCTCTGCTGCCCCTTCCCGCAGCAGCACCCCCAGGCTTGCAATTGGAGGGGGTAGGAGCACGGACACCCTCCCACTGGTCCAATGTGTGGCTGTAGGCTTGCACACGTATCCGTGTGTGCAAATGTGTCCATGAGTTTATTCCTGTAGATGCCAGGCAGATGATGAGCTAACGAGCCTGGTAGGACCATGTCCATTGCTAAATATTGAAATACTTCTGACCTGGTTGGCCAAGAGCTGCTGCCCCAAGCCCCTCCACCCTCACCCCCACCCAACAGCTTCCCCAAGCCTCCCCCGACATCCATCCTGCTTGTTCATGTCCTCACTATTGTTCGCATGTCACGTCCCTGGCACTGACCATCAGGCAGTTCTGGGTGACAGAGCCTCAGGTCCTGACAGGTGCGAGCAGGGCTGTCCTGGGTCCCCGTCGGCCGCCTCATCTGCTCAATCTCCTCCCGCAGGGAGTCCAGGGAGCCAAAGATCTCCTCCAGCCCCCCAGGACTGCCCGGGGCCCCTCTGGTTGGCAAGGCCTCATCTTCCTGCATCGGGCGGCTTCCGTCCACGGAGCGCCGAGTCTTCTTGGGCATCTGGATGGGCAGGGGCTGGATCACCTCGCCGGGGGGGCCCTGGGTGGAAGGGCGGAGAGGGAGAGACAAGATCAGGCTGAGGGGGACGCAGAGAAACACCCAGACAGTGGGGACCGTCGGAGGAGCAGGCCCTGACGCTGACTCACCGGGTGTCCCGGTGGGCCCTGGACGCCCTTCTCTCCCTTAGGTCCGGCTGGGCCCTGCCAAAGGAGTCAGTGAGGTCATGGAGCGGTCAAGAGTTCAAGCATGCGATCAAGATCACAGGAGGGTGAAATCAGTCTCTGGGCTGGGGATGAGGGGATCCACTGGCGGGGCGTGTGTTTGTCCTGGAGAGACAGTGTCCAGTCCAGCTGGAGGGGGCGGGAGGAGGGGAAGGTCAGCTGGCTGGGGGTCACTCACTGTGGCTCCTTTGGCTCCTTTGGGGCCAGCAGGTCCCTGTGAAATAAGGAACAAGAAAGGGATGGTCACCACAGGGGAAGGCTGGAACTCAGCTGTAGAGGCAAGGCCATGAGTCCACAGGACCCTGGGGCCACCACAAGAAGGGCAGGCATGGGGAACATGGGGACATTCGGGAGGCCCTGGAAGGACAGGGGTGGGAACGCTGCAGGTGTAGGAGCACGTGGGAGACGCACGGGCCTAGGGGTGTTATGCCGGCGGTTGTCATGGAAGCCGGTGGGGGATTACGGAGCGGGGGCAGTGGGGTTTAGAGGATTGAGTGGAGGAACAGATGGGGTACTCACAGGGAGTCCGGGGGGCCCTCCAGGACCAATAGGGCCAGATTCTCCTGGGATGCCCTAGGAAAGGGAGGGGCCTGGTTCAACTGGGTCTTCCTCCCCTCCCCCCCCACCCTCACCCCACCCCCAGACCTCCCAGGACCATGCCCTCTACTCACCGTCTCCCCCTTTTGTCCTGTGGAGCCCTGAGGGCCAGGAAGCCCTCGATCACCCTTTTCTCCCTGCTCCCCGGGGGGGCCGATCAGTCCGATGAGACCTGGGTGGCCCTGGAAAAGGGGACAGGTGGTCAGGGAGATGCAGAAAGAAGACACGTGGACAAGGAGAAGGAGGGCCACAGGGGTCAGAGCCCAAAAGACAAGAGAGGACTTGGGCCATGTCTGAGGAAAGAGCAAGCCGCCGCGGTGCTGAGGAAGGGCTCCCCAAGAGCACGGGGCCCCCGGAGGTTTCAAGGGTGAGGCTGAGACACCTGGCCGCGTGCAGTCACTCACCTTCTCTCCCTTGGCCCCAGCATCGCCACGAAGGCCAGGAAGCCCTGGGGGTCCCTGTGGGGAGACAGGAAGTCACTCTCTCCTGGGGGAGGTGGAACGTGATCTCCCCCCACCACGTCCCACTTCCTCCAAGGCTGGATGCCCACTGCCCCAGGGGGCACCCACCCCGCCCCGCCGCGCCCCGCTCCATCCACAGTCACTCACCACAGGGCCTGGAGGCCCGGCCTGGCCCGTGGCCCCGGGACGGCCCTGCTGACCCTGCAGATTTGAGGGGACCACAGGGATCAGGAGGGGTGCCCCCACACCATGCCCTCCCCCTCCCTGGCCAAGCCTCTCCGCTCCGTGACTCACCACTGAGCCCGGAAGCCCCCTCAGGCCATCAGGACCAGGTTTTCCTGCTGGGCCTGCAGGACCCACGGGGCCTGTCTTCCCCGGGGCGCCCACAGCACCAGGATCCCCCTGAAACACACCAAGAAAACGGGTCCTGAAGGGCAGAGGAGGGAGTATGGGTAGGGGCAGGGGGTCCAAGGTGGTTGGGGGTGAGGCAGGGAGCAGGGGTCAAACCCCGGGGACCCCTGAGGCAGCGACAAGTATAGGGAACCCTGTCCCCACAGGGGGCTCGGCGTGGAGATGGTGGACATGGACGAGGCATCTGGAGGCTGAAGTGTGAGGACCAAGGGGGCGGGAAGATGGAAGGGATGCTCCAGCATCCACCACGGCCTCTCCCTCACCTTGGCTCCCTTCTCTCCTTGTCGCCCTTCAGGACCAGGCGCGCCAGCAGGTCCCTGCAGGTGGAGGCAGCAGTGAATAGCCAGGCTGACCTCCCTCCCCCTCGCTGTCCTCCTGGTACACACACACACACACACACACACACCTGTGCATGCACAGGCACAATTGCAGAGGCAGACTCAAAGATGGAAGATCTGGTACAGCTGTACCAGCTGTTAAAATACTGTGCAGTTCTGTGCATTTGGTGAAGAGACTCTTGCCCACACACCGCCAGCAACAAGAGGGTTAATCCCTGGCCCAGCAGATCCCCCAGCCCCCCAGGAAAGCCAACCCTTTCCTCCGTGTCCATTCTGATTGGTTGGTACACACCAGCCGCCCTGGCAAGAACAGACAGAATATACAGGAACAAACATACCCAAATATACGCAGCACGCTTACAAACACAGATGGTCACACACATACACACCTCACCCAAGGACAACCGGGACACCAGGCATCTCCCTCCACATCCCACCTGCCATTGCCCCAACCGCCATCCAGCCTGCCCGAGGACTGCCCCGCAGGGTCCCAGCTGTCCACCTCACTTACCCGCTTTCCAAGTGGTCCAGGAGGTCCATTCTCCCCAGTGGGACCAGGGGATCCCTACGGAGGGAGGAAGAGTGGTGGGTGAGGGACCCCTCAGGCGAGGGGCATCGTAGAGGGGAAAGGGGTCTGAGGGCCTGGGCTCGGTGGTGGGGGAGGGGAGAAGGGGCACTCACAGGCTGTCCTGCCTCTCCATCCTCTCCTCGATCACCCTTGGCACCGTCCTGGCCCTGCAGGGATGAAGCAAGGTCAGACGGGTGCCCCTGACCTGGTTGGCATCACCCCTCAAACACCAGTCCTCCCATCCCTCCACTGCCCTGCCATAATCCCAGTTCCCACACCCACGCCCACCAGCCACAGAGAACCCTCGAGAGCGGACCACCCTCCTCCCCCTCACCGGGTAAGACTCACCCGGGGGCCACCTTCTCCAGGGGGGCCAGGGTCACCAGGAAAACCAACAGGACCCTAATCCAAAGGAAACTGTGGGTCAGCCCCCTAAGCCCACCCAGGGCCAACACAGACCCCCATAGGCACATGCCACACTCTCCTTCTCTCCAGGCAGTGCCCATCTGCTCCACCTAGGAAGAGGGTCTCCCGCACCCCCTTTTCCCCACCTCCTGCACTGCCTGCCCTCTAAGGCTTTCAGGTTATTAACTCGGGTTTCTCTCTCTTTCTCTCTGGATCCTAGACCCCATACATCCCTCCCAGGAGAGCCCTTTCCCAAAGCCTTCCTCCCAGGCATTCCCCACACTCTTGGGCTCCCCAGACTCCAAGATCTTCACACACACACCCGTATCCCCAGGTCTCCATGCACAGGGCCCTCCTCACAGCCCCTCCCCCTAAACTCACAGGGTTCCCTTTGGGGCCATCGTCGCCAGTGGGGCCCTTAGGCCCTGGTGGTCCCGCCTCTCCCGGCTGCCCCGACTCTCCTTTCTCCCCACGCTCCCCACGTGGACCCTGGAGGATGAGCAGAGGGTACAGATGGTTCCGAAGGGGTCTTGAAGATCAAGAATGCAGCCCCTGCTTCCAAACGCCTTCTGCCTCCCCCTCGTGCCCTCACTGACATCGGGGTGCACACAGAGAGTCAGGCCCAAGGCGGGAGTCCCTGGCCCCTCTTCCCTTCAAGGAGAGGGGGACAGAGCCCACCCAGATCCAGGGACCAGGCCTCACAGAAAATGGCCAGGAGCACAGACTCATGGGCTGTGCAGGAGATCCAGCTCCAGGCGGTCACAGGAAAGGTGGGAGTGGGAATGAAGGGCTGAAGGAGATTGGGGAGCAGGGCCTCAGAGCTACCACTCACCTTGACCCCTGGCTCGCCCTGGACTCCCGGAGATCCTGCCTCTCCTGGCTCCCCCTGTAAGGAGACTGGGGTCAACAACCTCCAACCCCCTGCCAAAAAAATCCTGATATTCCCCCTCACTCTCTTTTGAGCCCCGCAAATTGGCAAAAGCCCAGTCCTCATCCCCTCAGACCATCCGTGTACCCCTTTCCCAGTACCTTCTCTCCAGGGGGACCCAGGTTCCCAACACCTCCTGGGGGACCTTGTGGACCCTGGAAGAGGAACGAAAATGGGGATCATTGCTTAGGGGAGGGGGTGCCATGTGGGGGCGGAGCCTGGAGGAGGGCCTGAGGTCACAGCAGCGAGGCAGTGGGAGGCCCCATCAGGGTCCAGTGGCTTCTCTCGGCATCTGAGATGAGACTAGATAGAGTTTACAGTCTGCGGAAAGGGAGGCAGAGGACTGGCCCCAGTGATCGGGAGGGACAAGGGGCCAAGAGGACTTACATCAGCTCCACTGGGTCCAGCTGGGCCGCGAGGTCCTGGGGGGCCGGGTGGTCCCTGGAGAAAAGACACCAAGATGGGAAGGGAAGTGAGAGAAGCCAAGCTGTGGATGCGCGTGAGTGGCGGAGGGTTAGGGAGGCAGGGGTCCTGGCAGGGAGGGAGGCCGCCAGGCCAGGGAAGAGCGTGCAGGGAGCTGGGGGTCGGTGGCTGCTGGGGCGGGGGCTGGATGAGCAGGGGAGGACGAGCAGGTGGGGCTGGAGTCAGCAGGGGCCACAGCCACCCCATCAGCAGGGTCCCACTCACCAGAGGGCCCCCGTCTCCTGTTTCTCCCTTCTCCCCAGAGGGGCCCGGCGATCCCTGCACAGGTGCACACAGCACAGAGCCAGGTGAGCAACGCGCCTGAAGCACCGTGCTAGGCAGATGCACACCCCCCAGACCCCACATGCCCCCCTGCCCAGTCCTCTGCCCCCGTCTCCCCGTGCTCCCTCCTCGGCAGGGGGCTCGCGGGGGCCTGCGGCGGGCGTCAGCCCCACAGCGACCCCGCCTTTCAGCCCCTGTCTCCACCCCCCGACTCACCTGCAGACCGATGGGTCCCGGGGGCCCATTGAATCCTCTTGTTCCTTCATCACCTTTGGCTCCAAAATGTCCCTGAGGACCCCGAGCTCCAGGCTCCCCATCTGCCCCCTGTGGGGGGAGGGCAGGGACAAGGACACAGAGAGGGTCGCGGGTCAGGTGTGTTTCTAGCCACAAGCCCCACAGAGAGCCAGGCACCGGGCCCCCAACTCCCATCCCCGACCCCAAGGGCAAAGGTCCCTCACCGCGGCTCCAGGCTGCCCCACGGGACCAAGGGGTCCGGGGGGTCCAGGAGGGCCCTGGGGGAGAAAGAAGAGTCAGAGATGCCAAGACAAGGGGAGAGACCAGGTGGGAACGAGGTCAAAGGCAACGGTGAAACGTCAAGGGAATGGACACTTACGTGCTCCCCCTTGTTCCCTTTAGTGCCCTTCTGTCCGGGGTCTCCCACCTCACCCTGGGGAGGGAAGGCAGGTGGAACATCAGAGAAAGAAGTGGGAGAATAAGCAGACAGGGCTGGGGGCCGTGCCCCGACCAGCGAGCTCATCTGCAAAGAAGACTGAGTCCAGGGTCTGCGGGTTCCCTCACCTTGTCTCCATCCTCTCCTGCCACGCCCGGGGGGCCCGCAGGGCCAGGAAGCCCCACGGGGCCCTGCACCCCGTCGCGGCCAGTCGGACCAATGGGGCCCTTCTCACCCTGCGGGAAACGACGGAAGGAGTCACGACCCAGAGGCAGCTGCCGCCCCCAAACACCCCCCCAGGAGATCCCCCGTAACCCACCAGCTCACAGACCCCTCCCCAGCATCTCCCCAGGGACCCCACACTCACCGGGACACCTTTCTCTCCTGCCGCTCCTGGGGGACCTTGCGGTCCTGGGCGCCCTGGGGGGCCAATGGGTCCCCCAGATCCTGCGGCACCTCGCTCCCCAGGGGAGCCCTGCGACAGGAGATAACGTCAGACCCCCCTCCCCCAAGGAAGAGAACACACCCCGCCTACACCAGGGGACCGCTGACCATGGTTCCCTGGAGGAGAGCCCAAGATCAGATGCCTTACGGCTGGCCCTAGCCTCCCTCTGCCCGTCCCCCAGCCCTGTGCCTACATCCAGGTGCCGCTCCACATCCTTCCCCCCCACTGTTCCCCCAAGGACCCCAGACTCACTGCAGGGCCAGGGGGACCCGCCGGACCTTCATTTCCCTTCAAACCAGCTCCGCCCTATGAACCAGAGTTCGGAGGCAACAGACATGAGACAAGAAGAGGGACCATCACAGGCCTGGGGTCCAGGAGACCCGCGGGGAAGGATGGGGCTTGGGAGGCGGGAGTGGGGTCATGCCCAGGGGCGCTGGGAAGCGTGGTGACTTGTGACAGGCAGTTGGGCTGAGCAGTGGTACACTCACAGCAGTGCCAGGAAGGCCTCTCTCTCCCGGGAAGCCCCTCAGACCAGCAGGACCATCCTTCCCTGGGGCCCCAGGGGGGCCGGGGTCCCCCTAAAAGGAAACAGAGCTGATGAGTCACTGCCATGCTCCCAAATGGGGCAGAGCGCTCTCTGCTCCCTCCGATCTCCACATCTCCTGTTCCCTTAGGCACCCCAACCCTGGACCCCCAAGTTCCCGCCCGGCCGGACCCCTTACGGACCTTTGTTCCTTCTTTTCCAGCTGTTCCAGTCAATCCCTGCTCTCCAGGGGGCCCCAGAGGGCCTGGGTGACCTCGCTCCCCCATGGGCCCGGTTTCTCCTGCGGCTCCCTGAGGAAGAGGCAGAGGGACTCCCATCTCAGACCCTTCGCCTCATTCCGGCCACCTAAAAATATCCCTGAGAACCCCTTCGTGTCCGCCCCGAAGCTCCCGGGAAATCCCCGGGGCTCTCCTAGGCTTCCGCGCTGAGTTTCATTCCCCGGTGTGGCGCACCCACACCCCCTGGTGTCCCTGACGGGGACCTTCCTCTTCTCCAAGATGCGAGCAGATGAGAAGTGGTCCAGGAAACAGACTGAAATCCAAGATCCCTGCTCCCAATCCCAGCCCCCATCCGTCTCCCCAGCCCCAGGGGTCCTGCGCAGGCAAAGGAGGGGCAGGGGCTCATGACTGGGAAAAGGGAGGAGAGAGGCAGAGAGACTAACTCCAAGGTCTGGGGTCCCTTCTCTCCAGGAGGCAGGCATACCTGGGGTCCCACCACTCCTGGGGGGCCGGGGGGGCCCGTCTTCCCTTGGAAACCCTGAGAGAAGAAGAGGAGAAAGGGCAGTTGGTCAGGTGTGGACACTGTGGCTCCTGGAGGGAGGGCGGGGTCACCACCGAGTCCTTGGCTGAGGCCTGAGCAGCACCAGGACGCGCTCCGCTCTGCCGGGATGAACCTTCCGGACAGAACGCTCGAGAGTGAGGGTCTGAGGGGCCGGGGCACCACGTACCACTTCTCCTCTCTGGCCCGGGTGTCCCGGCAGCCCGTCCTTCCCAGGGGGGCCCTGCAAGGGGTTCAGATGTCAGGTGAACTCTAGGCTGGGAAGGGGGATGGGGAAGAAGGACTCACAGAACCAAGGCGGGTCAGAGGTCAGAGGTCAGCTTACCGGGGGTCCTTTGGGGCCAGGAAATCCGTTGGGGCCCTGGGGTCCAGGGAGACCCTAGAGACAGAGCTGGGTTGAGCCAGGAGAGTGGGGAGGGCTGCTGGGCAGGGGCCCTCTCCCTGGGAGGGAGCTGGCGCCACTCCGGGCCCCCGGGGAACAGGGGGCTGGAGCCACACTCACCCTCTCTCCAGGGGGCCCGTGGGGGCCATCGCCACCCGACGTTCCCTGTGGGGGAAACAGCGAGTGAGAGGGGCTGTGTTCGCCATCCCCAAGACCGGAGGGGTTGGGGGCAGCTGGGCTGCAGGGCAGAGGGCGGATGGAGCACGGCCAAGACCACCAACCTTAGCTCCAGACTTCCCAGTGGCGCCCCGGGGTCCCCGCTGACCCCGTGGACCCTAGAGAAAGGACAGGGGAGTTGTCAGAAAAACACCAGAGCACCCCCTTTGGGTCTTGAGCCACACATCTCTCCCCTCTTCACTCACCGTGGGGCCACGTTCTCCCCGAGGCCCTGACTTCCCTGACAGGCCCTGGTGGGAACGAAACAAGAGAGAGCACACCCATCAACAAATGAATGGATACAGAAGATGTGGCATATATATACAATGGAATATTCCTCAGCTATAAAAAGGGATGAGATGGAGCTATATGTCATGAGGTGGATAGAACTACAGTCTGTCATACAGAGTGAAGTAAGTCAGAAAGAGAAAGACAAATATTGTATGCTAACTCACATACACGGAATCTAAAAATGGGACTGATGAACTCAGTGACAAGAATAAGGACGCAGATACAGAGAATGGACAGGAGAACTCGAGGTTTGGGGGGATGGGCGGTGAAGGGGAAGCTGAGACGAAGCGAGAGAGTAGCACAGACATATATATACTACCAACTGTAAAATAGATAGCTAGTGGGAAGTTGTTGTATAACAAAGGGAGTCCAACTCGAGGATGGAAGATGCCTTAAAGGACTGGGGCAGGGAGGGTGGGGGGTCTCGAGGGGGTGGGGAGTCAAGGAAGGGAGGGAATACGGGGATATGTGTATAAAAACAGATGATTGAACTTGGTGTACCCTCCCCCAAAAAAATAAAAAAAATTAAAAAAAGAGATAGCACATCACCCAGGGTGTGAGGCCCCCCCAGAGCCTCCCTCCCTCCGCACCCCACCCTCCCCAGCTTACCCGGGCTCCCTTCTCTCCACTCGCTCCAGGAAAACCAGGAAATCCCAGAGAGCCCTGGTGAGGATGGAGAAGCGGAAAAATTGAGACGTCATGAAAGGGGAGGGCCGAGCAAGGGCCGAGGGGGGTCAGGGGAGCTGGCGGGGGCCGCAGGGTGGGAGACCCGGGCTCTGCCAATCCCTTGGTGGCCTTGGACAAACCCTGGCACTTTCTGAACTTCTGTTCCCTCATCTGGAGCATGGGGGTGGGCTAAACTCCCCCGAGGGTCCCCCACTGCTCTGTCAGTCCGTGCTTCCTGCAATTAGGGGTCAGGGAAGGAAAAAGGAGGAGGGACACATGGGGCATCAGATCACCTTGGGACCCTGGCGTCCAGGGTAACCAGGCAGACCAGGAACACCCAGCTTGCCCTGTGGATGGACAGAGAGCGATCAGGGGCGAGAGGAGACACGGATGCCACTCCATCCCCGGAGACACCCACCCTCAGAGATGGGAGCCAGCCCCCACCCAGCAAACCCCCAGCCCCTGGCCCCTCATTTCCCACCCCCCGGGCTGCCTGGCTTTTGCAATCTCTCCTTCCTGAGAGTGGATTTTCTCCAGACTCTAGTGCTGGAATCTCACCTCCCCTGTGTCTCAAAATCTGCAGCTCAAGTCCTGCAGGCACAGTGATCCAGCCCCTGCCTACCTGTCAACCTCAGCTCCATCTTCCCCAGCACACCGTCCTGCTCCACTAAGACCAGCCCCCCTTGCGGGCCCCCACCCCACCTCGCCCCTTGGCTCAGGTCTGCACCACCCCAGCCCCCCGCATGCACCCCCTGCTCCCTGAGGCTTCAGGATCTGTCTCGCTAAGGCAGCTGTGGCGCGGAAGAGGGGAGCAGGGACTCTGCAACCTGCCTGCCGCGGCGCAAACCCTGCCTCTGTGTGCTGAGCAAGCCTGTAAACCTCCTGGTGCCGCAGGACGGTCGTAGCGCCCACCCCACGGGATGGACAGGACAGGTTAGCACGGTGCTGGCACACAGTGAGGGCTTGGTGAGAGTTAGCCCTGAAGATGTCAGAGCCCACCTCGTCTCTGACGCTCTTCCTTCTCGGAACACCTACTGCTCTGAGTCTGCACACGTTTTCACTCTCCTGGCACCTACAGATACCCTATGACGGCCTCTCTGCCCTGTCCCCATCACTCTGTTGTAAACGCTTCATGACAGAGACTTTTCCTTGACGTCTTATGTTTCCCCCCTCTGCAACCCATCAGCGTCTCGGAGGTGCCGTGTGCCCAGAGAGGAGTGTAATTAATACGTGGTCATCTCTGGTTTACCCGCAGACCTCGGCTGTTGCCACCCCCACCCCCACGCTGATCCCAGCACCCCGGGCCTCACGCCTTCCAAGCCCCAGAGCACGTAGGCCCAGGCCCCTCACCCCCCGTCACCTTCTCGCCCAGGAGCCCAGGAGGCCCAGGGTCTCCGGCGGGTCCGGTGCGTCCCTTCGGCCCCTCGGGACCATCCTCTCCCCTGGAACCGGGAACTCCAAGCTCGCCCTGGGTGGGGCGGTGGGAGAGGTGAGAGGTGGGGACGTGGGGAGGGGCTGAGCCCCGAGATGAGAGGCAGCCCGTGTGAGGCTGGGTGGGGACAGGGAGCCCCACAGGGGCAGGGAGAGTGCTGTGACTGGTGAGCAGGTGAGTCACAGTGCAGGGCTGGGTTCCTGCTCAGATCAGGCTCTAGAGGAGATCAGGTCCTCTGAAGGGAGCCTGGAGACAAGGAGTCTGGGGTATTGGGGGGGGACCTGGGGGGCATGCTGATAACTGGGGGCTCCAAAGGGGAGAGTCGTCAGCACTTAGAGTCGGGGGGCAGTGTGGGGGTTTCTACTCACCCTGTCACCCTTCACACCCATGTCACCTTTGAACCCAGGAAAGCCATCCTCGCCCTGAGAAAGGTGGGGGTGAAAGGACACCAAAGATGATGGAGGGAGGGGTGAGGCGGAGATGGGCAGAAAGGCTGGTGGGGGGCAGGTGGAGGGGCTGGGAAGTTAGGGACGCATTGCTCACCTTTTCACCCTTGTGACCCTTCAGACCCCGAATTCCATCCACACCCTGGAATTAGAGGGGGTGGGGACAGAGACTGAGAGATCAGGAGGGGAGGCAGGGCTGGCAGGACCAAGCTCCTGGGGCCCCGCTGGCTCCCCTGACCCCAGCCTGGTGGTCCGTTACCTTGACGCCTCGAGGTCCTGGGTATCCTAGAGGACCCTGAGGTCCAGATGGACCCTGAAAGAAGACAGAGGGGCATCGATAAAGGGGTCTGAGGGGTCACCATGGGGGCCCCCGGGGGTGGGGGAAATGGAAGTGACAACATTGGAGTCTGGAGAGGGTTGCGGTCCGTGGGACAGAGGACTGTGAGAGCCGTGTGACGAGATGAGGAAATCCCAAGGACCTGGAGGGTCTGGGTGGAGACCCCTTCAGGGGATGAGAGGAGGCATGGAAGATCTCACCTGGTTTCCTTTGGTTCCAGAGGGACCTTCTTTGCCCGGGTGACCCTGGGGGTAGGGGAAGGAGAGCGTGACCACTGCTCCCTCTCACCTCCTGCACCCCTCCCTACATGTCTTCAACCCAAATTCTCTCCCAGGACCTAATGAAGCCGACAGACCATTGGTGGCACCACCAGTGACCTCCCAGTGCAAGGCACACACAGTATGGACACTCAGTGAAGGTGCTTGGAAGTCATTCCCTGGGTGGAAGGTCAAGGGGGACTTGTATTAAGAAGTGGGGGCCACTCACCGGGGGTCCATCTGAGCCTGGCATGCCGGGAAGCCCTGGTTTCCCTCGAGGACCCTGCAGGAAGATGGGGAGGCTCAGGGTCCCCAGAGGGGTCAGGTCTGAATGTGGCTAAAGCCCCAGCCAAACATTTGGGGCCCTCCCCACACCCTGCCTCAGCACATCCACCACTGCTTAGTCCCTTACCTTCTCTCCATGAGGGCCGATGGCACCCTGGGGCCCGGGGAGACCCTAGACACGGGAGAGAGAAGTCACGGGGATCCCCCAAGGGGTGGGCTGCTCTCTCCCCCAGACAGCCGCCCCCATTCAGAGCATGGGCAGTGAAGGCTCGAGATCCTTAACTTCCCGTCCCCATCCAGGGTCTGGCCCGCTGTGGGAGCCCAGGAGAAGTCGCTGAAGTTGGGAAGGAGGTGGACAGGACCACTCACCTGGGTCCCAGGAGTGCCCTGTTGTCCAGGAGGTCCTGGCTCTCCCTGGGGTCCCTAGAGACAGGCAACCAGGCAGGGGTCAGAAGGAGATGGTGACAGAACAGGACAGAAAGCCAGGTCCCAGGAGGGACAGCCAAGAGGGCAGGCAGGGGGTCAAAATGGTGGCAAAGGGAAGAGGACCTTGGCAGAGATCCCGGCGCCTAAGGGTCAGGTGGGGTCTCCACGCCCATCACTCACCAAGCTTCCTTTGGGACCATGGGGACCATCCATGCCTCGGACTCCCTGAAACACAGAGGGGCGTGAGCAGGCTGAAAGGCGGGCCTGCGCCCTGGAGGGACCTGTGGTTTCTGAGGCCGGGCCATCCCAGAGGGTGGGACGGGGCAGGCGCAGAGCGGGCAGACCTCCAGGTCATCCCAAAGCTAAGCAAACACAGCTGGCCCGGATCCACAGGGCGTGGGGCTGTGGGGCTGTGGGTTCGCGGGGTTTTATGTTGTTTTTCTTGAGGACTTTTGTGGGTTTTGGGGGGGCTATGATGAAAGCCTTTGGTGCACTACAGGATATGGCGCTGCAAGGGCACCTGGGAATGAAGGCTGAAGGGGGTGAGGCGGGGGCCGGTGTGGGGGTGGGGCAGCTGCAGGGGAGGGAGGAGGGAGGCAGTCAGGGAAGATGGAGGGTGGGAGAAGGCAGGGTCAGAAGTCAGGGACAGTCACTTACCGGAGGTCCAGGAATGCCAGGTGGGCCTTTGGGGCCGAGGAGACCTCGCGGTCCCTGCATTCAGGTGAGGGGAAGATAGGACCCGCATGGGTGAGAGAAAACATGTCCCCTTCACGCCCACGTCCCTCCTCTGGCACCCACAGAGCCACCCCCCAACGCAACCCCCTTGATACTCACCGACTCTCCAGGCAGCCCCCGAGGCCCAATCTCCCCATCGTCTCCCTGGAGGAGAAGGACGTGGTGAAGCAGCCTCAGCTTCAAGACCTCCCCCATACCCAGCCCCCGCCCCATCCTGACGGCCACCACACTCACCCGCTCTCCATCCTCACCGGGGGGCCCAGGAAGACCCTGGGCACCACTATCACCCTGGAAAATGGGCACACAGGTAAGAGGCGCTGCGAGCCCCCAACACGGGCAGACACGGACCGTCTTCAACTCACCAGCCAATTTCCTTCACTGAGCTCCTGCCGGGACCCTCAGCCTCTACCTCCCCTCCCCTCCACAGAAGATCTACCCCCTCATCACAACATCCCTCCCCTCCATATACTCACCCTGTGTCCCTTCTCCCCAGGTAGCCCTGGGAGCCCATCAAATCCTCGGTCACCCTAGGGAGAAGAGGGGCAGCCCAGGTGAGGTCCCAGCCCCGTCCCACCCACCCCTCCCTATCGTGTCCTGAGTGGTGCGGGGCTGCTTCATGGGGTATTCAGTTACCCCCAAAACCAAACGCGCTCAGGCGGAGCTGCGAGCTACCGGCATCAGAGAGGGGCCCAAGGCTGTTACCTTCACTCCAGGTTCCCCAGGCATCCCTCGGGCTCCATCAGCACCTGCTCGGCCCTGGGGGTGCGGGGGAGATGTCAGAGCAAGCGGGGGCACAGTCCTCCACACCCCATGCCCTGGCTCCCATCCCCCACCCACACACCATCCCCCGGGTCACTCACCCTTCGCCCAGCCTTGCCAGGAGGGCCCATGAGGCCCTGAGGTCCTCTGGGCCCCTGTGAGGGAGAGGCAGGGGCAGGGTTAGTGGGCACAGAGAGAAGGGGAGCACTCAGCCAGAGGGCAGGTGGCTGGGGGCTGTCACCTGAGGTCCTAGGTCTCCAGATTCTCCTTTCAGGCCAGGGCTCCCAGGTTGTCCCTGTAAGATAGAAGAGGCAGTGGCTGGGCTGAAGGACACACCCACTGGTGGCCTCAGAGCCTTCCCTCAAAGAAGCAAAAAAACCTGCAACTTGGTCCTCTTCCAGAATTATCCACACCCCCACACACAAATACTCTCTTATCCCAATACCCCACTCACTCACCAAAGGTCCAGGACGGCCCGTGTATCCCATGGGGCCCGGAGGTCCTCGGAGCGCCAGCTGGGGGAGCAGGGGAGAGGACAGAGCTGAGCAAGAGGCAGTTGGAGAACTCCGGACCCCAGGTCACCTCCCAAAGTCACCCTTGTGCCCCCATCTTCATTCCACTGCCCTGTATCCTCCCCAGCCTCCCTCTCAGCTCCAAACCAACTCAGACCTCTGCCCGCCCTGCAGTCACTCCAACCTACCCTTCCAACTCCCCCTAGAGTCTTCCCCTCCCCCTCCCCTCTCCCCGCACCGAGACCCCCATCGCTACTCACCCGTGCCTGCTGCAGAATTGCCTGGGCCTGGGCCTCCTGGGCCGCTACCACAGGGCCCTTGTCACCCCCACCACTGCCAAACCGGAACTGCGGGGCAAGGAAAGAAGGCCTAGGTTCTTCCAGGAAATCCACGTGACCCACCCCCCCACCCCAGCCAGAGGTGTCATCCAGCATGTCTGCCCCATCTCCCACATTCCGGGTAATCACTTAGAGGTTTTCAGAAATTCAACTCCTGTCCTCCTCCCCCACTCTTGAGCCTCTTCCTCCCCAAAGACTCTTCTTTGCTTATAGACGCCCTGAAATTTAGGATTTTCTGCCCAATTCTAGATGATCCATGTGTGGTCCTAGGTCATCTAATGAGGCCCCAAACCCTCACCTGGAAAATCAACCTAGTTGGGTGGATGGTCTTTAGAGACTCCTCCTCGGCTTTCCTGCCCCTCTGGTTCTTGGTGACACACACAATTCCCCCGCCCTCCCCCTCAGCCCATTCCAAAGCCCAGAAGACAACTCACTGGAAGCATGAGGGATGTGCCGGGAGGGCCAGGGGCCCCATCTGATCCAGGAAGCCCTGCTCGGCCAGGGGGCCCCTAGAGCAGGAAGAGGATGAGAAGGATAGGGCGACAGGGGATTGTTAGGGTCCTGGCACCATTTCGAAACCCTCCTCAACAGAATAAATGTAAACTTCCCTACATCCTTCCCAAACTCTCCCCACACCCCATGGAGAAAAATGACAGTGAGATACCAGACTACTCCCCTCCTCAACCAGAGTCTGCCTTCTTTTCTAATGAGAAATTACTGAGGATGGTACCCCCACTGGGTACCAGTGGCTCCTCCGCAGCCCTCCCCCCACCCCCACAGGATGTTCTCATACCCTTTCGCCTGGGTCTCCAACTGGGCCTGGGTTGCCTTGGATACCAGGGGGACCAGGAAATCCCTAAAGAACACAAGAAGAGGGGGTCAGGTGTGGGGATTTGGATAGAAGAGGGGTATGTGGCTGCGGGGTGGTCTCTACAGAAGAGATCTGGGGATCTGGGAAGCTCTGATTGGAAGGATGCTCTGAGTGCTATGAAGGAGACCTGGGCCTTTGTGAGGAAGCCACATAGGAAGGGTCTAGGGAACGTCTCTGTGAAAGCGTGAGCATGTAGGAAGCGTCTCTGTGAAAGGAATGGAAGCTAGCGGGTCGCAGCTAGAACTCACCGCAGGGCCTTCTGGACCAGGGGGTCCCTCCACTAGCATACCCTGTGGAGTCAAAGGTTAAAAGTCAGAGGCTATAGCACTAGCACCCCTGCCCCCTTCCCTTCTTCCCACTGCCCTCAGCTTAGTGACCAGAGTGACTTACAGGCTCCAGCACCGCAGGCTCCCCCTTCTCTCCCTTCAGCCCCCGGGGTCCACGGGCAGCCTGAGGGAGACACACACGTAACCCCCAGTGGGGCCTGTGAGCAGCCAAGATGCCAGGACTGCCCCCATCCCAGTCTCAGGTCCTCTGAGACCTCCTGACCCTACCCCTCAAATTCCCCAGTGCTCCTCCAAGACTCTCCCCTCCCAGAGCTCCCAGGTCTGCCAAGGGAGCCCTTAGGGCTCCCCGCCCCCCAATTCCCAGCCCCACCCAGCAAACACAATCTCCTCATCTGCCTGAGAACCTCTTTCAGGAAGGTCCCCAGAAACCCCCAACCTTTCCAGACTCTCTTCGGGGGGACCACACCTTATCCCTCAAACTCCCTTAGAATCTTAAGAAACCATCAACTTCCTCACCTTTACCCCAACTCACCAGATAAGATTCTCTCTAAGATTTTGGACAGATTTTTACTTGGGTTTGGGGGGAGATCATGCATCCTTATGAGAATCTGATGTCATCACTGGAGTCTTTCTCCAGAAAAGAAAAAGTATATGCCCTTATGCATAGAATTCTCCTTAGAATTTCAAGGGCTTCACACGTTTAAAACTCCCTGGAGGTTAAACACTCATACTTTAAGTAGATTTGGAGAGCAGACCCCATTGACATCCCAAACGTGGACCTCGTAACTGGATTTTGGGAAAATACAGCTCTTGGGCTCACTCAAGCCCCAGAGCCAAGCCCCTCAAGTCCTCCCTGTTCCTCTCCCAGCAAGGATGCTCCACCCTTCCTCTGACCCTCACTTATACTTCAAGCCCACCAGTAGCCTCTCTTCCACACTTCCCCGCAGATGCCCACTCCCAGCTCTGAGGCCAGAACCAAGAGAAGGACAGGGAGAAGGGAGGATATCCACCACCACCCCCAACTCCCCCAACAAAGATCTTCAAAATGCACCGCCCCCGCCCCATCCTGACCAAGCAACAATGGCCAGTTTCCAAACTCTCCCATATCCCAGATCAACCCTAAATTTCCATAAAGCAGCATGAGAGAAAGGCAGCAGAGGGTCAAGAGTGGCATTATTAGAGCAGGGAGTGTGAGATGAGGCAGTGGGGTAGAGGAGGCAGCTCTGACTGCAAGGCAGGCAAAAGATGAAGTGAGTAGACAGGAAATACCCCACTGACAGGGAGTGGCTGAAAACACTGGACACAATTTAGGGAGACAGAACAAAGGGACAAACACTTGGAAGCAAGAATGATACCAGGGCCAAGAAAAATTAAACATGGCCAAGATGGCTAGAAAATGAACCTGATAAACAGGAAGTGGTGGGACAGACAGGAAGCAGCCAAGGAAAGAGGATCCAGGAAGTGGACCTTCAATAACAACATGGCTACCACAACCAAGAGAGCAAAGAAATTCATAAAACAGGCAGAAAGTGACTCCGGGAAATAGATTATGACAATGAAAGGCAATTCTTCCAGAAAACACAAACATCAAGACCAGTACACACAGGAAGTGGCCGCGATAAATATCTAGGCCCACAATGGAAACTTTATGATTTGGATGACCTGAGACACATAGGAAATGGCTTATTATCAAAGGATAAGACAGCATGAAAAACTAGAGCCAAAACACAAAGAATAAGTCCCTTCCAGTCCAATCTGACACAGTCACCAGAATGGATGCCATGACTGGAGGGGACAGACAGGAAGTGGCCTGTAGATTAGAAAAATGTGACAAAGGAAGTTGGATCATTTGGCAGCAACATGGACAAGAAATTGTTTTGCCCAAGAAGAAATGATGGAGACAGACTGAAAATGGACACAACATAGGGGCTTATTGACCAAAAGCTTTATGAAATCCAGCTTGATGGAGACAGGAGGTGACCAAGAAAGACAGAACGTGGCCATAGGACTGAAAAGAAAGATAAGAAAACAACGACCAATTGCCCTGGACAGAAGGATCTATAGAGTAAGACTTTTGGCAAGGGAAGGCAGGAAGTAATCTTTTCAAGCAACAGATACATCATAGGAGAACAGAAAATGGCAGCCCACCAATGGGAAGTAGCTCACAGACAAGTGACAGCGACCAAAAACAACAGGAAGCAATTCTCGTGGCTCCCACTGGAGGTCAAGGATGAAAGAGGAGCTGCTTTCACTTACGGCTCCCGCGTGGGCTGTCTCCGCAGAGAGGGCAGGGCCAAGCTCCGTCTGCTCACGGTAATCGTCCCCATAGCCATAGGTGTCATCGTAGGGCCCTGCTGGCGGGCCTGTGCCACCCTCCCCATATTCCTCTGTCAGGAACCTGTCGGCTGTGGAGGGGACCTGGAGATCTGTCTGCTCCTTCCCGGGGATGGGGAGGGAGAGGGGTAGATGGGGGCATTAGGGCCGAGAGGAGGTTTTCCCTGGACCCCAGGGTGTGACAACTTCCAGCCCAAAGGATTCTGAAGGGAACAGGGACTGGAGTTTTCCTCCCAAGAAGAGCAAGGGCAGGCGTTGTAGAGACAGCCGGTGGCCATCAGTCGAAGGCCCCAGATGAGGAGGGAGCTCTGAAAACGGGCCCGGTCGGAAGAAATGATGGGTAACAAGAAGGGTGGCCGGAGGGCTGGACACAGAGAGGACAGTCCATGGACATAACATCAGATGAAAGAGTCCAAGGAGCGACCAAAGAAATGGATGGAAAGAGAGGGACAGAGAAAAAGTGACAGCGTTGGACAGAAAGGGACTCCTGGGAACAGAAATATGACAGAAAGTGAAACCATTTGACACCAACAGGGAGAGGAAGTTACTCCAAAATCAAAGAATAATGGCAGGAGACGTGGACCCTGGAGGAACATGGCTGTTCTGAGAGAGACACGCAGACCGATAGGTCTCCAGTGACCAGGAGACAGAAGGCCCTGAATGGAGATGACAAAGAGCCCTCCGGCCAGAGGAGGGGCTTGTTCATCAGGATGACGTGGGGCCAGGGGAGTGGGTCACAGACGCCCACCAACCCAGCCGGGGCGAGGGTGGGGGATGGAGTTACCTCCTCAGGGGGTGGCAAGGGGCTTGACTCCGGGACTCCTTCCTCTTCACCTGGGGCGGGGTCCTGACCCCAGGGGGAAGGCGGGGGGAGAGGAGCGCCGGCACCAGGCGGGAAGGAAGGAGAGAGGTTAGCAGAGAGGGAGACCAAGCAGCACTCGTCCCCCGGGGGGGCCGTGTCCGTCTGCGCTGGGGGGTGGGGGCAATCCCAGATCTTGCAGCCCCTTTGGAGGGGGGACATCTTGGGGAGAGTGAATCTCCCAGGTTTGGGGGCAGAGATCTGGATGCCCCGGCTCTACCTGCCGGTAACGGCTGCCTCTGGTCCTGGGGGGGCCCCGGGCAGTGGGGGGAGCTGCCCGCCGAGCTGCGTGCCGGGAGGGGGGAGGCTGACCCCGGGCTGGGCCGGAACCTCCACCTTGAGAGGGGGGTGCCTGCCCGGCCGCTGACCTCTTGGCAGGCGGGGTAGGCTGTCGGGGAGGGGTCCGACGCCCCCTGGGGGGCGGGGCAGCCCTGTGGTTGGGGCCTGGAGGCCGCTGCAGCAGAGAGACACGGGAGGGGGCAGTGAGGAAAGGCCCATAACCTAAATGCACAATCTCCCTCCTCCCCGCAGGTGGGGAGGAGAGGAAGGCGGCACAGATGTTTGTCAGGGGTGGTGGGGGGAATGTGAGGAGAGAGAGCGTCCCTCAAGTTTACCTGATAATCAGGGGTGGTCCCCGTAGCCGTCACATCGTAATAGGGGGGCTCGTCGTCATAGTAGAGAGACTCAGGGGACTGGGGTTAGGGAAGGGGTGGTGGGAATAGGCGGGAAGCAGGTGGAGGGAGGTGAGGAGGTGGTGTGGGAGTTGGGGATGAAAGGAGGGAGAGAGACAGGGGGTGGGAAAGGGGGGGGGTCCCACACGGGGGACAGAAGCAGACGATTAAGAGATTGACCCGCCAACCTTCAGACCACTGACCCCAGATCATACATGTCACTCTAACTGTCAAGACTCCACCCAGTCTGGACCCTCCCTTCCCTTCCCGACACCTCAGCCCCTTCTCCTGCACCTCCCCTTGCAGAGGGCCAGAAGCAGGACCCCCCCATCCACGCTTGCACAGACCTACTCCACCTCCTACTGCTTCCCCACTTCTCCTCCTGGTCTTACCATTTCAACTTTCTCCCTGTTTCTGTCTCTCCCCTTCTCTGCTCTCCCATCCTCTGTCCCCAAGTGTCACCCCCACCCTCCATGGTCTCCCAATCTCTTAATTCGAGAAAGAGATGGAAAGTCCAAGGACATAGTCCCAGGAAGACTAGCAAAGGAGGAGTCACAGGAGGGGACATGGCTTCCAGCCACGAATTCTTCATAACGACTTTTTATTTTTAAATGAAAATAAAAAGGTTGATGACGGGGGACCGGGAGGAGGGGGGCTGATGGGAATAGAGGGTACAGCTGGGGAGGGGCACACGGAAGGGGAGCACAGGAGCCCCAGATAGGATGGGGAGCTCCTGGGCCTCGGGGGAATTCTCCTGGAGAGATGTGGGGGTGTCTTCCCTCCCTGGGGTGTGCTATAGTTCGGGGTTCTCCCAGCTCCCTCACCTGGCGCTGGGGTTCCTGGTTTTGTGGCCTATGAAGTCTTGGTGGTTGCTGCTTCGGAGATCTCTGGGTTCTGTGAGACTGTTGTCTCTGAGGTCTCTCCCTCCAACCCCCCTCACACTCCAGCTCCTTCTGTTCACAGGATTCATAGGCAGCTTGCACCCCCGGGATGATGGCAAGCTCCTGAATATCACCCTGCAAAGACAAGAGGACGGGACACCCGTGGAGAGAGGCAGAGAGGGCTTCCAAGAGACACAGGGTAGAGTCTGGGACATGGGGTTGGAGGCCAGTCTGAGGTAAGACTATATAGTGGAGAAGGTCATTACCAGACCTCCCAAGTGCACAGTTCTTTTCAGTTTCCAAAGGACCTTCTCATTATAATCACATTGAACCTTAATAAAACCATTGGACAGTTGGACAAGGATCAAAGTCAGTAGGACAAGGATCTTTATGCCAATTTTTCAAGCACATTTCATTCATAAAATTTCCAAGAGACAATGACTGGCCCAAGGTCACTCAAAGTAATAGAATCAGGACTAGAACTCAAGCCTTCCAACTCTAAGTTCAACTCTTGGCCTGCACCCTGCCCAGGTGATCATGCAGGAGCCTGTTCACAAGGGCTTCTGGAGACAGTGGCCCAAACTTAGTTGCTTTGACCTTCCAATGACAGTAACGATGAGAATTCTCAGGATCTCTGGAAATGGGGGGAAGCCAATTCTGATTTCCAATGGCATTTATTTGCGCCCACACGTGGTGCTTAGAGCACCTTGCATTGTATTATATTTGGGGGATACTATCTCAAATCCACAGCAGAACTGGTAACTCCTCGGGATGACAGAGATCTCATATTATTCTCCTGTGTTCCCCTTGGCATTGGGCCAGCAGGTATTCAGGAAACGTTGACTGGCTGGGTGGGTAAATGGACAGCTGGATGGATAGATGGATGGATGAGTGGATAGATGGGTGGGTGGGTGAATGGGGGCTCGAACACTTGACCGAATGGGAGGGTTGATGGATGGTGAATGAGTGAATGTATGTGTGGGTGGGTTGGTGAGTAGATAAATGGGAGGTACAGAGTAGGTAGAAACAGTATGTAGGTAGATGGATAGAAATGAAGAAATGGTAGGGTGGAGAGTGGGGTGGCTAAACGGGTTGCTGTATGCATGCATGTAACGTTCTATGCATGAGTAGACAGGGTGGGTGAGTGAATACATGGATGGATGGGTTAAAGAGGATGGATAGGTGGAAGGATAGATGAGTAGATGGGTGGTTTAAAGGAGGGAGTGGCTGAACAGGGGAATATGGGCAGGTGGGAGGATACAAGCCCGAATGCTTGAGTAGGTGGGTAAGTGTGTAAATGGATGGGTGGATGAATGGATGGGTGGATGCATCAGTTGAAGGGATGGATGGGTGGCTGGACTAATGCAAACCGAGTTACAGAATAAGTGACTGTGGACAATCCTGCCATGTAAGTGGGCACCTAATTCTCCTACAGAAAAAAAAAAATAGCCCTTGAAGAAAGGAAATGGAAATATAAATTTATGAAAGGAAAAGTGAAGGGTCAGGACATAGGAAGACAAAGTACTGAGGTCAGAAGGGGAACGGACATAAGATATAGAACCAGAAGTGACTTCTCTCTCTGGTTGCTCTGGTTACCTCGAAGACTTCCTCATCCAGGATGCGAGCACCAAAGATGATCACACCATGGGTATCCAATACCGGACGAGCACTTCGGGGCAGGGGCCGGGTGACTCGCTTCTTGCAATCAATTATGAGGGTGACAGACTGGCCCTTCACAGCCACAGCCACACGGTGCCACCTGGTTGTGGGGACAGAGTGGGGGAAGGTTCGAGTGACTGACTAAAGGGAAAGTCGAGAGAGCTGGGGACCCATTGATGGGAGGGTTGACAAGCTAATCACAGTAGCTACCACGTACTAAGCGCTCACAATACACCAGGCATCATGAGCTCGCTTTCTCATTTGATGCTCACAGTTCTATTATCCCTATTTTTCAGACATAGAAACCAAGGCTCAAAAAAGTCAAGTACCTTGCCCAAGGTACAAGCTAGTCCTACATGCAAGGATTTAAATTCTAAAACCCGAACTCTGGGCTAGACGTGACTGGGCAGAAGTTTGGGCAGTGGGTAAGTGAGTGGTGGCCCAAAGGGTCGGCAGTGTTTCCTATATTGGGGGGGGGGGATCTGGGGGCAGGGGCTGGAGGGGAGCCCCTGAAAGGGTAGGCCAGACAGGCCAGAGGAGCAAACTGACTTACTTGCCATCTGCTAGGCTGAGGCCTCGGAAGACGGGCTGAGCTGGGGGTTGAGGCCGTCCAGTCTGGTCCTCATACAGGAAGCGGACAGGTTGGCCAAGCTCCAGGCCCAGCTGTCGGACGCCCTGGGCACTATAGAGAGTCAGGAGGGGAGCCTGGAGGCCAGGGCGCGTCCGGACGGTAGTCAGTAGAGAAAAGTCTTTGGGAAAGCCTCCTGGTACCGAGAGAGTCACACACACAGGTGGAGTGAGAGGCAAAAGGGCGCCATTAACCCCTTCCCTTCTGATATCTGATCCCAGACCCCACCTGTGACCTCCCCCAGCTCTCCCTCCTCTGGCACGTCACCCATACCTGGGAAGAGCTGGCGGGTAGGTGCACTGAGCTGAGCAGGTCGGGACACTCGGTAAGCCACATCAGCTGGACAGATGCCTCTAGCCCTCCGGACACCGTCAGGGAGGGAAGGGAACCTCAGGGCCCGAAGCACATCCACAGGGGCTGCACCTGGGAGAGTCCATGAGGGTGAGAGGAAGGGCCACGCTCTCAGGAGGGCTCACACAGGGGACATTTGGGGTCTAGAGCTCAGCTTCCTGGGACTCACACTCCCTGGAAGATAAAAGTCTCCGGTACTTGCTCCTGAGTGGGACCTGAATGGATGGGAAACGAAAGTCACCTGGAAAGGGGCAGCGCTGAGCCTGTGTTCAGCTCCGTGCCCACCACTTCCCCCTCCTCCCAGCCTCTGTCTCCCTCACTCCCTCCCTATCTCCGTCTTTCAGCCTATGAATCTCTCTCTATTCTTTCTTAATCTCTCTCTCAACTCTCCGCCTACCTCCCCTTGGCTCTGGCTCTGTCGCTCTTTCTCTGTCTCTATATCTGTTGGTCTCTCTCTCTCTCTCCCTGGCTCTTCTGTCTTCCTCCGTTTCCCTCCCACTCTACCCATCTTTTCCTTTCTCCCTCTTCCTCCCTTTCCGTATCTCTTGGTCTCTGGGTCTCTGGCCTCGGTCCCAGTCCTGTGTCTCCAGCGTAAACAACATCTGGGCAAACAATCACCCTGGGCACGGGAGGTGCAGGCGGGCCACCAGGGAGGGAGCAGAGAGACAGCTCCATGGGGAGGAGGCTGCAAGCTGCTGCAGTTCCCAGGTTTGGGGAGGTGGGGACAACTCTGACCATTCAGTGGAAGGAGATACAAGAAATAGTCACCCCAGGAGCCAGTGCCCCTGGCTTGGGAGATGGGCTGGGGGCGGGGGCGGGTGGGGAGCCTGAAGCTGCCACGTGGACCCGGAGCAGGTCCAGGGCCCAGAGCCACACATCTGTGGATCCCATCAGAGTCCTTTGCCCAAAACCCGGGCAAGCTCCCCACACCTGGAACTTCGACCCTGCCCCACCACCCCCACCAACCGCGATCCAGAGATTCAAGACACAGGCCCATCATCCCAGTCCACCTAGAACTCAGCTTCCGAGAGCTCAAACTCCCGAGAAGACAGAGGTCGCCTTTTCCTCACTTGCTCCCCAAGATACACACTTCTCACACCATCGGCTCCAGGTTGGAAAAATCCCAAAGAAAGTTTCCAGCAAAAATTTCATAGAAGTGTGGGGCAGGGCAGGGGCCAGAGTGATCAGGAGAGCAGAGCTGGGTGGGGTGGGTGAGGTGGGGCGGGCAGGCAGAGAAAAGGCCCTTTGAGTCCAGAAGCCGGGAAACCACGGCCTTGCCCCCTCCCACCCCCCTGCCCTAGCCTGGCCCCCGCGTGTGGCAGCTCCGCAAACACCAACACACAAGGGCCGCTTTGAGAAATGAAGGGTAAGTGAGACAGAGACACAGAGACTCACAGAGACCCCAGGCCAAGGAGACCTCAGAGGCCCCCACCCTCCACCAAACCCCAGGAGAGTACGGTTCCATCCCACAGACAATCTACCCACAGGTCTGCCCACCCATCGTCCCACCTCAAGCTACGTACGTGCCCCACTGTCTCTGGCCTCAATCTGCCCCAGTCTCCCCACTGGTGGCCCCATCACCCCCACCACTCTACCTCTGGCCCCCAAAACACCCCATTCTGTACTCTGATGAATTCCACACTAACCCATTTCCCTCTAGAGTCCCACCTGTACCCCCTCAGCCCCCAATTAAGAGACAGCCATCTCAGCCATCTCAGCCACTTCCTTGCCTCCATGTTAAAGGATCCCTTTTCTCCCTAAACAAAGTCTACAGATATCCCATACTTCAATTTTCTGTCCCTGAGCTGTATGCTCCTCCTATCTTGAAAGTTCTTCCTTCTGTAATCTAATCTAAATCCTTTATGCTGCTTTTCTGACCATCTTCTCTCCAGAGCAGAAAAGAAATGAATAATCAAGTTATATGCAAATCAGCCTCCAGTGTTTCGGGGAGGGGGGGGCGGGTGGCGCTTGCTCCAGCCTGCTTAGTACCCAGGTACTCCCAGCCTCCTCCTCTCCGACATCAAACCCCCTTTCCTAGGAGTCTGGACTTCTGGATCCTGGGAAAAAGAAGGAAAAGATTGGGATTGTGGATGCCAGGGTCCCAGGGGAGCCCGTCTGGCCAGAGGGGGAGGGGCGGGGCAGGAATGCAAAGAGTTGGCTCCTGCCTCAGACACCTGATCCTGGCCTGTCCAGCGGCCGTCCTGTTGGCAGCCAGCCCCAGCGCTCCCCAGAGCCAGCTGCGTGGCAGCATCGAGGGCACAGGGAGGGGAAAGGGGATCCTATCGGGGAAGGGGATCCTGTCCGGAGAGCTAATGGGACAAATAGTCCAGGTATCCCTTCTTCCCCTACTTACGAGGCTCTGCTCTGACTCAAGGATGCTCCCCCTCTCACCCAGAGATACAGACAGAAAGACAGAAGACAGGCACGCACCTCTCAACCATCAAAACTGGCATCTACCCCCGACTCCAGTACCAGGGACCACACTGGCCCTCTGGAGGACCCCAGCATCCAGCCCCACTCACAGCCCTAGGGTGATCTTGCGCCATTCATTTCACCCTCCCCCAGTCACTTCAAGGAGGGATAGAGATCCCCACTCCGGCTCCAAGGAACCCAGGTGTCCTGCCCTCCAGCCTGGACCCTTGACACCCCCCCCCCCAAAACCCATTCTCGAATCCAAAGCTCCCCCACTTCCCCAGGCATCAGCTGTCCCCTGTCCGGGGGTATGCGGAGCTGCAACCTGAGTCCCATGACCCAGGCATTGGGACTCCCCTTACCTGCCCAAGCCGGGATCGCGCTCAGCACCAGCAACAGCGGTACCATCAGGAGGAGGCGACGGCAGCGGCTGCACCGCTCCATGGCTGGCGCCCGGAACCGAGGTCCCAGGGACCAGGGGCCGCCGGAGGCGCTGGACTCCCCAAGGCTGGCAGGAGAGAGCGAGCAGGCGCGCACGCCGGGGTCCCGGCGTCCCGGGGAAGTCAGAGGCTGCCGGCTGGGGACAGCTCTCAGTGACTCAGCTCCATGCAGCGAGGCGCCGTCGGGGCTCCGGCGCTGCTCCCTCCTCGGTGGCCGCCGCTCGTGTGTGTCCCCGGCCACCCCGGCCGTCCAGAGCCCCCACCCCTCTCCCGCCCCCGGCCCAGCCCCCGCCTCCAGCCGCCCGCCCACAGCCACGGAGGGAAACCCCACCCCCGATCTCCACCTGGTTGGGGGGGGCGCGCCGAATAGGAACCCTCCCTCTGAACCTAGGACTGCTCTCTTCTGCTTCTCCCAGGGACTCAATGGTCTGTACCTTAGGATTCTCTTTTAAGGAACCCCAATATCTCTTCCCCAGTTTTTCTTTATGGGGGACCCAGACGTCCAGTTACAACACCCCTCCCCCGTTCCTCCCCCTTGGGGGCCCAGAGCCCCCTTTCAGCAGAGTCCGGGGCGGGATTTAGGGCACAGTGGGAGGAGAGAGGCGGGCCTGAGGGTCGCTACCTCCCCTCACCCCATCGGGTCTCCATAATTATTTCCCCTCTGCTCGGCCCGCCCGCTGTAATTACAGAGCCCTGCCCGGGGCGGGGTATTTATAGACACGGCTATAGATAGCGACTGGGGACCTGCAACCCGACGGCCGCGGGGAGCGAGGGGGAGAGGGGCCAGGCGGGAGGGCGGTTCGAGGGGAGGCCAGAGACTGGAGAGACCCACACCCAGGCTAATCAGGTGCCGGGAGTGGCAATGGGACGACGTGAGGGCGCCCCGGAGCCCAGGTGGAAAGGCGCCCCGTGGAGAGGCGGGAGCGGCCGCCGACGCTGGCTGGCAAAGTCCGGGAAACGGGGTCACTCGGGGACGGGGCCGCCCCCAGGCGGGCAACGCCGGAGGAGGCCGCGGCGCCCGGCGCCCAGGGCGCCCCCACGAGCGGGCACGGCGCCGGGTCTGCCCGGAGCTCGCGGCGCGGCCGGAGGGAAGCCCGGAGCGAGCCGAGGCGCCGCCGCCCGCTGGCGCTGGGAGGGCGCCCGCGAACAAGGCGCCTTTGAGAGTCGGCCGCCCCTCCTCTCCGGCCGGCCCCGCCCCCAGCCTGGCACACCCTCTCCCCCCCTCCGCGACAAAGCGCGCCTTGTGTCCCCCACCCTGCGCCCGCCTCCCAGGCCCCAGGGAACTTCTGCGGCGGCGTCCAGGGAGCCGGTCCGGAGCTCCCGACCGGATACCCTCCCACACGCGGCCCGGTGCGGCGCTACCCCACCACCCCCAATAGTCACCTCAGTCCAGAAAACAGCGATTTTAATTTGAAAGCGATTTTATGTGAGTGAAAGACAGGGAAGGACCCCGGAGAGAAGAGCCGCAGGGCAAAAATCATGCAGCCCCAGCACCCCATCTCTGCAGGCGGGCCATCTCCCCTCAATTCTTCCCCAGCCTACACGGTGCGTGCCCGGGGGCTGGGGGCAGAGCTGGGAAGGGAAGGGCCTGAGGACTACTCACCAAGCCCCTGCCCTGCCCTTACGGCCCAAGCCCCTTCCCCAAAATAGACAGGAAGAGTAGCAGGAGGGGGTTGGGAAGGCCAGTGCTGAAGAGCCCCACAGACCATCTCAGGGCCCTGCCTTTCCCAAACACCACCTCCACCACTGGCATTTCTTAGTCAACCTGGGAAAGTACAGTACTTCTTTGAGTCTAACTGCAAGTCTCTATCCGCAGAGGAAATTAAAAATAGCAGATGGATTCCTACATCACCGCCTGCCCCTTAACCACCACCACCTTTTTCTTTTTCAGTCTGACTGCAGGAGGTGAAGTGAGAGGGGACTCTGGACAGGAGACAGCAACAGGACCCCTCCTTCTTCCAGAGAAGCCCCCATCTGCTGGGCTTGGTTGGAGGAAGGGCTGTCAGAGCCTTACTCCCATGTCCATCCATTTGGGGGGCCTGCCCCCCAATATTCATCTCTGCCGGAGTTCCCATTTCCACGCTTCAGATGGGAGGCTAAGTGAGGCAAGACGAGAAGGAAGCAAGGTCTTGAGAGCAAGGCCAGTGCTCTGTGCTGGGGGAAGGAGAGGCTGTTCCAGGCCAGGGAGGAGAAAGCCTCCCAGATCATGGCAGAGCCAGACAAATTCAGAGACTCAAGGCCACTGAAGGGAGAGGTCCAGCCCTCGAAGTGGTCCAGGGGCCCCTCTGACTTGGGATATCAAGCAAACCCTTGGAGGGTTTAGGGATCCCCCCTTGGAGGTCTCGGTTCTGCCCTGTGCTCCTCACCCCACCAAGATTCTAGGAACATGGTCCCTCCCCATCCTGCCCCAAGGCTCAGAGTCCCTTGCCGATGGGCCCTCCTCAAGTGTGAGGAACACCACATCTGGGTGTGGGCTCAGGCCAGCTGGTGGGGAGCCTCAAGCATCTCCATGAGGAAGGTGTCAATGGGGGTGTCACCAATGAGCTTGAAGAAAAACAGATGTTCTAGACACTTAAGGCCTATGGACCTGAGAGCAGGAAGACGCAGCAGCAGCTTGGCAAACCTGAGGAGAGGATGGGAGACTCAGAGCTAGAGCCATGTGGGCCCTAAACACACCCTCATGGCACCCCTCCCACCCCAGCGGGAGCCTTGGTTCCGTAGCTCCTCAGACACACGGTGCCCTCTCACCGGCCCTGCTGCTCAGGGTACTTCTGTTTGCAGTATGTCTCCAGGGACGCATACACTTTCTCCCGCAGGACCTCTACTTCGCTGGGGTTGGAGAGGCCCTTGGCATCTGGGATGGCAGGGAAGAGAGGAGGAAGAGGAAGGAGGACAAATCAAATCAGGACAAACGTGAAGATGTGGCCCACATGATGTCCATTTTGGGCCCCACCTACACGCCCTTCACCAGATGCCTGGCCAGGGAAGCAGGGCACCGTGGGTTTGTCAAACGGGGTGGGAAAGGGAATGTTATCAGTGGACGTGGGTTCTTCTTGGTCAGCTGGGAGATATCTAGGTTGAGGGGGATAGCTGGGAAACTTAGGAGTCTCCGAAGAAGAGGAGGCTCCAAGGCTGCCTTGGTCTTGAGAGACGGGGGTAATCCTCCTCTTACCTGGATTGAACAGAATGATTGCCCTCAGGCAGCCAAGTTCTGTCTTGTCCATCCTCATGTCACGCATTTTGGACACTAGCTCTGTCAGCACCCTGGAGAGGGACCTGCAGGTCACTCAAAGGTCACAGCTCAGCCAGCCTTGGACACGGACCAGCCTATAGCCCCACCCCCTCGACCGACAGGCCAGCCCAGCCAAGGGCCACTGACCGATCAAAGATGGCTCCCACGCCTGCGGAATGGGCTGAGTTGCGGTGCACGTGAAGACCTGTGGCGAGAAGGATGCCATCTCGGACATCAATGGATCGGTGAGAGAAGGAGGCAATGAGGAGCTCGTTCCAGCCTGGGAGTTGGCGGGGGAGACAGCAAGGGTCAGGAGCCAGGGATCAGGCCATGGGATTGAACGCACGTGGGGGAAGAGAAGAAGAGGTGGGGAGGTCAATGAGATTGGCTCCCTGAGTACACAAGGTAAGGCCGCTGGGGTCTCTGAACAGGAGGTCCAAGAGGGGTCAAATGACAAGAGGTCCAAGGGTTCCAAGGTCACTGACCTGCCCGTAGCAATATGACCTGGTCATCCAGAGGCAAGGAGGAAAAGTGTGGGATCCTCTTTGCCCACTCAACAAGGGTGAAGAGCTGTTTGTCAGCTGCCTGGCAGATGTTAGTCACGGGGTCATTTGGCTGCAGGGGAGGAGGGGTGAGAGTTATGGAAGGTTTGGAAGCACATTGGGAGCCCTACCCCCACCCCCGCAAGAGGCTTTTGACACCCCCTCCTTATTTGGAGTCTCTCTTCAAACCCCATCGGAACCAGTTTCTCCTCTTCTGGCACTCAAGAAAACAATTATGAATTTGGGGCTTGCCTGCAGTTCTGCACATAGGCTGTTCTGGGAGTGGGAACAGAGGATACTATCATGCCCACCTCAGATGTCTGAGGGACCTTGTTTGGCAACACCTCCAGTCCCCAGCAGTGTTGGGTGGGTTGTGAGGGGAAGAAGAGGGAGGGGAATACAGAACAGTCCTAGACTCCCACCTCCCCACCCCCATCAGGAAGAAGAGTAGATTGACCCCAGCACTCACGCTGCTGCCGCTACCCCCGGTTCCCCCGGGACCCTCAACGCCCTGGTCACTCTTCTGCTCCACAGCAAGCTCTGCCTCCAGGATCCTGTCCACGGGCATCTCCTCGGGGGCTCCCCCAGCCCCCTCCCCATCCCCGTCCTTGTCCTTCCCCCGCTGACGCTCCTCCTGTACCGCTGCGGAAGGAGGATGGAGAAAAAAGTGGAAAGTCAGCAGCCAGCCATGAGAAGATTCCAAAATGTCTTTAGGGCCTTATCAGGGTCTCCTGGCCCTTAGAAGATATTTATAGAAATTGGGGAAGTCACTTGAAACCATGGCAGACTTGTGGCAGTTTAGAAGCAGGAATTATACAAGAATAGATAAGTAAACCAAGAAGGAGAAATAAAAGGGTAGGTAAAGGAATTATGGAGAAAGCAAACAGTTAAACTGAGGGCCTACTATATACTAAGAAATGTGCCAAGCACACGTTAACATTCACTCAAGTCTTATAATGACCCTGTGAGCTCTTGACCCCTTTTTTAAAGATTACGATTTTGGGGCAGTTCGTTAAACAGCTTGCCGAAGTTCACACGATACACGGCAAGTCATTCGTCTAAATCTGAGTGAGCCTGACTGTAAATCTGGTGCTCTTCTGACTCAACAAAAAGGCAGCAAAAGGAGCACTGGCCTGGGTTTTCAAAGATGTGGGTTCTGATCCCCCTCTTTGGTTGCATGACCTTTAGAGAGCCAGGCTTCAGGCTCATTTTCTCTAAAATGAGGGACGTAACCAAGATATACTCCCTAGAGTATCTCTTTCAGAATTTCAGAATCACACTTAAGAAGATAAAATAGAGATAAAAAAAAGAAGGAAAGCAGCTCTGAGGTCTTCAGTAAAGTCTATAGCTTAAGAGAGTAGAGTCCCAGAGTTTGGAGGAGAGAACACAGATAACAGGGAGATGGAGACCAGAGTGGAAGCACTGGGTCAAAGTGAGGAAGAACTATTCAGGTTTGAGAAAAGGAGCCAGAGAAAACCATCATGGGGAAGGAAAAGTTATCCTACCCTAGCATCAGACCAGGGAGGAGTCAGAGGTGCAGGCCACAGAGGCAGAACCATTAAGAAGGAAACTCAAGAGACCAGATCAAGGTACCAGGGAGGAGGGCTGATGAGCAGGGGAGAGAGAAATCAAATATCGCCCTCTGGAGGAGAGAGAGGAGGCCGGCCTTCCTGAGAGGTACCGTCCTTGCATACTTCCCTCCCGCTCCTCCCTCTCCTCCCACAGGGTAGACTGGGAGGCCTGGGTGGGGCCGGCCCTTACCCTCTCTCTTCATGCCAGTGGCCAGGCACTTCTGATAGCGGCAGTACTGACAGCGGTTCCGCTGGCGCTTGTCCACCGTGCAGTCCTTGTTGTCCCGGCACGAGTAGGTCAGGTCCTTACGGATGGTGCGCTTGAAGAAGCCTTTGCAGCCCTCACAGCTGTAAACCCCGTAGTGTTTGCCTGTGAGAGGAGAGGAAGAGCAGTAAGACTGCACAGAGACCCTGAACCACTAGGACTCTTGCCCACCTTCCCCCACCCCCATCAAATTTAGTTGAAGTTGCTCTGTGTTTGCCAAAGAGAGACGGGGAACCAGGATATGACGGATGATCCAGTCCCACTCTTCTCATGTTCGGAAACCCTACACCAGCCCCCTCCGCCCTCTGACCAGCCCCTCACCCCAAATCTGAGCCACAGGTTCCTCAACTCATCAGGTCTCCCTCAGCTCACTTGCTCTAACGAAACCTCATGAGCCCCTGGGAATCCCACAGATGATGGTAAATGGTACACACTCTCCCTTCCTCCCTGTTGGTCCTCTGAGCCCCATACCTGAGCTTCGGTCCCCGCAGATTGCACAAAGCCGTTTGCCAGCCCCAGGGCCACCTGGAGGGGGTGGACAGTGCAGGCCCCGGACCCCTAAGACTGGTGGCTTCACATCTTCAGGGGGGCCAGACCCACCCCCAGGGAGCGACACTGTTGAGTTAATCTGGGATGGGGGAAATAGGGAAGTCACAGGAAGACTCATTGGGAAGGATAATCTCTCAGAGGGGAGGGACATCATTCCCTACCACTAGGCAGGGCCCTGCATTGCACGTTACAAAGGACATTATTTACACTGCAGTGCCTGGGAAGGGCCACCCCTGAAGCACAACCCCAGAGAGCAGACATAAAGGTCCCCCTGAAATTGTACAAGACAGTGGCCCTGAAAGGGTTTGTATCTCAGAAGAGCAGATGGGACCAAAGGGGCAAAAAAATCACTGATAAATGAAAGGGACATCAAGAACAGGTGGGTTCTTTAACAGGGTTGGGGAGGAGGTGTGCACTGAAAGCTCAGTCACCTCAGAAAGGGCCAGGGGTCTGGAAGGTCAGTGGGTCATGGGGAAGTTCACACAAGGATCTGGGGTCACAAGGAAAACAAGGAAATGAAAGTGAAGAGGCAGTAAGTGGGTCACAACCTCTCACCTGGGGACTGCTGACAGGCCCGGAGAATCCTGGGGGAGCTGGAGGGGGCAGACCAGGGGACCCCATGGAAGAGCTGATGACTGGGAAGGGGGAGCCCAGTGGCGGGGGTGGCATCGGGGGTGGGGCCCCAGAACCACCAAGGGATGCAGCTGCTGAAGGGGGTAGGGGTGGCCCCGGAGGAGAAGGGGGAGAGGCCCCCTGGGGAAGGGGATTTGGAGAAGAACTGTCTGGGCTTCGGGAGTCTGGGGAGGGGTACACACAGGCACAGACACACAGAGACAGGAGAGACAAAAAGAGAAAATGAGTCTTCGATCATCCAACCGGAGACTTTAATTCTCTCTCTGATTCCCCACCCCCCCCACCCCACCCCACCGCTTCCCAAGTCCAAGGCACCTTGCTGTCAAACAACAGCTTAACTCCTAATAGCGGTGAGCAGAGGGTGTTGACAAAGGAGAGGATTGTTGAGGTGAGGCAAATTCCAAGCAATGCATTTGGTCACCCCAAGCCAGACGCATCTCGTGTGGGTGGGGCAGCACGTGGGGCGAACCAGTCAGCCCCTCCATTCCCAGCTTGAAGCCAGAATGTGCACGGGAAAGAGCGGAAGAGACCCCTCCGAGGACGCAGGATTCGCCTTCAAAGGTCCACACTCCTCAATCCCGAGAACGATTGCCCCACGCCTGCGACCTCCGGAGTGCAGGGCCTCAAGCGGTCGCCGCTAGGAGGGCGGAAGCTCCCCCTCCCCGCCCCGCCCCGGGGGGAGGGCACTAAGGCCCTCGGGAGGGAGAGAACGCGTGTTTACAAACAAGGGGGCGGGAGCGCCTGGGAAAGAGCACCAGGGGAGGGGGGGAAGGGGTTGCTGATAGCGCGGTCACTGGCTCGCCAGTCCGTCCGCTAGGTCACTCACCCCGCCCGCTGTCGCCCATCCCGTCCCGTCCAGCCTCCCCCGGCTCCGGCACCGGGGTTTGTTGTTCTCCGGCTGCCGCCGCCGCCGCCGCCGCTGCGGGATCCAGCCAGGGCCGTCGCCGCCGCCACCGGGACGCGACCCCACAATGCATTTCTTTTCGCACCCCCACCGGCCCACACTGCCCTGCGGCATGCCGCTGGGGGAGGAAGGGCGGGCGAGCAGCCCAAGACATGATTCCTGGCTGAGTGTAGGGATACCGAAGAGGTACCAGGGATTCCCAAGAATTGATCGGGGGACTAGCTGAGCACGAGGAAGCCGCAGAGAAAAAGACTCTGGCCTTAACCGGGTCGAATTAAGCGCTTCGCTCTGCTCTGTACCAAAATGACAGCGCCGATGTGGCAGCCATCTTGGTATAGGCGGGAAGTCTCCGCGCTAGTTCCCGCCCCCTCGTCTAGTTGGAAACGGAGGAGGCCGTCTCCTCCCGCATGTTAGCCCGCCTCGCCCAGCATCCCCTCAAATAACCTCCACACCCGCGCATGCGCGCCAGGGCGGGACGGCTTCACAGCTACCCGAGTGTGGCCATATTGGTAAAGGTACTGGGACCGAGGTAGAAGGAAACTCCCTGTTCTCGCGCGAGCTAGAGGCGGGACTGCCACGTCCGAGCAAACCGGGAAAGGAAAGGACCCCGGAGCAGGTGAGAATTCCCTGCTTTTCCCTACCGTCCTTTCCAGGCCTTTTTCCTCACCTAGTGGGTCATAGAGACGAGGGCCCAGAGAGTCCACATAGTGGAGGATCAAAGCCTAGAGCGGTGGCCCGGGGGCCCTGCATCAGGGAAGGGGTTCGGGATAAAGAAAACGAATCTTGGGAACAGCGTGGGTGGGGACAGAATGGAATAGGAGAGCGGCCCATAAAAGTGGACGGAGGGCGCAAACGGAGTAAAGCGGACCCCGCATAGGTATAGAGTTGAGGGTCAAGTGGAGTCACTATCTCTGTCCCTGTGGTCAGCGTGATGGCCAGAGGCCTGGGGGCCCCCCACTGGGTGGCCGTGGGACTGCTGATCTGGGCGGCCTTGGGGCTGCTAGTGGCCGGACACGGGGGTCATGGCAACCTGTACGAAGACCTGCACGAGGACTTACATGGCCACAGCCACAGGCACTCACATGAGGATTTCCACCATGGACACAGCCATGCCCATGGCCATGGCCACACTCACGAGAGCATCTGGCATGGGCATACCCACGGTCACGACCATGGACATTCACATGAGGATTTGCACCATGGCCATAGTCATGGCCACTCCCATGAGAACCTCTACCACCAAGGACATGGACATGACCATGAGCACAGCCGTGGAAGCCATGGAGAGTCTGGGGCTCCAGTCATCAAGCAGGACTTGGACACTGTCACTCTCTGGGCCTATGTGAGTCCCACGGGGATGGGGCAGAGGGGGGCTGGTTTGGGATTGTTGGGAAACCCCACACCGCATAAGCCCTGACTCTCCCTCACCAGGCATTGGGGGCCACAGTGCTGATCTCTGCAGCTCCATTTTTCGTCCTCTTCCTTATCCCCGTGGAGTCAAACTCCCCTCGGCACCGCTCTCTGCTCCAGATCTTGCTGAGTTTTGCTTCAGGTGGGCTCTTGGGAGATGCCTTCCTGCACCTCATCCCTCATGCTCTGGGTAAGTGATCTCTAGCTTCTACCTCAAATATTAACTAATTTTACTGTCTGGACAGGAGGGTTCTTTTCCCTTGACCTTCCATTAGTCCTGCAAAAACACACCCCTTGGGTGGGGTTTTTCCTCATCTGGCCTTTTCTCCCTCTTCCTCCAGAACCTCATTCTCACCACCCTCAGGAGCAGCCTGGACATGGACATTCTCACAGTGGTGAGGAAGGGGCAGGTGGAGACATGGGTTGGGGTGCTGGGGAAGGTCTGTTCCTCAGTATTCATCTCCTGTGCTTGGGGAGGAAGAGTCTGGAATCCACATCTGCCTTAATGTCTCAATGCGTCCATTCCCAGGCCAGGGGCCCATTCTGTCTGTGGGACTGTGGGTCCTCAGTGGAATTGTCGCCTTTCTTGTGGTGGAGAAATTTGTGAGACATGTGAAAGGAGGACATGGACACAGTCATGGACATGGACATGCTCACAGTCACACACATGGAAGTCACAGACATGGAAGACAGGGTGAGCCCAGGAACAACTTTGCTGAAAGCCATCTTGTCTAACTGAATCCCCTCATTTTATGGTTCTTAGGTGGGAGGAGACTACTCTTGTAAGGACATATTGGCAGATCTCTGTTCTCCATTGTTATGAACTACTTTCTTCCCTCAGAGCGTCCTTCAAAGGAGAAGCAGAGCTCAGAGGAAGAAGAAAAGGAAGCAGGGGGGTCAAGGAAGAGGAGAGGAGGGAGCACAAGAACCAAAGATGGGCCAGTAAGACCTCAGAATTCTGAAGAGGAAAAGGCAGGTTCAGGTGAGGGCCAGGGTTGTGTACGCTTGAGCAAGGGGCATCATCGGGAATCATGTGAAACAGCTCTGTGGGTGATGGCAGGTGGCTGGGAAATACTGGGGCTGGATGTGAAGTGGTCTCTGGGGGAGATCTGATAATGGCTGATCAGATCTGGGACTAGGAGTAATGAATGCCTCTGTTTTCATCTTCCTTTTTTCCTATACAAGACCTGCGTGTGTCAGGGTACCTGAATCTGGCTGCTGACCTGGCACACAACTTCACGGATGGTCTGGCCATTGGTGCTTCATTTCGAGGGGGTCGGGGGCTGGGGATCCTGACCACGATGACTGTTCTGCTACATGAAGTGCCCCATGAAGTCGGGGACTTTGCCATCTTGGTTCAGTCTGGCTGCAGCAAAAAGCAGGTTGGTGATAGTGTGCACCAAACATGGTTGCCCCAAGCCCTTTACCCCCTGCTCACCCACCCCAAACCCAGACTGCCACCCATTAGTTCCAAACAAGTTGCACTACAGGCATACCTCATTTTATTGCGCTTCTTTATTGCACTTAGCAGATATTTCATTTTTTACAAATTTGTAGCAACCCTTTTTTGAGCATGTCTATTGATACTATTTTTCCAGCAGCATTTGTTTACTTCACGTCTCTGTGTCACAGTTTGGTAATTCTCGCAACACTTCAAACTTTTTCATTATTGTTATATTTGTTATGTTGATGTGTGATCAGTGATCTTTGATGTTACTATATAGCAAAAAGATTCCAACTCGCTGAAGGCTCAGACGATAGCTTTCTGTTTTTTATTGGTAGAGTATTTTTTAACTGGGGTTTTCTGGGAAACCAGAAAATTCATGTGACTTGCTTTATTGAGATTGCCTGGGACTAAACTCACAGTATCTCCGAGGTATGCCTGTATAGTTGACAACAAATCCTCTAGAAATGAGGGGGAAGAAGTTCTGATTCTTTGTCTTCCTCAGTAGTTCTTGAACTGTGATCCTTAAGCCATCTGAATGGCTTATGGGGGTCTTTCACACCATGCCTCCCACCCTGACCTATTGACTCAGAAGGTCTGTGGAAAGGACCTCTTTGATATCTAAGAGTTTTCAGAAAATGTCTATTCTAGGTCCCCCTCTTTTTGCCTTACTCTTTAGTTTCCAAAGACATATAACCTATCCGTGTACACTTATACCCTTCCAGCTGTGTCTAAATCACTGATAACCTTTAGACGTTGCTAAGTGCCTCTCTCTCTCTCTTTTCTGCCCACCAGGCGATGCGTCTACAACTACTGACGGCAGTAGGAGCACTAGCAGGCACAGCCTGTGCCCTTCTAACTGAAGGAGGGGCAGTGGGCAGTGAAGTTGCAGGTGGTACAGGTCCTGGCTGGGTTCTGCCATTCACTGCAGGTGGCTTTATCTACGTAGCAACGGTATCAGTGTTGCCTGAGCTGTTGAGGGAGGCATCACCACTGCAGTCGCTTCTGGAGGTGCTGGGGCTGCTGGGGGGAGTTGTCATGATGGTGCTGATTGCCCACCTCGAGTGAGAGGTGAGGTCAGCCAGCCCTAGCCTCTAAGCCCTCCAGGTCAGGGGTCTGTGGAGGCTGGGGGCCCTGGCCTGGGATATCTGCCAAAGGAGGGGGTTGTATCCTAGGGAAGGGGTAACTTGGGCTTGAAGGCTGTCAAGATTTGGCAGTCATATAGGGACCGCAAAGGTGAGAATGACAGCCAGAGGGACCATCGTGTTGGCATGTGCTGACCATGTTGTTGGGTTTGGGGGCTAGGTGGGGCCATGAAGAAGGCTGGAAGAGAGGAGTCAGGGCAGCCTACCCTGTGTCCCCCACCCCACCTGTTTGAAGAGGACCAAGCTGCCACCCACTGGCTTCTCTGGGGTCCGCCTCCCTCTCTCAGCTGTTGGTGGAAGCTTCAGGGAAGACCAAAGCCTTAGGCAAAGGGGGTAGCAGAAGTCAGGGATAAAGGTCAATCGTGTCCTGATTTGGGAGTGATTGGGGGGGAGGGGGGCTATTTGCTAATCTCATGGCCTGATTTTTTTTGTTTCTATTCTTTTATATCACTGTTTGAATGGAGGAGGAGGGGTGGTGACGGGAAAATAAAATCCTCGGATATTCCACTCCACGCGCAGTCTTTGTCTTTTTGGGGGGAATGGGGCCCCCCTTCCCCGCCCCCGCTCTCCAGGCCCCCAAGTGATGGTGGCTGGCCACGCCCCCGCGGTTGGAGGTCGGCCTGCGCCGGTGGCCGCTGGCGGCCTAAGCTGCCGGGGCTTCGATTGGCCCGGCTTTGCTCTCGCCCCGCCCCTCCTCCGCTCGGATTGGCTCATGGCTGGGGACCCGCCCACGCACCGCCCGCCATGGCGTCTCAGCTCCGGCTCCGCTCTTCGCTGGCCCTGGTCACAGGTTGAGGGGGGGTCCTCTACCAGGCGGGTTGGGGTGCCAGAGTGACTTTGGGGCCGCGCCCTCTGACTGTAAAGTCTCTGTGACCCCTGGTCCGAATTTTACTAACTTTGCGCCCTGTTGACCTCTGACCCCTGCCCACTCCTCCTTCCACCCCCCCGCGTGTTCTCTCCCACCTCAGGTGCGGGTGGCGGCATCGGCCGAGCGGTCAGTGTGCGCCTGGCCGCTGAGGGGGCCGCCGTGGCCGCTTGCGACCTGGACGGGGCAGCGGCACAGGAGACGGTGCGGCTGCTGGGAGGGCCGGGGAGCGAGCAGGGGGCCCACGCTGCCTTCCAGGCTGACGTGTCCGAGGCCAGGGCCGTCAGGCGCCTGCTGGAGCAAGTGCAGGTGAAAAAGCGAGACGACCTCGCCCCCTTTAAAGCCCTAGCGTTGCTTCCACAGCCCTCGGCTCCACCAGGTTTTTTGGTGTGTAACCTCCCGTTTCCATAGGCCTGCTTTTCTCGCCTGCCTTCTGTCGTGGTGTCCTGTGCGGGCATCACCAGAGATGAATTTTTGCTCCACATGTCCGAGGATGACTGGGACAGAGTCATAGCTGTCAACCTCAAGGTGGTGCCTTCTGAACCCATGACTTCTGGGTCCTCTAGCCTGGGGAGGGAGTGGAAAGACTGTCACCCCAGCTAATCCTTTTTGCCCTGTTATTTTCTCCCCCTACCCCCAGGGCATCTTTCTAGTCACTCAGGCTGCAGCCCAAGCCCTAGTGTCCAGTGGCAGTCCTGGCTCCATCATCAACATCAGTAGCATCATAGGGAAGGTCAGGTTGAGTTGGGATGAGGTCTGCCAGCCAAGTGGGCACAGGGAGGAGAGCCCCTCCTTGGGACTCCCAACTCATCCCAAATCTCTGGCTCACCCATAGGTGGGGAACGTGGGACAGACAAACTACGCAGCATCCAAGGCTGGAGTGGTTGGGCTGACCCAGACTGTAGCCCGGGAGCTTGGACGGTTGGTCAGACACCTGGGGGCACGCGGAAGGTCTAAGGGAGGGGTCAGTGTTCAGTCCTCTCTGGAGTCAGCAGCCACTCTCCTTTCCACAGACATGGGATCCGCTGTAACGCTGTCCTCCCAGGGCTCATTAAAACACCCATGACACAGAAAATGCCACAGAAAGTGCTGGACAAGGTAGGAGACTGTGGTGGAGGGCAGAATCATTAAGAGACCCAACCTCTCTGGGGTTCAGAGAGAGAGGATGCTGGGCCCAGTGCAGGGCAAACAGTAGATATTCAACAAGTGTACAAGGAATGAAGACCAAAAACAGAATCACAGACAAAAAAACCCATGAAAGAAACTTTCACTCACAAATGAGTGTTTCCTTACAGGTGACTGGAATGATCCCGATGGGACATCAGGGGGACCCTGAGGGTGAGCACTGAGTGCAGAGGGGGCCTGAATGAACAGATTCCAAAGTTTGTGGTACCTGAGAGGGTCTCACGAGGATTGGTGGCTGGGGGAGGGGTGCTTCTGGTAGGAGGTGATGACTGCTTTGAGTCTGTGAGAGTGAATAGGATTCTGCTCTCTCCCCATCATTCCCATAGATGTGGCAGATGTGGTCGCGTTCTTGGCATCCGAAGACAGTGGCTATATCACAGGGGCTTCAGTGGAAGTCACTGGTATGAGGCCATCATGGGGAGGAAGGGGGCAGAAAAGTGGAACTCAGATGATACCAGAAAGCAAGTGAGAGGAGTCTGGAGCCCCTGAGAGAAGGGCAGAAGTTCCCATAGGCCAGGGACAGAAGTGGGCGCCTTCCCCCCAGCCTGTTTGTCTCCACCTATACATCTGTCCAAATGTTTCTGCCCCTCCCAGGAGGTCTTTTCATGTAACTGCCTCAAGGACCCTGGACTCTGCTCGCTCCCCCACCACTCTGCCCGGCCTCCTGCTGATGAGGACTCTGAGTTCCCAGGCTACAAAAGGGGTGGCAGTGTATGGCTCAGGAATGCTGAATGTGGGAGGCAGGGGTGCTTGTGACCCTAATAAATTCCAAATCCTCTTCCCTGCCACCTCCGGTTCTTCTTATGTCCAAGTCCTCAGACCCTTCCCCACCTCCCCCTCCTTTCCCTTTCTCAAAGGATTGTTCCCTTTCACTGCCTGGTCTCCCAGGGCAACCCCCGCCGCCGGGTGTGAGAGGAGAAAGTGTGTGTCACTGTGTGTGCGTGACATTCGGGGTCTTTTGGAGGGAGGGGGTCTCTGCCCCCACCCCCTTCCACTGATCCTGCAGCTCCAGCCCCCTCCCCCCAATTCCCTGGGTCCTTATGGTCCCCAAGGGTGATTTGTTCATGGCCCCATCCTGGTGTCCAGTCTAGCCTTGGGAGGGGGTCTTAGAACAGGTGGCCCTCCCCCCCTCCTTTCTCTGAGTCCCCCCCTCCCCTTTCCTCCACCTTACAATAGCTGCAGCCGGCCGGGGGTCGGATGGGGGGGATTAGGGGAGGGGGCCAGGATTAGGGGAATGGGCCAGCCGATGAAAGGGGGCTGGAGGAGAGCAGAAGGGAGGGAGGGGGCTGGGAGGAGGAGGAGGAAGGGGAGGGGGTCCGCGCTAATCGACTCTGGAGCCCACATAAGGACTGGCCACGGACTGAAGGAGAGGACAGGGAAGTAGGGGGGAACTGGGGGAGGGGGCGAGGGGACCCACTGCTGCCTTGTCCCAGAAACAGGCCACCCCCTGGCAGTTGCAGCCCAAGTCCGGGAGCCCCAGCTCAGGCTGGAGGAGACAGGACGCCCATGACGGTCTCTTTTCCCCCGTATCCCTCTTATCCCCTGCCCTCAATGGGGATCGCTCTGCCCCTTCCTCTTCTCTTCCCTCCCCGAACCTTTCCTTTACTGGGAAGTCCTGGAGGAGGCTTTTGCCCGCTTCCCACTCCAAACATTCGGTCCCTTGTGCCCCCCACCACCACCTACACGCGCACACCCCTTCCCCGATAGGGGCCCCATCGTGTGTGTGTGTGTGTGTGTATCCCTGCTTCCGCGTGGTGTCTCCATTCCCCCCCACCCCGTACCTCCCGTGCGCCTCCCTCCCCCGCCCCGGGCCGCGGCTCTTGATTGTCCAAACGCAATTCTCGAGTCTCCAGCTCTGGCCGAGAGTTGAGTCTGGACGTCCCGAGCCGTCGCCCCCAAACCTCGAGGGGAGAGCGGGTCGGAGGGTCTAGAGAGAGCGAAAGCGGAGGGTGGGGCAGGTCCCCAGGGTGGAAAGGGAATCCCGGGCACGTCGGGACTTAGTTGCGTTCACAGGACTGGAGGACTGTAGCGGCAGAGGCTCCTCTGCAGCATTTTCCCCCCCGGAATCCCGGGCTGGGGTTATGGAGAAGCTGTGTGTGGGGAGGAGGGGAGCCGTTCCCCAGAGCCGCCAAGGGACGCGGAGTGGGGGAGGTGGCCCCTTTTCCAATTCCCTACGTCCCCTCCCAGGGTCCGAGCGATCCCAGGCCCCGCCCCCCGGAGCGGAGGCCCCGCGTGGGGGCTTCGGGAAGGGGACGGTGGCTGAGGTCGGCCGCGCGACGGTGCTAACCCAGGAGACAGCGGTCCCCACGTGGCGCGGGACTCCGGGGACGCCGGCTGCTCGCGGGGGGCGGGGGAACCCGGGCATCCACGTCGCGTCCCACCCGCGCCGCGACTGGCGGGTGACGTCTCCGCCGGCGGGGGGTGGAGTGGAGTGGAGGGGCAGGCGGAAGTGACGTAGGGCCCCAGCGCCCGGGCCATGGCGGCGGTGGCGGCGGGAGCTGCTGTCTGAGCAGCGGCTGCGGACCGAGCGAACTCGACCGGGGAGCCCGGGCCCTGGAGAGGCGCTGCAGCGGCGGGAGCGCGGACGGTGGAGCCGGGTGAGGGGCCGCGGCGGCGCTGGGTGAGGGGCGGAGAGGGGGAGCCTCGCGAGGGCGGGGTCTGCGCGAGGGGCGGCCCCCCTAACACCCTCCCTCCCCTTCCCCCTTCCCCCACTCCCCAGCCTACCTCTCCTCCTCCTCGGCGGTGGATCCCTGGTGGGGGTCTGTGCCCGGTCACCATGACGACGCCGGCGAATGCCCAGAATGCCAGCAAAACGTGGGAACTGAGTCTGTATGAGCTCCACCGGACCCCGCAGGTGACAGGGATTCTCGCTTTACAACTTACTCTCTTTCCCTAGACCCACTCCATCCACAGATCCCCATCTCACAGCCTCTTTTCCATTTTTTGCCCCATTCTGCCCAATTTCACACTTCCTGGCCCTACCTTTGAATAATCACCTTAAGCTTTCAAAGCACTTTCACATTTATCTCATTTAGTCCTCAAAACAGATGTGCGAGAGAGGTAGAGCAAGTCTTACTATCTTCATTTGAAAGATAATAAACAGGCAGAAATTACCTTCCTTTTTCCTCAGTTCCACATCATAGGTCAGTGCATTTAAAATTCACCTTGGGAGTTTATTAAAAATGGAATTCCTGGCTGCCCCCCCCCCCCCCCCCCCCCCCCCCGCTAACGTTCTGATACAGTAATGGACGGGGCCCTAGAATGTGCATTGTTTAACTTGCACCCTAGAGGATTCTGATATGGTACCAGAACCACACTTTAAGAAATTCTGTTGACTAAGTAATTGTTCCCCAGGTAGAAAATCTGTGCCATGCCCATCCCCAGGCCTGTCCCCACATCTCAGATCCTCCTGTTCCCAAGCTCCTACCCTTAGAATTCCCATCTGCCTCAAGTGGCCAACTTGGGGCACCCAGATTCTGCCGTCTCACTGTATTTCTCAAAACTCCGATGTCATGGGCCACTTGTTTCTAAAACGCCTTCCTCCCCAACCCACCGCCACCTTTCCGCTCACTGATGCCTCCAGGAAGCCATCATGGATGGCACAGAGATTGCCGTTTCCCCTCGGTCGCTGCATTCAGAGCTCATGTGCCCCATCTGCCTGGACATGCTGAAGAATACCATGACAACCAAGGAGTGCCTCCACCGATTCTGCTCCGACTGCATTGTCACGGCCCTGCGAAGCGGGTAAGAGGAGGGACAGGTGTGAGATGAGGGGAGGGGGACAGAGTTGGGCCCTCTATGCCCTGGTGACTGACGGCTCAGGGCCTGCTTTCTCCCACCCCAGGAACAAGGAGTGCCCTACCTGCCGAAAGAAGCTGGTATCCAAGCGGTCTCTACGGCCAGACCCCAACTTCGATGCTCTGATATCTAAGATCTACCCCAGCCGGGAGGAATATGAGGCCCACCAAGACCGGGTGCTCATCCGCCTCAGCCGTTTGCACAACCAGCAGGCGCTGAGCTCCAGCATTGAGGAGGGGCTGCGCATGCAGGCCATGCACAGGTTCGGGGGCCATGAGGAAGGTGGCAGCGGGGCTGATGGGACAGATCCATGGGTCAGGCTCCTGGGGCTGTCTTTGCTTCTAAGCCTCAGCATCCTGAGTGCTGACCACAGTCTAACTGTCATGCCTGGAGGTCGCAGATATAAACTGTAGCTTCTTAGTTAGCAACTGGTAAGGAAATAGCTCACCTTCTAATTTCTGGAAGTTAGAATAGTAAAGTGATTTTTGAGCATGAGCTCTGGGTTCACACTGCTGGGAATTAAATCACCTCCTGGTGCAGCATCACTCAGTCTTGAATGTGTATCCGAATTACCTGAGAGTCTTCTAAAAATGTAAATTCTGATTCAGTAGGTCAGGAGTTGGGCCTGAGATTCTGCATTTCTATGCTACTGGTTCTTGGACCACACTTTGAGAGGCAAAGGGACTGTGATCTCAAACTAGTTATTTAACCTAAGTCTCCGTTTCCTTAGCCATAAAATAGAGATGATATAATTACCTGTGTCAATAGGATTTGTATAATTTGAGGCAGTCAGTGCAAAACACTTAGCAATGTACTCGGCATGTAGTTAGTATGTAATAAGTATTAAGTATTGTCATTAAGATTTCCTTGATCTCTTAATTCTCTGAAGTTTAAGGTCTAAATCCCTTATCCTTGGTGCTTTCTAACCTCAACCACTTGCTTCCACAGGGCCCAGCGTGTGAGGCGGCCGATACCGGGGTCAGATCAGACCACAACGATGAGTGGAGGGGAAGGAGAGCCTGGGGAGGGAGAGGGGGATGGAGAGGATGTGAGCTCAGACTCCGCCCCTGACTCTGCCCCAGGCCCTGCTCCCAAGCGACCCCGTGGAGGGGGCGCAGGGGGGAGCAGTGTAGGGACAGGGGGAGGTGGCACTGGTGGGGTGGGTGGGGGTGCCGGTTCTGAAGACTCTGGTGACCGGGGAGGGACCCTGGGAGGGGGGACCCTGGGCCCCCCAAGCCCTCCTGGGGCTCCCAGTCCCCCAGAGCCAGGTGGAGAAATTGAGCTCGTGTTCCGGCCCCACCCCCTGCTCGTGGAGAAGGGAGAATACTGCCAGACTAGGTGAGAACCTTGTCCTTCCCCAGACCACTGAAAAACCAAAGGTCACATGATCTTTCAGCAGAAATGGGCTTTGCCCAAACCCAGAAAGAATCCCTAACCCAGAGGCTCTTTGAGAAATCCCCAGCTTCCCTCCTGCATTTGAGGCTTCCTGCGCCCTCAGTCTGCCCTCTGCCCCACTCCAGGTATGTGAAGACAACTGGGAATGCCACAGTGGACCATCTTTCCAAGTACCTGGCCCTGCGCATTGCCCTGGAACGGAGGCAGCAGCAAGAGGCCGGGGAGCCAGGAGGGCCTGCAGGGGGCGCCTCTGATGCCGGAGGACCTGATGGGGGTGGTGGGGAGGGTGGGGGTGCTGGAGGAGGTGAAGGCCCTGAGGAGCCTGCCTTGCCGAGTCTGGAGGGTGTCAGCGAAAAGCAGTACACCATCTACATTGCCCCGGGAGGCGGAGCTTTCACGGTGAGAGCCTCGGAGGGCAGCTGTGTGAGAGGGGAGAGGAGGGAGGGTGGGCTGGGGACTCTGAACTGTGATCCTGACCTCCTAACTGATCAGCCCTCTTCTCCTTCTGCATTCCCCATCTCCCTTCTCTGTCCTTTCTTCTTCCCCATCATCCATGTCTCTGCTTTGCCCCATTTATTACTCCTTTTTCTTTCCTGCTCCCTTGGTGACTTCTCCCCTCTCATTCATTTCTTTTACCATCTTTCCCCACTTACTTTTCTCTTTCCCCTCCTCCTCCTTCCACCTCCTCTGTAGACACTGAATGGCTCGCTGACCCTGGAGCTGGTGAATGAGAAGTTCTGGAAGGTGTCCCGACCACTGGAGCTCTGCTATGCTCCCACCAAGGATCCAAAGTGACCCCACAAGGGGACAGCCAGAGGATGGGGACTGTGGGGTGTCCCTGAGTCCTGGCCCACCACCCCAGCTTCTTGGTCTGCCAGGGCCTCCCCACCCCGCCAGCCCCACCAGCCAGCAGGAGGACACAAATGAGGACAAGTGGCTTTTATACAAAGTATCTATATCAGATTCTTCTATATTGTACAGAGTGGGGCGTGCGCCCCCATCTACTGCCTTTTCTAGTTCCCCCAACCTCCCATCCATACAAGATGCTGGGAAGAGTGAAGAACCCTTCCCTTCATGCCCTCCTACCAACAACAACAAATTTGCTTTTTTTCCTCTTTGAAATGTGCGGTTCTGTGTCTCTTTATCAGGGGTGTACTAGAAGGAGAGGAAAACAAAGACTGGGGAGGGAACGCTAGAAATCATGTAGAATCAGCCTTGGAAATGGGGAGGACATGCCAAAGGCTATTCACGGTGTGTAGATCCCATTTTCCTGAACCTTCAAATCAGCAAATGCGTACGAAAATAGGAAGGATCTGTGAAGCTGGAAGAGACCTGGTAAAGAGGGAAGAGGTGTGAATTCAGATCCCAACCTTCCCCCCTATGACCTGAATGTCCATGCTGAGATCCCGGGTTTCAGTACCACAGGGAAAGCAGGAAAGTGGCTCAAGAGAGTAAGGCGTGCTTGTAGACAGGGCAGGCCGGTGATGTTTGGAAGGGGAATGCTTCCTCGTCCCTAGGAGAAGCTGGTTTCTGACGCTGGAGAGAAAAGGCGCGGAGGTGGGAAGGGCTGTGGGAACCTCCCTGCAGACATCCCGCCCCCAGGCAGCCTCCCGAAGAAGGCGGGCAGGGCGGGGGACTACAGTTCCCAGGAGCGAGTGAGCTGCTGCCCGCCGAGCCGCGGGGCCGAGTGGAGGGAGGGCGGCCGGGGAGTTGTTCTGTGCAGGCCCCGCGGCGGCTAAGAGCAGAGGGGTGGGGGCATCCAGGAGAGTTCTCACTGCCCGCCCCCCCCCCACCCGCCTCGAGTTCCGCGGGCGGGGCCGAGGGTCAGGAGCCCACACCACGCCGCTTCCCGGGCGGTGTGGTGCGGGCCTGGGGAGGGATCGCCTTTCCGGGAGGCACTGATGATACCTCCCGTTCCCCCCTACCCCCACTTCGGCCTCTCTGCCCCTCACTTCCTGTTTCCGTTGCCCTTCGCTCCCCCACCCCATCTGCCCCAAATTCTTTCGGCTCGCTCACTCTCGGCCCTCCTAATGGAGGAGTCAGCCTCGGGGTCTGACCCGCCGACCCCAGGGCACCCCACTCCTCCCTTGGCATTTCTCGTTTGTTCCCCCTCGTCCCTATCACCCTTAGTACGGCGGACGCAGGGGGTACCCTCCAGCCCCGGAGACCGGGCGCCCGCCCCCAAGGCCTCTCGCCCTGTAGAAATAGACAACGCCCACTTCACCCCCGTAGGAGCTCCCTTCTACACACGCCTCCCTGGAGCCCTGATCCTGGCTCCCCTTCTCTCCCACCTCCGGCATCCAGGGGGACGAAGCTCCCGGGATATGAGGGCGGGAGCAAGGTGGGTGCCGCTCCCGGAGTTTCAAGGGAGAGAAACCCATGGGAAGGAGTCGGGGGAGATACCGAGGTGGAAGCCGAAGAGTCTGGAATGAACCCGGCTTCTCTTCTGGTTCCAGGGGCTACCCAGAGCGACCCCCCTCACTCCGTTCGTTCTCGACAGTCCTACCCAACCCGGCAGCACTTCTGCCCCTTCCCCCGCCCTCTGGGTTCCCTGGAGCCGCCCCGGTCCCCAGTCTCTCCCCTCCCAGGGCCTCAGGCCACACCCCGGCCCACCCTCCCCGCCGCCCCGCTTCTCATGCTCCTCCTCAGGCCCCTCTCGGCTGCCAGTGCTCTGTCGCCCTCCTCTGCCCCCGAGGCGGTGCACTGCGCAGGCAAGCCTGTTTCTTTAGGTGACACCATGTGCGTGACATACAGAACTGTTGCTCCAGGTACATCTCCCTTGCCCACGAAAAAGACCAAACGACTACCTGACCCGCCCAGGCATTCCCCTCCACAGTGCTGGCAGGAGGAGGTGCTGCCATGGGGTGGAGGCTCCAATCCCGTTCCGCCCCCACCCGCCTGGGTCGGCGCCCCAAGTCCTCCGTCAGGGAAGCCGGCAGCTACGGGTGAGGCAGAGGGAGAGACAGAGTATACAAAAGGGAACTTGACTATGTTGTTGAGGGATAAGCTACAGAGGATACAAGGAGAATGAACAACCCAAAGGAGCCAGGAAGGTTAATGCTAGATTCGGATACATCAGGGGCCAGATCTTCCCCACCCCACCTCCTGCCATTTACAAATCAAGAGACCTTGCATAAAAGGGACTTTCAAAGTAAGGCCGGCAGTTGTGTATCAACAAGCCCTCCGTGTGTGTGTGTGTGTGTGTGTGTGAGTGTGTGTGTGTGAATCTGCTGTGCGGCGGGGGTGGGGGGGGGGCAGAACCACTGCAGTAGATGCTCTGGACCTTACAGTGTGAATGCTGAGTGTCCCCTGCCAGGCCTAGGGGTAGGGGGATCACTGGGAGCCGCAGGGTGGTTAGGAAGAGCTTCACAGAGGAGGTGCCACGTGGCTGGGATGGACGGAGGGGAAGAATGAAGGGGGAGGGAGGCTGCAGATTCTGTGTCTAAGTGCAGCAGCTGAGCCCCTGAGCCCAGGGCCTCAGGAGACCCCTGCCCAGGAGAGGCCTAACTCTGAGGGCTCTGGTGTTGCCTGGCTGTCCTCAGAACCCTGGCAAACTGCTCACAGGAAAGTTGTGCCCTGGGTTCTGCGGGGGAGAAGGGAGTGTCCCTGAAGCCCCCAGGCACTCCTTCAGTGGGGGGCGGGGCTCAGCCTGCAGGTGCCACCTCTGTCTCCCGGCCTCCCCCTCCTCCTGGCTGCTCTCCCCTTCATCCCCCTCTCCCACAGGCTAGGAGCCAGGCAGAGGAGGAGGAGAAGGCAAGACAGACCTCCAGCTCCCCATCTGCCTTGGCCCCGATTGACCCCTCCGCTGTCACAGCTGGCCCCGCCCCCACCACAAAGCCCTTTTCCGGCCTGGACTGTGGAGCTTCCTTTTCTCAGGCTGCCACCCCTCCCAGCACTACCTGGTCCACTGGAGTGAGAGGCCCTTTCCCTACCCCCAATGTGGGAAGTGCTGCAGCCCTGGGACCCACCTGCCCCCACCCCTGCACCCCCACACAGGTGGCAGGCCCTCTGGCTCTGGCCTCCGTGGCTGTGGCTTCACACGGAGCACCCTTCGGCCTTGACAGCCACCCACGCCCAGTGGTAAGGACAGGGATGAACAGAGCTGGGAGGGAGGGGGGACTGAAGGCAAAGTCAAGGCCCCTGTGGCAGGTCCACCTTGCCCAGCCCTGCAGCACTCCAGGAGGGCAGCCCTGGGGACAGACTCCCTTCATGGTGGGAGTGACTGCCTCTTCTGTGAGAGGCATAATGGAGCACGGCTCCCCGCCCCACCCCATCCTGGCCAGAGCCACCCCACCAGGTGATCAGAGTGTCTCACTGGCACCTACTCAGAGCTGGAATGGCTAGATGCACCTCACTTCTAGTCCAAAAATCTAATCCCCAGGGAAAAGAGCTTTTCCTATTTCTTAGAAAGGAATCTGTACTTCCAATCTCCTGTCCTCCATCTGAGAAGTTTAACCAAGCTGTCTGGAACCTACTGCCACCATGGGTGGATCAGATTCCCTGGGATTTTCTTGAAAGGGTTTTTTAAAGAGATAACTGAATCCCCAGAGACCTCCATCAAACCCTAGTCACCCACTAATCCCACCCAACCCCATCAGTTTCCCCAGAGGCTCCTGGGTGCTTCTTGCCTCCAGTGCTAAAGCTTCACCCAGCACCCCATCGGATGAGGCCATCTCCCTGTGCCCACTCCTGGCCCCAAGGGCCCTGTTTCAGGGCTTTCTGTGACCTTCACTGCACTTCACTCTAAGAATAAAGCCCAGATGGAGGCTGCTCTTTCCAGCAGTACTGGGGGCCTCTTATTGAAAGGCAAGAACAGGCAGAGGCACGTACTCAAGGAGGAGGCAGGGAAATGGAGGAGATGGAGACCAGAGGAAGAAGCCAAGGGAGGTTGGAGGAGAAAGTGGGAGATTCTGGATATGGAAAAAGTAGAACAGGGCTGTGTGGGAGAAGACAGACGAGAAACACCTGGCCAATACAAGCACTTTCTGGCACTTGCACTTCTTCCACAAGATTGCTCGCTTACTGCCTCTTCATGTGCTGGGAAACTGATTTTGAACAAGAGTCAGCAGGGATTCCCAAGGAGCATCCCCTCCAGACTAGCACCCTTGGGCCCAGCCTGGCCCTGAGGACAGCACCATCATCATTCACGCTTGTAAAAGGTTCTCCTGGGGGAGTTATCCACTTGAGCAGCATCTGCAGTAAAGTTATTGTTACTATTCATGTTCAAGGATAAGGTAGACTTTAGTTCCTGTATTAACTTCCCCCAAAGAATACTCTTTAGAGCTCGGCAAATATCTCCTGATGATGTATCAGAGAGGCCGATTATTGCCACATGCAAGAAGGGATTAAAGAACCTTAAAGTAAAAGGATGACTTGGGAGACCGCTGGTCAGTTTCACCCTTTCAGAAACTATGTATTGAGTCCACCACGTGTCAGGATTGTTCTAGGACCTGGGTACCACAAACAGATGTGTGACGTGGCCCCTGCCTTTGAAGGATTTGACATCGGGTGTTCACGGTGAGCATCCCAATACTGAATCCAGCATCCAGTTCTACCAGGTGAATCCACTATAATATCTCTCAAGTCTATCCACTCTTCTCCATTCCTCCACCTCCCTGGGCCAGCCACCACCTGGACGGTCTGGCTCTTCTCTGAATCACTGAGATCTCTGGAGATGCTGGGAAAGGACTTCCCTAAAACAAGCAGCAAGCCCGATCAAGAGAGACCTCTCTGAAATGCAAATCTGATGGTTTCGGACACCCTGCTGAAACACAGTCAATGGTTTCCCACTGACCTTAGGTTAAAGACCCAAGTCCTTAACCTGGCCTCTAAGGCCTTGTGAGGTGTGGCCCCGCCGGCCTCTCCAGCCTCGCCTCCCACCACTCACCCGCATCTTCCGCCTCCCCCCCACCACCGCCCCCCACCCTGTCACTTCCAGCGCTGCACTCTGCCCCGTGGTGCTTCCTCCCACAGGCTGGGCCCTCTACCCGCCCGAAAGGCTTCTTCTTCCGTTTCTGTTTTAAGTTAGCTCCTATTCATTCGTCAGATCTCAGCTCCTTTACCATACCCTCAGGGAGGTACCCAGACTTTCCTTTCGGGTCAAGTTCCCCTCCTCTGAGTTCCCACACCGAGGCTCATTCTTCCTCCGAGGCACTGGGCGCGGTGGCAGGTCTGCGTTTGTTGGGGATTATTGGACAGGTGTCTGGCTCCCCAAGGAACGTAAGCTCCCTGAGGGCAGGAGCCAGGACTGCAGATGCTCACTCTTGCCATTCCCTGGACCTAGAACCGAACACTCCATGAATATTGAGTTGAAATATTGGTTGAAAGGATGCATGCATGCCTGGATCTGGGGCTGGGGAATGTATATTTCAGGATCTCAGGCTGGACCGAGGCTGTGATTCTCCAGCAGCTGTAGCCCAGGATTTTATATGTCATTTCCTTAACACTATTCTTTCTCCCATGTTTGCTGGCATCATCCACCTCCATGATCATGCCTTGATCTCCTCCACCTTGCCTGTGAGATCCCTTCCCCCTTTGACTTTGTAATGCTCCTTCCTGTTTTGGCTCCTTGGTTTCAGAAGGCAGCGTGGAATAATGTGGCAACAGCTCAGGTTTCAGAACCTGAAATCTGGGTTCAATAACTAGGTAAAAGTATTAGCAGCGTGACCTTCAGCTGGCTATTAAACCACTCTGAACCCTAGCCTTCTTATCTGTAAAATGGGAACAAGTTCAGAATCAAGCAAGATGGAGGAAATGGAAAATCTAAAAGCTTCATCTCTTAGAAATACTGGATAAAAAGGAGAAAAAATTAAACATATGACTGAGTTCTCAAAAGGAAAGTAAAATCCCAGGTGCTAGATAAACAAAGAGGAAACTGAAAGCCAGAGGGTGAGTTGACTGTGGCTATGGTTACTAGGAGGGGGCTGGGAAGGAACTGATTCTGCTAACTAAGGGCTATGTTACCAGCCACCCTGGGGATGGATGAGGTCTCGGGTCATGAAGAGGTGGAGAAATTAGATGGAAGGCAGCTAAAGCTGACTCAAGAAGAAATAGAAAGCCTGACAAATCTATAAATCCTAATAAATCGAATGAGAAATTTTTAAACGCACACATGCATGTGTGCATGCACACACACACACTCACCACCCAAATGGCTTCATAGGTATATTATTCTGCTAACTCTTAAAGGAACTGTTTATTTATTTATACAGACTGTCCCAGACAACGGCAAAAGAGGACCAATTGAACTTATAAGACTAAAAATCCTACATGAAACATTAGCAAACTGAATTCAGTGAAGTTTGCACAAGATAGGCATGTGTGTATGTGTGACGAAGCAGGGTTTATTCCAGGAATGCAAGGATGGTCTACTTTTTAAAAAATCTATTGATAATATTTACAACATTGATATATTAAAAGGAAAAAAATATGATTATCTCAGTAGGTACAGAGAACACACTGGATAAAGTTTAACACTGATGATTTTAAAAACAAGTCCAGCTAACTAGGAATAGAAAATAACTTCCAAAAAAAAAAAAGAAAAGAAAATAACTTCCAATGTTAATACAAAGATACTAGTTGTTACTGTTTCTATTCAACTTGTGCTGGGGGAGGGGGTCTGACCTGGCACAATAAGAAAAAGAAGAAATAAAGCCATCACTATACGTAGATGATTGATTATTTACAAAGAAAATTTATGAGAACAATTAAACAATTAAAACTAACACTCCTTTCTGGGGGCAAGATGAATATTCAGACATCAATATGCTTATACGACAGCCATAAACAAATAGAAGATTGTGTTTTAAATAAAATACCATTTGTAATAGCAACAAAAACTATAAGATACTTAAGAATAACTATAGCAAAATATGTGCATGATCTTTATGGAGAAAATTATAAAACTCTATTGGAGAACATGAAAAGAAGGCAAAAAAGAATGGAGAGATAGGCCATGCTCATGAAGAGGAAAATCCTATCTAAAGCTGATAATTTTTCTCAAATCTATAAATTTAGTACAATTCTAATCAAAACCCCAACAAGATATTTAACAAGCGGTTCTTAAAATTCTTGTAGAAGAGTAAACAGCCAGGGACTTCCTAGGTGGCGCAGTAGGTAAGAATCCGCCGGCCAATGCAGGGGACACGGGTTCAAACCCTGCCCCAGGAAGATACCACATGCCACGGAGCAACTAAGCCCGTGAGCCACAACTATTGAGCCCATGTGCCACAACTACTGAAGCCCACGCACCTAGAGCCCGTGCTCTGCAACAAGAGAGGACACTGCAATGAGAAGCCTGTGCACCACAATGAAGAGTAGCCCCAGCTCACCGCAACTAGAGAAAGCCTGTGTGCAGCAACAAGGACCCAACACAGCCAATAAATAAATAAATAAATAAATAAATTTATAAAAAAGAAAAGAATCAATGAGAAAAATTAAAAAAAAAAGAGTAAATGGCCAAGAAAAGTCAAAATGGGTTTGAAGTCGAAGAATACCGGAGTGTTTGCCTCACTGTATTTCACAACATTTTTTTAAATTAATTAATTGGCTGTTTTGGGTCTTCATTCCTAAGCAAGGGCTTTCTCTAGTTGTGAAGAGCAGGGGCTACTCTTCGTTGCAGTGCACGGACTTCTCATTGCAGTGGCTTCCCTTGTTGTGGAGCAAGGGCTCTAGGCACACAGGTTTCAGTAGTTGTGACACGCAGGCTTAGTTGCTCCGAGGCATGTGGGATCCTCCCGGCCCAGGGCTTGAACCCATGTGCCCTGCATTAATAGGCGGATTCTTAACCGCAGTGCCAGCAGGGAAGTCCCTCTCACAACTTTAAAGCTGGAGTGATTAAAGCAGTGTAGTCCTGGCACATGGACAAATAGATAGACCACAGGTCCAGAATCAGACTCTCAAAGATACGAGAACTTGGTATGTGACAAAAATAACATGTCAGTGGAAAAATGATGGACTATTTCTTAACTTGGCCGGGGTTCATTGGCTATCCAAATAAAAAACAGAATAGGTCCCTGCATTACAACCCATCCAAAAATAAATTTCAGGTACCTTAAATATGTGAAAAAGAAAACTTAAAATTCTTCAAGGAAAATACAAGAGACTATATTGACGATATCAGGATAGGGCAGGGTTTCTAAACCAAATAGAAAAAGCACAGACAATAAAAGATTGACACATACAACTACATTAAAAAAATGTTTAAACTTCTATGAGACAAGAGACAACATAACAAATAAAGAGACAGGCCACAGACTTGGAGACTGTTTACAACCTATATCACCAGTGAAGGATGGGTATTCAGGATTTATAAAGAACTCTTGCAGATCAATAAGAAAAGGACAAGGCAGGGGGAATGAACAAAAGCTATGAACAGTCATCAAAGAGGAAGCCCAGATGGCCAATAAACATATGAAAAGATGCTCAACTTCCCTAATAATGCAGAAATGCAAACCCAAACCATGGGATTCTACTTTACTAAATCAGCAAAATGAAAATAACTCTGATACCCCAAATGTTGACAAAAATGTGGGATAATAGGAACTCATCCATTTTGGCTTCAAGTGTGAACAGCTATAACAAATTTGAAGGGAAATTTGGCAACACTTAATGCTGAAAATGTACATACCCTAAAACCCAGAGACCCAGTTTCTAGATGTGTTCCTTAGAAAAACATTTCTGCATACGCACAAGGAGGCAAGGATAAGAATGGGCATGCAGTATCATTTCATTGTCAAGAAAACACGGAAATGGCCTAATCTGTCCTAAAGATAAAGGAACAGATAAATAAAGTATGGTTTATTCTTACAGTGGACTGCTGCACAGCAGTTAAAGTAAAGGGATTATAGCTATATTTACCAATATACGAGTAAAAGAAATTTGCAAAAGTGGATGTTGTATTATATTTATGTGTTTTAAATATTTATTTGTATTTATTTATTTGGTTGCATTGGGTCTTAGTTGCGGCAGGCAGGCTCCTTAGCTGCAGCACATGGGCTCAGTTGTGGTATGCAAACCCTTAGCTGTGGCATGCATGTGGGATCTAGTTCCCTGATCAGGGATCAAACCCAGGCCCCCTGCACTGAGAGCTCAGAGTCTTAACTGCTGTGCCACCAGGGAAGTCCCTATATGTTTTAAAATACACAAACAATGATACATGTTAAACAAACAAACAGGGACTTCCCTGGTGATGCAGTGGTTAAGAATCCGCTAGCCAGGGCTTCCTAGGTGGCGCAGTGGTTAAGAATCTGCCTGCCAATGCAGGGGATACGGGTTCGATCCCTGCTCCAGGAAGATCCCACATGCCTCAGAGCAACTAAGCCCATGTGCCACAACTATTGAGCCTGTGCTCTAGAGCCCATGAGCCACAACTATTGAGCCCTCGTGCCACAACTACTGGTGCCCATGCACCTAGAGCCTGTGCTCCGTAGCAAGAGAAGCCACAGCAATGAGGAGCCCGCACACCACAATGAAGAGTAGCCCCAGCTCGCCACAACTAGAGAAAGCCCATTCACAGCAACGAAGACCCAACACAGCCAATAAATAAATAATAAATAAACTTTAAAAAAAAAAAAAAAAAAGAATCCGCTGGCCAGTGCAGGGGACACGGGTTTGAGCCCTGGGCCAGGAAGATCCCACATGCCTCGGAGCAACTAAGCCCATGTGCCACAACTACCGAGCCTGTGCTCTAGAGCCCGTGACCCACAGCTGTTGAGCCCACGTGCCACAGCTACTGAAGCCTGCGCCCCTAGAGCCCGTGCTTCACAACAAGAAAAGCCACCTCAACGAGAAGCCCGAGCACAACAAAGAGTAGCCCCCACTCACTGCAACTAGAGAAAGTTCATTCACAGCAACAAAGACCCAACGCAGCCAATAAATAATTTAAATAAATTAATTTAAAAAAACACTTGTTAAAAAACAAAATATGCATGGGAATAAGCCTCAAAGACTTCAGAATGATAATTACCACCTAGGAAGGAGAGGAAGGGGATGGGCTTTAGCTGTAACAGTAATGCTTTTTTTTTTTTTTTTTTTTTTTTTTTTAGGCACACGGGCTTAGTTGCTCCGCGGCATGTGGGATCTTCCTGGAGCTGGGATCGAACCCATGACCTCTGCATTGGCAGGCGGGTTCTTAACCACTGCGCCACCTAGGAAGCCCCCAGTAATGCTTTTTTAAATTATTATTTTTAAAGAAAAAGATACAAAGCCACAGAGGCGATTCAGAAATGAGGCTTTGCTCAATTGGGTTTTTGCGATGAGCTTCTATTGCTTGAATTTTCCCTGCCCTCCAAAAATGTGTGCTTCAGAATCTGGCAGAGGCAAAAACCTCAAACTTTCACAGGATTCAGTTGTAATCATCTTTTGTTTCCAGGATATAGGGCAAGAGATTGCAGAAGCATTTCCCTGGGGCCAGAAGAGTGTTAATTATGAGAGCAGATGTTCAGGATTGCAGGTTGTGCTGTGCCAGAATTGAGGACCAGATCCCAAGTGACAGAGGCGCCCAGGTGTGGTTTGATAAATATTGTATGTGATAGGTGAGGTCCCCTAAAGTCTATGGACCAGGGCAGGGCCCCTGTGGTCCACATCTGAGGATGACACTGTGATCAGATTCATATTCACTACGAATTGACTTTCATATATTCACTTTAGAATATGCTAAGTTTCTGGTACCTTTGAGACACGCAAGTAGGGATGCCAGGTAGGCAGTCAGATACACAAGTCTGGAGATCAGAGGAGAGACATAAATTTGAGAGTGATCAGCTGATAGCAACTGAAGTCATGGGTCAGGTGTGATGGATCCCCTGGAGGGTGACTGTAGCATGAGAAGAGGAGGGGTCCAGGGCTCTGGACACTTGAGGGTCTCCAATACAGCCAAATAGAGCAGGACGAGCCAGCAAAGGAGCAGGGAGCAGCCAGAGGGAGAGGGGAAAACCCAGGAGAGTGCTCAGTCCTGGAAGCCAAATAAAGACTGTGCTTCAATAAAGAATTGGTCAAAAGTGTTGAATACTAGTGGGAGGTCAAGCAGAAGAAAATTAAATAATGGATTTAATGAAATGAGGGTCATATAAAAAGTACTTGTGTGGCCTGGGAGAGGCAGACACCAGTCCAGGGGGTTTAAGGAGTAGGTGGGAGTGAGGGACTAAAGAGAGAATTTTCCCCCAAGTTTTTATTATGAAAAGTTGCAAACACACAGAAAAGTTGAAACTATAGTTACAATCACCACTTGCACATCCACCACTTAATTTAACAATTATTATCATTTACATACACATACAAATATTTACATATTTAGATACAGTTCTCAAACCATGTGAAAATTTAGGAAATCGTGATGCTTCACACTTGAGCACTTCAGCACACATTGCTTTAAAATAAGGAATTCCTCCTCTCGCACTGCAAACAGATGATTCCAGCTAAGGATAAGAATTAATCCCTAATACCATCTGACATGCAGAATATACTCAAATGAACCCCCAAATGTCTTTTATATATGTCTTTTTCAAATCAGGATCCAATCAAGGTACACGTGCTGTGGGTATGAGTGAGGCCGAAAGAGGCAACGGAGAGATACAGGGAGTGGTCAGGAGAGGCGGTGAAGTGAAGGACAGGTTTGGTTTTTTGTGTTTTGAGAGGGAGAGGTTGAAGATTCAGGAAGGGAAAGAGGGGAGGGTAATCAAGGAAATGGGGTGCAGTCACAGGTAGAGAGACTGGCTTTGGGCAGGAGGAGGGCAGTGCCTCTACTCCAGTGGTTCTCAAAGTGGGGTCCCCAGCCAGCAGCATTAAGCGTCACCTGGGAACTAGTTACAAATGAAAATTCTAGCCTCCCCAGCAACCCATCCACTTAATAGGAAATGTGCGTTTTTTTAAATATATATCTACTTTTAAAATATTTATATGAATATACCTTACATAGCATTGTAGATGTGCATGTATATATATAATTGTTAGAGGGACCACACTGTAATTTTAAGACAATAACAACTGCAATGCCAGCTTTAAGAGAAAATCATTTAACGATCCAAACAGCCCATGTTTACTAAAGGTCTTCTGACTTTTAAAGGTCAGAAGCCCAGAATCTGCATTTTGACGATATTTTCTAAAAGGATTCTTATCATTTTCTGTTACTATAATTTTATCACTATTTCTGCTCGCCAATCATTTCATTCTGTTCATACAACCAGGAATTCCATGTATTCTCTCTCTCTCTTTTTTTCCCCATCATTTGAAGTGCTATCTCTTGAACCACTTCTTTGATCTGATGCCCACGTTTCCTCCTCAGGGATCTTAGGATATCAATGATGGAATTCCCTCATGTAATGGTTGGTGCTCTGGACTCTGCATCCAGGAGACGTGTTTTAACACGCCCTCCGGGCAATTCTGATACACCAAATTGGAGAACCATCGCTCTTTTCTAAAGGAACAGGGAGAGATAGGCACAAATGCCGTGTGGATTTGGCAACAGGTAGTTGAAGGAGTCCACCTCTAATGGTTTCAGTTTTCTCTGTGATGTAAGAGCAAGATTGCCAGCTGAATGTGAGGTGGGGACAGAGAGGCACCTCATAGGCTCCAGGATCAGGGAGTTTAAAGTAGCCAATGACCAGGGTGATGTGGTTGATTAACAAAGCAATGCCTCTTACAGACCACAAATGAGGAGTGGTGACCATTTCCTGGCCAGAGACTTCCTCCAACACTTCATAACTCACAGAGTAAAATTCTGAAGAAAACAGATCATTAGGCTCACCCTAGTTTAAAATAATCCTCAATTAGGGTTGAGGTTTTGCCTGAGAGGTACAAAGGATGAAGATATAGCAGGACGAGGAAGTTTGGGATACTGTTGAGAGAGTTGATGAAATGAAGGACCACACAGTTGAAGCTGGATAAGGCAGGGCTGATGGGCTGGAGGAAGGCAGGCATCATTGACCTGGAGGTCCTGGGAGATTGAAAAATGGTCGTGAGGCTTCCCTGATGGCGCAATGGTTAAAAATCCGGCTGCCAATGCAGGGGACATGGGTTTGAGCCCTGGGCTGGGAAGATCCCACATGCCTCAGGGCATCTAAGCCCGTGCTCCACAACTACAGAGCCTGCGCTCTAGAGCCTTTGAGCTACAACTACTGAGCCCAAGCACCGCAACTACTGAAGCCCGCATGCCTAGAGCCCATGCTCCGCAACAAGAGAAGCCACTGCAATGAGAAGCCCACACACTGCAACGAAACAAAGAGTAGCTCCCGCTCACCACAACTAGAGAAAGCCTTTGTGCAGCAACGAAGACCAATGCAGCCAAAAATAAATAAATAATAAAATAAATCTTAAAAAAAAAAGTTGTGAAAAAATTTGCAAAATAAAATCTCATTTTAAAAATGGTCATGAGGGGAAACTGGAGCAATTAAAAGAAAATCCAAAAAAAAAAAATGGTCATGAGAGGGGTAGAGATTGATGGGGGTGGTGGCGGGGGGAAGGTTAGGAGATGGGGGCTGAGTGATTCTGGAGGAGCTGCTTCAGATGACAAGTTCCAGGGTGTGACAGTGAGAAGGAGTGGCTGAGTTGGAGTGGAGAAGGTCCAGGGCATGAAGTCACCAAGGTGCTGAGAAGCCAGGTGGGTAACAGGTCCTATCATTGGACAATGAGATGGGGAGAGACAGACAGTCCGCCGAGTGCCAGCATCCCCCTGAGTGAGGTGGAGATATCTGGGAGGGGACAGACAGTAGCAAAGAGGTAGGAAGATGGCAATTTAGCCCAATGGCTGAACCTCGGAGGCAGAGGATTATTTTAAACTAGAAACTGGAGCGTGGAAGAGGAGGGTCTGGAGGCAGCAATCTGGAGCAAGGAAAGCACCCTCATCTATAGGAAAATACACAGCTCTCATTTCAGAAGCCTGCAGAGGAGGTAGTGCCCTTGAGGGAGTGTTCAATTTCAGTTAAAGCCAGGAAGTGGAGGAAGCACTCCAAGGAGAAGTGAAGGGTAGGAGGAGACTTCTCGCTTATTAGGCGTGATGGTGGGTTAGGGAGGGAACACATGGTTCAGAGCTGGAAAGCACAGAGTGTGGTGGAGACAACAATGTGGTAGAGTAAGTGGGCCAGGGAGTTTACATTTTCACTCTTAAATGATAAAATCAGGGATGGGAGGCAGGCTGGATAACATCTCATTAGTCTCTGGGAAGCTGTAAGAAGCAGTGGCTCAGGATGTGGGCTCTAGAGCAGACCTGGATTCAAATCCCAGTGTTGTCATTCACGACCTTGGGCAAGGTCTCTGGGCCCCTATTTCCTCATCTGTAAAGTGGGAATAACAATAGTTCCGACCTCACAGGGTTGTGCTGAGTCAATGACTTAGGGTGTTAAATGTTGTGAACAGTATCTGGACAGTCACTTCAGATAACTCGGTGGTGGCTTCCAAGCCCAGTGGAGCAATCTCTTGGCTCAGCTTGCCCCTGCCCTGTGCCAGGCAAGAAAACCGAGTAGCAACCCCTTAGATGGGAATGAGGAGTTTGATGAGCAGCTGCAAATGCAAGAATGACTCCAACATCAGAGACACCGAAGAAGATTCTGGTAGAAAAATGGAGTCTTTTGGGGCAACAGCCTGGGGACACTGCCTACATACGGGATCTGGAAGGCAGGCTTGGTTCCCCAAGACCACAGAAGTTTTCATTGCTACATTCAGGTCGATTTGGCTTCTCTAATGATAGTGTATCTAGCTCTACCGCAAAAATACAAGACATCAATCCTAGGGATGTAGAGGAGCTTCCACAAAGAAAAACCTCAAACCCACTGATCCCAAAAAGAGGGAAGATAAAAGGAAGAATCAAGATGGTCTCACGTCCACAAAGATAGAAATACAAATGTATTATATATCTGATTTGCCTCTAGACATTATAGTGGGTGAATTTATTTTTTTAATTAATTAATTTATTTATTATTTTATTGGCTGTATTGGGTCTTTTTTTTGCTGTGCACGGGCTTTCTTTTTAGTTGCGGTTAGTGGCAGCTACTCTTCGTTGTGGTGCACGGGCTCCTCATTGCCATGGCTTCTCTTGTTGTGGAGCAGGGCTCTAGGCACGTGGGCTACAGTAGTTGCAGCACATGGGCTCAATAGTTGTGGCTCACGGGCACTAAAGCGCAGCCTCAATAGTTGTGGCACACTGGCTTAGTTGCTCCGCAGCATGTGGTATCTTCCTGGAGCAGGGATCAAACCCATGTCCCCTGCATTGGCAGGCGGATTCTCAACCACTGCATCACCTAGGAAGCCCCTACAGTGGGTAAATTTATACAGCTGACATCCAAATTTTGCATTATCATGAGAGAGCCTTGTAAGAATTTAGGGTCAAGTTTTACAAAGATAACCAAAGAAATCTTAAAGGAGATGGGCTTTGCTGTTATATGAAGAGGGAATCTTCTGATCTTGGCTTAAAGCTCTTTGATGAAGATAAATTAGAAGCTCCAGGGAGGGATAGACTGGGAGTTTGGGGTTACTAGATGCAAACTATTACATATAGAATGGATAACAACAATGGATAAAGCAAAAGGAACCATATTCAATATCCTGTGATAAGCCATGATGGAAAAGAATATAAAAAAGAATGTATATATATGTATATCTGAATCACTTTGCTGTACCGCAGAAATTAACACACCATTGTAAATCAACTATACTTCAATTTAAAAAAAGCTACAAATCACAGTCAAAGTGGCAAAGTTTCAGCTGAAGGAGTAAGATGATGCTACAAAAAGGAAGTAGAAGTACAAAATCTACAAGAAGAAGCTGTCTCTGCAAGAGAAGCAATTGGACTGGAGACATGAGAGGCGAGATGGACCATTCAGAACGAACCATGAGTGAGCTGTCATCATATTTCACCCTACAGAGTCGGAGGATGATCCATTGGTGCCGAAGGAGATCAGAGAATACCTTTGAGTAGAGCGTTCCAAGCTTGGACAAATTCGGAAGCTCCTTTTCTTTGATAGGCAAGCAGCTAGTGTGGACTCCCTGTCCTTGAGGAATGTAGAGGGAGCTGGTTATTGTATTCAAATCCTTGATGGAAGGTGGTTTGCTGTCCATCAGATCAGTGCCCCCACAGGGGGTGGGATTACAGACTATCAAGCTGAGGAGACCTCGGGAGAGAGGAAGAGTTGGTAAAGGGGAATTTCCAAAGGCTACGTGTATGTATGTGAACTGAAAATGGTTAATGCCCCTGTGTGCAGTGATATACCAAGCAAGGTAGAGTGGCAGGGGGCTGCACCACGGGCAGGAGTGTTTTGTCACTACCATTGTTGTAGAATTGCTGGTGCATGGTAACAGTAAGAAGTTGATTTTAGGATTATTTTAAAATTCTCTACAGACAACTGCCTTGGACGAAATACTGGATTTCACTTTGAGGTTAGAGTAAATACAATGTACTTTTCCCCATCCTCATTCAAACTTTGGGATGCTGGTTAAGAGCCTTGTCTTAGAGCCAGTGATGTCTCAGAGTGGAAAGGAAGCCAGGTCAGGAGAACAAGTTGCTCCCCGCCCACCAGCCTTCTGACCCTTGGTCCCTAAAGCCTGGAACTGTTCTGGCCTCTGTCCTTTCCAGATCTTGCCTGTTCAGCCTTTCCCTCAGTTCTGTAAAGATCCTTCTAATAATTTACTGTTACTTTAGGAGTTAATTTGCTGTTTCTCTGCAGACAGCTGCTTCCTCAGCTCCATGATTCCCAGCCTAGAGTCATGGAACAAGAGGTGAATTTGGGGCACAGGAGGTTAAAACCACTGAGTGGCTGTGTGGTATTGGGCTCATTACTTAGTCCAACATAGAAAACAGAAAGAACACCTCCAAGGACAGGTGTGTGAATTCAGTGAGATGACATATCTGCTCTATGATTTCAAGGACCTTGATTTATTCTCTGCTGAATCCAGTGCCCATCAGAGAACCTAGAGAGGGGGATTGATACAAAGGCCTTGATTTAATGAATACTATATCCGAAAACACTCTATAAACTCAAATGCAACATGAATTGCTGTATCCATTTTCTCCAGGATGGAGAGAGCTGATTTCAAAGTTGTCTCAGTCTTGATTTCTCCTTCTTTCCCTGAATCTTCACCCTAAATCTATGTTGGAACCCAACGAAATTGCCTGCTTCCCCTTATGCCTGATTTCCTAAAATCAGAAAAGCCATCCTTCTTAAAGGGAGGGTAGGTGGATCCAAATTGATCGGATGGGAAGAAAGAAGGAACCCCTTATTTCTTTTGTCCCCAGGGTATATGTCCACATTCAATAGCTCTAAATTGATGCTGAGATGGGCACCTCCATTTTATGCAGAAACAAAACTGTTGAACACGGAGTAAATGTTTCCCAGAGAGTCCAGTTAAGAAATAACTCAGGACAAGCTGAGGGCAAAGAGGTGTAAAAATAGAGGGAAATGATATTTCTTTAAAGAACAGAGACCCCTTAACAGCATTGGGGATCTGTTACAACCTGTAAGGACACCTCCAAGTCCTTCCTATATGACACTTGGTAAGTGTGGAGCCCTACGTCAAAGACATAGAACAAAGGAATCCCCTGGACTGAGTCCAACAGCAGCTGTTGGCAAGGGATCTCTTGACCTTGGCCGAACAGCCCCCCACCCCCCATACTAGGTAAAGTATCCAACATTTAGCAACCTGGCCAATCACCTAAAGACACCCTTTGCCTTATGGTGTACTGACGAATCGATTGAGGCCATCTTCCTAGCAGGAATTTTCTTTGTCTTGAGGGTATAAAAATTGGCTACAAGCCCACGAAAGGGTCGGCTCTCGCTGGTCTGCCAGGAAGTCGTCCCGCTGTCTTTACAGCGTCCCTTCTCTCTAATACTCTATCTTCCTTACATCCTGCCTTGTGTCTGGAAATTCTTTTCCAACCCTCGCTGGAGCCTCAACAGTAAGGACAGGGACCCATGTACCAGATACAGACAAGAGTCTTACCGATTAGCAAAGGGAAGGAGGATATTGACACAGTCCTGTCCTAAGGAGTGATCCCTGATACTTCCGGGTCTATGAGGCCAGCACGTCTGTCATCAGCAAAAGGGAAAAAGTGAGGGAGAAGTTTGAGGGGCAGTGATGTGAGCCAGAAGTTAGGAGTTTCAGCCTGGGGATTACACGTACCCATCTAAGTCACAGGAGTGAATGTTTTTAGACTGAAAGAAAAGTCCCTCAGTTGCTTCAGCGTGAAGGGGGCGTGGGAGAAGCCTCGCTGTCTTCTTGTGCAAACGAGGCAGTCGAGTCTAGGAACAGTTCGAGCGGATGAACTCCATCCCCTGGTCGATGCTGCCCCCTGGACGTCAATGTGGGTATCGCGGCTCCCTCTCACGCTATGCTGTCTCCTTGTCATGCCATCCTGAGACCTTGAGTCAGAGGGCTCCTATGGATTCTTGGGGTAGTTCAGTGTCCTTGAAAACTGTCTGCTCCAATATAACTTTAACACCTCCTGGTTGCAGAATATAAGCCTCCTCATATTCCAGCAGTGCCCCTCAGTGAGGCCTGCAAAAGCCGTGCTTATCAGTTCAGCGTGTATATTTGGGTCCAGGGATGGACAGGAGAAGCGAAGGTCAGAACTTCGAAAACCAAGGTTGCCAGCATGCACAGCCCTTCTCCCATCGGAGCATTAGCTGACTTGCGATGAAGTCACCTGTCTCGGCAGTCTCCCTCGTGGGATATCTAGAGACCCCCAGTCTCTGGGAAACCGCTCTGTCAAAGCAGCCTACGCCCCCTCAGTCCCAAGTCCTAAATCCTAGTCCCTTCTGTCCTCCTCGAGCTGGGGCAGGAATCAGGTCAAATGTGAGAACATCTACATCCCCCTGGGTGGTGGTGCGGTTGAGGGGTAGGAGCAGGAAAGGAAGGTGGAGGGACAGAGGGTTCCCGGGGCCGGCGCCCAGGGGTGAGCTCGCGGTCCCCAGAGCCCAGCACAGCACCGCCCAGCATGGGGAATGTCTGGGGCGGAGAGTCAGGCAGGGTAAACCTGGAAGGACGCCGAGAGGAAGGGGAAAGTGGCGGTGACAAGAGGTGAGGTCAGTTAAGGACACTATCCTGGATCCACCCCTGAGGCGTCTGAGCCAATCAGGAGCCGTCCTCAGTCCCCCACATCTCTACCACTCACTCTGGCTCTTCAGACTCGGTTGGCTAGGCTGAAGCTCTGACATACGGGTCCTGAAGCCAATCAGGGTGCTGCTTTCAGAGATGGGGCGGAACTCAAAAAAAGCGGGAAAGGCTCCAGCGGCCCTGCCACACCCTCTCCGTGAGAGAGCCAATCAACAGAGCCCGCCGCCGAAACCACTCCAGCTCCGCCTGGCGGCGCGCAGGCCTACCTTTCAGCTACCGGCGCTGGGACCACACGCGGAGCCCTTTGCACTTTTATTCTCCCTGCCTTCGCAGGACCCGCATCCAGAGCGTCAAAGCGGGGGCTGGGAGGGAATGATTAGCCCATAGGGGTGGAGGAAACGTCCCCTAATTACCACTTTCCCCTGACTGCCGAGGCCTTTTCCCCTTAGGACTTACAGGTACCCCCGTCTCCCCAGTCTTGTTTTTTGGTTTTTGGCTTTTGGGGGGTTTTTGGGTGCATTGGGTCCTCGCTGCTGCACGTGGGGGCTTTTCTCTAGTTGCAGTGTGTGGCCTTCTCATTGTGGTGACTTCTCATGTGGAGCACAGGCTCTAGGTGCTCAGGCTTCAGTAGTTGTGGCACGTGGGCTCAGCAGTTGTGGCTTGTGGGCTTTAGAGCGCAGGCTCAGTAGATGTGGCTCATGGGCTTATGTGCTCCACAGTAGGTGTGATCTTCCCGGACCAGGGATTGAAGCTGTGTCCCCTGCATTGGAAGGCGGATTCTTAACCACTTGCCACCAGAGACATCCCTCTCCCGAGTCTATAGAGTCTGAGTTCAAATGAGGTGTACAGGCAGCAGCAGGAAGGCGCCAAGTCAAACAGAGAAATAGATGAGTTGATCATACTGCAAACCTGGCCTACTCATGCCCCAGTGGTGTGGGTACTGCAGCCCTCTAGCAAGGGACTGTGATGGCCACACCAGAGAAGCTGGAAAGCTGACAATGAAGGAGAGGAGGCAATCCCAGGGTCAGCTTGAGGAGGTGAGAGGCAAGGAAGAGCTGGTGTCTGTGTCAGGGAGCCAAGGCAGTCCTTGGACAGCGCCCAAGGTGGCACAGCCCTTGATGCATCTGCCATTTTAACCAGAGGTCCCTTCCTCCACCAGGCTGGTTACTGTGAAACAGTCCCCGCCCTCAAACAAATGCAGCCACGCCTTTGGCCTAAAGCAGCCACAGGTTAGAGGTTAACCGTGTGTCTCTACTTTCTGGACACTCACCAGAAGGGATGTAGGCCCAGGAGGTAGTCAGAGAGCAAAGGTGACCCTAGAGCAGAGATGGGGCTACTTGAAGGCGCCAGCAGGAAGGAGAAAAGAAATGGCAGAAGAGTGTTATATCATATTAAATATTTATTGTTTTCTGCAGACTGACCTCGGTGTAACTCTCAAGCCAGGAGGGGACTGGTTAGTGTTCAAGCTGCTGAGATCTTAGGTCAAAAAGCTACAGAAAATAAATCACTTTGAGTCAAAAACAAAACAAAACAAAAAATCAACCATTTTGAGGCAGTCTTCCCTTGCTACACCAATTCCAAGAGTTGAGGCTTCACACCTCATGACATGGTGACAAGGGCTGAGTGAACCAGAAGGTATTATTGGGAGAAGAAAAAAGCCTTGGGGCTGGGGCAGTGTGGGGGAAAAAGAGGAATGACAAAACTTGAAAAATAATAAAGGTCATTTTGGAAACCCTGGAAGAAGTGGTCCTGGGAAACCTGAAGACACAGGAGATTCTGAAAGTCAAGGGGATCCAGCTTATCCTGATGAGGCAGGGTCCTGGGAATGAAGGCAGGGTGAGGCACGTCAAGGACCTGGAAGGCAAAGGGAGAACTCGAAGGGGGCTCCCAGGTTTAAAAGAGTATGGGGTGGGGCACAGGAGTCCACGGAGAGGCCCGGCAGCTCCCAGGGGCCGGCGCATCAGAAGTTGGGCTTGTGCTTCTTGAGCTCCACCATGAGGTGGTGGATGTTGATGAGCTCAGCCCGGGCAGGGAGGGCTCGGAGCTGCGGCTGTGACAGCACCCGGTGGAAGCGATGATAAAGCTGGATCAGCTGGGTCAGTGCTCCCTGTTCAGAGAAAGTCACAGAGGGATGAGATGCAGGGTGCTACTAAGGACGATGATAGGAGTCAAGTGAGGGCTCATCCAGACCTTTGGGCACAGATGGTAGTTGAAGATCAAGGGTCACTTGTGTGATTCTGAGCCCAGAGAAGAGAGGGGGGAAAATCAGTGATGGGGTGGGGTGGGGTGGGGTGGGGTGGGGTGGGGTGGGAATGGGGACTAGGAGTTGCAGGTCACCTGGATGATACTGGTTCCATTTCTAAAGTTGGTGAAACTCCGCATTACATCCTGACTCAGAGACTCCACCGATGATTTCCAGGAACTACCAAAACCACGGATCAGCTGAGTAACCCGGGCTGAGAGAAGCAGGAAAAAGATAATGGCTAAGTGATATCTGATCCCTCTAAGTCCTCCCCAGGGCACAGCCATCCTCACCATGCAACCCCTTTTCCTGGTGTTCTCCCAACCCATTCTTTCGTGCTTGACACCCTCCCCATGTAATCTGCATCCTTGAATTTTTCTTTTCCATTCACCTTTCCACTGACCCCACCACTACCACCCCACCTTCCTACCTTCTTCCCCTCGAAGTCGCTCAGCTTGTCCACGCTCAATCAAAGCCTCAGCTTCCTTCACAAATGCCACCAGACCCCCAAAGGGGGGAGACAGCAACTCTTCAATGAATTCCTGTAGAAACATACACACATACAGAGTCGAGTTTCCTGGTATCAAGAGATTTTCCCCAACTCTGGCATCATGACCAACTCGATCCTTAGAAAACTTCCATAACAGAACAGCTAAACTCTGGAAAGGTCATATACTTTAAGACACTGCTAGTCTCACAAGAGGTAGGGGAAATCTCCAAGGACTACCCTCCTCAAAAAATCATTTTTAAAAATTAATTTTTTAAAAAATTGAGCCGGGAGCAGAGAGCTGGAACCAAAGAAGTGGGCACCGAGAAGAGGCAGGGATACCAGAAGGTAAGTTGCCATGGCAACTCTGCTGTCAGGAAGCTGAGCCTGATGCTAGCCTTGAGTGAGGATGCTGAGCCTGGTCTCTCACGAGAGGCTCAAAGAAATGCCAATGTAGAGCCAGGTGGATGGCATCTTTCAGCTATTGCAAAAGAGGCAAATCTTCTCTGAAATCCCCTCTATCCCAATTTAGGCCCCTATGACTCCCCCTGATTAAGATGAAGAGAAGAACTCACAGATCACCAGTCCCAGAAGAAAGCAAGCTACCATGAGAGTCAGAATAGACAATAAGCAATGGACTTAGACCTCCAAAGACTGCCAATGTTAGAGCTGTCAGATACAGAGCAGTTGTACATTCTGTATGAAATCAAAGAAGTTAAAGGTACAGACACAAACATGACCAATTAACAAGATCAGAAATGGACAGACTTGAAACAAAATGAAATTTTAAAGAAATGATTAAAAAATAACTATTTTTTTATTTAAAAAAATTCAACTAGCTAAATAGTAGATGAGAAACACCTGGAAGAATGATAGAGCAAATTGGAATTTATAATTGAAGAAATGACTCAGAATGCAGCCCAGACAGATAAGGAGATGGACATTTTTGAGACACTGAGAGGTACAGAAATCTAAAGGTCTAGGCAGTGATCACTGATGGCTACTGGCAAAAAGAGAGTCAAGAAGACATTATGTGCTCCTGATAGAAGTACACACCACTACCTCTCAAATAGCCTTGTAAAAAAAAATCTAATTGGAATCTGATCAAGCCTTTCTATTGAATTACACATTCATCGGAAAAGAGGAACAGTTTAGGCACACCACAGAATGCAGTCAGCAAAATTCAGACTGTACATCATTCTATGTGACAAATGACTCAATTTCTTCCAAAAATAAATCACAGAGCAGGAGGGGGAAAGATAGAAGGGAAATCTCTAGATTAAAAAGAGACATATGGGGACTTTCCTGGTGACGCAGTGGTTAAGAATCCACCTGCCAATGCAGGGGACGTGGGTTCGATCCCTGGTCCAGGAAGATCCTATATTCCCTGCAGCAACTAAGCCCATGAGCCACTACTACTGAGCCCGTGCGCCACAACTACTGAAGCCAACTTGTCTAGAGCCTGTGCTCCGCAACCAGAGAAGTCATTGCACTGAGAAGCCTGTGCAACGCAACAAAGAGTATCCCCCACTCATCTCAACTAGAAAAGCCTGTGCACAGCAATGAAGACCCAATGCAGCCAAAAATAAATAAATAAAATGAATAAATTTATTAAAAAATAAAAATAAAATAAAATAAAATAAGAGAGACATATGTATGGACTGTACATGGATCCTAACTTGAATCATTATTTATGATAACTGGGGATACCTGAATACTAGCTATTTTGAGAGTGATTTTGTTTGTTTGTTTTTGTTTTGCCACACCATGCAGCTTGTGGCATCTCAGCTCCTGACCAGGGACTGAATCCGGGCCACTGCAGTGACAGCACCAATCCTACCCACTAGGCCACCATGAAATGCCCAGAAAATGTTAATTTTTTTAAAATTAATTAATTAATTTATTGGCTGTGTTGGGTCTTCGTTGCTGCACGTGGGCTTTCTCTAGTTGTGGTGAGTGGGGCCTACTCTTTGTTGTGGTGCACAGGCTTCTCATTACAGTGGCTTCTGTTGTTGCAGAGCACGGGTTCTAGGTGCATGGGCTTCAGCAGTTGCGGTGCATGGGCTCAATAGTTGTGGCTCACGGGTTCTAAAGCACAGGCTCAGTAGTTGTGGCACACGGGCTCTAAAGCATAGGCTCAGTAGCTGTGGCACACGGGCTTAGTTGCTCCGAGGCATGTGGGATCTTCCTGGACCAGGGCTCGAACCTGTGTCCCGTGAATTGGCAGGCAGATTCTTAACCACTGCACCACCTAGGAAGTCCCGGTAATTTTTTTTAAGGGTGATAAAGTATTGTGGTTTTTAAAACACATCCTGATACAGATGAAGTGATAGTGATATACAGAATTTAATTCAAAATCACTGGGGGTGGGGGTGGGGTGGATGGGAGGAGGAGGAACAACAGGTGTTGATATGGATGAAACAGCTTTCTCTGAGTTGTTATTGGGTGAAGATCTGTGATGGCCCCTGGGGGTTCACCATGCTACCCTCTACATAGCAAGCATATCTGAAATTTCCCAAAACACAAAATTAAAATGAAAAAGTAAACAAACACATAAAAACAATGGAAGGGAGGAATTAAAATAGAAAAAAAGAAAGAAAGAAAAAAAAACCCACAAAAACAAAAAACCCAACCCAAACAGTAAGATCTGGTAAGGTGAAAGTGAAACTTTTATTCCATTTAAAAATAAACTACTTCCACTGAAAAATAAAATCTTTTATGGAACCTAGAAGATGGCACAAATGAACCTATCTACAAAACAGAAACAGACTCACAGACATTGAGAACAGACTTGTGGTTGCCAAGGGGGGAGGGGGGTGGGGGAAGGATGGATTGGGAGTTTGGGGTTCGGAGATGCAAACTATTATATACAGAATGGATAAACAACAAGGCCCTACTATATAGCACAGGGAAATACATCCAATATCATGGGACAAACTATAATGGAAAAGACTATGAAAAAGAATGTATATATGTATAACTGAGCTACTTTGCTACACAGAAGAAATTAACACAACATTGTAAATCAACTATACTTCAATAAATAAATAAATAAAATATTTTCCATTTTTCCCACAAAACCTCTACTTATATCCACTGAAGGTTGTCAGATAACTAACATGAGACGAGGAAGACATTTCCAAGAACAGATCTTTCCATAATTAAGGAACCTTTATTTGTGATGTGATTTGGGACAGAGATTAAATAACCAAATTCAATCTATTACAGTTGCCTAAATGCAATAACCCCACAATACTCTTAAAAATAAACAGTGGGGGGTAAAGGGGGTGGATGCAAAGATAAGTTCAACTAACAGAGATGACCTGTCCTAACACAGTTGCCATGAGTCACATCTAGCAACTGATCACTTGAAATGCAGCTAATCAAAACCAAAATGTGCTGTGAGCATAAAATACACAACAGGCTAAGAGACTTCATATGGAAAAAATTTTTAAATAAATCATTACTAATTTTTTTGTGGATAAATAGGTTGAAGTGATAATATCAGATATATAATATATAATATAAATAAAGTATCATTAAATTCATTTCACCTGTTTCTTTTTCATTTTTAAAATGTAGCTACTATGTAGCTACTAGAAAATTGAAAATTACTTAAGGGGCTCATATTTGAGGCAGGCATTATATTTCTATGGGACAGCACTAATCTAGACCTGGATGAAGTTTCTTTAAGCTCTCTATCCAGCAAAAGAGAGTGGGTTTTTTTGTTTTGTTTTGGCCGTGCAGCGTGGCTTGCGGGATCCTAGTTTCCCCACCAGGGGTTGAACCCATGCCCCCTGCAGTGGAAGCTCGAGGTCCTAACTGCTGGACCACCAGGGAATTCCCAAAAGAGAGTGTTCTGACAACAGAGGAGTGACCAGAGGGAAAGAGCACACAGGACTCTGGCTCGCAATCTCTCCCACACAATACTGAGCAGCAGCCCACCAAAAAGGACAGGGAGCATCCCCACCCTGGTAAATCCCATAGTGCCTCAGCTGCTGTCAGCACAGTCCACTGGTTTACTAAGCACATCTTTGTGGGATCAGAGGGTCCAGAGAATTGCACTTCTGAAGGCAGAGCTGACATTCCCTCTGGTCATCTAACTGTACAGGTAAGGACAACGGTTTCCTTTCTCATCTAATTACATATTTATTTTACTAAAAAGAGAGAACAGAATGGGAAACTTTAACCTATAACTAATCGGATCCCAGGAGAGAAGAAAGACTGGAGGAAAAGCAATGTTTAAAAAGATACTGATTTTGGGGGGGGGGGCAAGATAGGGGTAGGGGACGAAGAGGTACAAACTATCATGTATAAGATACATAAGCTACGAGGCTATATTGTACAATACAGGGAATACAGACAACATTTCATATTTAAAAGGGGTATAGGGAATTCGCTGGCAGTCCAGTGGTTAGGACTCTGCACTTTCACTGCGGAGGACTCAGGTTCAATCCTGGTTGGGGAACTAAGATCCCACAAGCTGCTTGGTACAGCCAAAAAAATAAAATAAAGTAAATAGAATAAAAGAAAGGCATTAAAAAAAAAGTAGGACAGAAATAAAACACGTCAATAATTAGCAGGGAAGGCAGAACAGGGAGGGGTGACTGGAGCATTAAAACACTTTAAATGTTTTAAAGTCCATGTATTGTTTGAGACAGGGGTTAAATATTAAATTTAGATGTTAAGCGAAATATGTGAGGTAAAATTTAAAGGACAAATTCCAAAAGAATGGAGAACAAAATCCAAACAATTAGAGAGGGAAAAAAAATGTTGCAAGGAAAACAAAGGCAGGACGCACAAAAGATACAAAATAAACAGAAAACTAAAGATGGCAGAGAAAAGTCCAAATGTGATATTAATCATAACAAACATAAATGAATAAAAATTATAAATTAAAAGGCAGAGATAATCCAACTGGGTTTTTTAAAAATTCTAGCAATATGCTATTTTCAAAAGACTTAAAATGTGAAAATATGAAAAGGAAAGTAAAAAGAAAGTTTAAAAATGTGGAAATAAATTAACAGGCAAATACTAACTAACGTTGGCAGAGCCATGTTAATATAAGATACAATACGCTTAAAAGAAAATTATTACGGCTAAGGTGGGTCATTATATAGTGACAAATGCTTCAAGTCACAAGTAAGATCTTATGATTCTAAACTTTTGAGAATTTAGATGAAATAAGCTGAAACTATATAAAGCAAGATCTGATAAAACTGCAGTGACAAAGTGATAAACTTGTAAATTTCAAAACCGCTCTCTCAACTACCGATAAGCAGACAAAAAAAAAATCAGTAAAGATATAGGTGATGTGAACAATGGAATTAGTTTGATTTCCACACCTGACAGTCAAAGAATACACAATCTTCTCAAACACATATGGAACATTTACAAAAGCTGATCATGTCTTAGGCCAAGGCAAATTTAAACAAATTTCAAAATTTTTCAAATTTCAAATTTTCAGTACCAAAAGGCCACATTCTCCATCCACAATGCAATTAGTTAGACATTAATAACAAAAAGATAAATAAGAAAACTACTTTTGGAAATTGTAAAACATTCCTCTAAAAAATCTCATGGATTGAAGAAGAAATAATTGAAATATAAAAATCCTTAGATCTGAATAATAAAAATGCTACATATTCAAACCTACAGAACTCAGTAAAAGAAGTACTTAGAATTTCAGCTTTAAATCTGCCTGGATGCTTCCACTGGTAAATTCTAAGATACTTTCAAGGAAGAGATCATTTCAATCTCAAAGATGAAGAAATACTTCCTTCCCACCTTCTTCTACAAATCCAATGACTTTGGTACTAAAACCACACAAGGACAGTACAAGAAAAGAATATCACAGGCCAATCTCACCTCTGCACAGAGAAACAAAAATTCTAAATGAATTAGACCAAATCCAGAATGGTTTAACATTCTAAAATCTACAAATGTAATATACCACCTAATAGATATTTTTAAAAATTGAAGTATAGTTGATTTACAACGTTGTGATTAGTTTCAGGTGTACAGCAAAGTTATTCAGTTATATATATATACGTGTGTGTGTGTGTGTGTGTGTACATATATATATATAAAACACACACACATATATATACTTTTTCAGATTCTTGTCCGTTATAGGTTATTACAAGATATTGAATATAGTTCCCTGTGCTATACAGTAGGTCCTTGTTGTTTATCTATTTTATATACAGTTGTGTGTATCTGTTAATCCTAAAGTCCTAATTTATCTCTCCCATCATATAATAGATTTAAAAAAATTAAATATATGATTACCTCAATGGTTGCAGAAAAAGCACACAATCTTGATTAAAAAATCTAATACCCATTCATGATTTTTAAAAAAAATAATAACTCTTGGCATGCTAGGGATCGAACGGAATTTTCTTCACCTGATAAAGCATATCTATAAAAAAACTACAACAACGGTCCTCTTAATGGGGAAATGATGAAAGCATTCCTTTTAAAATTAGGAAAAGATAAGGGTTCTCACCACCATCACTTTTATTTAACCATTCAGCTTTGTACTGGAGGTACTAGCCAGTGCAGTAAGAGATTAAAGATATAAAGAAATTAAAGACATAGGGATCAGAAAGGAAGAACTAAAACTGTCACAATTCAGAGATGATGAACACCTACACAGAAACACACATCTCCAGAAATACAATTAGAAATAATTTAGGACGGTGGTTGTATAATCCATACATGAAAATCAGTAGCATTCTCATACGCCAGTGCAAACAAGTAAATTTCTTTTTAAAAAGATAATACTTAAGGAACAACTGTTTATTTAAAGGACAAATCCTAAAAGAATAAAGTCCAAACAATTAGAGAGAAAAAAAATTTAGTCATTATTTCTAGTAATTCCTAGTATTAGTAATTATTCCTAAATAAATGTATTTATTCCTAGTAGGAAAAACTACAATAATAACTCCTGGCACATGAGTGATTAAAAGGAATTTTCTTAACCTGATAAAGGGCATCTACAAAAAAACCTACAGTTATTACACTACTCTTAAAGACAAAATGATGAAAACATTTAAACTCAGAAACAGGATACCATCATTACCCTTTTTTTTAAATAAATAAATTTATTTATTTATTTATATTTATTGGCTGTATTGGGTCTTCATTGCTGCACACAGGCTTCCTCTAGTTGCTGAGAGCGGGGGCTACTCTTCATTGTGGTGTGCAGGCTCCTCATTGTAGTGGCTTCTCTTGTGGTGGAGCACAGGCCCTAGGTGCGTGGGCTTCAATAGTTGCGGCACATGGGCTCAGTAGTTGTGGCTCACGGGCTCTAGAGCACAGGCTCAACAGTTGTGGAGCACGGGCTTAGTTGCTCCGTGGCATGTGGAACCTTCCCAGGGCAGGGCTCTAACCCGTGTCCCCTGCATTGGCAGGCGGATTCTTTACCACTGCGCCACCTAGGAAGTCCACCATTACCCTTTATTCAACTATGAAACTTTGTCATAGAGGTCCTGGCCAGGACAGTTAAGGATCAAAGACATAAGAAAGGCAGGGACTTCCCTGGTGGCGCAGTGATTGAGAATCGGCCTTCCAATGCAGGGGACATGGGTTTGAGCCCTGATCCGGGAGGATCCCACATGCTGCAGAGCCACTAAGCCCGTGAGCTGCAACTACTGAAGCCCCTGCGGCTAGAGCCCATGCTCCACAACAAAAGAAGCCACTGCAAAGAGAAATCTGCACACCTAGTCCCCACTCCCTGCAACTAGAGAAAGCCCGCGCAGCAACGAAGACCCAACGCAGCCAATAAATTAATTAATTTTTAAAAAAAGAAATTAAAGGCAAAGAACTAGGAAGGATTTATGTATTCCTAGTAGGACTAAATCTACATATTATACTTACCTAGGAACAATTCTAACAAAAGATTTGCAATGTCTTTCTGCTGAAAATTATAAAAAGTTATCAAAAGACATTAAGGAATATCTTTTAAGACATAGAATGAGGACTTCCCAGGTGGTGCAGTGGTTAAGAAACCACCTGCTAATGCGGGGGACACGGGTTTGATCCCTGGTCTGGGAAGACTCCACGTGGCAGGGAGCAACTAAGCCCGGGGTCCAGAACTACTGAACCTGAGCTCTAGAGCCCGAAAGCCATAACTATTGAGCCTGTGTGCCTAGAGCTTGTGTTTCGCAATAAGAGAAGCCACCACACTGAGAAGCCCGTGCACTGCAACGAAAGAGTAGCCCCTGGTTGCCGCAACTAGAGAAAGCCCGTGCACAGCAACAAAGACCCAATGCAGACAAAAATAAAAATAAATAAATAAATTTATTTATTTAAAAAAAAATAAAATAAAATGTAGAGAGAGCCCATGTTCATGGACAGGAAGTTTCAATATCAAAAAGTATCAATTCTTCCAAACTGATCAGTGCAATTCCATTCAAAATCATTAATAGGCTTTTTTATGTGAGAACTTACAAGCTGATGATAAAATTTACATGAAAACTCAAAAGGCCAATAATACTCAAGATGATGAAAAAGAAGGTAGGAGAATTTTCCTTAAAAACGTAATAATTAAAACTATATTGCATCTCTTGCATTCCTATACACTAACAACGGAAGAGCAGAAAGAGAAATTAAGGAAACTCTCCCATTTACCATTGCAACAAAAAGCATAAAATACCTAGGAATAAACCTGCCTAAGGAGGCAAAAGATCTGTATGCAGAAAACTTTAAGACACTGATGAAAGAAATCAAAGACGACACAAACAGATGGAGGGACATACCATGTTCCTGGACTGGAAGAATCAACATAGTGAAAATGACTGTACTACCCAAAGCAATGTACAGATTCAATGCAATCCCGATCAAATTACCAATGGCATTTTTCACAGAACTAGAGCAAGAAATCTTACGATTTGTATGCAAACGCAAAAGACCCCAAACGGCCAAAGCAATCTTGAGAAGGAAAAATGGAGTTGGTGGAATCAGGCTTCCTGACTTCAAACTATACTTCAAGGCCATAGTGATCAAGACAGTATGGTACTGGCACAAAAATAGAAAGGAAGATCAATGGAATAGAATAGAGAACTCAGAAGTAAGCCCAAACACATATGGGCACCTTATCTTTGACAAAGGAGGCACGAATATACAATGGAAAAAAGACAGCCTCTTCAATAAGTGGTGCTGGGAAAATTGGACAGCTACGTGTAAAAGAATGAAATTAGAACACTTCCTAACACCATACACAAAAATAAACTCCAAATGCATTAAAGACCTACATGTAAGGCCAGACACTATAAAACTCCTAGAGGAAAACATAGGCAGAACACTCTATGACATCCATCAAAGCAACATCCTTTTTGACCCACCTCCTAGAATCAGGGACATAAAATCAAGAATAAACAAATGGGACCTCATGAAACTTAAAAGCTTTTGCACAGTGAAAGAAACCATAAACAAGACTAGAAGGCAACCCTCAGAATGGGAAAAAATAGTTGCCTATGAAACAACGGACAAAGGATTAACCTCCAAAATATACAAGCAGCTCATGAAGCTTAATACCAAAAAAGCAAATAACCCAATCCACAAATGGGCAGAAGACCTAAATAGACATTTCTCCAAAGAAGACATACAGATGGCCAACAAACACATGAAAAGATGCTCAACATCACTCATCATCAGAGAAATGCAAGTCAAAGCCACAATGAGGTATCACCTCACACCAATCAGAATGGCCATCATCAAAACGTCTAGAAACAACAAATGTTGGACAGGGTGTGGAGAAAAGGGAACTCTCCTGCACTGTTGGTGGGAATGTAAGTTGGTACAGCCACTATGGAAAACAGTTTGGAGGTGCCTTCAAAAACTAAAAATAGAACTACCATATGACCCAGTAATCCCACTCCTGGGCATATACCCAGAGAAAACCATAATCCCAAAAGAAACATGTACCATAATGTTTATTGCAGCACTATTTACAATAGCCAGGACATGGAAGCAACCTAAATGCCCATCAACAAATGAATGGATACAGAAGATGTGGCATATATATACAATGGAATATTACTCAGCTATAAAAAGGGATGAGATGGAGCTATATGTCATGAGGTGGATAGAACTACAGTCTGTCATACAGAGTGAAGTAAGTCAGAAAGAGAAAGACAAATATTGTATGCTAACTCACATATATGGAATCTAAAAATGGGACTGATGAACTCAGTGACAAGACAAGAACAAGGACGCAGATGCAGAGAATGGACTGGAGAACTCGAGGTTTGGGAGGGGGCGGGGGTGAAGGGGAAGCTGAGACGAAGTGAGAGAGTAGCATAGACATATATATATACTACCAACTGTAAAATAGATAGCTAGTGGGAAGTTGCTGTATAACAAAGGGAGTTCAACTCAAGGATGGATGATGCCTTAGAGGACTGGGACGGGGAGGGTGGGGGGGAGTCGAGGGAGGGAGGGAATATGGGGATATGTGTATAAGAACAGATGACTGAACTTGGTGTACCCCCCAAAAAATAATAAATAAATAAAATTTAAAAAAAAAAAAAAAAAACTATATTGCAGGGCTTCCTAGGTGGTGCAGTGATTAAGAATCCACCTGCCAATGCAGGGGACACGGGTTTGATCCCTGCTCCAGGAAGATCCCACATGCCTCAGAGCAACTAAGCCCATGCACCACAACTATTGAGCCTGCACTTTAGAGCCTGCGAGCCACAACTATTGAGCCCATGTGCTGCAACTACTGAAGCCCATGCGCCTAGAGCCTGTACTCCACAACAAGAGAAGCCACAGCAATGAGGAGCCCAAGCACCACAAAGAAGAGTAGCCTCCACTCACTGCAACTAAAAGAAAGCCTGCGCACAGCAAAAAAGACCCAACACAGCCAATACAATAAATAAATTTAAAAAAGAAAAAACTATATTGCAGGGTAGACAAATTGATCAATGGAACAGAATAGAGGCAAGACGCACATGTTTGTGGAGTTTTGCTATGTGACAGAGACAGGACTACAGATCAAATGGGGAAAAAAAGGGACTTCCTATAAGTGGTTCCAGGCCAATTATTTTCCAAATAGAAAAAAGGTTAGTTTCCTACCTCACATCATACAGAAAAATCAATTCTAGATCAATTTAGGGCTTGAAAGTAAAAAGCAGAATTCTACAATATTAAGAAGAAAATGCAGTATAATATTCTTCTGACTTAGGGGTAATTAGGGACTTCTTAAACAAGACACAAAATAAAGATTAATAAATTCATCAAGTTATAATTAGAAATTTCTGTTCATTAAAAGACAACATAAAGCAAAAACATAAAACACTCCTGAAAGGTATCTGCAACCTATACAATCAACAAAAGATTAGTAGGTAAATATGTTAAGAGCTCTTATAAATCAAAAAGAAAAACACAACCCAGGTTTTAAGAGGTCAAATGCTATGACAGACATTTCACGGAAAAGAAAAATTTGTATGGCTATTTAACATTTAAAATGATGCTTGATGTCATTAGTAATCAGGAAAACGCAAATCCCAGTGAGACACCTTCCAGAAGGGGAAAGATAGTCTGATATATCACATGTTGGAGAAAATATGACTCAATGAAAATTCTTATACACTGCAGGTAGGAATAAATTGGTCCAACCACTTAGGAAAACAATTTTGGCAGTTGTCTCATAAAGTTGAATACTAGCATTCTCTAGATGCAGCAAGCCTACTCCTACTTCCAAGAGAGACTCTGGATAAAACTTTTGACATGTCTATGTGTGCTAAAAGACATAACTGTTCATAAAACAATGCTCACAGGAGCAAGAAACTGGAAATAGTCCAAATGTCCTATGTTAAGTTCACACAACATAACATTATATTGCAGTGAAAAAGAATGAGCTATAGCCATATGTCATAACAGGACGATACTAGAAAAACTATGCATGAAATAATCCTGTGATTCCACCTTCATGGCACTCAAAACCAAATTTAAATAGTTACTGTTTTGGCATACCTATAGCTCAATTTTTTTTCTTTTTAACTTTTTTTTTGGCCATGCCACGAGGCATGCAGGATCTTAGTTCTTCGACCACGGATCAAACCTGTACCCCCTGCAGTGGAAGCATGGATTCCCAACCACTGGACTGCCAGGGAAGTCCCTAAAGCTCTATTTTTAAAAGCCAGGACATGATAAAGACAACATTTAGGTCAAGAGGTGCCTCTATGTGAGAGGCAGGGAGATGGGGTGGGGAGGAATTCAGACTTTGATATTAGTTATTGCCAAGGTGTGTGGTGGCTTCACGGATGTCTATGTCATTTAAAAAATACAAAAGAAAATAAAATAGACCAATAATGACAGCATGTCATGAACCAAGAGTTAAAACAATTCCAATTCTATGTACCTGGAGTCCGCTAACTGCCACTCCACACACATACACACACACACACTCTGAACTGAAAACAGCACACAGGACTGTCCTTTTCCTCTTCCCCACACCCCTACCTGTGTCCGAGCATTGAGCAGCTGCTGGAAACTTTCCACCTCTTTACTGTCATCCGCCGCTCGCTCCTGAGGGAAGATGGGGGAAATCTCAAGTTTGGGGAGAAGCTGACCTTCATGTCGGAGGACCCCCTTCCTCCCACATTTCTTGGAGGTAGCCAGACACTGTCAGACTCCAGGAATAAAACACCAAACAAGGCCGACATAATCTTTGGTCTCGTGGAGGTAAGGGAGCAGTGGGGGGAACTCAAATTCTCCAGGGAGGAAGAGCTTCTGGTACCATCAGCACGCCCAGCATCATGTCATAGTTGTTGATCAGAAACACGAGCTGCTCCTTCCTTGAGGAGAACTCAGCTGCCACCCGGAGGACAAAATTCTCCACCTCCACCTTAAAAAAGAAAATTGAAAGGAGGAGGTGACAGGAGCAGCAAGGCCACCCCACCCCCAGCCCCCTGGGGCAGCCCTGCAGCTGGGGAACCTCTCCCACCTGCCCCTCACCTGTAGCTGGCCTAGCAGCTGCATCGTCCGCTCGTTGGGAATTGTCTGATTGATGCTGACAAGAGCAGAGGAGAACTCTGCGTACCGGCGTGTGATCTGGGAGAACAAAGATGGGAAGAAAAATCACACCAACCGCCTGGCCCAACCCATGAAACCCCCAACTCCCTTGAAGCTGGCCAACCACAGTTCCTCCTACCAGTGCCCAGCCCACCCTGAGTCTGATCACAATCCCAGACCACCCCTCACAGCATGGCTACATGTCCAGCCAGGGCTGCTGGACACAACCGTTAACCAGGGTGACCCCTCACAGCGAGGCTTTGAGCCCTGCCCTTCAACAGCCCGGTACCCCTGCCGCCCTCACGTAGTGAGGCCGAGTGTCCAGCCCCCCGAGGCGCTGAGGGTCTGTGCTGCGGACACTCTGCACGTTCATTTCCAGGATCAGTTCAAACCGCGGCCACAGCAAGGCAAGCACCTGTTCCCAGTACCTGTGGGCTTGATCAGAGTTAGAGATCTGGCAAGGAAGGTCAGGGGTGGGGACGGGTGGAGGCAGGAGAGGGTGTGAAAGGTGAGTCTGGGAGCAGCAGCACTGCCTCCGGACAGACAAATGGGAACAGGGTCAATGGTTCAGGTCAGGAGGAGCCCACGGGTCAGGGCAGGCTTGTGCAAGACCAAAGAGTTCAAGGCCAGTGGGGCATCAAGGACCAGAACTCAGCAACCTGTCCAGGGCGGGAACATCCCTCTTGGCTGCAATGTTGCGGAATCGGAGGACGATATGGATACAGAGAAAAACAGCAATGGCATCGTAGCAGTCGGCGAGGTAAGACTCCAGGTGTTTCTGTGATTTAGGAACAGGCAGGGGATTGGAAGAGAGTGTCTGTTACTTTGTCGTTGCCAGTGGCTGTGCACCGATGCTTGCGCCCCCTTGGGGACGTGGCCCCGGGGCTGGGGGAGGATCTAAATGGGAAAGGCTCCCTCCCTCCCTGCCCACTGGCCACTCGGGTGGTCCTGCTGCCTTGCTCACCAGATCTACGATCACAAGCCCATCACAGAAGAATTCAGGGCTGAGCACCAAGGTGTAGGGGCCTGAGTTTTGAGGTGCTGTCGTCTGGGTGTGGATGAGCAGGAGGGGGAGCCTCAGGGACCCCAAGCTTTGATGGTTTCGTGGGGAGTCACACAGTGAGGACGAGGCTCACACATTTTAGAACAAGGGGATCCTGGTTTCAGTACCCCCAGAGCTGTGACCTCGCTGTAGTGCTGACGAGGACCGGGGACAGAGGTCTAGGAGCCCGAGAGCCAGGGCGCCTACCAGGGTCATGCTGAGTGTGCGGCCCATGACGGCGTGGAAGAGGTCGTGTGCAGCCGGGCCAGACACCACAAAGAATTCACAAATGAAGAGGTATTCGCGGCAGGAGTTGTCAAGGAGGGCATAGTGCTGGCTGCGGAAGAGAGCCTCGAAAGGATACTAGGATGGAAGGGGTAAGAAGAGAGACAGGGGGTTGGACCCCAGTACCGGCTCTCCGTGGATACAGCTGGGAAATCAGCAAACCTGGGTAATGGGAGCTCAGGAGGCCCTCCCCATCTACCCCTAGTCCAGGCTGCGAAAGAGCATCCTGAACAGGTACTGGGGGCGGAGGGGACAACACAAGAGAAGAGCCCACCCCCACCTGCTGTTGCTGCTCCCATATCCTCCTCCACACCTGCCTCATGACAGGTCACCCCCACCCCCAGCCCATCTCTCCCCTCTGTACACCCTAAGTTCAATGGTCCCAACCCTCTTCTTATCACAGAACACTGGGGTGACTGGAGAAGGAGACTCCCACAGGGGCCTGCAGAGGGGGGAAGCTTTGCCCTGAGGTCTGTGCTTGGAGTGCCCCCCACCTCCCATGGCGGAGGCTTGCTCCTCCTCCTACCCTCTGTTCTCCCCGCTGGGCAGTGTGGGGCACAAGGATGGGGGCTTCCAGTTCAGTGGGGGAGATGACAGAGCCCCGGGTCCCCAGCGTGAAGATGGTGTTCCTGCTGCGGAGAGATGGCTTTGAGAAGAACCGTGGAGATCAGAGTCAAGGAAAACAGTCAGATCACAACTGTGATGGAAGGTCAAAGACTCAGGACCTCCAGGGGCCCCTGCCACAGCCCCGAGGCCCCACTTTACACAGCCTCTTTCCCAGGACCAGGGCCCCACTTCCCCTGACATCAGTGAATGGATGCTAGGGAGCCTCTGTGCACCCCGACATCATATGCAAAACTCCGTGTCAAGATGATTTGTGCATTTTTCTGGGGAGGGAGGCCACAGCCTTGATCACATTCTCAAAGGTTGTGGTCCCACAGAAAAAGGTAGGCAGCAGTGCCTTGGAGGCTGGAGCGAGAAGCCCCCTCACTCTCCAGACCAGCATGCGGGCCCTTCTGCTCCAGGATATCTTTCTTGGCTGTATCTTCCACACCCATTAGATCATCCTTCTCAGCAACTTCCTCATACTAGGGAAAAGAGAAGAGAGAACCCAAAGTGCTTCCCAGAGTGCAACAAAAAAAATGTCTTTTCACACTGTCTCCCATTGCCCCATGGCTGCCCCTCCCCCCAGCCCAGGGACCCAGGACCACCTCTCCCTCTGTGGCCTCACCTGCACCTTCATGAGCCGCCCCAGGTAAGAGCGGTAGTAGGACAGGTAGATCTTGCTCAGCGTCTCCACGTACTCGTCCCTGATCTCCTTCGCCGTGGCCCGTTCGTTGCCCAGCAAGAACTGATAGAAGAACCTAGAGGGGCCAGGGACTCGCTGGTCTCCCTGCCGGCCCAAGAGGCCCGGCACCACACTGGGCTGCGCAAGAGCTCCGAGGCCACCCCCAGCCCCTCCCTCGGGCAGCAACCTGTACTTCAGCAGGGCTGTCTGGGGGATCTGGTAGTTGGTCATCGGTTTTCTGAAGGAATAAATCTTCTGAAGGATGAACTCTCGGATCTTCGTCACTGCCTAGACATGAGGGACCAAACACAGGGCACAAAGCTGCGACCTTCTCGCTGTCTAGGAGTTACTGAGAGAAGGAACAAATGTTGGATATGGGAGGAGGAAGACTAGAGAATATCTCTTTGATATTTCTTAAGACTTTCAGGGTAACCCAGAGATATGAGGATGAGCTCTGCCAGATGAAGGCAGGGTGAAGTTCTTGGGGACAGGCTACCATGAGCTTTGCCAGGGCAACCCAGGATGGAGTGCTCAGGGAGGCTAGTTTGAGAAGTCTCTAGGGTATCTACCCTCTCCCCACCTTGACCCGGAGCCGGTCGAGCACGCCTCGGACGTCTGCACAGGCCGCTGTGCCCCTAGCCTCCTGCTCTCGGACTGCAGCTGCCTTGGCATCCAGCTCCTGCAGCTGCTCCAGGAACCGGGGCTCTGTGACTGGCGCCTCCAGAATTGCCCTGGAGAGCAGGGTAGGGTGGGATGGGTAAGGAGGGAGACCCAGACACCCCTAGACTCTAAACCATACCCCTGGCATCCAGCCTCTGTCTCCCTTCTTATATGGCATCACAGAGTCAGGACACATGTACCAAGTTTCCTGTTCCTGGGCACACACACCTCCACCATCCACGTAAACCTTCGACTTGCTTCTCTATGCCCGACCCTGAATGATTCCTCATCTTTGATGCCTAAAGCCTGAGTCAAGGTTAGAAAGAGCTGTCAAGCCACTCATCAGTTTCTGGAAGGGACGTGGAGCCAGGAAACCCATGAGGTAAGTAAGTAGGTTGCTCCAGCCCAACTACTTGCTATAGACATTATGCCCCTTCAAACCGGTGACTTACGTGACCAGAGCAGAGGGCACCACCAGACCATCGACAAGCTCCCCGAGCTTCCCCCGGACAGCCTGGCGGTTTCGAAGCCGAATGTTCATGGCTCCCGACTGTTCCTGCAGTGTCCGGATCTCAGAGCTGATGGAGCTGAGATCACTCTGAAAAGCTCCCAACATCTGCTCCATGCGCTGGGGGGAGGCAGAAGTGCTACTGAATGGGTTGGTAGGGGACGAGTGGGCCACCCAAGTTTCTTGGTAAAGTCTCCAGTATCTATCAGTCCACGAGGGTACTGGGTGATAAGTGAAGAGGTACCCCAAAGGTCACTGGCAAATAACATTCGTCATGGCAGCCACAACAAAAAAGGCTGCTGAGGTCATCCTGAAAGTGACTCTAACTGTCCCCGCCAGAGGCTGATGACCTAAAGAAAGGTCCCAGAGACCATGATCTGCACTCAGGGTTAGGAGGGGTCATAGTCACCAACCTCAAGGACAGCATCGCAGGCTGTGATCTGGTTGTGCAGAGATGCTATGTTCTCACTCTCTTGGATATCTGACTCACAAAAAGTCAAGGGGCCTCAAAGCCACAGGATTTCTCCAATTTCTCCCTGATATGACAGAAACCTCAGAGAGAAGACAGCAGCCCTGGCAGGGCTGTCAGCACGACGCCATCCGAAATGCCCATTTTAATAACACCACCCTTTTCCTCTGCTGGAGGATACAATCCCGAATGGATTTCTGCTCAATCTGCTGCAGCTCCAGCTCAACCTGCTTTGAATAGTGACGGAGATCCACACCCTGGGAGAACATAAATGTGACAGGTCAGGAGGGAGTCAGTGAGGGGACACTGGAACAGACACTCAACGAAGGACCGAGAGTAGGACACCGGGGTGATATTAGAAGAGCAAGAGACTGTTTTCTTTTCTTTGAGGGGAGGGGAAGTGGAGGGGCAGATTAGTATAGTGGAAAGCCTCACCGTTTTAAGAGCTTCCTTTACTAACTCATCCTCCAGATTCGCCTGAATGTGAACTGCAAATAAAATTTCATCGTAAGGGTCCAGCTAGCCCCACAGCTGTCCCCACATTGAACATCCGCACACCAATCCCTGCCTTAGTACTCCCAGCCCCCATGCCTCTCAGATTATAGGCACTGCCACCCCCGCGCCATCACTTACCATCCACTTCATCCAGGATGAATTCATCAGAGGTGATGTCCAACTCTCCAAGCTGCAATGGCTCCTGAAGACCCGGACCACCCCCCTGGAGAGGGACAGGTTAATGGGAAAGAGAGGGGGAGAACAAAATGTAATGGGAGAACCTCCAGTCCTTGAAGTGGGGGAGAGAGGCGTTCACTGGGGAGCCACAGGTAAATACTGAGCCCAAAAAATTCCAAAAGGCTAATATTCACTCAATCTCACTAACTGGGGCTGAGAATATGGGTAGGGAATATGACAAGGAGACAGTCAACCCATGAAGGGTAGTGACCAAACGAGGAAAATTAGGAGATGCAGAGGACAGAGCTGAACTTGCTTTTTAATTTAGGATCTTTAGACTCCTGCTACCTAAGGTGTCCTATCACCATCCTTCTGGGGAGCCCCAGCCTTTCTAAAAATGTCAGCTAACACACAGTGTTTACCTACGTGCCAGCTGCCATCTTACACATATTCATTCATCTAATTCTAACAACCTATAGAGTAGATCTTATTTTCTTCACATTACAGGTGTGAAAAGTGATGGAACAGAGAGGCTAGTTAGCTTGCCCAAAGACACACAGAGTGGAATCAGAACCCAAGCAATCTGGCTCCAGAGGCCATGTTCCTAGCCTTTACATTGCTTCTCTAGTCTGCCCAAACATCTGCAGGTTGAATGAAATTGTGGCCCCAGAACCTCGGCCTCGGCCATGCAGGTCCCTGCTCAGGTTCAATCCCAGGGAGGTGTATGGAGAGTCAAACAGGGTAGCATCACCGGTAGCAGCAGAGCTCAAAACCTTGCGCCTACACCCAGCCCAGGCCTTTCTACCGTGAGGAGACGGGACGAGACTCTGAAGGAGAAACAGCCCAGCGTTCTCACCAGCGGGCCCTCCTCCTCCTCCATATCTGAGGCTCCAGCCCGCAACACCAGCTCCCGAGCAGCTGCCGCCATGGTCGCAGCCGCGGCCATTCCGCGCAGCCTCACTTCCGGCAGCTGTCTGGCGAGTCTGTTCCCTGGAGTGAAACTGCAAGTCCTGGAGTGTCCTGCGCGGCGCGAAATCGCTCCCAGATATTTGAGTTAAATTGTTTGCCTCCAGCCTTTCCCTTTCAGCTCTAACCGCTTCAGTCAAGAACGTCTTAAAACCTCAATCCGGAACCTTCGTGGCTCTCACGCCCAAGAACTTTACGAACTGTAAAGAAAAACCGCACCGGAAGTCATGGTGCCCAATTCGGATTCCTGCACAGCGCCTCACCAAGATCGCTCCGCCCCTTCCGCCGGGTAGCTATATAAAGCTATTACGTCACTTCCGTTCTCTCTTCCACTAGAGGCCTGCACGCCGCCGCTGGGGCCGCAGCCATGGTAAGACTGGAATAGGTGCGGGGATCTGGCGACATCGGAACCGGGGCGGGGAAGGTCTACTGTCAGGGGGCTGAAAATGACCTATCCTGAGGGCCTGCAACTTTCTGTGTGGAGCCTTGGGTCGCGCCCCTGGAAACGGACGATTAAAGACATCTAGTTAGGGGACTGGGGCCAGAGGAAGTCACCCTCCGGGCGCTGGAAAGCCTTAGGCGTGCGTGGGGACCTCCGGCCTTCGCCACTCAGTGTACTTTGGGAACAGGCAGGAGACGTGCTTCCTCCCGGAGATGGCGTTTTCCCAAGCTTGAACAACTGATATTCCTGCTGTCTCAGGACTGAGGAGTTCGTTGTGTCGTGAAAACCTGGCGGGGGCTTCTTGCTCCCTGTGTGACAAGCTTAACGCTCGTGTTAGAGGTTACGGTTTGATGGTAGTTCACGGTGTCTGATTTCTTTCCCAATCTCTACCAGTCTCTAGTAATCCCTGAGAAGTTCCAGCATATTTTGCGAGTACTCAACACCAACATCGATGGGCGGCGGAAAATTGCCTTTGCCATCACTGCAATTAAGGTAAAGCAAGGACTAGAGAATATAAATGAAACTGGGTTGTTAACACCTGAGCTGTAAGTGAGGCAAGATGGAGGAAGTCCCAACCAGATCACCTCACCTCGGCTGCTGCGTAAAAAAAGAATGGTTAGGAGAGCAACTAGTTCCCTTAAACCCTTACCACATTTGACCCAAAAGATAAGTGATAAAAGCCAAAGAATAGTTTCAGGTCAAGCCAAGATGTTTCACCTAGGGGGTGGGGAATGGGTTTGGTTGTTTACCTGAATTCACTAAAACTTTCCTGGACCATCAACGCTAGATTTGGTTTCTGCCCCTCTTCCCCCAGTGCATCATAGCAGCAACCCTTCCTGGGAAATGTGAAGGGTGAGTAGAAATGCCAAGCGATTCCGAGTGTGAAGAAACCTGTAGTTAGGCAATGGGAGGTATCATGGCACTAGTCAGATGCCAGAGGTGAAAGTCATTGCCCCTTTACAGTTGAAGTGAGAACCAGTACTTGGATCATCTTGTGAATTACATCAGTGAATGCAAGCTTGGATATTCCCTTAACCAGCCTAATGAACTGGCCTTCCAGATGGGGACGTTATTCTTATACTTTTAAAAAAATTTTTTTTGTTTAATTGTGGAAATGACTGCTTTTCCTAGCAGTAATGTTTACACTCCGTGGGACTAGGGATAGGCTTTCTTGCTTACAATCCCCAGAGGACAGTATAAGTATTTTATAGATAGGTTGTTAATTTAAAACAGTAAGTCATAAGTTTTTCTTTATACGGTCCATCACATTTACTTTTTCATTCTGTAATTCAAGGAGCACAGCTTTCATTCTTAAATGGTACATATGACGAGCACTTCTGTGCTGTGAAACTAGTGAGTGTGAAATACGGTACAGGCTTACCTCGTTTTATTGCACTTCACAGATAACGTGTTTCTTGTGGCAACCCTGTCTCAAGTAAATCAGATTTCCAACAGCATTTGTTCACTTGGTGTCTTTGTCACATTTTGGTAATTTGTGTAATATTTCAAACGTTTTCATTGCTGTATTTGTTACAGTGATATGATCAGTGACCTTTGATGTTCCTATTGCAAAAAGATTCAGACTTGCCGAAGGGTCAGGGGATGGTTAGCACTTTATAGTGATAAAGTATCTTTTAATTAAGGTATTTATGGTTTTGTGGGTTTTTGATTTGTTCTGTTTTGGTTTTTTTTGGAGACATAAGGCTATTGCTCACTCAATAAATTACATAACATACATGTGTTGGGAAACCAAAATATTGTGTAGCTCTATTGCAATATTCACTGCTTGGAGTGGTCTGGAACTGAGTCCTCTGTGTCTCAGAGGTTGCCTGTTCCCTTTTTAAAAGTTGCTAGAAGGCTTAGATGAGATAGTGAAAATAAAAGATGAGTGTGGTTAGTAGGATGCTTCTGTCAAACTCTTCCTCTGCCTCTTTGAAATTAACTAGTTTGGTATTTGTTACCTTAGGCATGTGTGGTAACCTTTGTAGTCAGCTTAAAATAGTTTAACCAAAGCAGTGTTTGGTACTTAGTAATTTGATAAGAAATCTCTTAAGGAACCTTCTTATCACTGGGTAAGATTATTCTAGAGACAGACAGGTACTAGGGGTTTTGCTAATTGTGTGGAAAGCCAGCCTTTGCTGGCTCTTCCTCTGGTGAGACAAGTGAAGCTTGCAGGTGGTCTTGTGTTAATCATCTGGAATGTAGGGTGGGGTGATACTTAGAAATTGGAAGAAAGTTGTCTGGCAAGGGAGGCCAGGTATGAGGAGGGGTTCCTCAAAAAATGTAGTTAAAGGAGCAAGGTTAATTGGCCAGGGAAAGGTGAAGTATTGAAACTGACACAAGCAGAAGAAGGTATTTACTGGGAGGTAATAACACATCTGCAGGATTATTCTGTGTCAGGATCCCTTTGTTGTTTTGTTTTCATTTGTACACTTTTGCTATGAATATTCCTTAAGGTTGGTTGTTCTGTCCTTCCTTTAAATCAGGATGGTAACTGTCTGTGAGTTGTTTGGAAACATGAAGGGGGTTGGAATTAGTTACAGTGAGTGGGTTTCAGAGGGTAATATGAAGTTAGTATCAGTTCTTCTATTATATGGTCCAAGCCCTTGGACTTACAAAGTTGAGAAAGTGATGGTTTCCTGTAGTGTACTCTTCTGGGTGGAGAGAACAAGGGTGGGCAGAGTAAAGGAGATCTGGAGGTCTAGCTTAGGAAGTTGGCAAGCCAGTATCTAAATAGGGTTTTCAAAAAAATCTTAGCTTGACAGCAACTATTTTAAGACCTTGTTTATGGAAAATTTTAAACACTTAGAAGCAAGGAAGAGAATTACTAGCCCCTGTGGAGGTATCATCTAGCTAAAAATTAGAAATCGTGTTTCATCTATGCTTTTCCCTACCCACTTGTACTTTAAAGTAAATCTCAGACATAATCTTTCAGTTCCAGATGCCAAACATCCTTGGTTTCCTTGTCTTACAGCTATATCATTCTAGTGTTTTGCCTCTTGTTGCATGACCTTGCCTCTGTGTCTTTGTCTTCTCCTTTTATAAGAAAACCAGTCATTGGATTTAATCTAGTATGACCTCATTTTAACTAATTATATTTCCAAATAAACTAACGTTTTGAGGTTCTGGATGGACATACATTTGGTGGGACACTATTTAACCTAGCACACAATCCTTCACGATCCACATCTGTTTGGCTTGTGAATTCAGGTGGCAGGGAGTACCAGTGGTGATGGTGATATGATGCCACTGATTTAAGCGTTTATTTTGATCCTGCAGTGACCTGCCTGAAGGATCATGGCCTGTGGCCCTTAGACATCGTGAGCAACTGACAGTTCTACCCCTTAACCCGGTTAATTCAGAAGACCCTAATCTTGCTACCTTGGTGCTACATCAGCTCTGAGGGGCATCCGCTTCATCCTCCACAGTGCAGAAATCAGGAGGAGCCATTCTTGGGTGCTGCTGCTGCATTATTTAACAGCAGCATTTACAACTGCATATGGGCAATGTGGGGACAAAAGATTCTACTTTCAGGGGGCCATCTGCCCCCAAGTTCTCTGTGGTCCAGCCCTGTCCCTGAACAGAACTTTCTCCTTTGATGATTAGGCTTTGTATCTGGAAAAGTATGAGACACTAGGTTATTTGGGGCCCTACCTTTGTGCTTTTTGAATCATGGGTCTATAAAGGAAACTCAAAAAATCAGACTCATCCGACTCCGAAACCTTTCCTCAGGGTGTGGGGCGAAGATATGCTCATGTGGTGTTGAGGAAAGCAGACATTGACCTCACCAAGAGGGCAGGAGAGCTCACTGAGGATGAGGTGAGGATAAGGAAGCGGGGGCTGGGGGTTGGGTCTGCCTGGGGCAGGCAGACCATCTAGACCTGACCCTTGTCTTGCCTGCCAGGTGGAACGTGTAATCACCATTATGCAGAATCCACGCCAATACAAGATTCCAGACTGGTTCTTAAACAGACAGAAGGACGTGAAGGATGGAAAATATAGCCAGGTGTGTACTGAGATGGGAGAGATGAGAGATAAGCAGGGCGTCCCATTAGAATTGGTCAGAGACCAGGGGGTAGGACAAACATCCCTCACTGTCTCCTTTGTGTCCAGGTCCTGGCCAACGGTCTGGACAACAAGCTCCGTGAAGACCTGGAGCGACTGAAGAAGATTCGGGCCCACAGAGGGCTGCGCCACTTCTGGGGGTGAGTGGAGGGGGGTGTGGGGAGGCTAATCTAGGTCTGTGCCTAGACTCCCAGGGAATTCTCATGCTCCATCTTTTCCCCGACGTTTGCTTTGTATGGTGTATGACCTGTGACCGTTCTCTTTTCTCATCTGCAGACTTCGTGTCCGAGGCCAGCACACCAAGACCACAGGCCGCCGTGGTCGCACCGTGGGTGTGTCCAAGAAGAAATAAATTTGTGGGCGTTGTCTGTTAATAAATAGTTTATCCAGTTATGGCTTCCTTCCTTGTGGTTCTTTGCATTTTTCTGGGGACTCTAATAGGGAATATGCTCTCACACTGGGCCCCATTGGTCATTTTCCCCTTTTGCTTGTACCCATTCAGCTGCCCAGACAGCGTCCGTGGGCTTGACTAAAGCTATGCTGTTGCAACTTTCCGCTACCGGAAGCAACCTTGTGCCTAGTGGTGCCCGGCGCTCCAGGGTGGGTGGGAGAAGCGACGAGCAACACGCTCGTCCTTGAGGGGGAGCTCTCACGCCTTGCAAGACTAGGCTCTCTCTTTGGCTTGCAGGGTGTTGAGGCGTGTGTAGGTAGTTGAGCCAGCGGGTTGCTATTGAGGTGAGTATTTGCAGATCTTTACCTCCCTAGGTTCTTGGAAGTTGGCAGAGTCTCTTCGGTGACCCGGAAGCGCTGAGTTCCGGCGCGGGGGGGGGGGGCGCGTGGTTGGGGGCGGGGGGACCGCTGCCGGGCCGACTGCGCGGCGTTCGCCCGCTGTGGCCGGGGCCCGCGGCTCCAGTTCCCTAAGTGCCCCGTCTCGGGAAAGACCCCGCTTCCACGCCACCCGACCCCTCGGGCCTGCGTGCCGCCCGCCGCGTGGCTGCGGAGCTTCCGGCGGGTTGCCGGGGACGCGCTCGCCGCGGGAGGGGCGGGCCTCGGAGGCGGCTGCCGCCCGCAGGGGAGGCGGCTGGTGCGGCGGAGAGCGGCCGGCCATGGAGCCGGGCCCCGGCGGTCGCGCCGACAAGGTAACCCGCGCCGCCTCCCGCGTCGGCACCTTCGGGCGCCGGTACGGGCCGCACCCTCCGCCCGCCCCAGCCCCGGCGCGGCCTCTTGGAGACCCAAGTGTGTGGGAGCTGGGCTGTCCGCCCTCTAACCGCGCTCCATTTTTTCCTCTAGGTCCCCTCCGACGGCGCCGCACCATGCGCCTCAGCTTCTTCCAGCGCTTTCTCCTGGCCGCCCTGCTGCTCGTGATCGTCTGGACCCTCTTCGGGCCCTCGGGCATCGGGGAGGAGCTGCTGAGCCTCTCGCTAGCCTCCCTGCTCCCGGGCCCGGCCTCGCCCGGGCCGCCCCTGACCCTGCCCCGCCTCCTTATCCCCAACGAGGAGGCGTGCGGTGGTCCCGGCCCCCCACCCTTCCTGCTAATCCTGGTGTGCACGGCCCCAGAGAACCTGAACCAGAGAAACGCCATTCGGGCCTCGTGGGGCCGGCTGCGCGAGGCCCGAGGGCTCAGGGTGCAGACTCTCTTTCTGCTGGGAGAGCCCAAATGGGACTCGCGCGGAAACCACCTGGCGCAGGAGTCAGCGGCCCAGGGGGACATCATGCAGGCGGCCTTCCAGGACTCCTATCGCAACCTCACCCTCAAGACCCTCAGCGGGCTGAACTGGGCCGACAAACACTGCCCGATGGCCCGCTACATCCTCAAGACTGACGATGATGTGTTCGTCAACGTCCCCGAATTGGTATCAGAACTGGTCCGGCGAGGAGGCCGCTGGGAGCAATGGGAGAGGGGCATGGGACCCCCGAGGAAGGTGAAGGTTGGAGATGAAAGGTGGGACGGAGGCCCCACCTTGGGGAGCCAGCCAGTGCCTCTCTTGTACTTGGGCCGCGTGCATTGGCGGGTGCACCCCTCTCGGACACCAGGGGGCAAGCACCAGATATCAGAGGAACAGTGGCCTCCCACCTGGGGCCCTTTCCCCCCTTACGCCTCAGGCACCGGGTATGTGCTGTCAGCTTCTGCTGTGCAGCTCATCTTGAAGGTGGCCAGCCAGGCACCCCATCTGCCACTGGAGGATGTCTTTGTGGGGTTAAGCGCCCGACGAGGAGGCCTCGCGCCAACCCACTGCGTCAAGTTGGCTGGTGCCACCCACTATCCCCTGGACCGGTGCTGCTATGGGAAATTCCTGCTGACATCCCACAAATTGGACCCCTGGGAGATGCAGGAAGCCTGGAAGCTGGTGGGTGGCTCTAATGGGGAAAGAACCGTACCCTTCTGCTCCTGGCTCCAGGGAGTCCTGGGCATCCTCCGGTGCCGGGTAATAGCCTGGCTTCACAGCTGAGAGGGCCTGGGGGCCCAGGAGAGGGGTGAGGAGCTGAGGGTCCAGCCAGCACCCTCACCTTCTCTCTCCCAGGCCCAAGGTAGGGGCCCTAACTGGCTGCAGCTGATAGTTGCCCCACGCCAGATGCTGAGTCCATCACTGAAGACTGAGGGATACGGGAGAAACCTAGGGGGCTGCCTGCCTGCCAGCCCCAAGGATGCTCGTCAGGAAGAGCCACACATGCTGGGTTGTTCTCTCCAGCCATGGCAGGGGAGGGGCACGAGCCCCTCAATAAACTCGTCTCTTTTCCTCTTTGAGTACAGTGTGGTCCTCGCCAGGAGTCTCAGATCACAAACCCGGGGAGCCTGAAGGCTACCAGAGCCTGCTGGATGGGAAGGACATCTCCAGGGACATGTGAGAGGCAGGACAGCCTCTCCCTGGAGGAAGGCCCTAGAGAGCCAGACTAAAGCCACAGCAACCACAAGATAGGGGTGAGGGTAGAGGCAAGACACAACAACCCCTCGAGTCTGAGAGCAGCCCCAGGCTGGACATGGGGAAGGGGACAGGTTCACGGGATGATCCAGGCATGTTATCCAAAAACCCAGCTTCCACTTTTTCAAGTTTTTATTTATTGACTTATTTTAGCTGCATTGTGCCTTCATTGCTGCACACAGGCTTTCTCTAGTTGCAGTGAGTGGGAGCTACTCTTCATTGTGGTGTGCAGGCTTCTTATTGCGGTGGCTTCTCTTGTTGCGCAGCACGGGCTCTAGAGCACAGGTTCAGTAGTTGTGTCGCAAGGGCTTAGTTGCTCCGTGGCATGTGGGATCTTCCCCGACCAGGCATTGAACCTGTGTCCGCTGCATTAGCAGGCGGATTCTTAACCACTGCACCACCAGGGAAGTCCCGCACCTTTGTCTTTAATATCAATCCCCCCCAGGAGCCAGCTGTCCACCCCTGGGGGTGGAGGGGACTCACTGCTCCCTCCTCATTCCAGGGAACAGGTCATTCCCCACAGATGCTCTTGGGGAGAGAATGTTGCTCCCAGGACCCCCTGGAGCCTGGTTCAGCGCACAAATCTGTCCAGGGCAGATGGCCGGGCCGCCGTGGGCTTGGCCTTCTCTTGCTTCTGAGGCTGCTGCTCAAGGCTCTGCCGGACTTTGTCCTGCGGCAGGGAGAAAGGGACGAGGTGAGAAGTGGCAGGCAGGCGAGACCAAAAGTATAAGCAGGGGGGTACAGCCTATGGGACGCCTGGCCCGTCCCCCCAGTGCTCATTTACCCTGTGTTCTTCATCCATGACCTTCCTCTTCCTCTTCACCAGACTTGCTGTGGAGCTGCGGCCCTTCTGCTTTGCCTTTGGCCGGAAGGGAGCCTTGGCGTTGGGATCATAACCCTGAGGGAGGGGACAAGAGTGAGACCTGAAACAGCCTCTCAGGCAGGGAACCGCACTTCTGAGAACACGGTGGGGACAGGATGTGGGGGTGCAGAAGGCCCCGGCGCCTGCTCCGTACCAGCCTCTCTACCCGTTCCTTCTTTTCCTGCTCCAAAGAGATGACATCAACCTCTGCCATGGCTCGTGGGTCCAGACAAATGAGCTCTGCAGGTACCTGGATGTGTCACAGAGGGACAGGAATGGGTAAGGAGCCACAGGAGGGTGACAGCAAAGAAGGATGGAAAGCAGAGATGCCACTGAAGCCCACCCTTCCCAAGACCGCTGTCCCCAAACCACACACAGGCATGTCCTCACCTTCTCCAGCAGGGCCTTCACCTCCCATTCCTGGCGCTGCTTCCGGCTCCTGTAGGGGTTACTCTCCAGGCCATCGAAGTTGGGCTCGGCAGCCCCTGCAGGGAGGAAAGAGCACAGTGCTATAAACAGGAACCCGCTGCAGCCTAAGTCCCCGGCCCCCGGCTGTCTCAAGCCCACTCCAGCTTCCATCCCAAGGTCACCCACCTGGAGCCCCAGCCCTGCCACTCACCAGGGACCAGCATACTGGTGATGCCCCCGCTGTGCCCCACCCCCAGCACATCTTCAAAGGGGCAGAACTGAAGGCCGTGCACATGGCCCGAGAGCCGGTGGGTGAGGTAAGGCCGCTCCAGGGAGGGGGGGCTGGCCTTGCCCTGTCCTGACCATATGTTGACCACGTCGCCCATTCCCGCCGCCAGCAGTCCCCGCTGTGAGAAAGCCAGGTGCCCCGCTCCCTGGGGCAGGGTCCGAGCACTCAGAGGCTGGAAAGTCCCTCGCAAATCAAAGATCTTCAGCTGGTGGTCCAGGCCAGAGGTGGCCATGTGCCTGGCGGGGGGGAGGTGCGATTAATCTGCAGTATGAGCTTACCGGGCAGGCCTGTGGCCAAGTCCAGGCATCAGGCCCAGCTGGGGAGAAGGCCAGTAATGACAGGAACCACTACCCTCACACCACACACTCCACGCGCCTCCTCTCCATGAGGTGCCACACGGCTGTACTATTTCCATTTCCTTTTTACAGAGAGGAAAGTGAAGCTCAGAGAAAGGAAATCAGGGTGAATGGTACTGCTAGAATTCAAGTCATATCTGTGACTTCAGTGTCTGTGCTCTTACCCACTCATGACATGTGAATGAAAGGGAGGACCACACAACAATCTACACCCAGGTGTGAGGTCCCACTGTACAGACAGGCAGTCCAGCCGTCAGCAGAGGGAAAGGCTGATAGCAGTGGTTAGGGAGGGTTGCATGGGATTTGAGCCATTCTAGGCAATTCTCAAGAAAGCGAAGACACAGAGATGTACAGCGGGTACAAATGGATGAACATCAGAGTGTAGAGACAGGGAGATGGAAGCAGGGGTTTGTTTTCCAGACCGATGGGAAATATGGCCAGGAGGGGACAAATTGCAGGGGCTCCTGAAAGTCACACAGGAGACCAATAGTTCCCAAAGTTGCTCTCCGGCAGTGACAAGCCACGAGGTGGAGACTGCATGGACCTGAGAAAACCTCCTTAGGAAGCAAGGAAGTGATGCACTAGAGGGTCCTGCCCCCTCTTTCCTGGAAGGAGACAGGGCAAGGCTGGTGATCAGATCCTCTCAAGGAAGCATGTACCATGCAAGTCATTTATTTCAGATCAGAGGTTGGAGTTTCTATCAGTGTTCAAGTTGCTCCTCAGAGAGGGAGGCCAAAGGGAGACCAGCCAGGCCAGGGGATATATGTTTGCCAGAAGCCAAAGACTCTCTTCTTAGCCTTGGCTGTGAATCCAGGAAGAAGACACTAAGGAGTGTCTTATGAGCAGAGACTTGGCCTATGATGGGGCTGAAGAGAGGCCAGCTGGATACTTGTCCTGACAAGACAATCAGGGTCCAGCTCTACCCAAGTGAGAGGCCATCAGCTCAAACCAGGACTTAGGGCTCCTGGGACACAGGGTCACACCCTTCACTGAGCCAACAACTCAGGAGCACATGCGGGCTCCTGCCCCACACATACGCACCTCTGGGGTCCCCTGTGCAAATGTCCACCCAGTGGCCAGATGGGCGTCCAGGCCACGCTGCCACGCTACCACGCTACTGAACGTGCAAGAAACAGTTCAGCTTTGAGAGTCCAATCCAATACTGATGCAAGCTTCCAGAAAGCCTGCTGAGGATGACAGTCAACCTCATCTCTGGAGCCCCTGTGGCTGGTCTCAGGCACCCCTGAGGAGGACCAGAGTAAGCAGGGGTGGGCCTAAGACCAAGGACCAGAGCCGTTTGGCATCAGGCTGTTGACCAAACCCCCGTGAACGAACTGATGGAGCCCTGAGTGCAGGAGTAGCTGACCCAGGCAGCCGGGGAACGCCAAGTCCAGCGCAGGTTCAGTGCCCCCATACAGAAGGCAGAAAGCCTCAGGACAGCCCTCTCGCCCCCCTCTCCTAGAGCCAGACTTGCACAGACATGGAATAAAAGGGGCAGAACCAAACCACTTGTCCATGAAGACACAACTACGGGGGGCCCAGGGGGCCTGAGCACCTGGTAGGCTTTTGTAAGTTGGTAGCCACTGGGCTTTTCCTCTTTCTGATTTTCTGTCAGACAACTTAAAGTGAGGCTGTGGAGTTGATACTTCACGTAGAAGATTCCTGAGCAGCAGTGTAAAAGGAGGAAAGCCGTGTGGGAAAGAGTATTCTGACACCTGCATCCAGGACATACCAGAAGGAAGAAGAACCTGAGAGACAGCAGCAACAGCGAGAAACAGACCTTGGAGGGACCCTGGAGGGGAAAAGCAGTCAGGACTTCACAGGAGGCGTGAGCAGTAAGGAAGCAATGCCGCCAAAGCAAGCAGCAAGCCTGCGCTCCCAGGAGCACTCAGCGGACAGTGCTTTCGCTGCTCCTGTTACCAATGGCTAAAGAACACAGGGCTGTGTGGATAGCTAGTGTCCAAGAAGCCACACTCTGGGGGAGAGGGCAATGTGGCGGAAAGGGAGCAGGCCAGGAGGAACTGGGAGAGGGCGGACCCATCCAGAGATGGACACGGTAAGTCTGGGGTGACAGAAGACAACTGAGTAGAAACAGTGCTTCCCCCGGCCCGTCATTCTTGTCACCTCCAGCCACCTGTTTTTGTAAATAAAGTGTAACTCGAACACCCTACCAGGACAGATGCATCCTTATACCCCCAGAACCTTAGCACAGAACCCAGCCTGCAGCAGGTGCCCAGTGAACACCTGACAGATGAAAAAATTTGAGAAAAACACACGGGAACTTGTGGGAAAGAGTCTGCCCTATCCAGACATACATACAATACAAACCACACGGAACAGCTGTGGCAACGCAAATACTTGAGAAGAGCGGAAATTCAAAGCACACCACCCCCCGCCCCCCCCAAACCCCTCATGTCACCAGCCAGACCCAAAGAGAACGATCGTCTTTGACGACGACGATGAAACAGCGCTCCCTGCCCACCAGGCACCACGATCAACTCCACGGGCCTTAATTCACATCCATGTCAACAACAGTCTTCTAAGCCCTGGGCTTGGCAAACTAAAGCCCACGAGCCAACAAAGCCTGCCCACAACCTACCTACTTCTGTACAGCCCACAAGCTGTACAGAATGGGTTTTATACTTTTAAGTGGTTAGAAAAGAAATCAAATATATTTTTAAACGTGAAAATTATTTGAAAACTCCAATGTCAGCATCTACAAATAAAGTTTTATTGGGACACAGCCACGCTCATTTGGTTACTTATTCTGTGGCTGCTTTTTGCACTGACAGCACAGTATTGTGGTCAAGACAGACACCACATAAAAGCACCTCATCTGCATTGCGGCCCAGCGTGCTATCATCTTGGTGACACACCTATCACTTGAGAGCATTACAAGCACCACCCACCTCATCATCAATCTGTGTGAAAAGATGTTTGCAAAGATAACATACACAAAATCTCTCCACAGATTGGCATCTGTAGATAAACATCTGCAATTGAGTTGGATGACTTGGGACATTAACTTTGAACCTCAATTAAGCCAAATGTTATTCTCAAAAACAGGAACCCATTTCTTCTCATTAGTAGACCTGCATTACAAGAATACTGTGTTCAATTATTTTTCTAATTTCATTGCTTAAAAATGTGCAATCCTTTGTTTCCTCTTGTTATTTAAGGACCTACAGAAAACACTCAATTATCCTGTTGCCAACAAAGCCTAAAATACTTACTATCAGGCTCTTTACAGAAAAAGTCTTCTGACCTTGAGCAAAACACTCACATCCCCAGTCTCAGGGTGAGGCCAGTGTGCAGTACACTGAGGTCACCTAACATGCCCACCGACATGGCTGGTCGGGGTGACACCAGGATTTAAACCCAAGCAGCTTGCCTGCAGAGTCTGTGCTCCTATTCCTTTCTGCCCAGCTGTGCACCCCACCCCCCAGCACCTCAGGCCCAAACAAGTGACTTACGTGCCTGTAGAATCTACTGCCACAGCCCGGACCCCACCACGGTGACAGAGAATCTTTGCCAGTGGCTCCTTCATGGCTGGGCTCCATAAAGACACAGTCCCTGGGCGTCAGAGAAGAACTGAAGTTACTAATAGGGCGATGAGATGATTAAACATGGAAAAGATGGAAACTGAAGGCCAAGAGGTAACAAGAGAGGGAAGCAGAGGGGCAACCTGAAGGGACTCATTAAATACAAATATAGAAAAGCAGGGGCAAGGCTTTCCCTGGTGGCACAGTGGTCAAGAATCCGCCTGCCAAAGCAGGGGACACAGGTTCGATCCCTGGTTGGGGAAGATCCTACATGCCGCAGAGCAACTAAGCCCGCACACCTAGAGCCCATGCTCCACAACAAGAGAAGCCACCGCAGTGAGAAGCCCACACGCTACAACGAAGAGTAGCCCCCGCTCATCGCAACTAGAGAAAGCCCGTGCACAGCAATGACGATCCAACGCAGCCAATAAATGAATAAACAAATAAATAAATTTATAAGGAAAAAAAAAAAAGAAAAGCAGGGGCATTCCCTGGCAGTCCAGTGGTTAGGACTCAGAGCTTTCACTGCCAAGGGCCCAGGTTCAATCCCTGGTCAGAGAACTAAGATCCCTCAAGCTTTGTGGTGTGGCAAGAACGAGAGAGAGAAAGAGGGAGGGAGAGAGAGAAAAAGAGAGAGAAAGAAAGAGAGAGGGAGGGAGGGAGGAGAGGGAGGGAGGGAGGAAAGGAAGGAAGGAAGGACGGACAGACAGGATGGTCAGGGTCAAAGTTCAGCCGAGGACTGACCATTGCTGTGTCCGAGATGGATGACTGCGTTGTAAGGGTTCTGAGTCATGACGTCGAGCCGTCCAGCCCGAGCATTCAGAGCTGCCACAATCTTTCCCACTGACACATCCAGGTAGGTCAGAAACCCTGTCTCTGACTATGAGAGAGAGAGAGAAAATGAGTCCTGATTGCCCTCTGTCCTCCTCTACTGGGGCCCCAGGGGAGTATGGTCAGTCTTCTCAGGGGCTGCCACCCGGTCCCTGTGCTCCGCGGCCACTCACAGCTGTGGCCAGGAGGAAGTGGAAAGGCAGGAACTCGAGCCGCGTGACACGGTCACAGCGGCGGACACAATGGAGCTCAATGCCCTGGTTGTCATAAACGTGAAGCCAGCGGTTCTGGGCGACAGCAAGCAGTGCCTCGGAATGCAGAAACCTGGGAGGAGCGGAGTAACGGTGCAACGTGAAAGGGAGTCGCCGGCGGTCATTCGATCAGGGATGGACTGTCTCAGCCCCGCCACTGCTGACCGAGGCCACTGACCGGATGTCCCGCACGGCCTCCATGACGTTGATCTCGCACATGAGCTTCTTTGTCACCCAGTCAAGGGCAGCCACGTGACCACGGCGCCCTCCGAAAGCCAGGTGTCTGTTGGAGGTAGAGGACAGGCAGGGCGTCAGTGCAGGGGGGCGCCTGGGTTCCTCCTCTCCAGGTGAGAGCAGAGATGTTGCCACATATGCTTACCCTCACATGCAAGCAAATCACAAGGTCTTCCCACATCAACAACCCAGACACACACTGGTATGGCTGAGGTGGGCGAGGCTGAAGTTACTGGAATTCAACCTTACCTCCCAGTTGGAGAGTAATTAAGCCTGTAGGGTCCAAACTGCCTCAGGTTCAAGTTAAAATGCTGGAAAAGAAAGAAAAGAAAGTAAAAAAGAATTGGCTCCCTTCGGTAATTTTCTCTTCTAGTCTCCACTCCCACCTTACTCTGCACCATCCGTCAACCCACTGGCCCCTTTTCCATCCTCAGACTCACTTTGGCTGCACTTGCGATGTCCACAGCCTCCACGATGTCAGCCTGGCGTATCTTTGCCGTGTCCTCCCCATCCTCTCCTTCCAGAAAGCTGCAAATGAGCGTTTGGGTTGCATTAAAGCTTCGTAATATGAAGTAGGTGTACCTACATAAAACTGAGAAACGAGAGCCCCAAAAAGCAGGGGCTGGGGAGGCCCACATTAGGGTCCACTCACCCAGGTTCCTCAGCAAGCAGCAGCTCAGAACGAGCAGCTTCGACACTTATCTCCTCTTCCTGTGCTTCAGCCGCCTCAAGTCGGCTTCGGATTTTGGTCTCTGAATGTGGCAGCTACAACACCGTTGGTGGGGAAGGAGTGGGAGAAGAACCAAGGGATATTAGGGTCACAGGAGAGCCACCTGGCCCCGCTTCCATCCAACTCACCTGGACACTCCCTGCCTGCAACCCCCTCCCCCTTCTCCGACTGGTCCTCACCTTTTTGGATTTGTCAATGCGACAGAACTTCTGAACCACCTCCACAGGGACGGGGGCGGGGCCTGCAAATGGGTCCTGGGCCTGGGGCAGGGAGGAGGTAATTAGGAAGCGGGCTCGGGTTGACCCCAACCCTCATACCCTCAAAGCACAAGGCGACTTGCCTCGCCACCCTATCAGCTCCCAGGCTCACCCCAGACAAAGTCCGCTGAGGCCCTGTACTCCTCTGTTCTCGGGGTTTCTTCGGGACCTGGGGCTTCTTGGAGATCCGAGACTTCTTTGGGATGTGGGTGTTCTTCTGGGGACGGAGCTCTCGATTCCTCTTCCGCTTACGAGGGGCACCTGGAGAGGCTCCGGCAGCGGTCGGAGTGGTCTCTTCCTCCCAGTATCGCCGCGGTTTCTACCGGCAGATCAGGATCCCTGATACTCCGCTGTCCCTCGCTCCGCCCCTCCAACCCCGCAGCTAAAAACTTCCCTTCCACCCCAAGGAAGTCTCTACCTTCTTCTTGGCCTGAAGCTTGTCCTTCTTGGGCGGGACATTACTGCCAGGTTTGGGGACTGTCTCCATCTAGCCCACTGGAACCACGATCCACGTGCAAACTCCTCTCAGCTGTCCCACAGTCGGATGGAAAACTCCCGGAAGTCCTCCAGCCCTCATCCAATCAGCGCTGTCCCAGGTCTGAAGCCTTCTAGGCGCCATCTTCACTGAGGGCGCGCTCTCCACTGAGGGGGGGGGTTAGGCCTCAGCCCCGCCCTCCCGTGCGGCAGCTTATGCCCGAGTAATGAAAGAGAGTCAGCCCAGGGCCAGGACCCAAGTAACCGTGCAGTTTCTTTTTCCAGCTTGTTTTCCCCATCTTGCCTAAAACCTTCCGAGTCCAGTCTTTTTAGCACAACGCTACTCATTAAACATGTTAGAACTACATTTCCCGGCATGCGTCAGACGACAGCTTCCGGCGCTGTCTTTTCCCAGCATTCGTTGTTTACTTCCGGGTTTACCAATACTGAAGGGAGAACGTGAGTAGGGCAGGGTTTGATTTGAGGCGTTTGGGGTCCCCTTTCGGCCGCCACCCCTTGGGGCCGGGGTGGAGCTGATATTCCGGATCCGGAGAGACTGTGGTGCCCCCGAGAGGTTGCCTCTCAAGAGGGCTGTCATTTCCGCAGGCCAGAAAGGGGAGCTCAGTACCTTCCAGTGTGTGAGACTCAGCGCCCCTCTCCCGCTCCTCGCAGGCTTTCGTCCCCGCCATGACTGAGCTAATCCAGAAGAAGCTACAGGGAGAGGTGGAGAAATATCAACAGCTACAGAAAGGTAAGGGAGCAGGGTCGGTGTGGCCTCGCCCCAATTCCCTCACAACCCAATGCCATACCCAGATAATTGTTCTGCCCCGCCCCCAGCCTACTCCCACCCATGGCCCCAGCGTGCGGTTCCATCCCCACCTCCATACTCTTCCCATCCACTGACCCATCGTCCTCGTCCTTGCTTTCTTCCTCAGCTCCATCTTCTCACCAGGATTGTGGGGGTCGGGTGGCGCATGCGATGTCTCTAATCAAATCTTTCCTCCCACCCACCAGATTTGAGTAAATCCATGTCAGGGAGGCAGAAACTAGAGGCACAACTAACAGAAAATAATATCGTGAAGGAGGTGAGAGACTGGGATTTGTGGGGCGAAGAGGGACGGGCCCTGGAAGTGATTCTAATCACATGCTCCCCCCATCCATCAGGAACTGGCCCTGCTGGATGGGTCCAACGTGGTCTTTAAACTCCTGGGTCCTGTGCTGGTCAAACAGGAGCTGGGGGAAGCTCGGGCCACAGTGGGGAAAAGGCTGGACTACATCACAGCTGAGATGTGAGTCTTCATTCCACCCCCATGATGTACCTGATGAGTTGGGATAAAGGTGGTCGGGAACCATTGTAGGGTCGCTTTCCAGAGTGGCCCCCAGTTGTCCAGTTTCTCCAACCCTTCCCTTGTAACCCCTCTTCTCCATCCTCCTCTTAGAGCTCAAGTTTCCCACCAATCTCCTTCTTGCTTTCAGCACCCTCAACAGTAAGTCTCACTAATTTCTCGTTTGCCTTTTTGCCTTTCCTCAGTAAGCGATACGAATCTCAGCTCCGGGACCTAGAGCGGCAGTCAGAGCAACAGAGGGAGACCCTTGCTCAGCTGCAGCAGGAGTTCCAGCGGGCCCAGGCGGCAAAGGCAGGGGCTCCTGGGAAGGCCTGACCCTGTCCTGGGGGGAAGGGGAGGGGAGGGAATGAGGCAGCTGTAGGGTCTATACTGTAGCTAATAAAATGTGAAAATCCCTGGCTGTTTTCTGACCAGCCGCTTCTGTCATAATTGTCTCCATCCATTCCCCTGGCCCCTTCCACCTTATATGTTTATCACCTGCGTTACTCCCTCAGGTTCAGATTGTTGCACTGGAATCTCTGTGTGGCAGAGTAACCCTTCTTTCTTGAGACTAAAATCTGAAATGTCTCAAACCTAATTCTTGCCTGTGTATGCAACCCCTAACTCTCCCTCATCTTGGCTGGAAACATGAAAAGGGCATTTACAACACAATGTTTGGGGAAAGTGAGTTTAATTGAAGAACTCACAGTTCTCTAACCCCAGAATGAAACATGGTGACAACCCTCCTTTGCTATGATTTCTTGTCATTCTCAAAATAGCCCTGGCATCTTAGTTCTTTTTAGTCTCTTTCTTCCTAGAATTTGTTTGACTGTGGCTTAAACTGATTTCAAATTCCAGCACATAATGCGTTGTAATATTGTAAGGCCTCCAATACATTTTTGTACATTGTCCACAAAGTTGTTCTTCCATTTCTTTGTCCTAAAATTGTTTCTTACAAATTCAGAGCTGGGGGTGTTCTTCATGCTGATCCGTTTAATGGGGTGGGTAGTACTTGACATGGGTTTGTAACAATGGAGGAGAAAAATGTAAGAGCAAATAAGGGGTCCAGGGATGGAGATGGTGCTGGGGAGGAATAAACCATTCTGAGGAGACCGTTTACACCAAGCCCTTGCTTCCAGCTCTTCATGGATAGAGAACATGGGGCTCCTCTTTTTCCACAGTGTCTCCTTTCTGCCAGTTCCCCAGCCCCGCCCCAGGCAGCTAGCTGGCACGCACTGTGAGGACCGGAGTGGAGCTCAGGTAGTGTTTTGGTTTATTAGTGTCGTCACAGTGACGGGAACGCCCAGAGTAGGAAGAGAAACTCCTACTAGAACCTTTTTCTTGCCATTCCCTCCCCCTGGGGCTCAGAACCTCTAGACTTTTCCTCTCCCCCTACTTCCAGGCCTTTCTTTGGCCCTTGGCATGCTAGGATGTGGCCAGGAATCAGAAACAGATCCTTTTCCCAGCACTAGCTGTGTGCTGCATTCAGGGAAAGTGGGAGGCTATACACAAGTATCCAACTTGGGTACCAAGATTACCAGTTCCCACAGGACTGGATCTCGGCTGTCTGGTAAACCAGTGGCGCTTCACTGCCCCAGGGTGGTTAGCCATCCTTCTGGATTTCTTCCCAATGCGGCAACGGCCACCATTCAGGATGGCTCCCCATATCTGGCACGGCCACCGTGAGTTCTATGAGCCGAAAGGGCTTCCTCAGAACAGTGCCCGGGCAATCTTCCTCCCCGTGGCCTTGATCCTGGGAAAGGAACCTCCTCCTCCCTCACTTGGGGGAGTTCCTGAGGCAGAAGGGCCACTGGCAAGGCCCAGGGTAGCAGTGGAGGGCCGTCGCCGCTGCCGCAGGAGGAAATCAAGTGAAGCTCCATCCATAGCATAGAAGACGTTAGCCGAGGGGGGGATGGTCAGCTCTGTAGGTTCAGAAAGGGGTGTCAAGCACAAACAGTCATTCCCGGCACACCTCCCCCCAGATGTGGACGCGTTCCCACTGGTGGGTACCACTCTCCCAAGCCTGCCTTCCCTCCCAGCCTCTGACCTCGCTCCCCCGGGAGCAGCTGCACTAGCTCATACTCCGAGGCCACCGCAGAGTCACGATTGTTTTTCTTAAGGACACGACTGATGACACTTGGAGCCTTGTCCTGGCTTGTCACCTGGCAGGACAGCAGACCAAAAAGCAATCAGTTGCCCACGATGACCCGTGCTTTCCATGTTTCCGACCATAGCCAGTGATCCCAACCAGAAAAGGTTACCCGCATCCAAACTTTCGAGTGAACAGGGAAGCCCAACATGCTGGCTCCCTGTGCTCCACCGGCCAGCCCACATGGTTGCTGGGCTGCTCCCTGTAGGGAAACTGCCTTTGGTTCTGAAAATCTAATACGGCCACCCAAAGTTCAAGATGCAACAGCTAATACAAAGTAACCTTCAAAATAAAACCTGGCTGCTAAAACCAAAGGTCAATTAAAGCTGAACTCATCCTCCCATTTGGCTGCTGACACCTAAGACATCATCTCTGGTCCCGCGGGGCTCCATCCCTCCCAGCATGCAGCCCCCTTACCAAGATGCTCTTGTAGACACTGCCGTCTTCCCCCAGCTCCATCTGGACTCGGATGATTCGGCAATCAGAGGCCCCTGGCCCAGGCCCCCCTCCCCCATATCCAGCCCCCCTGGAGGCCCCTTCCGCACCCCCACTGAGTGGGGAGCCACAGGAGGCTGAGCGGCGGTGACCTCGAGAAGGCCTTGGGGAGGAAGCTGGGGGAGAGAGGTGGCTGGGGTCAGCCGGACTCTGCAGGGCTGGAGTGCTTTCCAGGGCGGAGTCCAGAGATGAGACAGACGGCCATTTCATGTGCTGGGGACAAATGACACAGGGAACTGGCACGAAGGCAGGGAGGTCAAGGGAGAAAGACTCATGAAGTGCGGGACAGTGATGAAGTCAGAGGTCAGGAGTGGAGCTCACCTGGGCCAGCCGAGTCAGCAGTGGAGCAGGGGTTCCAGGCACCTCCTCTGCCCCCACACTGGGCCGGTCCCAGGAGACAAGTGGTGTGGGACCCCCAACAGAACCCAACACCCTGGAATGGCATGAGGTTGGGAAGGTCAGAGGTAGAAAGGCAAGTCCCCAAGAGACCGCCCTCTAACCATTGACGCCCTCACTCTGTCCACTGCGAGATGACCAGCGTTGGCCGAAGCACCCGGGGTGCAGGAGGGTCACTGGTACCGGATGGCTCCACCTCACAGGACACTCGATGGCTGGGGAGGGGGGCAACGGGCGGAGGTCAGGACATGACACACCAACCCTCACACCTGGCCGGAGCCCTGGAGTCCCAACCGCGCCCAGCCAGTCACCTCTGGGCCTCTGTCAGTGGCCGGAGCCCCTGTAGCCACTGCTGGATGTCAGGGTCAGGTCGGAGGTCATAGCCACGACACTTGTTCTGGAGCTGCCGCAGCTCAGAAAGGACAGCAAACTCCTAGGAAGGAGCCCACAGGCTGCAGGAGCCAAAATTCAGGGACCCCTGACTTTGCCCTCCTCTCCCATTCCGGGGACGCGGCTAAGCATAGCTAGCATTCCTCACCTTCCTCCGCTTGTCAAAATTGATGTATCCATTCTGCAGGGATAAAGGGGGTGGGGTGAGAGACCCAACCCTGCCCCAGAGAGAACATCCCCTCTCCCAGACACGCACTTCACTCAGCCTCTCTGCCTCCTCCAGCCCTCCCCCTCCTCCCCCTCTCATCCATCACGCCCTAAGCCCAATACCTTAGCCTTTAAATTGAACATCGGAATTGTGTCCACTTTACAGATGAGAAAAATAGAGCTCAGAAAAGATAAGGAACTTTCCCAAGATCCCAGCCAGTACTGGCTTATTTAGCAAATTATCTGTGTATGCTTACATCTCAGGCATGCCCTGAGCACTCACCAAACATTAATTCATTTAACCCTCATAATAAAAGGCTGATGTAGATACTGTCATTAGTTTCCCATTTACAGGTCACTAAGGCACAAGGAAGTTAAGCAAACTTGCCAAAATAACAAAGTCCTGGAAGTGATTCTGCCCTGCAGCCGCCGGTGGAAGGTCTGTCTGCCCGAGGCCTACTCATCCCATCATCGCAATGCGCCTGCACGCACGCGCACACACACACCACTGACCTCCAGTTCATCTCTGGAGGCTGCATCCAGCATCACAAGGTCCTTCAAGAAGGTGCCAAGGTATGGGACCACACCCTGAGGTCAGAGGTCAGAGTCAGTCACCCTTGCCCCTGGTCCGAGGGCTCCCCATCCCTCCGCACTTTCTTATCCCACTGCCTCAGAGAACAAGTTGAATTCTCCTCACCCTCCTGTGCGGCCCCTTCCATCCCTAGACTGCTTCCACCCCGACCAGTCACTCACCCCACCCCGGGAGCCAGACCGCGGGGACTTCTTGGAATTTGGCTCCAGAGAGGGCTGCAGCTTCACCTCCTGGTGGTGACAGAACAAGGAGACATGGGCGTGGTGGGGGACAGGGATGTCTGGGAACACCAGGAATGGGCCTCACCTGCAGGAGGAGCTCCCGGCTCTGGGAATAATTATCCTCCTCGGAGAAAATCTGGCAGAGACTGGAGAAGACTCTGAGGCTGTCCCTGGGGGGTGGGGGGCAGCGGCCTTTAGGAGGGGCCTGGCTCAGCTCCCCACCTCCCAGCCCTCGCCCCACTCCAGTGCCCCATCCTCCCCACCTGGATGCTTCCCCCCAGGCTGCCCGAAGCCTGTGGATGGGGCTTGATTGCAGGGCCGACACCACAGCATACACTGAAGAGAAGTTTCGGAGAAGACGGCACTCCTGTGCGGGTCACAGAGGGAGGCCGCAGCTGTGGGACCTCTTTCCACACCACGGTCCCCAATAGGGCCAAGCCTCTCCCTTACCTCTGCCACGCGGATCCACTTCTCCAGCAGCCGGGCCCTCTGGGGGGGACGAAGTGGCCGTATGGTCACCTCCCCAGGCCCCTCTCCAGTTGAGGTAGCCCCCAGGACAGAGCTGACCACTGCCCCTGCCACCTTGTTGAACTGTGTGACAGTAGCCCGGACAGATGGGCAGAGGTGGGAATGTCCTGGCCGGTCTCTGTGACCCCACAGGCCCCCCAGGCACTGAGAGGGGACCAGATTGAGAAACAGCTCCTGTGGGGCCGAGATCAGAGGTTGAAGTTTGTAGTCAAGTGAGATCAGCCTTCCAATATCAGGGGTGTGAGGATCTCAGGTGGCCAAGGAACCAGACGGGCACAGGAATGAAGGGCAACGATCAAAGGGAAGTGGGGAAAGGTCAAAATTGGGTGGACACAGGAGACGGGGAGCCAGATCAGGAAGGATTGGAAGCAAGGTAAGGATCTGGAGTCGGGGACAGGTTAGTAGGGGTGGGGGGCATGGGGGTCAGAGGTCAGGGTCTCACCGCATCTAGCAGGGTCAGCTGTTCGGCCAAGTGGTCAGCGAGGAACACCAGGACATCCGTGGGGTCAGCAGGGGGATCGCCGGGGAGGGCCAGGGGCTTAGGAAGTTCGGGGGTCTGGGGGTCCACCCGGGACCGGAGGTTGCAGATGAGGTCAGCGCCGCCCCCCCCGACACCCTCCCCTGCTGCATACCCTGTCCGAAGCAAGAAGCTCTCAAGCCGGTCAATCTGACCCTTGACCTTAGAGCCAAAATCCTCAGGGTGAGAGGCCAGCCAGGTTGACAGTACAGAGATGGCTACCCTGGGAGAAGGGGAATCGGCAGGGGTCAGATGTCAGGCTGCAGCTTGGGTGGAGGGAACAGTGAGGTTAAAAATCAGGGGTCACTCACCCTTTTGTCCTCTCTAGCTCATCAGGATGAGATTCAAGGGCTTCCAGCCTGAGGAGAGGAAGAGATTCTTTCTGTCCATTTTTCCCAAAACCCTAGTGGCTTTGACTATTTATGCAGGATATTCTGGCTTTAGAAAGTCCAGACATGTCAATGACCCTTGGTCCCCTATGACCCCTGACCTGTCAGCCATAAGCCCTAGCAGGGCAGGTGTGGAGGTAAAGGCCTGGTGAGTGGCCAGGAAGGCTGCTGTGAAGGTCACGTCAGCCCCTGATGTCTGGGCGTCCAGCAGGTGTCTGACCAGGGCCTCCAGAGTACCAGCTCGGAGCCTCCGGGAGGAACGCGGGGGAGGCTGCGGGGCCTGGGGGAGACAGAGGGCCAGTCACTGACCCTTTTTTCAACTCTGCCCCTAGATATCTGGGGGACATCCCAGACCTAGGAGATGATCCAGGCTCATTGTATCAAGATTCGGAGAGGACAAAAGACGACGTAAGTCACACAGCAGAGTCCGGTCTCTAAATTTCCAACCTAGCACTCTGGCCAGAAAGTCAGCTGGAGGAAGGGGAACTGGGAGGTGGAGGGTCAGAGGTGAGAAGTCAAAGTTATGATCTCACCAACGGATCAAGAGGGCGATACTGGCGACTTGTGACAGTAAAGGTGGCACCATCCTCCTCCTCATCCCAGACAGACACAGGGGCCTGGAGGAGCAAGGAAGGGGAGGTCAGACAGTTCCACACCATACCCCACTGCCCAACCCTCACCCCCAGGCCCTACTCCTCCCTCTGTACCCCTCACCTGTTGCGGCGGGGGACAGTACCAGCGAGTACGAGGGGTTGGGGGGGCTGGTGACCCCAGGTCTCCCCCACTGGGGCCCAGACAGCCCCCCCCAAGCCGCCTCAGGGCCCGGTGGAGTCTAGGGCGTTGCAGTGGGAGGCTGGATGGAACGCAGGAACCCTGGTCCTGGAGACCGCTGTAGCCCCTTCCCCCCAGAGCTGAACCCCAGAACAGCCGAGAATCGAGGTGCAAAGGATAGGAGGCGGGAAGCCAGACAGGCAGAAAGCCTGAGGCAGGGACCTTGAGAAGCTGAAACCTCAGCCACAGGCACAGCCGCGTGCTCCGCCCTCCCCCGCAGGAACTGGCCAAGCCCCGAGTTAGTCCTTCCCCTTAGCCCCCTTTCCCTGGGTCCCTCAGCCCTGGAGACCCCCCTCGAGGTGGCGGCGCCGATCCCAGTACAGGAAGGAGAAGGGGAAGTGGGGATGATGTGGGGGGGAAGACCAGAGAGTCATGTGACCCAGCCCCTCCCCCAACCAATCCCGAAAAACCAGCCCTGCTAGTCACCCAGCCCACACCCAGACTCTGGACCCAGGAGTCCAAAGCCTCGGGGCCCCAAATCCAACTTTTGGCCCCTCCCGAGGCCCCAGTCCTACTCCTGGCCACCGCCATTAGTCCCAGAGAAAAGCAGGTGACCACCCGCCGCTCAGCCCGGGATGGTCCCTGCAAGGTCCGAGAACCTTAGCTTCCCGCCTCCACCCAGCGCCCGGCGGGAGAGGGGGGAGGGGTCACGAAATCGAAGGGTTCCCTCCCCAATCCCCGAGTCAGAGGAGCGGGTTACTGTGGAAACAAACCCCTCCCCGCCAAACAAAAACAAGGAGGGAGACAGGGACCTAGACACCAAGCCCAGAGAGACAGGCACACTCGGGCATAGGCGGAGAGGGTCAGAGACCCGCAGGACGGCCAGCCAGACGCTCCTGGCAGGAACTGAGCAGGTTCCTGCGGGCAGGTCCTGAGTCACACTGCCGCACAGAACCACAGAAACGCCGGGACTCCCCGCAGCGGGGAGACAGGCAGACACCAGCGAGAGGCGCGGAAGTAGCTGAGGCAGGAAGAGATGAAGCGACACAGACACCGAAAGGTGGAGAGTCTGAAATACACACCCCGTACCTCCCACCTCCCGCGTCTCACCTCGTCGTCTTCCTCCTCCTCCTCCTCCTCCTGCCCCCCGCCCACGCCTCGGCCACCTGGGCCCCCGCCCTCTTCGGGGTCTCGACTCCGGAAGCTGCTCAGCACGACTCCCCCGGGGGGGCTCGTGTCCCAAAGCAGCCGCAGGGGCCGCGGGAGCATGGCCGAGTGAAGGAATCAGCGGGGTCGGGCCATGGGGGCGCCTGGGGAGAGACAGGAAGGGGCAGGTGGAGGATCAGGTGGGCGCGGGGGACCCAGAGGGGAGGTACGCGGGTGGGTTCCAGGTAACCGGATGGGAGTGCCGCATGGGGGCTGGCTGGGGGGGCCACAGGGGTGGAATATGGAGGGCCCTGCATCTTGGGGATGAGGGGGTCTTGAGTACGGGAACGGGCAGGGTCACAGGGTGCTCTGGCTCTGACCTGCGCAGGAGGGGTGGGGGCAGCGCGGGTCCCGGGCCGCTGTTTCCGTCGGTCTGCGGCCCCCGATCAAGTCCCCGGACCGAGTCCCCTCCCCGGCTTTTCCGCACCCCCTGGTACCCCCCCTCGCCAGACTCCAGGGCCCTCCCGCCCTTTCCGCTCTCCCCCACGTCCGCCCGCTTCGAGAGCGGGAGCCAAAAAGGGAAGGAAGTGAGGACAGGAGCCAGGGCCGCTGACTAGAGGATCGCTGGACACTCAGGGGCCGGGACCCAGGAGCCCGGGTCTCCAGCTCCTCTGTCCTCGGGCTCCTCGGACTCGGGGATCCTGGAACCCAAGTCGCCCCGCACTTAACTGGGATAAAGATTGCAGTCTCCAGCCCCCGGGGAAGGGTAGGAGCGGAATCTGACATTCCTCTCCCCCTACACAACAACGGGACTAAATCTCCCGCGGGAGGCGTGTTAAGCAGGGACGGACCCAGTTACTCCAGCCCCCGGGGTTCCTCTCCCACCCCCACCCACTCGTGTGGCGGGTGGGAATCCACTCCGGCTTTTCGGGAGAGCCCTGGGTTCCCGCCCACTCGGAAGGGGGCGGAGCAGGAAGCCGCCACATCCTGTTCCAGACTCCGCGCTCGGGTGTTTCCGGCGCCGAGGCCGGGATCGCTCCCGAACGGTCACCCGCGAGGGCCGGGTGATCAAGGGCCTCCTGCCCGCCATTAGCGCCGCACGACCCGTCAGTTCCGAAGGGGGATTGGGTGCCGCCGAGGCGTTTGAGTGGGGGTCGTTGGGAGAAACCTCACGTGACTGGGAGTGTCATTGCGCTTGGAAAGTGGATCCCTGGGGTAGAACTGAGACACCCGGTTGGAAGCACTGAACAAGTTTATTCCCACACGATCAGACCCGCTCCCCACGTCGGTCTGGCCGACCGTCCTGCCCCTCCGAGGTCCTCCTCCAATAGTCATTTGATGAACGCCTGTTCTGGAATCCTTAGGACGCAACAAGACTAACTTCTTACATCGAGCGCCCTCCAGCGGGCACCAGGCCCTGTGCGCGCGCGGGAGATACAGCAGTGGACAGGTTCGTCCTCGCCTTCCAGGAGCCGACAGTCCGGGCAGGGAGACAGGCATTTAACAACGACTCGCACAATCACTTAAATACACCCGTGGTGAACCGCACAAGAGGGACACGCGGCGGTCTGAGGGAAAGACGATGCTGACCTGGTCTGGAGCCCAGGGAGGGCGAGGGTGGACCAGGCAGAGGGAACAACGCTCTGGGACCCCGGGAGGGTGGGAGGCCGTTGCAGAAAAGGATCAGCCGTAGGTGTGGTGAGCATTGAGAGGAGCACCAGGTGGGTTTGAAGAGGTAAGCAGTGGCTGGGGCGCGGGGATGCACAAGCCAGGGCAAGAAGAATGGATTTTGCCACTAGAGCACCAGTTCCTGTCCCAGAGGTCCCTGAGACTATTTCGGGGGTATGCGAAGTTTAGCCTATTCTCATAACAATCCTAAACTGTTATTTGCCTTTTCATTTCATTCTCTAAAAAGCGTACAGTGGAGTTTTTCTGAAGCAACATGATGTGTTTTGACATCCGCCCCACAGCTAATGGAACGTGTGCTTGTGTCTTCCTGTGTATTAAATTGTTCTCAGTTTTAAGTTCTAGTACAATAAATACCTATAGTTTATAACACACATAAGCAAAAGCTCTATAGAATCCTCGATAATTCTTAAGAGGTCCTGAGAACAAAAATTTTGAGAACCGCTGCTCTGGAGCCCAAAGGTGAATACCTAGTGTCTGTTCAAGAAGGCAGCCGCTCAGTAGAGAGAGGTTGGAGGGAGCAGGGTGTACAATTTAGGGGAGTTACTACAGTAGCTCAGACCAGAGATGATGGTGGCTTCCCCAGGATGGTGGTGAGTTGGCCTTACTGTGTTTTCTGGAAGAGAAGTAAAAATAAGGAGGTGAGGAGTTCAGGGTTTTAGAAAGCAGGGTGAAGTGCTTGTGGTCAGTCCAGAGACAAATGAACATCATGGGCACAGAGAATGGCAGATGAAAGAGGCTAACATTTTCCATGTGTTTTAAGCTTGGCATTGTGCCAAGTTCTTTTGCTCCTGCATCTTCCAAAGGAGATGCCCAATCTCCTTTAATCATTCCAATAGCCCTTTGAGGTTCTGCTGGCCAGTAGGGTAGCCACCACTCACTTGTGTCTGTTGAGCATTTGCAATGTGGCTAGTCTGAATTGAGGTGTGCTGCTAGTTTAAAATAAACCCCTGTTTTTGAGGACTTAAGATGGAAAAAACACTATAATTTCTTATATTGATTACATGTTGCCATGACAATATTTTGGATATATTAGATATCTTTTTACCTTTTTAATGCAGTCCCTAGATTATATATTTAAATTTACATATGTGGCTTGCATTATATTTCTGTTGGACAGCACTGCCTAAGTAATTTTTTTCCCTTACACCCAAGGAAATTGAGGTGTAGGATGTTCCAGGTGACAGGATTTAACTCAGGTCTGTGTGAATTCCAAGTCTGGGTTCTGCCCACCAGGCCAGCTACCTCCCTCTTGGGTGAGGAGTTGGGGGGAGGGAAAAATAAAGGAGAGTGGAGTGTTGTTACCTTTTCTGCTGAATCCTTGGAAGTGGCCAGGTACGCAGCTGTGGAGAGAGATTGAGAAGGGATGGGATGGGGGAGTAGAAAGGCAGAGGGATGGGTGTCAGGCTTCTTCTGGGAGGAGGCAGAGAATGTTTGCCAGTCAAGGGTCCCAGTCTGGGTGGGGCTCATACTCACTGGCCCAGCCCAGCGCCTTGATGAGCCCGAGGAGGAGAAAGGCAGACAAGAAGAGGCCTACACCGTCCTCCAGAGAGGGCCTAGAGAGACCTGGCAGGCAGAAGAGACAAGAATGAGTCTGAAGTTCCCGGGCACCCCCCCAGCCCCCTCCCAGTTTCTCCATCCTCCAGGCTCTTACCAGCCACCTGCAGGGTGACCTCGGCGCTGCGCCCCAAGGCAGGCAGGCTGGGGTGGTGGACACGACAGGCATAGCGTGCCCCGTGCTGCCCAGTGGTGACTGGGGGTGGCTGCAGGTGTGCAGAGAGGCTCACAGAGCCATCTGAGTGATGGCTCAGGGCGGAGAGCCACCTCTGCCCCTCAGCCTTCTGAAAGCGACCCTCAGGGCCACCCCGGAGCTCCCACTCCACCTCCAGGCCCTCAGAAGGGTAGAAGTGGGACATGAGGCAGAGCAGCTCCGGGGGTGCCTCCCCGGGAGCAGCCCATACAAGAGGTGATGGTGTCAGGGCCACCTTGGGGGGCTCTGGAGAGAAAGTAAGAAAGGAGCATGGGGCAATTAATCTACATTGTCCTCCCTCTGAGACCCTCAGTGTGCCCTCTGCCTTCCCCAATACTGAGATGGGGAACCCACCGTCTCCCCACTGGTGTTTCACAGGAATCTCCATGCCACAGCCCCCATTCTCAGGGACCCCTACTCCCTCAGATTTGGGAGCCCAAAGCCCCTCAGATTCCCAGGGACCCTCCACCCATTGCCCCTCTGACTCTCGGGGACCCCCAATTTATCTCCCCCTACTCACCCAGCACCCTGTCCTCCACCATCCTTCCCCCATCATGGTGTCCCCATAATCCCAGTGACCAACCACCCTCTACCCACGAGGATCCCCGTCCCCTCACTCACTCTGCACAGCGAGCTCCAGGGTGATTTGCCCTTGCAGGTATGGCAGGTGCACAGTAGCCAGATAGGTGCCCTCCTGGAAAGGCTGCACCGCAGGCAGCCAGAAGGTCCCATTTCCGGTCCATGGCCCCAAGGGCTCATCGTCATCCCAAGCAGCAAATGCCACCGCCCCCTCTCGGGCAACTGGCAATTGCCCACTCAGTCCAGGAGTCGCAGCCAGCAGCAGGTGCCCCTTACCCAGGTGCTGGCGTCGCCACTCCAGCCCAAAGGGAGGGGGACCTGGGGCCAGAGAGGTTGCAGCCTTGGGGGTGGGGGGCATGTAGGCAAAGCTCAAGTCCAGCAGGGCATCTTGTCCCATTTGGATGCGAGGGGTGGGGGTGTGAGTGAGGACCGTCAGCACAGCTGCCGAAGACGGGAAGAGGAGGGTGGGGAGGGGGAGAGAAAGGAAAAGAAAAATAGAGAAATGGAGTTATGGGGGGACCTCCACTTTAAATTACCCACCCCTCCGAGGATACCTCCTTTCTGACCCACCATCTCCCAGCCATCCCTGCAAATCCCCTTTGCCCTGGGATTGGGTGGGACCCAGTGTGACTCAGAGCGAGCAGAGAGGTCTCGAGGTGAGTAGGGGCAGTGAGTGGGTACAGCCCTTGAAGGCTGCTCGGAACACACAGCCCATGCTGCTCCAGCGCTGGGGTCAGCGGGATCTGAGTGCACTTCTGACACAACCTGAACTAGCCCACCAGTCTCCACACCCATCCTTGACGAGCCAGGCCTTTCTTGGTTTGCTGGTAAAGCAGTGATGACTCATGACTGTCAACCCTATGGTGCTATTCAGAGTATTTACTGACTCTGGAAGGTACTGGTTCTAGACTAAACCTGAACACAGGTCTCTCTATGCTCTACTGAGGCAGTATATGCTGGTTAAGTGCCTGGAGCCTGGCTGCCTTGATTAATCCCAACTCTGCAGCTATTTATATGGCCTTGGGCCAGTCACTTTACTCTTCAGTTTCCTAATCTCCTAAACAGGGATAATAAACATGATGCTAGTACCTATCCAATGGGGCTGTAGTGAAGGTTAAATCATTTAATACCTGCTACTCAGATGTACACAGCTCATGATTCTGGATAACAAAAACACCTATATATGAAAGCTGCTTAGAATAGCACCTCGAACACAGTACGTCTACAAAAGTGTTTGCTGTGATTACAGCCAACCATCTGCCAGACAAACGTAACATGTCCCAACTCAAAGCATCTCTAGCACATTCCCCCACCTGGCTCCAATGCCCATCTTCCCTGCCTTGACAAATGATCACCACCAGGCACTAAAGGCAAGCATTTGGAGTCCCTACGACTCCTTCTTCTAATTCATTCATTCAACTAATATTTATTGAGCCCCTAGGTTGTTCAAGGTTGACGAGAGTGGTAAACAAGACAGGCAGCCCCTGCCCTCAAATTGTGTAGTCTAATAAGGGAGATGGATTGCCAAATATAATGTGCTATGTGCTAGCCCCACTGGGCCCTAATTCAGTCTCCCAAATAGATCTACATCTGTTTCTGACTCAAGTTCTCATCAATATTTGGATAATTACAACAGCTTCCTCTCAGGTCTCTCTATCCTCAGTATCTCTCTCCCTTTCATTTCATCCTCCACACGATAGCCAAATAACGTGGCTACAAGTCTTATCTGGGCACCTGCCTGTTTAAAAATCCCAGCTACCTAGGAAGCCAGCAACTAAAGGCACAGGCTGGAGCTAGATGGCCCGGGTTCAATTCCTAGCCCTGCTTCTTACAAGTTGTGTGTTCCTAGTCAAGTTACCTAACTGCTCTGTCTCATATTTCTTCATCTGTGACACGGGGATAACATCAGTACCTAGTTCTTATGGTTGTTGAGAGGAATAAATAAGATTATGCCTATAAAGTGCGTAGAAAGGGAGCTGACATACAGAAGATGCTTAGCTCCTACTGTTTTCACTACTGTTACCATCATCATGATGGACTTGCTGGGTTTCTTGGGAAAAGGACTTAACCTCTATCTTCCCCATTAGTCCAATGACCTGATCCTTGCCTACCTCTGGCAGGAGTCAAGTAAAATAACAGGCTTCTGGGAAAACGGCACACACACATATACACATACAAAACTTCCGATGGTTCACTATCACTTATAAACCCCAGCTATCAAGGTACTTAGTAATCCAGCCCCCAACTCACCTTTCCAGACTTCTCTTGCACCCTAAGAACCAGCCACATAGAATCCCTTTTTTGTGACCAGCAGAAACTCTATAGTCACTGGGCTTTTCTTTGCTTTGTTCATAAGGCTCCTTCGGTTTCAATGTCCTTCCCCATTTTCTCCAACATCTAACTACTCCATGTCTTTCAAATCTGTTCCACTGCCAGAAATGTCTGGGTCTTCCAGGTACAAGTAATTTTTTTTCTCTTGTGATTGTTTTTATTTTTATTTATTTATTTGTTTATTTGTGTGCCATGCCACACTACTTGCAGGATCTTATTTCCCCAACCAGGGACTGAACCCAGGCCCTCGGCAGTGAAAGTGCAGAGTCCTACCAACTAGACCGCTGGGGAATACCCTATTTTGATGTAATTTTTAATCTTAGTTTCTAAGGCCTACAAGGTTAAACTTCTCTGAAACTTATGGGATTGTTTTTGTTCAATACAGTAAAAAAAAGTAGGCAATTTCATTTAATTTATTAAAATCCAGAAACATACTTTTGAATTGTAAGAATCAACCTGTAGGATTAATAAACAAAACCTAAAGATTTTACAGTTCAGCACTTACACTAACAATGTTCTTTAGCATGGGTTATTTTTTTTTTTTTTTTTTTTTTTTTTTTGGCATACGGGCTTAGTTGCTCCGCGGCATGTGGGATCTTCCTGGAGCTAGGATCGAACCCGTGACCTCTGCATTGGCAGGCGGACTCTTAACCACTGCGCCACCTAGGAAGCCCTAGCGTGGGTTATTGAAGCAATTTTAGACCTGCATCCCACAACCTAGACTCTGTAAAAATACAAATGTAAACACAACAGGGCCAGAACCCATTGGTAAGGAAATTTCTAATTGTTCTTCAGTTTGTATTACATAGGTTTATGCTTTTCTGTTAAAAAGTGAATGGTAACAACTATTATAAAGTATTACTGAAGAAATTTAAACCCAAATCTAATCAAGCCTCTAGCTCTAACTACCAATTTATAGAAAATATGGAGGGAAGAGGAACAAGGGGAATTGACAGGATGAGGCAACAACTGGCCAAATACAGAATGTGGGAATTTCTACAGAACAAATGACAAATCAATAGCATGTAAAGGGGTGGGGCAATTATAGATAAAGGACACTTAAGAGACAAAACTGTTATGGACTGAATGTCTGTGGTTCTCCCTCCCCCAACCCCTGCAATTCATGTGTTGACGCCTTAACCCACAATGAGACTGTGTTTGGAGCTAGGGACCATGAGGAGGTGATAAAAGTTAATGAGGTCATAAAGGTAGGCCTTAACCTCATAGAGCTGGTGCCCTTATAAGAAGAGGAAGAAACACCAAAGCTTGCTCTCTCCCCTCCATGTGAGGACACAGCCAGAAGGCAGGCAGCTATCTGTTACCACACAGGGAGAGTTCTCACCAGACACCAGCCCTGTTAGCACCTGGATCTTGATCTTGGACTTCTAGCCTCTAGAACTGTGAGAAAATAAATTCCTATTAAGTCCCCCAGTCTATGATATTTTGTTATGGCAGCCCAAGCAGATTCAACAACCAAATAGAATATACAGACCTCTTTTTGATCCCGATTCAAGCAAATGGACTGTAAAATAACATCATTGAGACAACTGGGAAATATTTAATATGGGCCAGGAATTAAATGATATTAAGGAACTATCATTTGTTTTTTTAGGTACGATAATGTTATTGTGTGGGGGGGGTGGGGGGGTTGTTAAAGTCCTTATATAATAGAGATATTTACCAAAGTTCTTATGAGTAAAATAATACGATGGGATATATTTAAAAACACTTCCAAAAAAGAAAAGAAGGTTGGGTGATGATAGGTAAAACAATTTAGTAAAATGTAATAACTATACAAGTAGGTAATGGGTGTATGGGGGTTTCATTTTGCTATTCTCTACTTTAGTGTGTCATTGAAACTTTCTATAACAATTTTAAAAGAATGATGAGAATACTATACACACAAGTATATTAAGAAAGTATACCTGTCAACAAACATTTTAGAGTATTTGATAACTAATTTGGTAAGAAATAAAGTATAAATGCATACTAGCAAAATTATTGACGATCTGTGACCCTGGAAAGAGTTCATTTTTAATTTTACATTAAAACCACAACTTTCATTTTCTTAAATCCCTAATTAAGCAGGAATGCTTGAAAAGGAAGACTGAGCACAGCAACTAGTTTTCACCCCTGGTGGTAGGTGAAGTGAAGTAATTTTCTCGCCTGGGCACACACCCAGGGCTCCCTATCTGCACTTCTTTTACGGTCCAAGTCGCTTTCTACACTACAATTACCCATGACAAATCTCATGAGAATCTTCCTAAGAGTAGACTCTACATCTGATCACCTTTTTGACCCTTAAAAATACCCAAGGCCACCCCACAGATTCTAATTTAATTCATTTAGAGTAAAACTCAGATTTCAGTATATTTTAGAAACCTCTAAAAGGATTCTTACTTGCAGCCTGGACTGGGAAATACTGGGCCCTAATTTAATCTTGGTGATAATAAATATTTATTGAATCAGTGAATAAATTAACCAAGTGTCTCTCCTGATTGTCACAACAACGGGAAGGCAGATGGGAAATAACCACCCACATTTTACAGCTGGAAAAGCAGACAGAGAGAGAAAAGGGGGACCGTCCCACCCCTTCTCAGGAAGCCGACAGCCTGGGAAATACGGCTGCCCAGTAGAGAGCTTCTGTCCACACAAGGAGCAGTTTGCCTCTGCCCCTGCCCAGGGCGAGGTCTGGGGACTAAGAACGGAGGTATAGGCAGAGCTTAGGGTTGCAGGATGGGTGCTGAGCCCTGTGGGTGATTCTCTCTCAGTGAGGAGGGTGGCAGGGAGAAGGTACTGGGGAAGGGAGGGCATATGGCTCGGCTGGGGTTGACCAGCCAGTCAGGCTGTATCATTTCCATAAAATCGCACAAAACTGAAGGAAGCCGAGGACTCTATTCATATCCTACACACCCTCCCTAGAAAAGCTCCGAGAAATCCCAAGTCCCGGTCAGATCTCCCCCATTCTTGCTTTATCCGCCCACTCCCTCCCTGCGCCCCAGCCCAGCAAAGTGCCTGACCCCTGGCCCTCAAACCGCTTTGCACAATGCGGTTAAGTGCCCCTTGCAGCGGGAACCATCAGATCTCCCGCCGCTTCCCTTCCACGCATTCAAGCCCACCATTCGGTGACCACAGAGTCAGCGCATCGTCAGGCGCCTGGGGCTGTCAGGGGAGGCCAACGCGCTTGGAGCTTTGCTGATTGCCGCAGCACCGGATGTGGGCACGGGTGGGGCGCGAAGGCTGTTCTCTTAAACAGGGTGAACCGCAAAGGTGGGGGCACCTAGCAAGATCTAGGAGGAAAGGAGTACAAGACCCTCCCAACCCCGTCGCCTAGCGAGTTTCTTAAGGTCCGGTGTCCTGAACCCTGCCTCTCTCCAAAGCCCCGCCCCAAACCGCACTTTTGTTTAAACCTGGCTGAGACCAGAAGAGACAGCTTAACTTTAGCTGAACTGCCTCGATTTACAAATAAAGAAACTGAGACCCGACTAGGGAAGTGACTCGCTCAAGTGCACATAGCAAATTAACGGCTGATCTGGACCCTTAGAATCTACCCATTTTATCTCTACATCCCCTCCGTAGCTACCTGTTGCCATGGTGATGAGAGCAGGCTCAGGCTGAGGCTCGGACTGTGGTCGAAGGAGGCTGGAGAGGCTGAGGACCGGGCTGGACATGCTGACCATCAGCCAAGGCCCGTCCAGGGCCCGCGGGCAGCTCTGCTCCGGGGTCAAGCCGCTCACCCAGTTGGCCGAGGCGGGGAGCGGGATGTAGTGGCTCATCTCGCAGCGGGGCTCGGGTGCGTGCCGGGGATATCGCCTGAAAGCCGCCAGGAGGGTGCCCGCGGGGTCTGTGAGTGCAGAGAGAGGAGCTGCAGCTGTAAAGTCTCCGCCAGGAAAGGGGCGGGGAGGGTAGCGTCCAGGGAATTTCAAAGGTACAGACTACCCGGTAACGAGAGATTTAGAGGTGATCCAGTTTCATTTTACAGAGGGGGAAACTGAGGCCTGAGGCCACTGCGAGACCTAAAGAGCAGAGGGTTTCGGTGGAGGCAACAGAGTTGGGAGCGGGTCCGGGATGACTCACCATGCACTTTGAGGTAGCGCTCTGGGTCGAGGTCTGGCCGGGGAGGTGGGCTCTCCGAGCCCTGGCGCAGCAGCAGTGCAGCGGGTTTCTTGGACAGCCGGCCCCCGCCCGCATCTTCCACTAACCAGCACTCTATCACAGCAGGTCCCGCCGAGACGGCGGTCGCCAAGCCTGGGGGAGAGGGGCGCCAGTGAGGGGACGGCCCCAACGTCAGGTGACCCGGGCTCTCCCCGCTGGACGCAACCCCTGGACGTGGGTGGGGGTCACCTCCCACCGCTTCCCTGGGCGAAGAGTCGTGGGGTTCGCTCACCCAAAGCCGCAGCGAGGAGCAGAGACAGGGGCTTCATGGCGCCGCGATCTTCTCGGCTCCGAAGTCTCCTCTTCCTCCTTTCACTTTCACTTTCCTCCAAAGGCCGGTAGGAGGGGCGGAGGAAATCCCCGCTCCGGTTAAGGGAAGGCTCCGGAGAGGCAGGTGTTTCCCCCACGGGCTGGGCAGGGATCCCGGAACATCCTCTTCAGTTCTGGTCTGGAACCTCAGCCGCGCCCAGCCCTCCTGGACCACCCAGCACCACAGAGTCCGGGAGCCTTCCCACACCCCAGGCACCCCCTCCTGTCCCCCCCGCAACCCAAATCCACTTCCCTGAGAACCCTTACTCCACCTTCCCCCACCTGTGCCAGGTCCCCAGCAAACACATAGGGGTTGTTGGGAAGCCAAATGAAATGACCAATAAATATTTTAATCACCGTTTAAAAAAAATAAGATTTAAAATAAAAACCTTGTTCTCCTACGACTTACTCCCTCCTTGTCTCCACTCCCCCCCCCCATGAGGATCGAGTTGGGGGACCCTCAAGGTGGGGGAGGAAGGATTCGAGTAGAAATAAGGGGCACATCCTTTTGGGGGGCAGGGTATGTTCTAGGACAAGGGTGGGGCTCAAAGCCCTGGTCCCCACAACTACACAAACACAGACTTCAGGTACGGACTACAACCACCTGACCCTTGACCCAGTGACTCCAGGATGCTCAACAAGCCCCCTCTCCCTCCCCCCCCCCCCCCACCACATGCGCCCTACTCAGGAGCTGGGGCTTCAGTGTACCCATCTGAAGGGAAGGAAGGGCTGAGTTCCGGGGATACTTTGGGGAGGAGGGGCTGAGTAGAATGGGTGGCCCATGGTGCGAGGCGGGTGGCCCATGGTGCGAGGCGGTTGCCCCTCCAGAATATATACAAGTCCATAGAGATAGGAAGACAAGTAAGCGTGTTGGGAGATCACCTAGGGGCCACAGCGCCCCTGGCTCCTGATCCCTAATCCCTCTTCCCGGAAAGCTACCCCCAGTAGCTTGCCTCTTCAGTTTGCTCCTCCACCCCCAGTGAAGCCCATCTCCACCTTGTGGACGCTGGGCGGGGACCAGACCCTTCGGCTGGGCGGGGGCGTGGCCGCACTCGGCTCGTCGCCGTCGCCGCTGCCCCCGCCGCCGGGGGACTCCCTCTTGGGCTGCAAGGCTGGCCCGGTGGGTCCTCCAGGTCCCGGTCCGGTCCCGCCCCCGCCGCCTAGGCGGTGCCGGCGCTCACAGTGTCCTCGGTGGCGCATGAAGCTGTCTCGCCACATGAACTTCTTGGCGCAGACGCCACATTCGTAGGGCTTGAGGCCTGTGTGTGTCTTCATATGCTCCGTCAGGTGATGCTTCATCTTGAACTTTTTGTTGCACACGGGGCAGTCAAAGGGCCGCAGGTTGAGGTGCATGTTCACATGGCGATCACGCATGCTCTTGTGGGAGAAGGCCTTCCCGCAGTGGCACAGAAAGATCTTATTTCCATCCCCACTGCCTGTCCCTCCAGGAGTCCCGCCGGTGCCACCTGGCACACCCAGGGCTCCTGCTGATGTGCCCCCAAGGGTCACCGCCCCATGTTCAGCTTGGTTCCCTGGTGGCTGGCCTGGAGCCTGTGAGGAGGAGGAGGAGGAGGATGAAGAGGATGGGAAGACCAGGATCTGGTTGCCCTGCATGTCGAGTGGAAGCAGGGGCCTTGGAGGATGGGAGGGAGCATAGGAGGAAGGGGTTGGTCCCCCCGAATCATCAAGCCCTGCCCCAGGACCCCCACCTTCATAGGGGCCAAAGTCATTGGAGGACTCACAGAAATTGACCTGCTCCTCCCCCTTGTCTGGAGGCTCAGACAGGGTTCGGACGTCACTTATGCTAAGGGTAGCCTCAGGTCCTCCCCCTGCTGGCACCCCGGAGCCACCCCCCAGCTCTTCATCTTCATCATCCTCACAGGTCAACACCAAGTCTTCCTCCTCCTCATCCTCTTCCAGGTCTGGGTCTTGGGGAACGAGGGGTGCTGATGCTGGGCAGTTTCCACCCCGCTTCACATATACCCAGTGTTTCTGTGGCACGATGCTGGGGGGTACATAGGTGGGCCGGCGGAGCCCAGCCCCAGGGACCACTGCACCCCTCCCGTCCCCACCGTCATCACACAGCTCATCTGCCTCCAGCAGCAGCTTCCCAGAGGTAGCCCCCCCACTGCCCACTACAGGGGCGGGGAATACAGGGCCACCTCCTCGACGCTCCCCATTGCCCACTGCAGAAGCTGCAAAAGCCTCCTGGGAGGAAGATGAGAAATCAGTGGACTCCCGGGGGCTGAAGTAGTTGCTGCTGCTGGGGGACTGATTCTCACTGGCCCGGCTGGAGGCATGGGAGCGCACAGAGCCCACAGTGGCAGGGGCCACAGTGGCCCCACTCCCTGAGGGGACCCCAGCACCAGGGACAGTGACCGACGTGGCTGCAGCAGTGGTGATGGTGGTGGTGGTGGCTGAGGCCCGGCCCTCTCGGAGGAGTTCAGTGCACTTATCCACAATATGCCACATTTGGAGTACAGACCCCACTGTGAGGAAGTTCACAATATCAGCAGCAGCCATGCTGAGGCGGCCAGTGTAAGCTGAAGCCAAGACTGTCTCGAAGGCTCCTGGGTCCATGACGCTGGGCAGCGAGATGGAGGTCATACCCTTGAGTAGGACCTGGTCATGGAAGTATGGGGAAGAGGCAGCCAGGACAGCACGATGAGCCCTGAACTCCCGTCCCTGCACTCGGATGGACACATCACAGAGCTGGCCCTGCAGCCGCTGCTGATTGAGAGACTCCAGGAGGGCACTGGTCACCTCAGGGAAGGACACGTGCACCACTGCCGCTGCAGGCAGGGGCAGTGGTGGTGGGGCCAGCGATAGAGGCAGGGGCAGTGCTGCCCCGCTGGGAGACAGAGGAGATGGCTCCATGGTGTGGAGGGAAGGGGTACCCCCCCAGCCACAGGAACAGGGAAGGAGGAGGGCGGCCGGGGGGGTCTCTGGAAAGAAAAAGAGAGAGGAATGATAACATCTCATAATGACCCAGCCCTTTACAATTTAAAAACATGTTCACACTTATTATCTGAGTAACTCCCCAGGACACTATAAGGTCCTTTCAACTCCATTTGACAGATGAGGAAACTGAGGCTCAGAAAGATTAAGAGATTATCCAAGGTCACACCATTAAGTGGCAGTGCCCACAAACGCAGGTGTCCTAACTCCAAAACCAGTGCTCTTTCCTTGCAGGTTAGAGAAGTAAGGTTCTCTTGGAGAGTGGGATACCTCCCTTCAGAAATTTCCATTTGCCTGAGAGCCTGACTTTCCAAAATTTACCTTGCTGGGGTTTTGTACCCTTTTCTAGGGAGGGGTGCAAGTCGCCTCTGGTGTTGAAAACCACCCCTCTCTCCATTTCTCTTCAGGCCATGCCCCCCGGTTCTTTCGCTGGCCACGCCCCTTGCCCCCAGTTATCCCGAACCCCGCCCGTTTCGGCCCCGCCCACCTCAAGACCCGCCCCATGGTCTTTGGCTCCGCCCCTTACCTAACCCCCGCCCACATCGGACCCCGCCCCCTTCTGCTCCGCCCCAAGCGCTACTTCGACCTCCTCTCCCACCCGGAAGGCGCCCCCCAACCCCGCGCGTCCCCGCTTACCGGGCCGCGCGCCCCCGGGCCCCCCCGCCCCTCACTCGGCGGCCAGAGCCGCAGCCTGGGCCCCTCCCGCCGCCATCTTGCGCCGACTCCCTCCGCCCTCCGCCTCCGCTCCGCCTCCCGCTCCTCCGGCTTTAAAGGCACAGGCGGGCACCCCGCCCGAGCCGCTGGGCAAAACTCGGCCGACTCGGCCACTTCTCCTTTAAAGAACAGCTGCTTCGTTCCACCTTAAAGGTACCAGGTCTCTTCCGCTCCTGAGGATTCAGAACTCGGTTCGGCCGAAGCTCTCATTCGCCTTTAATTCTGCCTCTTCCCATTGGCGATGGGTCTAGGCCAGCGCTGCCTGGGCTCCGCCCCTGAGCTGTGGCCATTAGCGGGTTTGCAGGATCTGATCGCCCGGGTCTCCCAGCTTCTGACAGTACCCCTGAAACCCCGCCCCTACCTCCGGGCCTGGATTGGCCAAATAACCTGGAGCCGGCCCCTGATTGGCCTTTTTACTGCTACCGCTCTAAGTGAGAAAGTAAAGCGCGTTCAGGAGGCTGAAGCATTTTTTTAGCGTCTGGCAGAGGCACGGAGAAGGCCTGAGGGCGAGGAAAACTCCAAGAGAGGCGTGCAGAAGGCAACTGGAAAGGACAGATCCAGGGCTATCCCGGGGGCACGGCTAACCCTGAGCCACAGAACAGCTGGTGCCAATCACCAGCTGGTGAGAGCAGGACAAGGAAAAGACAGGGATACAATAAGAAAAGAACTTGTTTATTAATGTTTCTGTGTAAAACTTAAGCTTTTTTTTTTAAAAGAAACCACCAAAAGGCGATTAGCTCAGTCCATCCCTTCCTCAGTTGTCTGCTTCCCACCATCCTCCAAATACTATCCCAAAACGTTTTGAAGGCAGGGAGGAGGGGGAGGCAGTTAATCAGAGTCTGAGAGCACGATGATCTCCTCTGGATCGCACTGTGTGGCCACGCTCATCTGCAGGGGTGTGAAAGACAAAGAGTCAGAGAGGTCTGGAATACAGTGGAAGAGAAGCTGACTTATCAGAGATCAAAAATTGGGGTGGGAAAAAAGAGAGAGAGAGGAGGTGATGAGTGGAACATTCAGACAGAGAACCCAAAACTGAATAATGAAAGACAATGAAGTCAGGAAACACAGCCTCCCCCTCTTACCTTACAAGTACCAGGCCTGGAGGATTGTGACTGTGGGGTGTGGGACAACTGGGCTGTAAATGGGCTACAGAGGGAGCTGGTCACCAGGCCATGGCTAGGAGAATCCACCCGCGTGGAGGAATCGGCAACTGGAGCCATGGAAGCCAAGGGAGAAGGCGGGCTGGGCAGGGTATGTGTCTTCTCGTTCTTCTCAGGCACTGCTCCTTGCCTTTCCACATGGCTAGAGACAGAAACATACGTGGGTGGAGGGGTATGCAGAGCCTGAGGTTGCAAGGGGAGTGTCCAGTTTCTCCCTGCAGACTCCATTCCACAATATTCGTCTCAGAAGGCCCCCGCAGTCCCTCCTTGGCTTCCCTCTTTCTCCTCCTTGTTGCTGTTACCTGTTTCCTAATGGCCCAGCTTCTGTTTGCTTCTCCTTCCGAGACTTCTTGCGGGGGGGACTGGAATCTCCCCAAGTGTGCGGAGAGACGCCTCCGTTGAAGGAAGTGGAGGTGACCGTGGCTGCTCCATTCTCCAAGACAGTGGTTAGGGGGTCCTCTGATTGCTTCCTGGAAGAGGAAACGTCCCTCTCCTCAGGGGAAGGGGTAGTATCCAGGGGCAAGGCTTCAATCTCTAGCTCGAAGAGCTGAGACATAGGGCTCTCTTCCTCCAGCGGCAACTCCTCGATGTGCTCTCCACTGCTTTCAGCAACTATGCTGGAGGGGGCTCGGGGCTCTTCTGCCAGTGAAGATGGTGACTCTGTGAGTCCTTTGTTTTGCTGCTTCCCTGAAGACCCGCTGATCCCTTTGCAAGGTTCCAGGTTCTTTTCAGTGCAGATCTGCAGTGGGGACATGGGGCTCTTATCTCCATCCTTCCCTGGAAAAGAAGAAAAGAGGGGAAGGGTAGCAAAAGAACCAGGGGAAAGAAAACTGCTAAGAGGACACCAGGAGTAAGAGGAGGAAGGGAAGGATCTCGAACAGGGGGCTCATGCCCAACAGAGTAGAGGGAATCAACACATGAGAAGATTGTGTCCTTGACATACCTGTTTCCTCCTCTTCCTCCTCCTCCTCCTCCTCCTCCTCTTCATCGTCCCCCTGACCTTCCTGCATCTGTTCCAGATCCTCCTCCTCTTCAGAGTCTGTGTCCTCCTCATCTTCCTCCTCCTCATCTTCCTCTTCCTCCTCCTCCTCTTCACCCTCCTCCTCCTCTTCACCCTCCTCCTCCTCTTCACCCTCCTCCTCCTCACTTTCCTCATCTTCTTCATCGTCAGTCTCAGCCTTGGAGGTGGCAGCGCACTCCTGAGATGCCATCCCACTAGGGCCCTGCAGGGGACAAAGAAGTTTCTCTAAGGAATCCCTTGCCCCGGAGGGGCTGCTTCTTGTGCTCCTCCGCACACGCCACGATCAGCCACCACAGACTCCCTCCTGGGTGCAGGGGAAGGACAAGGTCTCTCTGAAGGGTGTATTCCCTTCCATACCTCACCAGAATCCAAGGAGGCTTTGGAGAGGTCTGCAGAGAGGGAAGAGGTGGCTTGAGGGAGCCGGGCTCTCCTCTTCTGTCTCTCACCCTCCTCGCTCTTGTCTTGCATCATTGCGTACTTGGAGATGACCTCATCCAGCCGGCTCATAGCCAAGCTCCGGTTCTCCCGCAGGCGCCGGGCCAGGGCAGGATCAGACAGTGCGGGATCAATGCCTATGTGGGACGATATAAAGTCAGTGCACTCACCCAGAACCCTAGAAGAAGGGACCAGAGAGATGCCTCCTCCACCACATACCTGACAAAAGAGGGTTACCAAGGAGCATCTCACTAATGCTTACCTGGCTTATAGTCATCAGTGAGGTGACAGCCAAAGTTGTAGATGAGATCTAGGTGGCGACGCTCCTGTAACCTGACACCCACATCTCGGAAGGCATCCTGAGCCATGAGCTGGAGCTGCTGTCGCGGGAGACCAAGGCTGTGCCGAGTAGCTGCCTTCTCTACAGCCCGCAGTACATCTCCATAGTCAGGGAAGGTATCAGGCCCTGGCTTGTTGATGAGCCGCTCAATGCGCCTGTTGACCTCTGGGTAGCGGGTACCACGGTAGGGGATGCGCTGCTCTATGACCCGCCCTGTCAGTGAAGAGCAGTCTTTCAGCTCACACAGCCGCCCAAAGAGGCGGATCAGCTTACGCTTCAACCTCGCCTCCTGCAGGTAAGTGGAGTCCGGATCATCCAATTCTGAGAGATCCAACTCCTTTTCCTGCAGCCGCCGGATCTCTGCCACATAGAGCGCCAACAGCTGCTCCAAGCGCTGGATCTGCCGCCGGGAACCACGGGTCCTTGGGGCCTCAGAGGCAGTGGTCTCAGCATTTGTGGGGTCTGCGGGAGGGTTATTCCCAGAGGGCTCACTAGATATGGTAGCAGCAGGGGCCAGGTTCAGCTTCTTCTTGGCTGAGTGGGCCTTGAGAATGGTGCAGAGCTCATTAATGTAGACATAGAGCTTAGCTGGCCGGCTCTGGGCCCGAGAGAGGACCCGAGAGAGGACGTTGCAGAACTCCGCAGAGGCCAAAAACAGAGAGTGGGCCCGCTGCTGCCGGTTATAGAGGAACGGGACCACCTCAGGGTGGTCTGCCGTCTGTGTCTTACACAGTTCAAGGAACTGGAAGATTAAGGAGAAAAAGGGAGGGGGGAAGAGACAAGGGATGGGGTTGAGAGAAACAAGGCAAGGTGGGGTTAGTGGGGAAGAAAGGATGGGAGAGCCAGTCAGCCATCCCCCTCCCTGGGGTACAGGAATCTTCTCCCCTAAAGCTCACCTCTTCAAACAGCTTCTCATTCTCCAACTTGTAGCATTTCTTGCCGCCCGAACTACTGCTTCCTCCGGCCCCATGGGGCTGGGAGGAGCCAGGGGCTTCTGCCCTGGGTGAGGCCCGATTGGGGGGTGGGTGGGAGGGCCCTGGCTGAACAGCTGCTTCATCTTCGTCATCATCATCCAGCACGATGATGCTGTTAGCGGTGGCCATGGGGGTTCAAATCCCCCGGAGGGAGGAAGTGTTGGGGATTTCGTAATTCCTGCTGGAAGGGGATGGGGCCTCAGACAGAGCCCCTCCAGCATAACCCCATCCCTTCATCTCACACATTTTCCAGTCTTCTTGGGTTTCAAAACACCCAGCCGTGCCCAGCAGTGTCCTCGCTGCCTATCTTCAGCAACCATTACTACCAGATGTTTTTTTGCCCCTTTACTATGGCAGCCCCAAACCATCTGAAAACCTTAAGTTCCACCCCAAGCTCCACCCCTCACGTCAATATCCGGTCTTTCAGTTGCATTTCCCCACTATTTCTCACAGTTGGCAAGTTGATTCTTTCTCTCAACCCCTGGACGACCTCTTAAATTGCACTCCAGACTTCCCTGACATTCCCTCCAACAGATACCACACCCCCGCTGGCACCACCTCACGTGTTTTCCCCTTTCACTCTCACACACATCAAATCCACACCCTCACCCCATCCTGAAGGATCACCCCAACTCCGAGACTCTCTAAGGCGAAGGAGGTTCCCTCCCAACAATCCATTCCCCTTTCTCCTACTTAAATTATCTCCAGATGCTACCCTCTGATGGGTCTCTTCAAACCAGGGCGTTAGGTTGGAGATATTTCACCTGAAGTCCCCCCCCTCACCCCACCCTAAATTTCCCCATTCTCTCCGTGACCTGTAACCGATCGTGAGCCCCGCACTGAGCTCTCCTGACTCCTCTCAGATTCCAGCCCTGAGTCCAGTCCTTCTCCTAGATGAGCTTCCCGCCAAGTCCCCCTCCCCCAGTTCAGCCCCCGGCCGCCCCACTCCCCTTCAGGGATAGGAAGGAAGGTACGACAGCTTGCCCCTTAGACTCGGCGCTCGGGACTCCCCAGTACCTCTCCCGTGACATTCCCGCCCCCGCCTTCGCTCCCCGCACCGTCCGGCCCCCACCTCAGAAACGGTCTCTCAAGGCGACCCTCGCCGCTGATCTTAGAACCTCGCATGGTTCCCTCCGTCTTCCTTCCCCCTCCCACCGCAGGCCCTACTCCGGACCGGAAGCCGCGGAGTTTCCGCCTACTGGCAACTGGGCGCGGCCATATTGTCATACGGAAATAAGTCCCCCACCCCGTGGCCGGAAGTGACAGTAGGCCCGCCCCCTGAGCGCCTCCAGTGCCACCCACGTAGTCTGTGGCTCCCTTCCCGTTGACCTGCAGGGGGCGGATTTGTCCGCTCCGGGCGTCCCAAATACCTGGGGACCGTCATTTTGCCGTACGGCACTGGCTACACCCGGATTGGGGCGCGCCGCCAGTGAAGCTCTTTTCACCCGGTGCTTCTGCGACTCCGCCAATCAGAAACTTCCCGCATCCCTGCCCAACCGCCGGCGAGTCGCGTGCCGGGAGGACTGGGCCACCTTTCCAAGTAGGAGAGGGGGGAACGGAACAGGGCAGCTGAGGAATTGGGCCCTCCAAGGCTGCACAAGGATACACAGAAGGGCGGGAATCTTTTAAGGGGGAAATAAAACCTTTTCCATCCGCTGGGCTATTGACAAGCCTTCTGGTGCTGCTTTCCTACCTGCCAGGTACCAGTTTCCACGGCTTAAACGACTGCTCCTGTCATTCCTTTCTAGGGGCTGCGCGCTCCCTTGCAGCTGTCCAGAAGCTACTTCTACCTGCAGGTGCCTACATCTCCCAATCGTGGTGTCATAGCACATGCATACAAATGAGCACAACACGTTGCACAAATGTGTTATTATTATTGCTATTGTTGTTGGTTTGTTTTTCAAGCTCCACCACAGAACTAACGACCAACCAAGTAGGTGGGATCTAGGTGGTTCTCCGTCCTTTTCTGGAGGGGGTTCCCGAGGCGCAGGCGCTGATGACCAGGAGGCCGTGCTTTGTCCAGGAGCTCCAGGGCCTGAGGACGGGCGATGTGGGGAGGGGGCTCTGAGGAGAATCTGTGCAAATTGCCGCTGTGAGAGCTGTGAGACGAAATGAGGCTTGTAAAATACCTCGAGTCTCGTCTCTTCCTCTTCCTCTGGGAGAGCTGATGATAGAAGGAAGAGAGAAGAAACCTACTTTGACGCCCGCCTCGCCCGCACCGCCCACCTAACCCAGCTTTAGGGAAGCTGCAGGGACGCGTGGAGGCAAAGCTGGGCCCAAAGGTGAGCTTCTGGGGAAGCTGGAAAGGTTAACACGGTTCCAATAGCTGAGTTTCTCACTTCCTGCATCCTTGCGAATTCCACAGATAGTGAGCGTCTTACCACTGTCTGGGACCCACAGACCCTTGCATCCCCAAGCCCTCAGAGTCCCAGAACCTCAAACCCTCCTTTCTATTAAAGAATCCCACACGACTTCTCTCCAGTCGTCTAAGCCTATAGTCTTCAAATTGGGGGACATGAAGACTCGCCTAAGGGTACTTGGATTTGGGAGATATAAGGAATTTAATTTCCAGATTCTCAATTTTCCCCAAATTTGTTTTCCTCAGGAACTGCCTGCAGTAGAGCTTCTCCTTTCTTTTCTCTTTTACAATAGACTTTTTCCCTCTTAAAAAAAAGGATACTGTAGTTCTCAACCATGAAATCTCCTGGGGATAATCTTACCTTTTGTTTGTTTTTGGCTGTGCCATGAGGGCTTTCTGAGATCTTAGTTCCCCACCAGGGATCAAACCCGGCCGCAGCAGTGAAAGCATGGAGTCCTAACCACTGGACTGCCAGGGAATTCCCTTACCTTGTCTTAAATAAAGAGACATGTAGCCTTTTTCTTTCAAAGCACCATAAGCACCACCTTGTCTCTCATTTTAAATGTACTTTTAGGGAATTCCCTGGCAGTCCAGTGGTTAGGACTGTGTTTCCAAGCAGGGTGCCAGGTATTGATCCCTGGTTGGGGAACTAAGATCACACCAGCCGAAACAAGGAGGGAAAAAAAATGAACCTTTAATGTTAACAGTTATGAAAGTGTGTACAATCTTTATGCTGTTTATTCAGTTCTGCTCACATAATTGTAGTAACCCAGAAGAAAATTTTCTGAAGAACTAGAGTCTTATGGTCACAAGAAAGAAAAATATTTTTCACTCAATATATATGTTTATGTAGGAAAGTTTGATAAATTGGTCAATAAAAGACTTTCAAGTATAAAAACACAAAATTGTGGGAAAGTGGAATGGTAATAGGAGTTCTAAAAGAAAAGAGAATGATGGAAGAAGAAAAGGAAAGATTCCCAATTATAGTTTTAAATGAGTGGTGGTGGCTATGAAGTCACTCTATTTCAATTCCCCTGGACATGCAAAAAATTGATTTAATTGTTTTATTTTAAAATGAATATTTTTTATATGTCAGGAGTTACATCCTTGAAACAACGTTAATATATGATGAAAAATTTTAGATGCTTACTTAAAAATACTTGAGGAGTACAAACTTTTTCAAAAGTATTTCCCAGAGTATAGGTGCAGAAATTTAAACACAGCTGCTCTCAGCTCTCCAAGTGTCCCTCCAAAGCCCCCAACAGTGCCATTTCCCCCGTCTCCCCTCTCACCTCCATGGCAGGGAAAGAGGACGTTTATAAGAAAGGTGGTCACAATTCCAGCTCCTCCTCCATCTGAGGTGTTCTCAGGAGCCAGTCCCCAAACTTTGTCCATGGTAGCAGCCAGAGCAGCTTACAAACAGCCTCCAGCATCAGTAGTGTCAGGATGAGGACCAGGAAGATAAAGAAGGCCTTGTCCATGGCCTGCCGCAGAGGACCCCTGGGAGGGGAGGGCCGCCGGGCAAACGCCAGGAACACATCCTCCTCATCCACATCGCCCTCCTCCTCGGCCATCCTAACCCACAGTCTCACAGCTGGCTGGAGCAAGGAGGCTGGGATGGAAGCCCTTACTCAGCCTTGCTAGGATTAAGGGGCGTGGTGTCGGCAAGTCCTGCACCTGCCAAGCTTGACCCTAATTCCCCCAACCAACAGAGGGAAAGGAGAGGAGGGCCTCTGAGCCTTTGGAAAAATCAATGCAATGTGAATGGTCTGGATTAAATAATTCCTAAAGTCTGTCCAGCTATACCATTTTATAATTCTGTGTTTCGGAAGCTGAAGGCCCAACAGAGACAGGCCAGCTGGAATTGCCCGAGTCATTCTGGGTCTCTAAGCTTAAGGTCTTGGGCCCCTACAGGCAAGAGTGAGCAAGTGGACCTAGTATGCTAGTGAGCCGCTGTCAATCAAGCACCTAAAGCCCTTCGCGAGTGGGGGTGGGGACTGGGGGTGGAGGGGGGCGGGGGCAGGGGCGGGGCGGCGCGAGCAACGGCGACTCCAGTCTGCGCAGGCGTAGTTCTTCCCCAGGGCTGCGGCCCCGGCGCTTGCAGCGCTGAAGCCCCTCACGCTGTCCTTGTGACTTCGAGGCCAGTTATATAAGTAATTGGACTGCGGGAGCCCGAGCGGAGTTTATAAAATGAGAAAGACCATGATTAGCCAGCGAGGCAAGGGAGAATGATTGGGACTTAACTGATGGGGCAGTAATAAGGAAGAGCGAACTTGTGAGTGAGCGGTCCTGGTCTGAGAGTTGCCGGTGGGAAGTGTCCAAGAGGCTGTCTTGGGGCACGGATTGAAGGCGTTTTCTTGACCCTGTACCGCACGTACTGGCCTGAAGGTTCGTGAGGGAAATCGAAGTCCATATGGAGACCTGCCACCCCCCTCCCCCGCCCCACGTAAGTGGTGTTTGGGGGATGGAGTGTGGACAGCGAAGGAAACAGCCCAAGAGGTAATGGACCTCATATCTGGAGCCTCTAGGGTTTCTTACTCTAAACTCTACTTTGATCTTATTAAGAAGACATTTTCTTGGGAAGACCTTGTTTACCCCAAAATGGTACAAACGATGTCACAGTTTTGTTTAGAGTCGACAGCTCATCGTTTGCTGCCTACACAGGAGGTCATTATGAGTCAAAAAAAAACTGGATCAGGGTCCGAACTAAGCATTTATTAGCTGTGTTAATTAAACCAGGAGGCCATTAGACTTGAGGTGGCTCTAATGTCCTGGCGGCCTACTTAAGCAAGCCAAAACCTAAGCCTGTAAACACCTCAAGGTCACATAATCAACAGGCCAAGGGAGGGAATTCCCTAGTGGTCCAGGAGTTAGGACTTGGCACTTCCACTCCAGGGGTTATGTGTTTGATCCCTGTTTGGGGAACTAAGATCCTGCACGCTGCAGCCAAAAGACAGAAAAACCCAAAAAGCTAAAGGACAACCAATCACACACAGCCAACTAGGCTAAGCTATAAGCCAATTAAATAATTTCCTTTCTCTGCCTCCACACTTTTTCCATTTAAGTGTTTCCTCTGGCTCAGGTTTGAGGAGCACTCATAACCACTTCTGGTTTGGCCCAGCCCCATTTCAATGCATTTTTGGTCAAATAAAAATTTTAACATGTCCCAGTTTACCTTTAATAGCAGTGTGAATGGGACCTCGGCAAGTCACCTCACCTTTCTTTAGTTTTTTTATAAAATTGAAAAAGTCTTGCCTCACAAAGTTGTCATGAGGGAAAAGCAAAATAAGATTTTTGGGCTTCCTAGGTGACGCAGTGGTTGAGAATCCACCTGCCAATGTAGGGGACACAGGTTCAATCCCTGCTCCAGGAAGATCCCACATGCCGCAGAGCAACTAAGCCCATGCGCCACAACTGTTGAGCCTGAGCTTTGGAGCCTGTGAGCCACAACTGTTAAGCCCATGTGCTGCAACTACTGAAGCCCACGCACCTAGAACCCGTGCTGAGCAACGAGAAGCCACAGCAATGAGGAGCCCGCGCACCACAACAAAGAGTAGCCCCCACTGACTGCAACTAAAAAGAAAGCCTGTGCACAGCAAAAAAGACCCAACACAGCCAATAAAATAAATAAATAAATAAATAAATATATAAAAAACCAAAAAACAAACAAAAAAAGATTTATTTTTTGTAAATTATGAAGTGTTGTGTAAATATAATGTATTAATTTCTGATACCCTCACTATGTCTCAGGAAAGTTTGCAATAAGGCCACCCAAACACCTTTATCATCTCCTTATAGTTCCTTCCCCATGGTAGCTTCAGCATGAAGATCTTGTGTAACACATAAACTCAGCACTTCACTGAATTTAAAAAAATTTTTGAAGTAATTTCAAACTTACAAAAAAGATTTAAGAACAGTATCGGGAACTCTGGTATCCTTTCCACCCTGATTCCTCACTTGTCAACATTTGGCTATAGTTGCTTATTTCTCACAACCCCAATATAACCATCTCTTACAGGTTGAATTGTGTCCCTTCAAAATTCAAATAGTGAAGCCCTAACTCCCAGTACCTCAGAATATGGCCTTATTTGGAAATAGGGTTGTTGCAGATGTAATTGGTTAAAATAAAATGCAGTTATATTGCAGTAGGGTGGACCTTAATCCAATATGACTGATGTCCTTATTGAAAGGGGAAATTTGGACACAGACCAGCATATAATGAGAACATCATGTGAATGTGAAGGCGGAGATAGGGTTAATGCATCTACAAGCCAAGGAATGCAAAGATTGCCAGCAAACCCCCAGAAGCTAGGGGAGAGGCATGGAACAACTTTTCTGTCAGAGCCCTCAGAGAGAACCAACCTTGCTGACACTTTGATTTCTGACTTAGCCTTCAGAACTGTAAGACAATAAATTTCTATTGTTTAAGTCACCCTGTTTATGGTACTTTGTTATGGCAAGAAATCAACACCATTATCTAATTCATAGGTATAATTCAGATTTCATCAGCTGTTCCATTAATGTCTCTGTCCTTTCTGGTCCAGGGTCACATACGGTATTTGGTTGTCACATATCTGTACTGTCCTTCAATGTGGGCAGTTCTTCTGTCTTTCTCTTTCATGAATCACTTTTAAAAAGTACAGGCTTTTCATTTCTGCAAGATGTCTCTCAAACCTAGGTGCATGTTAGGGCAAGAGAGAAATGACATGCCCTTCTCCGTGTATCACATCAGAAGTTGCAGGAGGCGAAACCATCTCACTCCTGGTGCTGCCAAACCAACCTGGCAGGTTTCTCCACTGTAAAGCCATAACTGTCCCTTTGTAATTCCTAAGTATCTGGCACATCGCCAAATCTCCACCTATCTGGCTCAGCATCCATTGATGACTCTCACCAGAATAAGCATGATGATGTTTATTAAATGGTGATTTTTTTTTTTACTCCATCATTTCTTCTTCAGTTTTCAGTCAACAATCGACTATAAAGGAACATTTCTTTCTCCCTCATTTATTCATTTATTTGTATCATATGGACTCATGGACCTATTTTACTCAATGACTTGTAACCCATTACTACCATATTTATTTATATTGCCTGGACCCATGCATTTCTATTTTATTTAATTAATTGTAATCAGTTACTATCATCATTAATTTTACGCACAAATTATCCCAAATTTGGGTGGTGCCAGGCTCCGGGATCCATGCCGCCGGGTGCCCTCCACTCCCACAACAGAAGATGGGAAGCCCATGGCCCTGATGATGCACGTGGAGTTCGCAGGTCTCTGAGGGTGCAGCCGCAGCAGCCTCAGTATCGGCGCTAGAGCCTGCTACAGCAGGACTGGAGGCCCCTAGCCGGTGGGGTGGGGTGGGGAGGGGCAAGGGCTTCCTTGGTACTTGCTGGGACCACTCTACTTGTCGTCAGGCACCACGGAGGAGGCGCTCCTGTGCAAGCTGGACAAGCAGCTGGACATCCTGGGGCTGATGGAGGTGAAGATGAGGGAGATGAAGGGCAACATCCTCATCTGCGTCTCACCGAGGCCAAGCTCTACAAAGAACTCCACGAGAAGAATTGGCTGCTGGCCGTGACTGTCATCCGCAAAACACACAGGATGTGAACGAGTTCCCTTTTTGCCTTCTAGACTCTCAGACCGCTGCCAGCTTAGGGGGGATCCTCAGGCCGCCACTGCTGAACTCCCTCATAATCCTGGGGCATTGGTTGACAGTACTGAGGCTTAGGGCAGCTGGACTCTTTTGCTGGTGACCTGGTACCCTCTCTTGTTTCCTCCTGAAGCAAGGTCCTGAAGTCTGGGACCTCAGTCTCTGCACTGGTGACACCAGCAGTTATGACTTTGTGGTCCCCCCCCACCCCGCTTTCACCCCCACCCCCAAGTTTATGTTGCAGGTTCTGGTGAAGCAGAGGCTTAAGAACCACTGAACTTGAAACTTATCCCCTAGGGATGCAGGTGGGATGCCCAAGGACTATGGATTTGGGAAGACAACCTTGAGTTTGGCCAGCAATTAGACAACTCTTCCATGTGTAGTGATAAGAGATCCAAGTGAGTTCAGTTCTCCTACTTTTTGTGCTTTTCCTTCCCAAGGGCAGCCTGTGAATCTGATGGGGACTGGCAGGTCTGTGCCTCTCCCTCCTAGGACCTACTTCCCAGGAGGCCATCTACAAGGGAATTAGGTTACTTGTTGATGGAGATCCAGCTTGCCAGGGACTTGGGTCTATCCTGTTATATTTACTACAAATTCTATTTTCTGTATGTAAGGTGAGTGTGGAGAAAAAGAGAGCGAGCCAGGCAATCAGATAATGAGGAAAGTTTATTAAAGGGAAGCGAGAAAGAGAGCAAGAGAGAGAGAGAGAGGCTGACCCTTAAGGAGAGCCAGCCCCCTCCCTTGGGGCTGGTTTCTTATATAGGGAGAGAGTTTAGTTTATCAATAACCAGCAGCTGGTGCCTGCTATCAGCTGATTGATCTTTGGCCTTGGAGAGAGTCGGAGGTGGTCAGGTAGCCTTGGGGCAGCAGGTGCCAGTGGTCTCAACGGGATGCTTCCTGAGAAATGCAATCAATCACCTGAGCTGTCTCTAACTTGTTAGAGTTGTCTTACGAGTCTTCATCTAGGCCCTAACACTGTACAATTAGTCAGATTAAAGTTTCCACTGTGTATGCTTGGCAAAACGAATTAAACAGAAAGTAAGGTTAAAAAAATTATCCCAAATCTGGCGAATGAGAATGTGCTTCAAGCTAGCTCCTGTGTCCTTTTGCAATGTTTCAACATTATTTGATCATTTCCTTACTTGGCGGTACAAGAGGTAATCCAGGCTCAATATGTACTTTTCCTGATTTAGCCCAGGGATCAACCGTTTCTTCAAGGGGCTCTGGCTTCTTTGAACAAAGGATAGTATTTGGAAACCAAGATCTTGGTGCCAGATGTCTTCATGTCATTGTTTCTAGGCCTTCTCAGCAGATAGAGCTAGGAAATATATGAATGTGTATAGGTAAACATATATGGTGTGAGAGGAAAAATGTTTACACACACACACACACACACACACACACACTGTTCCAGTTACTATAGCCACCTAACATACCACCCCAAAACTTAGTGTAAAACAACCATTTAATTAGGTTCATGGAATACTGTGTCAGAAAGGACACAGTAAGGATAGCTTGTCTTTGCTCAGTGATGTCTGGGTCCTTATCTGGGGACACTGAAAGGCTGAGGGTGAATTTACAGCTGAGAGCTGGGGTCATCTGGAGGCATCTTCTCTCACATGTCTGGCAGTTGATGCTGGCTGTCATCTGGCTCTCTGTTGGGGATGTTGGCCAGAACACCTACACGTGTCCTCTTGATGTAGCCTGCGCTTCTTCACAGCGTGGCAACCTTGAGATAGTTAGAATTCTTACACGGCACTCACAGCTCCAAAGGTGTGCTGAAATTTTTAAGGCAGGAGCTGCATTGTCTTTTCTGAGCTAGCCTCAGAAATCATGCAGCATGACTTCTGCTGCATTCTATTGGTTACAAGACAGTTAACAAACCTGTTTAGATTTACAGGGAGGAGGTAGGGACCTCATAAACCCACCCCCCCTTTTTTATTATTTCATTGAAGTACAGTTGATTTACAATGTTGTGGTAATTTCTACTGTACAGCAAAGTGATTCAGTTATACACTATATTCTTTTTATTTTTTTATTTTTTTTCACTATATTCTTTTTAAAATATTCTTTTCCATTATGGTTTATCACAGGATATCAAATATAATTCCCTGTGCTATACAGTAGGACCTTGTTGTTTATCCATCCTATATATACTAGTTTGCATCTGCTAATCCCAAACTCCCAATCCTTCCCCCCCACACACACCCCCATCCTTGGCAACCACAAGTCTGTTCTTTATGTCTATGAATTTATAAACACACCTCTTGATGGAAGTGGAGAAAGTTCAAGACAAAGAAGTAGGTGAGGAAGACAAAAAGAGTACAGCCAGTCCTTTCAAAGAATTTTGCCATAAAGGGAAGGAGAGAACTGCAGCATAACGCAGAAAGAGGTGTGGGCTCAAGAGGAAGAATTTTTGAAATGGGCATACTTCGGTATTTTTATATCCTGATAGGAATGACAAAGTAGACAGGGCCAGGGACCAGGGAATGCAATTGTAGGAGTGATGCCCTTAACTGAGAAGGACTGGGATTCAGTGCACAAGTGGAGGGGGTGATCCTAGATAGACACATTAGTGATGCCTGGAGGAGACAGAATCTAAGGGCAGAAATGTAGGAGAAGGTGGGAAGTGGGAAAGGTTCTTTTCTGTTGCCCCTGTTTTACAGTGAACTAGTAAGTAATGTCATCAGCTGGGCATGAGGGGCTTGATTTGAGGAGAGAAAAGAAGGTGCCCCAGGGCAAGAATAAAAATGGAGGCTCACATATCATAGGTGGAAATTTTTTAAAGTTAATCATCAAGCTAATATACTGTTAGGTATGTTCTTTACTCTTACTTTGACAAGTCTACTTTCATAACAACAAAAGAATGTGTGTAAGGCAACACGATTGAAAGAATACCTAAATGACTATATTTAATTATTATCACATGTATCTAGGTATTCTTTTGGTGGACGTGATATGATTGGATGAATAACAAAATAATGATGTGCATTATTGGAGAAAGGATAGTCTCTTAAATAAACGATGTTGGGAAAACTGGACAGCCTCACACATGAAAGAGAGAGAGAGAGACTAGACCACTATCTCACACCATTCACAAAAATCAACTCAAGATGGATTAAAGACTTGAATGTAAGACCTGAAACCATACAACTCCTGGAGGAAAACATGTACAGAATGCTCTTTGACATTGATTGTAGCAATATCTTTCTGGATATGTCTCCACAGGCAAGGGAAACAAAAGCAAAAATAAACAAATAAGGGCTTCCCTGGTGGCGCAGTGGTTAAGAATCTGCCTGCCAATGCAGGGGACACGGGTTCAAGCCCTAGTCTGGGAAGATCCCACATGCCATGGAGCGACTAAGCCCCTGTGCCACAACTACTGAGCCTGAGTGCCACAACTACTGAAGCTCGCGTGCCTAGAGCCCATGCTCCACAACAAGAGAAGCCACAGCAATGAGAAGCCCGTGCACCACAACGAAGAGTAGCTCCTGCTCACTGCAACTAGAGAAAGCCCACACACAGCAACAAAGGCCCAACGCAGCCAAAAACAAAAAAAACATAAAGAAATAAGGAAATAAAGAAATAAAAGTCATGACTTTGTCTTGTAGGCCCTCTATTGCTGGCTTTGATGAAGCAAGCACTTTGGAGAGGCTCACATGGCAAGAAACTGAGGGTGGCCTCTGGAAAATAGCCAACAGGAAGCTGATACCTTCAATCCAACAACCTTTAAGGAACCGAATCCTGCCAACAACTCGGGGAGGGAGCTTAGAAGCAGGTCTTTCCCCAGCAGAGCCTTCAGATGAGATCACTGGCAACACCTGGGTTGTAGCTTCGTGGGAGACCCTGAAGCAGAGGATCCAGCTAAGCTTCTCCCAGGTTTTTGACCCACAGAAATTATGAAATAATATGTGCTGTTTTGAGGCACTAGTTTGGGGGCAATTTTTTATACAGCAAGAGACAACTAATACACTGTGCTAGAACTAAGTGTCACATCCCTAGTAACAGAGATACCACTATGTCCCTTTGAAATTGTTTCTGGGTGTTGACATGTGGTGTCCTCTTTTTTTTAAAAATAAATTTATTTATTTATTGGCTGTGTTGGGTCTTCACTGCTGTGCACGAGCTTTCTCTAGTTGCAGAGATTGGGGGCTACACTTCATTGCAGTGTGTGGGCTTTTCATTGCAGTGGCTTCTCTTGTTGTGGAGCATGGGCTCTAGGTTCACGGGCTTTAGTAGTGGCAGCGTGTGAGTTCAGTTAGTTGTGGCTCACAGGCTCTAGAGCGCAGGCTCAGTTGTTGTGGTGCACGGGCTTAGTTGCTCAGCAGTGAGTGGGATCTTCCTGGAGCAGGGATAGAAACCATGTCCCCTGCATTGGCAGGCAGATTCTTAACTACTGCACCACCAGGGAAGTCCCTGTGGTGTCCTCTTAAATGTGGGGCTCAAGGCAGACTCCCTTCTTGCCTGGGTGAACTAGTAGCACCAGGACTAGTTCATCAGTCTTCATTTTTTTTGTTTGCATGTTCCCTAAAAACATTTTGGGAAACCATGTGACCTCCTGCATATATTTTACTTCATATGTAATTTCTTTCCTTGTAAATTTAAATAACTACAATGTAAAAATTGTAACATCTGGTAAATATTGTCATTTTAAAATGACTATATTACTCTTTTAAATGTAGCCAATAGAAGCTAAATGTCATAGCTTTTTTTTTTTTTTTTGGCCACACTGAGCAGCCTGCAGGATCTAGTTCCCCAACCAGGGATCGAACCCTTGCCTGCTGCAGTGGAAGTGAAGAGTCCTAACCACTGGACTACCAGTGAGGTCCAATGCCATAGCTTTTTGATATTCAACATCATCCTTTTAAAAAACATATAAGGACTTTCCTGGTGGCAGGGGACACGGGTTCCAGTCCCTGGTCCAGGAAGATCCCACATGCCTCAGAGCAACTAAGCCCATGCACCACAACTACTGAGCCCACGTGCTACAACTACTGAAACCGGTGTGCCTAGAGCTGGTGCTCCGCAATAAGAGAAGCCACAGCACTGAGAAGCCCACACACCGCAATGAAGAGTAGCCCCTACTCGCTACAACTAGAGAAAGCCGTGTAGAGCAACGAAGACCCAAAGCAATTAATTAATTAATTAAAAAGTTAAAAACAAACAAACAAAACATATGAATAAGGACTACCCTGGCAGTCCAGTGGTTGAGACTTTGCTTTCCAATGCAAGGGGTGAGCATTCAATCCCTGATCGGAGAGCTAGAATCCCACATGCCTTGGGGCCAAAAAACCAAAAAACATACAACAGAAGTGATATTGCAACAAATTCAATAGACTTTAAAAAAAATGGTCCACATCAAAAAAATCTTTAAAAAAATATGAATAAGCTCTTCATCAACAGTTAGACATTTTACATTATTTACTTTTTCCTTGAATTCATATTTCGTTCACTTCCACTACACAATTTTATCTTAATGTATTTTATGTGTGAAAGTCTTGTATTGACCTTTCTATATTTCTCTGTAACAAAATATATTTTAAAAAACTAGTTCTTTTTCATTTCTTTTAACCATAATACTCTAAATGTTTAAATTTTCTTTTGAATTGAACTATTAGCAACAGAGCAAATTGATCAAAATCATGTAAATATATTATACATTTTGATAGATATTATTAAACATAAATATAAAATTTTACTCACAATGAATCTTTTAATGAGTTTTAGCTAGTTTTGTAATAGGGAAGAACAAATCTGACTGATATTAGATCCATTCCTTTTACTTTATCAATTTATTTATTTATCAATTTATTTATTTTATTAGCTGTGTTGGGTCTTCGTTGCTGCTTCGAGGGCTTTCTCTAGTTGCGGAGAGTGGGGGCTACTGTTGCGGTGGCTTCTCTTGTTGCAGAGCACAGGCTCTAGGCACACACCCTTCAGTAGCTGTGGCATGTGGGCTCAATCGTTGTGACTCACAGGCTCTACAGTGCAGGCTCAGTAGCTGTGGTGCACGGGCTTAGTTGCTCCTCGGTATGTGGGATCTTCCCGGACCAGGGCTCGAACCCATGTCCTCTGCATTGACAGGTGGATTCTTAACCACTGCACCACCAGGGAAGCCCTGTTTCTTTTACTTTAATCTTTATGCTCTGTTGCCTGTGCTTAATCATGTTGGCCCTGCCCCTTTTGTAAAAGAATGTTGCCTATAGCTTCAAGTATACAGGATAGCCTGAACTTGACCTGACCTAAAGAGAGAATAACATTTGTCTTGTTGGAGGTTTAGAGCAGTGGTCCCCAGGCTTTTTGGCACCAGGGACCAGTTTCATGGAAGACAATTTTTCCACAGATGGGGCTAGGGAGGGCAGGGGTTCAGGCAGGGATGCAAGCGATAGGAAGCAATGGGGAGCGGCAGATGAAGCTTCGATCGCTCGTGGGCCGCTCACCTCCTGGGCTGCTCACCTCCGGCTGTGCAGCCCGGTTCCTAACAGGCCTCCGATGCATACCAGTCCCTGGTCTGGAGGTTAGGGACACCTGGTTTAGAGGAACATGGCAACCTGACTGTGACCTGACCTACATGGACAGCTTCAAGAACAAAGGATCTGGACTTCCTACGTGGCACAGTGGTTAAGAATCCACCTGCCAATGCAGGGGACACGGGTTCGATCCCTGGTCCAAGAAGACCGCATATGTCTTGGAGCAACTAAGCCCATGCACCACAACTATTGAGCCTGCTCTCTAGAGCCCATGAGCCACAAATTTGAGCCCATGTGCCCCAACTACTAAAACCCGCAGGCCTAGAGCCCGTGCTCTGCAACAAGAGAAGCCACCACAATGAGGAACCAGTGCACCTCCCACTCTCTGCAACTAGAGAAAGCCCGTGTGTAGCAATGAAGACTCAACGCAGCCAATAAATAAACAAATAAATAAATACATTCATAAAAATAAAAAAAAAGAGCAAAGGATCCCACACAAAGTTTGCAACAACTAACCACACCCATCCCTCATCCTGGGTTTAAAAGGGCTTTGCTGGGATTTCCCTGGCAGTCCAGTGGTTAAGACTTTGCTCTTGCTTCCACCACATGGGGCATAGGTTCAATCACTGGTTGGAGAGCTAAGATCCCATGTGTCACAGGGTATGGTAAAAAAAAAAAAAAAAAAAAAGGCTTTGCTTGAAAGCCTTTGGGGAGTTTGGGCTTTTTAAGCCATAAGCCAGGCATCTCCTTGTCTGGCCCTGCAATGAACCTTTCTCTGCCCCAAACTCTGACAGCAACAACGTTTCAGTATTGTTTGGCCTCACTGCGCCTCAGGCACACTTGCTTTAGGTAACAGTTCACATATTATTGAATCACAAGAATCCAGTAGCTGGAATGAGACAGCCTTCAGTAACAATTCTCTATTTTTTCTTTTTTTCTTTTTCATCAAAATAAAATCTGAGAGTTCTTGTTCACATAAATAAGTAAATGGGAATGGAAATACTTTTATTACAGCAATGACACTCTTTGAACTCCTTCTGAATTATATGCCAAAAATCGCATCGTGAGCCATCATTAAATGTATTTTAATGATATTCAAGCTGACAACTCAATTAGATTCTCTTTAATTTTGTTGAAAGCAAGGAATTGAAAACCACCTGACTTGCTAAAGGATTCATTACTCAATCATTAGAGTCATTTACTTTCTAAAAAATATTTCAAATTGTACTTTTGTTTAGCAACCCATATGTTTTTGCATGTCCCCATCTTGGGAGAATGGCAAATGGGCAATGGTAAAAGAGGAGAGAAATGAAAATAGGCGCAAAAGTTCTCAGGTAATTCAGTTCTAGGGAAAGATATACAAAAGCAGAGAATGTGAAAATGGATACCTTCATAATGGGCCCTGCCCTCATGCCCCTTGCAGGGTCGTTGTGTATTCCTTGGAGTCTGCACACTCCAGGGTGAAGACCACAGGACTTGGGACGTGTAGTATGATGGTCAGCCAGCACAAGGTCTCCTTGAGACTTACCAGAAATTCAAAGTGAGACCAGCCAGCATGGTGTGTGTTTTCCTTTCCCTCCAGATGTGTTCAGCCACGTGAATGCAATGGCAGAGCTGGCAGAGAGTTAGGACTTTGCCAAGAGTGCCGGGAAAAGATGAAGGAGCAAAGAAATCAAGGCTGTATGCAAAAATAACTTCAGGATTATTGGTGAAGTCCAGACAGGAAGGCGAGTGCTAAAATTTCCAGTTCTTAAGGATGAGCTCACCCAGGGTAGCAAAGTGAGAAGAGTGTTCAAGACCAAGCTTTGGACAGCTCCAATATTTAATGTCAGTGAGGCAGGAGGTAGATGGGCTCCAGGCTAGGCAATTACAACTGGCCTCCTGTTTACATTTCTTGGGGTGAGAAAAGGATCGGCTTCAGGCCAAACACTTACATGTAGCCTCCTGTTTACATTTCCTGAGACAGGAGATAGGTGGGCTCCAGGTTAGATATTTGCAACCAGCCTCCTGCTTGCACCTGGAAACAGAAATAACAATAGAGGAACTTCCCCCGTGGTACAGTTGTTAAGAATCTGCCTGCCAATGCAGGGGATACAGCTTCAATCCCTGGTCCAGGAAGATGCCTCAGCTTCCAAGCTACTAAGCCCCTGTACCACAACTACTGAGCCCACACGCTGCAACTACCAAAGTCCAAGTGCCTAGAGCCCATGCTCCACAACAAGAGAAGCCACTGCACTGAGAAACCTGCGCACCACAGGGAAGAGTAGCCCAGGCTCCCCACAACTAGGGAAAGCCTTTGAGCAGCAACGAATACTCAACACAGCCAAAAAAACAAAAGAGAAAAAACCCACGGATATTGACAATTTTGCCCTGCAGTGTGGCAAGTGTGATCTCCCCGTCGAGGGACCCAACGTGCAACATGCAGGAAAGCTCCAGGTCCTAAACACTGGACTACCAGGGAATTCCCATGATTCAAAATTTTAAAAGTCTGGGTTCTCTCTCAATTACTCAAGGCCACTAGTTCCCACCTAGGTACCAGAATGGCCCACCAGCTTGTGGGTGGCTCGCTTTTAAATAGGAGTGTTCAGGTCAGGACCACCAGATACTGTATTTGAGGGAGACTTTGGACAGGAACTAAAAAATCAAAGCAAAAGGTGAAAAAAGAGGCGGGCGGGCGGCGCCAGCGGGCACTCGGGCGGGTGTGTGTGGAGGGCGGTGGTGCCCAGCCCGCTGTCACTCCTCGCGGTCGCTCCCTCGCCCCTCCCGCCTTGCCTGGGATGGATCTGCCCGCGGCCCCGGCACCACGGGGCCCAGCAACGTCCAGGCCTTCCTGACCAAGCTGTGGACCTTCGTGAGCGACCCGGACACGGACGTCCTGGAGCCCGAGCAGAAGCAGCGCCCACGTGTTCGACCAAGGCCCTTTCGCCAAGGAGGTGCCACCTAAGTCCTCCAAGCACAGCAGCATGGCCAGCTTCATGCTGCAGCGCAACATGTATGGCTCTCAGAAGGTGGTCCACACTAAGCAGGGCAGCCTGGTCAAGCCAGAGAGGGATGACACCGAGTTCCAGCACCCGTGCTTCCTGCACGGTCAGGAGCAGCTGTTGTCAAGAGGAAAGTGACCAGTGTGTCCACCCTGAGGATCAAGGACATAAAGACTCCCCAGGACAGTGTCACCAAGCTGCTGACTGACGTGCAGAGGATGGAGGGGAAGCAGAGGAGCATGGGTTCCAAATTGCTGACCGTGGTGCAGGAGAGCAAGGCTCTCTGGCGGGAGGTGGCCGACCTGCAGCAGAGGCACGCTGGCAGCAACAAGCTGATCCAGTTCCTCACCTCGCTGGTGCAGTCGAACCGGATCCTGGGGGTGAAGAGAAAGAGCCCACTGATGCTGAACAACAGCTATTCCATGCCCAGCACTCCCTGGAGCACATCCGCAGCTCGGGCCCCTACCCGGCTCCGGCCTGGCCTATGGTGGCCGCAGCCTCTGCTCCCCAGATGCTTTTGCAAGCTCCGGAGCCATCATCTCCGACATCGCGGAGCTGCCCCCAGGAGCCCCTTGGCCTCCCCAGGCAGGAGTATAGACGACCAGAAGCCCCTGTCCAGCAGGCCCTTGGTTCGAGTCAAGCAGGAGCCCCCCCAGCCCATCTCGGAGCCCCCGGGCAGAGGATGCCGGACCCGGGCACCCGTCCTCCATGGTGGAGACGCCCCTGTCCCCAGTCACCCTCATGGACTCCATCCTGCAGGAGAGCCTGCACCTGCGGCCTCGGCCACACCCTTCACGCGAGGTTGTGGGGGGAGGGAGTGCCCCCTCTCACCCCTACCCGCCTCGACCCCGCCCCCCTCTCCAAGTGCCTCAGCGGAACCGGCCTGGACAATTTGGCTCGTGGTCCACAGGCGTCTGGGGTCGCCCACCTCTTCCCCTCCTCCTCTCTGTGTGGCTGAGTCCTGCCAGGAGACTGAGCTCAGGGACCACTTGGATGCCATGGACTCCAACCTGGGCCACCTGCAGACCAGGCCAACTAGCCACGGCTTCAGCGTGGACACCAGTGTCCTGCTGCACCTATTCGGCCCCTTGGTGACAGTGCCCGACAGGAGCCTGCCGGGACCTGGACAGGAGCTGGGCCTGCGAGCTGCACAGGCCTCTCGAGGCAGAGAGCAGCAGCCCTGATTCGGGGAGCAGCTCCTGCAGGACCCGGGCTCCATGGACGTGGGGGGCAGTGGTCTGCCGGTGCTCTTGGAGCTGGGGAAGGGCTCCTGCTTCTCTGAGGAGGACGACCATGCTGAGGACCCCACCATCTCCCTGCTGATGGGCTCTGAGCCCCCCAAAGCCAGGGACCCCACTGTCTCTTAGAGGCCCCGGGAGGAGGGCCGGCCTGTGCCCTTTCCCACCCCTCCTGGTGCAGGGCTGGTCTCGGGAGGGGGCCCCTGGGCCACGGAGGGGCTGTGTGGCCCCCAGTCGGCACCAAGGGCCCAGCCCCTTGTGCCATGGCTTGCTTGGGGCTTCACAGCCACACTCGGACTGACCAGTACACAGGTGTTGATAGAACTGTATTTTGGATTTTTACATGAAGGACCCCCTTTCCCCTTCAGTAGAGATATACAGATACATATGTGGACAGACAGACAGGTGGACAGGTGGCTGGACAAGACAGGCAGAGATCTATGAACTACAGGCTCTGTCTGTGGCAAAAAAAAGCAAAGTGAAAAAGAACACAGAGGAAACAGAGACAGAGAGAAGAGGGAAATGTCACATAAACTATAATAAACTTCCTTGTAGATAAGCTAGAGTATCTATGAAAGAAGAACAAGATGCTGTAAAAATTCAGAAGGAGATGCTGTAAGAAGATTAAAAGTGTATGAGAAATAAAACCGTAAGGCCAATTTTAAGATCCAGATTTTACTTCTTATGAAGGAAAGAAGCTACTGGTGTTTAAAAAACAACAGTTCTCATTATTATCCTTAGTTCGACCAAAAAATGTATGTATCTTCTTTTTTGTCTTGAGAATGAGGGGAGTTTCTAAAGAAAGAGATGTATCTTTCTCTGAGAAATTACTGTTTGTCCTGGTTATTTAGGAAATGTATTGATTTGACACTGCAATTAATTTACAAAGGAATTCTTCCTATTGAATGGATAACATATGTGTAAAATCCCAAAGAGAGAAAGGCACATCCCCTATTTTTTCCTGTCCTGCAGCCACCCAGTTCACATCTCAGGAGCCAAACTCTTTTACTGGTTTCTCCTGCATCTTTCCAGATAGAGGCAATTTACTGTGAAGCCAATTATGTTTCTGCATCAGAGTCCCTTGCTTGCTTCGGTGCCTTCCCAGGCCTACTTTTGAATTTGTACATTTCTATTCTTTTTCTTAAAAAGGGCCACCAGAAGGACTTCCCTGCTGGCGCCGTGGTTAAGACTCTGCGCTCCCAATGCAGGGGGCCCACGTTCTATCCCTGGTCAAGGAACTGGATCCCACATGCATGCAACTAAGAGTTTGCATGCCTCAACTAAGGAGCCCACCTGCTGTGACTAAGACCCGGCACTACCAAATATAAATAAGTAAATAAATACATTTTTTTTTTAAAAAGGGCCACCAGAATTGTACAAATTTCACAGCCCCCCAAACCTGGATCTGCTAGCTTCCAGAGACAGTGTCTTCATATACAAGCATGTATTTGCATATATTCTATAAAAATACATAAGCAGTAGTATATCATATTCATTGTTGTCTGCCTTGCTTTTTTACACGTCATATCTTGAAATCAATATTTACAGAGTTGTCTCCTTTTTAACCATTGTGTTACATTCTGTTGTAGGGATAATGGTACTTTTATGTAACCATTCATCTATTGATGAATAATTGAGTTATTTCCATTATTTTACCAAAACACATGGTGCTGCAATAAATATCCTTGTATGTAATTCATGGTCAGGGTGACTGTACCTGCAGATGTCTGGGGTAGTCCTTGCTTGTAGCAGTGCTCCCTTTGTGTTTTTTGTTTTTGTTTTTCTTACAACCCAATTTTTTTTATTTCATTATTATTTTTTATTTATTTATTTTTGGCTGCATTGGGTCTTTGTTGCTCTGCATGGGCTTTCTTTAGTTGTGGCAAGCAGGGGCTACTCTTTGTTGTGGTGTGCAGGCTCCTCATTGTGGTGGCTTCTCTTGTTGCAGAGCCCTAGGGGCATTGGCTTTAGTAGTTGCAGCATGCGGGCTCAGTAGTCATGGCACATGGGTTTAGTTGCTCAGTGGCATATGGGATCTTCTTGGACCAGGGATTGCACCCATTTCCCCTGCATTGGTAGGCGAATTCTTAACCACTGTGCCACCAGGGAAGCCCCAACAGTGCTCCCTTTAATTCTTAAAAAATATTTAGTGTAGATGTATGTTCTTTGAAGTAGAATTGCTAGATCAAAAAATATGTAAATACTTAACTTCAGTAGATATTATAAAATTGCTGTCCGTAGAGGCTACACCAGTGTACCCACCTATCAACAAGTGTCGACAATACTAACTTCCTTCCCTGGCCCCTGCCAACTGAGTGTGTTATCAAACTTCTTTATCTGTGTCTATCTGATGGGCAAAAAATAGTGTGTCATTGTTATTTTAATTTACTTTTAAATGTTAGGAGTGAAATTAAGTGTATTTCAATTTCAATTCAATCAAATGGCTGAAAAACCATTTGAATTTCCTTTCCTATAAATAATCTATGGCCTTTGCTCATTTTCTATTGGTCGTCAATATTTTATGTATTGATTTGAAATATATTTTTATATATTGGGGAGTACTGCCTATTATTTAGAAATAACTTTGGGAAAGTAAAGGCTGGAGGTAACAATATACAGATACTTCATTTTAAACCCATGCTTCTCAAACTGGTTAACGCACATCCCAGAAAACACCTGTCAGTGTGGCAGGGAACAGAGTAGATGGTGTTTAATAGCATCAGCTCTGGAGCCAGACTGCCTGGGTTCATAGTCCAGCTCTGCCTCTTGCTAACTCAGTAACTTTGGACAAATCTCTTAAATTTCATTGACTCAGTTAACTACTGATAAAGTAGATAATAATCTCTACTTCACAAGGTTGGCGTCAAAGAGCCTATGCCAAGAAAAGATAGTTAGCTTGGAAAATGAAAATAAACAATAATTCTGGTCCTGTTATTTGGTTTTTTAAAAAGAATGATAAGGACACACAAAAAATTAAAGCAAAGGGATAAGAGTATGCCATGCACATTTTGAACAAGAATCCAGGGGGCATAGATAACTTTTTTTTCCTTTAAGAACTTTTATTGAGCTATAATTGACATACAATAAACTGCATATATTTAAAGTGTACAATTTGATTTTTTTTCTTATTAGTAATGTATATATGGGTTTTTTTTTACTTCTGTCTGACACACTTCATCATTTAATTGATGTGTTTAGACCATTTAACAATTCATGTAACTATAGATGTGTTGAACTTTAGATCTACATTATATTGTTTTATGTTTGATGCTTGTATTTTTTATTCCTCCATTTCCCTTTTCCTGCCTTCTTTTTGAATATTATATTAGTATTCCATTTTAATTTATGTGTTGGGTTTTTTACTATATCTTATTGCATAGCTTTTTAAATAGTTGTGCTACAGTTACAATATACACAATTAAATTATCTGTTTACTAGAATTATTTTACAGCTTCAAGTACAATGTAGAAATCAATACCATATGTACTCCCCTCTTTATACTGTGATTTATCATGTGTATTATAGGAAATGTAAGTTTGGCTTATAACGGTCAGACATATTTTTAAGGTCTTAAGAGGTGAAACGTGGTATTATAATTACCCCAATATTTACCATTTCTGTGGCTCTTCCTTCATCCCTGAAATTCCATGTTTCCCTGTGCTATCACTTCCCTTCTATCTAAAAAAAATTCCTTTTTTATAGTTCTTTTATAGTAGGAATACTCACAACAAAGTCTCCTATTTTTCCTACATGTCAAGATGTTTTTATTTCACCTTCATTTCTGAAGAATATTTCAACTGAATGTAGAATTCTTTTCTTTCAGAGCTTTAAAAATTTGTTTCGCAGCCTTCAGGCATCTATGGTTGATAATGAAAAATATACAGAAATCATTTTTTATCTATATGTAATGAGTTATTTTTCTTTAGCTGCTTTTAAGGTTTTTTGTCTTTGGTTTTCAGCAGTTTGTGCATTTAGGCATGGATTTCTTTGAATTTATCTTATTTGAGGTTTGCTAACTTTCCTGAATCTGTAAATTTAAGTCTTTCGCCATTTTGAGACGTTTTCAACCATTATTTATTTAAAAACTTTTCTGCATCACACTCTTTTCTCCTTCTGAGGCTCTAATAACATAAATTTTAGATGTTTAGATATTATCCCACAGTCCCTAAGGCTCTGTTCTGTTTGTTTGTTTCAATCTTTTTTCTCTCTGTTGTTCACATTAGATAATTTCTACTGATCTATCTTCAAGTTCACTGACTCTTTCCTCTGTCATATCCATTCTGCTGCTGAGCCCATCAAAGGAATTTTTTACTTTGGTTATTGTGTTTTTCAATTATAAAATTTCCATTCAGTTCTTTTTTATACCTTCTATTCCTCTGCTGAGATGTTCTACCTTCCCATTCATATCGGGAATGTTCACACTTAAAATAGCTGCTTTAAAGTCTTCATTTGACATAGAGGACAGACCTGTGGTTGTCAAGGGGAAGAAGGCTGGGGGAGAGGTGGAGTAGGAGGTTGGGGTTAGCAGATGTAAGCTATTATATACAGAATGGATAAACAACAAGGTCCTAATGTATAGCACAGAGAAATATATTCAGTATCCTATGATAAACCATAATGGAAAATAATATTAAAAAAGTATATATATAGATATAGATATAACTGAATCACTTTGCTGTACAGCAGAAATTAATACAACATTGTAAATCAACTATACTTCAATCAAAAAATAATTAAAGTCTTCATTTGATAATCCCAACATCTAAAATAAGAATTCAGCTGGTATAGAGAACTTTTTTCCTTTAAGAACTTTTATTGAGCTATAATTGACATATAATAAACTGTATATATTTAAAGTGTACAATTTGATTTTTTTTTCTTATTAGTAATGTATATATGGCAATCCCAATCTCCCAGTTCATTCCCCCCAACGTCCCCCCTTCCCCACTTGGTGTGCACATGTTTGTTTTCTACATCTGTGTCTCTATTTCTGTCTTGCAAACCAGTTGATTTGTATCATTTTTCTATATTCCGCATATATGTGTTAATATAGGATATTTGTTTTTCTCTTTCTGACTTACTTCACTCTGTATGACAGTCTCTAAGTCCATCCATGTCTCTACAAATGTCCCAATTTCGTTCCTTTTTATAGCTGAGTAATATTCCATTGTATATATGTACCACATCTTCTTTATCTATTCAAGGTATAGATAACTTCTTAACAAACTGTTTCAGTTAGCTAATTGCTGTTTTTAAAAAGAAACAACAGGCCCCAAACTGAGTCACTTATGCTAAGCCCCACCAAGACTTAGTACCTAACTTAATTGCAGTTTCAACTTCTCCCAGAAGTGGAATTTTAAATCAATTAGTCTGAAATTACTTGATCAACCCTAGTGAAGCAACCAGCTTGATAAAACCCCTTGTCTTCCTCTAATGCAAGAGGAACTTCCCTGGAAAATTCACTTTTAACTTCCTTGTCCCACCCTCCTGCCTTTAAAATCCTTCCATCTCGTACATCTCTTCAGAGCACAGTTCTCTTTGGTGGGGTGTGTGTGTGTGTGTGTGTGTTTTCATTTTTTTGGCCGTGCTGCACAGCTTGTAGGATCCTAGTTCCCCAACCAGGGATCAAACGCAGGCCCACAGCAGTGAATGCGCTGAGTCTTAACCATTGGACCACCAGGGAATTCCCTGAGCACACTTCTCTTTGTTAGATAGGATGCTGCCCTGTTCATGAATCACTGAATGAAGCCAATTAGATCTTCAAATTTCCTCTGTTCAATTTGTTTTTTTAACACTGTGTATCTAACTCTCCCAAAATTTTGTGTCTTAACCATTTAATTAGCTCACCCTTCTGTGGCTTGGCAGCACGGGCTGGGCTCCTGCGTAGAATCCTTGTAATCTCAGCAAAGCTCACTCATATGTTTGGGATCAGCAGCTGGTCAGTTGGACAGCTCTGCTTCTGAAGGTTGCCTGGGTGTTGCTGCGGTGATAAGAGGTGCCTGGGCCACGAGTCTTGTCATCCGGAAGATTAACCTGAGGTTGTAGGCTGGCAGGGTTTCAGGATTGACAGCAGAAATGTACAGGGCTTTCTGAGGCCTTGACTCAGAGCTGGCACAAGGTCGCTTCCACCTGGTTTTATTGACCAAAGCCAGTCACAAGGCCAATCCAGATTCCAGGAGTGTGGCAACAAGCTCCACCTTTTGGTGGAGTAGCTGCCAAGAGCACATTGCAAAGAGCTCAGATAACAGGAAGTGGGGAAAACTGCAGCCAATTCAACACCTAGATAAATTTCAAGTTTGGGATACAGAGTGCAGGTGAGAGACAGCCAGCAATCATGGGGCTATACAAACCCGCAAACATCCCACAGAGCAAAAGTCAATCTGAACATCTGCCTCAGCCAGAGAAAACCAAAACCACTCTAGGCTCTGCTAGTTAAGTAAAGCATTTCCTCCCTTTGCCTTTCTGCATCTGGCTTTCATCGTTATGGTGGGTTGCTGAGGGAAGCTGGAAAGAAAAGCATAAAGAAGAAGCTGGCCACACTGTCTTTTCCTCTTTTTCCTTTTTTAAAGATCTTTTTTTTTTTTAATAAATAAATAAATTTATTTATTTATTTATTTATTTATTTATATTTTTGGTGTTTTGGCTCTTTGTTGCTGCGCATGGGCTTTCTCTAGTTGCAGAGAGTGGGGCTACTCTTCATTGAGGTGCGTGGGCTTCTCAGTGCGGTGGCTTCTCTTGTTGCGGAGAAGGGCCTCTAGGCACTTGGGCTTCAGTAGTTGTGGCACATGGGCTCAGTAGTTGTGGCACATGAGCTTAGTTGTTCTGAGGCATGTGGAATCTTCCCGGGCCAAGGATCAAACTTATGTCTCCTGCATTGTCAGGCGGATTCTTAACCACTGTGCAACCTGGGAAGTCCGGCCACGCTGTGTTTGCTCCCCAGCACAACTTTCCAAGTCAAGCCAGTGATGGGTAGCTGGGAGAAGAAACTTAATTTAAAATGAAGTGTGGAGGACTTTTAATAGAGTGATTGAGCAGATTCGCTCTGTGACCTTCCTGAGTATTGTTCAGAGGCAGAGAAAGAACTAGCTTCACAGGGCAGGTTCTAAGGGACAGTGGGGGAGAAGGATACAGCTATTATCTAATTACAACCCACAAGCCCACAGACTCAATGTACTGCTACAGAAATAAAAAATTATAGATTGTAGTAAGTGATATAAAGGAACTATACAGTGTGAGAGAGGATTAGAAGTGTAAAGAGTGGGGAGGCATTGGGTTTCTTGATAGAGTGGCCTGGAAATGGCTCCCGTAGGCTACTTGAAGTTGAAGAACAAACTGTCCAGTGATTCATGCAGAGGGACTAGCTAGTGTCAAGTCCCAAGACAGAGAAGACCTTGGCATGGTCTCAGGCAATGCCTTTCTTTGTCTTTTTAAACTACAATCTGTGGGGTGAAAGACATTTTATTACTGCAATCGAGAACACACACACCCAAAACAAAAATTTCATGAAATTCTCCTTCAACATAAAGTGCTAAACTGCACTCTTGTATGTTCTTTTACTTCAGGTCCATTGAGACATAATTTACATACAGTAAAATCCACCCTTGTTAGGTGTACAGTTCCATGCGTTTTGACAAGTGTGTGCTATCACAGACATCACCACAATCAAGATATACAACATTTCCATTCACCTCAAAATTCCCTCCTGCTCCTTTGTAGGCAATCCCCTCCCCCAACATGAAGCCACTAGCAAGTACTGATCTGATTTCTGCTCCTACAGATTTTTAAAAATAATTTTTCTTGATGTGTCTGTCTATAGGTTTATTGATTTTAATGATCTTTTCAAAAAACCTGCTTTTGATATCATTGATTTTTCTCTGTTGTTTTTCTGTTTTCAATTTCATTGATTTCTGCTCTAACCTTCCTTATTTCTTACTTGTTCACTTTGAATTTAATTTGCTCTTTTTTTTTCCTAGTTTCTTAAGGTGGAACAGATTAATAATTTGAAACTTTCCTTGTTTTCTAGTTTAATGTTTAAATTTCCATTTAGGCACCACTTTGGCTGTGTACCACAAATTATGATATATTGTATTTCCATTTTTATTCAATTCAAAATATTTTCTAGTTTCCCTTGTGACCTCCTCTTTGACCCAAGGGTTATTTGGAACTGTGTTGTTTAACCTGCAAATATTTGGGAGATTTTCCAGATATCATTCTAATTTAATTCAGTTGTGGTCAGAGAACATAGGATTTCAGTTACTTAAGATGTATTGAAGCTTATTTTACGGTCCAGACTGTGATCTATCATGATGAATGCTGCATGTGTCCTTGGACAGAGTGCTGTTCTTCTGTTGTTGGGGGGAATGTTCTATAAATGTCAGTAAGGTCAAATTTGTTGATAGTGTGTTCAGGTCTTTTAATCTTTGCTGATTTTCTGTCCACTTGTTTCATCGATTACCAAGATAGGAGTGTTGAAGCCTCCAGCTATGGCTGTGGATTTATCTATTTTGACTTTCAGTTCTATATGTTTTGCTATTTGTATTTTGGAGCTGTGTTCAATGCATGAACATTTAAGACTGTTATGTCTTCTTCATGAGTTTTTTGTTTTGTTTTGTTTTCTTTAAGATTTTTTTAAACTTTCTTTTTTTATTGGAGTATAATTGCTTTACAATGTTGTATTAGTTTCTCCTGTATAACAAAGTGAATCAGCTATATGTATGCATATAAGCCCTCCCTTTTGGGGCTACCTCCCTTCCCCCCCATCCCGCCCATCTAGGTCTTCACAGAGCACAGAGCTGAGCTCTCTGTACTTTACCACAGGTTCCCACTAGCTATCTATTTTACACATGGTAGTGTATTTATGTGAAACCTAACCTCCCAGTTCATCCCATTCTCCCCTTCCCCACCTGTGTCCACATGTCTGTTCTCTACATCTGTGTCTCTAGTCCTGCCCTGGAAATAGGTATATCTGTACTATTTTTCTGTATTCTACATACATGCGTTAATATACAATATTTCTTTTCCTCTTTCTGACTTATTTCACTCTGTATGACAGACTCTAGGTCCATCCACATCTCTACAAATGACCCAATTTTGTTCCTTTTTATGGCTGAGTAATATTCCATTGTATATATGTACCACATTTTTAAAAAATTTAAATTTATTTATTTATTTAATTTATGTATTGGCTGCATTGGGTCTTTGTTGCTGCACACGGACTTTATCTAGTTGTGGCAAGCGGGGGATACTCTTTGTTGTGGTGCATGGGCTCCTCATTGTGGTGGCTTCTCTTGTTGCGGGCTGTAGGCACACAGGCTTCAGTAGTTGCAGCACATGGGCTCAATAGTTGTGGCTCCCGGGCTCTAGAGCACAGGCTCAATAGTTGTGGCACACAGGCTTTGTTGCTCTGTGGCATGTGGTATCTTCTGGGGCAGGGAGCCAACCTGTGTCCCCTGCATTGGCAGGGTTCTTACCCACTGCACCACCTAGGAAGTCCCTGGTATTGACCCATAGATTGGAAAAGAGTTTTCTAAGAAATTTGAAGGCATTTCTCCACTGTGTTTTTGCTTCCAATTGGATGGCATTCTTGCTCTTGATCCTTTGTATAAAGCCTGTTTTAGGGGACTTCCCTTACAGTCCAGTGGCTGAGACTCCGAGCTTCCACCACAGTGGGTGCAGGTTCAATCCCTGGTCAGGGAACTAGGATCCTGTATACCCAGTGGCACAGCCAAAACAAAACAAAACCTATTTTATCCTCTCTAGAAGTTGTTAGGGTCTTCTCTTTTTCCTCACTGGTGAAATTTCAAAATGATATAACTCTGGAACTGGTATATATGTTGGGGTTTTTTTTTTGTTTTTTGTTTTTTTGGTATATATGTATTTTTTAATGTGCTGGGCCCTGTCACTCTAGAAACTCACCCATCAGTACTGAGAAATTTCTTAAATTATTTCTTTGTTTATACCCTTCCAACTGTTTCCTTTGTTCTCTCTTTATAACTTCCAGAATCAGATACTGGACCTCTTGTACTGATTCTCTAAATTTTTAAATCTTTTTTTCCCTCATTTTTCATATTGTTTTCATTTTGCTCTACTTTCTGGGGGATTTCACCAACTTTATCTTTTAAATCCCTATGTTTTTCATTTCTACTATCATATATATTGTTTTCATTTTCAAGAACTCTGTTTTATTCTCTAAATGTTATTTTTTATAGTATTCTGTTATTGTTTCATGAATGTAATTTCTAAACTCTCTTGAAGAAATTAATAACAGATATTTTGGCAAGTTTTCTTCCCTGTTTTTAGTCTCTGTTTCCTCCGAGGTATTCTCTTTTTTGTTTGTTTGTTTGATCTCTATTTCAAGTTAGAGATTTTTCTTCAACTTCTGATGATCCTTGGCTATCTGCCTGTACTTAAGAATGGGGCACTAAAAAGCTGATGAGAAGAACTGTCCACTTTACATGGGGCTTTTCAATTTTAACATGATAGTCTTAGTTTGGGTTCTCCCAAAAGAGACCCTAAAGTCATGAATTCATGTGGAAGTACTCAGTGGAAACATAGGTAGGGGAGTAGGAAAGTGAGCCAGGGAAGAGAAGACAGCTGTAATACTAATTGTGATTGAGGCTTAATGCTGTGGAGAAACTTTGGGAAAATGGTGTAAAACACACACCTCAGAATTATTGCATGCAAGGTCAAGAGAACTGGAGTGTTTATACATCAAACTCTATCAAGTTCCAACAAATCTCATGAAATTCCAATTGACTGAGAGCTACTCCTGCAGAGGAAGGTATCAGTTCCCAAGAAGCTCTGGCCTGCCTTGTTCCTGGGCAAGGTAGCCTTACCTGGCTTTGGAGAGAGACTACAGGCAAAGGGACTCAGATTCTGCCAGTTGGAAGTCCAGCAGGAGTACACTGAAGTGGGATTGCCCAGAGAATATGAGTTGGGGCAGTGATGTCTGCTGTAGTGACCTAGCTGGGCTGTTACTTGGGAACTTCCGTCTGTATTTTTAGGTCTTTTCTTTTGTCCTTGTCATATTTTCTGGACAATCTCTTGTCTGCAGGGTTACAGTCTGGTTGCCAGGGTCTGTGAGCTAAGTGAAGGGAAAGGCTGGGAACCTCAGCTCTCATTGCGAAACTCTAAATTTTCACTTAATCCTTCTATTTCAGGATGACGCCCTTACTCTCTGATGTCCTTCAGTCTAGAGACTCTCTAATTATTACTGTTGACCTAAAATAGACTGCCAGATATTTCTCCAGCAAAGATAGGCTTATTAGGGATCAGCAGAGAGTTGCAGTTCAGGATCTGCAGCTTGGTGAGGCATATGTAATTCCCCACTTGGCAAGGGAAGGAGCTCTTTTATAGAGAGAAAAGGGAGGGCTACAGTAAACACAGAATCCATGGCTTTTCACTGGCCGAGTCCTTGCCAAGAAAGAAGAGGAGTCTTTCTTCTTCCTATTGGGCTCTGCTACTGTCGCAGGGTGTGAGATCTCCCCCTGCTGGTCTCCTGACTCTATTTAATTGAGGTTTCTATTTATTGATACTACTTTTTTTTTTACATTTCTTCCTTTTGATCAAGATCATTCTCTGAAAGCACTGCTGATCAAGAGACAGGTTTTCTAGTGTCAGTGGTTTTTGTCCCTCACTATCAGGAAGGACCTTTCCTGGGTGTACTGTCTTATGTCAGAGAGAAAATGTACATATTGAAAACCTTTCAAGGTCACATTCAAGCAACAAGGAGGGGCAGGAGGGAGAATTGTCTTGTACCTTTTATCTAAAGTCCATATGTTATCAAGATCATAGACACTGGATACCATCTGTAGTATTTTTTTAAATTTTATTTATTTATTTATTGGTTGCATCGGGTCTTCATTGCTGCTGCGTGGGCTTTCTCTAGTTGTGATGAGCGGAGGCTACTTTTTGTTGTGGTGTACAGGCTTCTCATTGTAGTGGCTTCTCTTGTTGCAGAACACGGGCTCTAGAGCACAGGCTCAATAGTTGTGGGGCATGGGCTTAGTTGCTCCGTGGCATGTGGTATCTTCCTGGGGCAGGGATTGAACCTGTGTGCCCTGCATTGGCAGGCAGATTCTTAACCACTGCACCACCAGGGAAGCCCTGTAGTATTTTTTTTTTAATATTTATTTAGTTAGTTAGTTAGTTGTGCCGGGTCTTAGTTGCAGCATGCAGGATCATTATTGCAGTGTGTGGGATCTTTAGTTGTGGCATGAGAACTCTTAGTTGTGGCATGTGGGATCTAGTTCCCTGACCAGGGATTAAACCCAGGCCCCCTGCATTGGGAGCATGGAGTCTTAGTCATTGGACTACCAGGGAAGCCCCCTCTGAAGTATTATGTCATCAAAAAGGTTTAGTGAAAATTTCTCAACAGACCTGATCTGGATATCTTGTGAAAGCTCTCTCATCAGATGTCATCTACTTCAATTCTGGGAATCTTTACTTTCAGGTTGCCAGATGATGTGTAGGTGCAGTCAGCGTTCAGTGCTTTCTTTAGGTGTGTCAGGTAAATCCAAGAGTCTGTTCCTTGGAGCTTGGCATAACAAGGGTTGGTTAGAAGTATCCGATAAAAGCCTTTCCAGAGAGGTTGAAGAGAATTCTTCTGGAGGTGTCTTTTATGAAAGATGATATCTCCAGGTTGCAAGCTGTGATGCTTAAGGTCTTCCTCCTGAGTATGCACTATGGAAAGATTGTTCTACCAAAGCAGAGTTATTTTTAATGGAAGCTGTTAGGCTTTTGCAGTATTGGAGTGTCTCTCCTTTTATCAGTTGTGGGTCAAAAGAAGCAGAAGCCAAGTGCATTGGGCATCCTGGGACTATCTCAAAGGGTGAGAATTTATGAGTTCCAAAAGGGGTGGATCTGAGACTTAGAAAGACCCAGGCAATGCTTTTGGAGGGTTCCACCAAGGTAACTGAAGGACCTCTACACATTTTGCCACTTGAGTCTTAACGATGCCTTTAGTGCATTTGACTACACCAGAGGATTCAGGGTAATAAGCACAGTGAAAGCACTGTAAAACTGGCCAAACAGTGCAGATTTGTTGAAGTATCTGGTCAATAAAGCGGGTCCCATAATCACTAATGAAGTTTGAGAGGAGTTTCCCCACATAGGGATAACCTTTTGCAAAAGGACTTTAACCACAAAAGAGGCAGTAGTTCATCTGCAAGGGAAGGCTTTGGTTCAGCGTGAAAACATGCAGAGCCTGACTAAAACATATATCCATGAGATGGAGGAAGTTGTTTGAAAACCATTTGCCAGATCTTGAGTAGTCTACTAGGCAGTTTAAATGTAGGAGAAGTATGAATAGGCTTCTCTAGGTTATACTTCTGACAAGTGGGACAAGTGAGGTGGACACTTTTTGTGGCCTTGTTAATGCTTCCTCACCAATATTGACTCATGAATGCTATCATTTTGTCAGTGGCCCAGTGGGTTCATCCATGTACAGTGGTGAGGAGTTGGAATTTTAGAATCAAACCAACAATTGTTGAATTCCTAGTCTTATTTTTCCTTTTCTGAGGCCAACTGGCTGGGCTTCACTAGCCAGTTTTTCTAAGTTATCATTTGGGAGAAATATCCTTTGGACCATAACAGAAGTTTGGCTGCTGGTAGTCCCTTTATGGGCAGCATTTCTTGTGGAAGTGTCAGCAAGGTGATTTCCTTTAGCTTCCAAGTTCAGAATGCCCCAGAATCTTACCAATAGCTAAAGCGGCAGGTGAAAGTATTGCAGCTAATAATTTCTGAACATTGGGTCCATTTTAAATTTTATTTCCACTGAAAGTAAGAAAGCCACAACATTCCAAAATCATGAACTACTCTGAAAACATAGCTACTATCAGTATAAATATTGGCAGCTTTGTCCTTGGCGGAAATACAACCCCACATAAAAGCGTATAATTCAGCCTAATGGCCATAGATAAAGATGCTGCCAGACTTCCCTCCCTGGTGATCCAGTGGTTAAGAATCTGCCTTCCAATGCAGGAGACACAGGTTCAATCCCTGGTCGGGGAACTAAGATCCCACATGCCGCAGGGCAGTTAAGCCGGCACACTCTAGAGCTCACGCACCACAACTAGAGAGCCCACTAGAGAGCCTTGCTGCAGTTACCGAGCCTGTATGCTCTGGAGCCCACGTACCACAACTAGAGAGAAGCCTGCATGCTGCAATGAACAGCTCGCGTGCTGCAACAAAAGATCCCACGTGCTGCAATGAAGATCCTGTGTGCCACAACTAAGATACAGCCAAATAAATAAATATTTTTTAAAAGATGCTGCCTCAACATCAAAAGGAGTTGTAATAGCATACCCAGCACAATATTTACTGTTGTCACCTTTTAAATAAGAACCATCAGTGAACCATAAGAAGTCAACATTACCGAGAAGAATTTCCTCAAGATCATCAAGAGGAATCACGAGGTGGTCCATCAGCGTTAAGCAATCATGAGAGATTTCGTCGGTGAAAAGGGGAGAAGAGTAGCAGGGTTAAGATTACTAGAACGTAAACAAGTTGCGCGAGACCAGTTAGCTAAAGGACTTCATAGGAGGTGAGGCATCTGGCTGAGAAATGTTCAGTGTAAAGGAGAATTCATGTCCTGCACTAGGTACAAATGGTTAAAGGGGATCCACAACAATTCTCTCAGTGGCTTCAACCAAAAGGGCAGTGGCCATAATGGCTCTAAGGCAAGGTAGCCAGTTGCTGTCTGTAATACCCTGTGGGTCAATGGCGTTCCCCGTGTTTTTGGGTGAATACCCCAAGGACAATCCCTTAGTTTTCACATACAAAAGGGAAAAAGGGAATCTGATGACTGGGATGCCTAATGGCATGTGGGTTCATCAGACTCTGCTTTAAAGCCTTAAATCTATATCCTCCAGTTCTTTCCATAAAATTGGGTTGAGGTTGTTATTGTTGAGTAAAACGTACAGAGGTTTGGCCATAAGAGAGAAATTTGGAATCCAATTTTGGCAATAACCAACTACCTGGAGAAAAACCTCACAGTTGGCACTTAGTTTGGGGTGTTGGGAAACTTAGGATACCATGAAGTCTATCTGGATCTAGGTGTAGCCCTTGTTCTGATAGCAGATGCCCAGATATCAAAGCCGGGTTTGGGCAAACTGCATTTTTTCTTTGGCAACCGCATGTCTCTTTAAGGTTAAAAGCTTTATCAAACTGGATGCTTTCTCCCTGGGAGGAGCCTTGAGAAAGAGAGCAAAGAAGCAAATCATCCACATGTTGCAGCAAAATAGAACCTCTAGGAAACTTTATGTCATCCAGATCAACCTTCAGGATTTGTGATAAATAAGAAGGACTCTCAGTAAAACCCTGAGGCATTACTGTCCAGGTTAATTGTTTTTCTTCCTAAGTGATGGCAAAAAGGCATTGGCTGGTTCATCAACCAGAATTCTAAAGAATGCATTGCATAAATCCATTATAGTAAAGAATTTACTTCCAGTGGGAATGGATGTTAGTAAGATATGAGAGTTAGAAAGGAAAGCTTCCTTGAGTGGCTTTGAGAACTGCGGGCACTGAAGCAGAATAGAAGAGGAAGAACACAGCAGATACTTCGCAGTGGCCACAGCTGATGTTTATGAACACATGGCAGGCCTCTGTGGGCTCATCTAGAAATACCAGGGAGAGAAATGTTTGCAGGACTGGCTGATGCAGGTTGAGACCTGGGGTGGTCTGTGACATAGAAGACCCCTAATGGATGCCTCCTGATATTCACAACCTTGTGTAATCCCTTGTCCTTGAATCTATGCTGGCCCTGTCACCTGATTTAACAGAGCACAGTGGGTGTGACTATGTGCCAGCTCTGAGCCTAAGCCTTAAAAAACCTGAGTTTCTATTTTTCCTCTTCTGGGAACTTTGAATCTCCAGGTAAGAAATTTGTCTACCCTGTTGGAGTGACTGCATGGAGAGGCCACATGGAGAGGGAGAGACCCCGAGATTTCACAACAAAGTACTGAGAACTGAGGCCTCAGAAGTGTGACCATAGTTGAATGGTTCTAGTCATCCCCTGCCCACTGGGAGCCCTCTAAGCTGAGGCTCTAGACACATGAGTGAAGACATCCTCATGGACCTTCCAGCCCCAGTGGACACCACAGGGCTCAGAGGTGAGCTGTGACCTGCCAGAATTCCTGACCCACTGAATGGTGAGAAACAATAAAATGGTTACTCTTTTAAGACCTCATGTCTTGGGGTAGTTTGTTATATATCAACAGATAACGAAAACTGAATCAGAAAAGGAACTTGATATTTGAGGAACCAGGAGAGTTCGTGATGTTTGAGGAACTTTCTCTACAGACCAAGAAATTTCTATGACATTTAGACTGTACTTGAAAAAAGATAAACATACAAGGCAGCTAAAAGCATATGCTGGTCTGGAAGAAAACATACATTTTAGAATTTTAAAAGATCTTTAAGAAGAATGAACCATAGATATTGTTTTCTTTACCCATGGTTATATGCTTCAAAAGCCTAAGTTTAAAGAAAAGAATAGGAAATGCTCCCCAAAGTTCTGCCAGATTGGGTGACTTTTGGACCCATCCTAGTATGAGCTCCTTCTAACACATGGCAAGGGAGCTCGGGTCTCCCTCTCCACTTGTGATTTTTTTTTGTTTGTTTTTTGCAGTGACTTAAGTCTGATCCCTTTAGTTTAAAACCAGGTTAGGCAAACTTACTTTTATGCTTGTTTTAAAAATAAATTTCTACAAGGAAGAAAATACTCATTTTTATGGAGTCCTCCCCATGTAGGGCCAGCACATTCTCTCAAGAGGCACCTTAACATAGGGAAACGATGGTGAGTTTAGTAGTCACAGGGGATAAGGTTTGAATCCCACCTCTTTCATGTTTTAGCTGTGAGGTTTTAGAGAAGTTATTAAGCCTCTTTCAGGCTGTGCTCTCTCATCATTAGAAAATAAGAATGATAATACCTACTGAAACCAAGCAGGACCCTGCAGGGCATTCCTGGGGACAGGACCCCCCCCCCCCCCCACTATGTCCCCTGCCTCTTGTTTGTAAAAAAAAAAAAAAAAAAACAGAAACAAAGGAAAACAGTCAAGCAAGACAAAGTAATAGTACTTTAGCCATACAACACACTCAAGGACATTTAGTTCCTCCTCAGGGGCTATAGATCATATCCTGAGCCATATCCTTGAGCTGTTTTGCAGATACTAAAACCCCCACCAGGTAGAAGACATTAACTGTATGCTGAACACCAGCACATAGAACGGTTGGAACCAGAAGTGTGTTGATTGAGATTCCCGAAACATCACCCTGTTATGGCACCAACAACCAATCAGAGGGATGTACAAAAGCTAATCATATAGCCCACAACCCTCTCCCTTACCTTGCCTTTAAAAACTCTTCCTTGAAAACCATGGGTGAGTCCAGGTTTTTTGAGCATGAGCTGTCCATACTCCTTGCCTGGAGGCTTGCAATAAATGCTGTACTTTCCTTCATCACAACCCCATGTCAGTATATTGGCTTTGCTGTGCTTCAGGCAAGTGAACCCAAGTTTGGTTCAGTAACAGTACCTTGAAGGATTGATCTGAGGATAAAATGAGGTAGTGCATATGAAAGTACATAAAATATTGCTGGGTGTATGGCTGAGACTCAAAAATACCTTGGCTTCATTTTCCTGCATTCAGAGGTTGTTGGAGCTGAGATGGTGACTCAAAGAAGCTAAAGGAGAAAACAGCAGGCTGGACAGCTCAGTGGAAGTTTGGTTGGGTCACCACCACTGTTCTCTCTTCCAACCCTATTGCCATTGACTTAGATAGAAGATTTTAAAAATATTAACTTATTGTCCTATATTTCCTGTAATGCATGTCCCTATGCCCATCACAAAAACAAGGGTTCTGGCTTTATTATCTCAGGAAAGGAACAAGAGTTGAATGTACATTATCAATGAGTCAAATTTTTGACTTTGTGGTTTAAAAGCCAAAGATTCATGGCATTAAAAAAAAACTGTTTTAGAAGAATAATTAGAGAGTTCATTTTTCTCAATACTGTCACACATATGATACACTCACACACATACATACACACATATTGACACATGTGCATGCACACAAAGGACTAGTTAAAAATTCACTAGACTTTGGAGAAGGGAAGTCAGGTAGAAACAGGGAGCTGAAATGAATAATGAATAAAGAAACTATACATGTGCTTTTTTCTTTGCCTTTAGCAACTAAATGACCTCCTCCTTATTTGGTTGTGGCATCAATCTGCTTCTGAGAAGATTAGAATTGTTTCAGAAGGAATATAAAGAGAAGAAAAGAGCTAATATGCATCTATTAAAATTCAAAATAGTATTGTTCGGCAAGACAATAGGCTTGAAATTGGACTCAGAGAAATAATTTTCTTTATTCATTTAGTTCCCATTTAACACAATCAAGATCCAGGTCTAGATCCAAGTTTCCACAAAGGAAGGGGTAATTTAATCTCTCGTCTCTGATCTCCTCATCTGTCCATAATGACAACCATAACATCTACCTCAAAGGATTGCTTCCAAAAGGAATTCCTATTTTCTGAAGTGGCAACTAGAGCTAGGAAACCAAGGATATGGTATGAAAGGAATAAAAGAGAAGCCTGCTCCTTCTTGTCTTGGGGACTGAAGAAGAAAGCCAGGAGGTGACAGTGAGATAGACATCAAAGAGGCTTACCTTGGAATTGGGGAAATGGCTTCAAAAATAGCCAGAAAATAGAAGAAATCATTGAAGTTGGTACAAACTTGTGTCCAATATAGATACATGGGCAAGTCAGGGTGAACCAGCAGGGAGAGAGGGTCTAGTTTGCACTTTTAGTTCTTCCCTAGATGGGTATTGAGTTGAGAGCCATGGGCCTGCCGTGGGCGTGGTGTGGAAGGAAGGTGGTGAATGGGCAACAGAGGTGTGTGGTTTGGACAGTGGGTCAAGGGCCAGATAGGGGATCTGGTAAGTATTCAGGGGATCCACTGGGCTCTCCAGAGCCACGAGGAGGTTGAGTCAGCCAGGGAGTAGCAGTGAGATCAGACCCAGCCACAAGAGACCCTTGACATACTCTGAGTGCTGACGTTAGCCAAAGGCCAGCAGGGTAAACATGACCAAGTGCATATTGACCCATAAACCAGAGGAGCCAAAGGACACTGTGAAAGCATGAGGACCCTGATTCTCCTCCTACACCTGTCTCCCACAAGAGCATTTAAGCCTCTTCTTTCTCTTCGTGCACTTCCAAAAGCTACTTGGCAAGAAGCCTGGGAGGAGGGAAGACTTCTGAGAAATCTGAGACTCTGAGCATTTTTACCTAGAGAGACTAAGAAGTATCTGAACAGCATGTTTATTCTATGGCAGTGCACTGAAAGAGCTCCAGCGCTTACTGCTACCCAGTGGATGAAGGTTGTAAGAAAGACCACATTGCTTATAGATAAATTTCATTTCCTTATACCTCTGAGTTTTGGTGTAAAATAATTGATCCTGCTAAAGGGCTGAGACATTGATGGGACCCTAAAAATGGCCTGCAATAGTTAGTTTTCCTGCATAACAAACATCTCCAAGATCTCAATGGCTTACCATAACAATCATTTATTTTTATGTTTGTAGTGCTGGAAGCTGGCTGTGGTTTGGTTGATCCAAGTTGGGCTTGATCAGGATGGATGAGGCTCCAGGCTTCTGGTTGTGTTTAGTTCTGGTCCAGGGTCTTTATTCTGGGGCCCAAGCTGAAGGGACAGTAGAGGTCTAGATTCTACTTTTCTCTTGTCACATCACAGTAGTGTAAGAGGCCAAGTCAAATTGCAAAAACACATCGGCTTGCATCATGTCTTCTGACACTCTTTTGGCCCAAGCAAGTCATGCAGCAAAGGACAGGGATGTACACTTAAATGATGAGGGAGCAAATTACTGGGAATAATAATCCAAATCACCACAAGGCCATTGTCCCCTACTCACCCCCCAAGCAGTGATACTCCCAAATTGATCTGGGAAATCCAGGGGCAAACAAAGTTTACCATGTGCCAAGAGAATCATGGAATGTCACAGGGGTCCCAAAAGCCAGCACACCAAGGGTGATGGAGGAGGATGAGGAGATGATGTTGGATGCTATAGGTAAGGGGCTTTACCAGCTGCCTACCTCCAGACCATTTTGTAAAATGAAACAATTTAATGTTTTTATGATTAGCTAAGTTTTCTGTTGCTTACAGCTGAAAGCATCCCAACAAAGACAAGACTCTTATTAGCCCTATTTTTCCATGATGCCCAGAGAAGTAAGTGCTGGAGGTTGGATTTGAACCCAGGCTTTGTCTTCAGTGCACATGCTTTTACCTACCATGTTATCCTGCCTACCAAATCTTGTGTGAGGCCTCCAAGTCTACTCTAGAAATCAACACTTCTTTCTTGTATTTATTTATTTATTTATTTATTGGCTGTGTTGGGTCTTCGTTGTTGCACGTGGGCTTTCTTCTAGTTGTGGAGAGTGGGGGCTACCCTTCATTGTGGTGTGTGGGCTCCTTACTGCCATGGCTTCTCTTGTTGCAGAGCACAGGCTCTAGGCACGTGGGTTTCAGTAGTTGTGGCACACGGGCTCAACAGTTGTGGCTCACGGGCTCTAGAGTGCAGGCTCAATAGTTGTGGCACACGGGCTTAGTTGCTCCGCAGCATGTGGGATCTTCCTGGGGCAGGGATTGAACCCATGTCCCCTGCATTGGCAGGCGGATTCTTAACCACTGCACCACCAAGGAAGTCCTATAAATCAATATTTCTGAGTCACATGGAAATAGCTCTCTAGGTAGATACCAGGGGCTGACCCAACCGTGATCTCCCATATAAGATATGTTCAGGCAGGGTTAATTGAATGAATGAACAAATGGTCTAGGATCAGGGCCTAATGAGCCTCATGGCAAGTCTAAAGGTCCACTTGCCAGTGTACTCAGTTATTGAAGCTCAAGGGGCTAACGGATGCTAGTCAAAGTCACATGAAACAGATAAGCTAGGATACCTGGATATCATGTCTTTCCAGTGAGTGAATTTCTCCTACCTCTGTGCAAGGCACTTACTGGTGCTGAGGTGCAGATGTAAAAGAAATGTAATAGTTACTGAGCACAAGTCAGCGGGCTCAGGACATGGCCAGGGAGGTTTCTCTAGGGGCCTGCAGAAGCCGTTGAGCCATCTCTGCCTTGAGTGGACTTGGGGATTTTTTTTTTTTGGATTTATTTTTTTAATTGAGGTAAACAGTGATTTATAACATTATATGTTTCATGTGTACAACATTATATTTCTACTTCTGTTTACACTACAGTGTGTTCACCACCATGGACCTGGGAATTTAAAAAATATAACCTAATTTCTGAGGTTTGGATATAACTTGGCCACACAGTACAATAATACTAAAAAAAAGGAACTGTTTTTTAAATTTATTTTTTATTGAAGTATAGTTGATTTACAATGTTGTGTTAGTTTCAGGTGTACAGGAAAGTGATTCAGTTATATATTTTTCAGATTCTTTTCCCATATAGGTTATTACAAAATATTGAGTATGGTTCCCTGTGCTATACAGTAGGACCTTGTTGTTCATCTCTTTTATATATAGTAGTATGTATCTGTTACTCCCAAATTCCTAATTTATCCCTCCCCCACCTTTCCCCTTTGTAGCCATAAGTTTGTTTTCTTTGTCTGTGAGTCTGTTTCTGTTTTGAAAATAAATTCATTTGTACCATTTTTTTTAGATTCCACATATAAGTGATATCATATGATATTTGTCTTTCTCTGTCTGAGTTGCTTTACTTTGTATGATAATCGCCAGGTCTGTCCATGTTGCTGCAAATGGCACTATTTCATCCTTTTTAATGACTGAGTGATATTCCATTGTATACATGTACCACATCTTCTTTATCCATTCATCTGTCGATGGACATTTAGGTTGCTTCCGTGTCTTGGCTATTGTAAATAGTGCTGCTGTGAACTTTGGGGTGCATGTATCTTTTCGAATTATGGTTTTCTCCAGATATATGCCCAGAAGTGGGATTGCAGGATTATTTTTAGTTTTTTAAGGAGCCTCCATACTGTTCTCCATAGTGGCTGTACCAATTTACATTCCCACCAACAGTGAAGGAGGGTTCCCTTTTCTCCACACCCTCTCCAGCATTTATTATTTGTAGACTTTTTGATGAGGGCCATTCTGGCTGGTGTGAGGTGATACCTCATTGTATTTTGATTTGCCTTTCTCTGATAATTAACGATGTTGAGCATCTTTTCATGTGCCTTTTGGCCACCTGAATGTCTTCTTTGGAGAAATGTCTCTTTAGATCTTCTGCCCATTTTGGGAGGGTTAAAAAAAACAAACAAGAAACTTTAACTGATATTTCAGGGGCCTCTGCCTGCAATAATAAGAGAAATCTAGCCCTGTCCAAGCCCCTCCCTCTGTCTGTGTGAGAATCTCAAAGAATCTCTACTGTCTTCCCCATGACCCTGTATAGTACTTGGCTCTCAGGTGGCATAAATACCCTCCCAGAATCTCTAAGTGTCCAGAGCCACCTTTGGTGGAAGCCCAGGGTTTCAGCAGGCCTCCAGTGCTTGCAGAGTCCCTGCTGCTGCCCCTTCTCTGCCCCCCGTCACTGTCTCTATACTGAGCTTCCTGGACGGTGCATCCACCTCCTTGCACGTGTCTCTGCTCCCACAGCTGGGGCTGTGGTCTTTCTTGGTTCTTATCTTTTCCCTTGTTCTAAAGCAGAAGGTCTTCACAAGCAGCTCAGATTTTCCCACATCCAGGGATAACTTGATTCATGTCCCATTTTGTGGCTGTTTCACGCATTCATTTAATGAAACTGTCCACATACATTTATTGATGGGCACTTTGTGCCAAGCACTGGAGTAGTGGTGAACAAAAATGAGGTCACAGGGAATTGCCTGGCGGTCCAGTGGTTAGGACTCCATGCTCTCTTTGCCAAGAGTTCAATCCCTGGTCAGGGAACTAAGATCCCATAAGCTGTGCAGTGTGGCCAAAAAAAAAAAAAAAAAGACTATTTTATGAGACTTGATATAACCTTGATATCAACATTAGACAAAGACAGTTCAAGAAAGGAAAACCATAGGTTAATCTTACTGACAAACACAGTGGGAAAAATCCTAAACAAGAGTTTTGCAAATCAAACCAAGCAGTGTGTGTGTATGTGTGTGTGTGTGTACTATCAATGTTTTTTTATTAGTTTTATTTTTTATTATTTTACTTATTTATTTATTTGTGGCTGCGCTGGTCTTCCTTGCTGTGCACGGGCTTTCTCTAGTTGTGGTGAGCGGGAGCCACTCTTCATTGTGGTGCGCGGGCTTCTCATTGCAGTGGATTCTCTTGTTGTGGAACACGTGCTCCAGGCACGCAGGCTTCAGTAGTTGCAGCACGCAGGCTCAGTGGTTGTGGCGCACAGGCTTAGTTGCTCTTCGGCATATGGGATCTTCCTGGACCGGGGATTGAACCTGTGTCCCCTGCATTGGCAGGTGGATTCTTTTTTTTTTTTTTGGAATCTCAGTCTTTATTGGCTGCAAGGCTTTGCACGCTCAGGCCAGTGCCAGCGCTTAGATCTTGTTGAAAGCAGCAACGTCAACACTCTGCACGTGCTCCTCGGACTTGGTGACCTCCTCCTCCAGCAGGTCCGTGCCCACCTTGTCGTCCTCCGCCACACACTGGATCTGCAGCTTGTGGATGCCATAGCCCACGGGCACCAGCTTGGAGCCCCCCCAGGTCAGCCCGTCCAGCTGGATGGAGCACACACAGGCCTCCAGCTGGGCCAGGTCCGTCTCGCCGTCCCAAGGTTTGACGTCCAGGAGGATGGAGGACTTGGCCCCCAGAGCAGGCTTCTTGGCCTTCTTCTCAGCGTACTGCCGCAGCCTCTCCTCTCGCAGCCGGGCAGCCTCCTTGTCCTCCTCCTCGTCGCTGCCAAACAGGTCAAGGTCATCGTCCTCGTCGTCCTCTGTGGCGGTGGCCACCTTCCTGGTGGGGGGCTCCACTTGGCGCGTGGGAGACACGTGCTGGGTCTGCGGGGCTGTGGCCCGGTGGGCGGGTGAGCTCTTCTCTAGCACCCTCAGCCGGGCCTCCAGCTTGGAGACGGCCCGCTGTAAGTCCTGCACCACCCCTCGCAGGCTCTGCTTCTCCACTTCCAGACTGGCAATCCGGATGACCAGCTCACTGTGGTCTCCACTGGGCCCGCTGGAGGCCCCAGGGCCTGAGCGTCCGGCCAGAGACTTCTGGGTGTTTTCTCTGGCTCTCGCGATGTCACGGAGGATCACGCTGGCGCCATCCTCCTGGCGTGAGGAGCCAGCCACGGGCCCGTTCATCTGCTCGTAGAATTTCCTTTCTGCATCATCGTATTTGAACGTGTCAAACCAGATCTTCTCATGCACTAGGAAGTTTGTGGCCATTTTCCTGTTGGGAGGCGGAGGAGAGACTAAGACAGCCTGGCTGGTAGGAGAGGGTGCCTCCTCGCAGACCCCAGGACTGGCCTGCATGAGTCCCCCTTCCAGGAGCCCAGACTCTGAAGGTGCAGGGCGGGCCATCCCAGTCCTCAGGTGACAAGGGCTCCAGACTCCAGGGCGGAGCATCAGAGGTTCTCAGCAAGGACCACAGCAAGCCCGTGAACCCCTCCCCCACCCCGTCCCCCATGTGGGCTTCCTTCAGTGCTAAGGCCGGTGGTTCCCAGGCCAGCCCAAGACCAGCGGCTCTCAAAGCGTGGCCAGGAACCTCTGGAGGTCCCCAAGATCCTCCCTTTTCCAATCACACGTGTTAAAGGCTGGATTTGTCAGACAATACACACACCAACAGACAATGCACAAGCAGGTTTAAGAATCCAGCTGCCTGCTATTAAGCCAGACACAACATTTGCAAAAATGTAAAACAAGGCCCTGCCATTCACTGAATTTTGTTACAGAAAAACTACTTCTCACATAAATGTTACTAACATGTAACAAGCTCATTAGTATTTTTCAACAGATAAGTACTCCCGCACTTCTGTGCCAATGTGTGAAAACCAGATAGATAAAACAAAAGCTCTTGGGCATCCTAAGAGCAGAAAGTGTGAGAACTGCTGCTCTAGGTCAGGGCCTGTGAGACAGATGCAGCCACTGTCCGTTTTTGCAAATCGCTGTGCCGGCGCGTCTGCAGTCCGCTGCCTTCCCGCCGCTCGGGGAGGAGGGGAGCTGCCACAGACCTGGGCCCAGGGCCCAGACTCTTCACAGACGACGAAGTTGGCTGACTCAGGGCCGCCCTTTCTCCTAGTGCAACACAGAAGGACTGTCTCACCAACTCTCCGTGCTAAGGACCCCAGGCCATCACTGAATTTGGGCAAGTGTCCCCAGTGACAAGAGAGAGGGGTTGAGCCCTGTGACTCCCTTCCACCCCACCCCGAGGTGCCGCTGTGAGTAGTTTCAGCTCCACCTCACCCCACACTGCCCGATGGGGACCACGCCCCTGATGGTGGGCCCTATGCCCTGCCCCTCGTACCAAGGCCAGGACCCCATCAAACCAGCACATCCAACCCCACTGAAGAGCCAAGGGGCTCCTGCCAGGAGTCGGGGGTCCAGCGAGGCCCTTTCACGTCCCTGCTGGCCCTGCCTACGAGCGGGGGCCTCTCCCCACTACAGGTCCTCCAGTCTGCCGAGTCCAGCCACCTCTGCCCACCTGCCTGAGCCCAAGGGGCTGAGCGACCCCTTCCGTGGCCAGGCTCTGGCCTCCGAGACCAGCTGGAAGCACATAAAACTGCCCCGGGGGCCAGAGCCCTGGGTCCACAGGGTGAAGGCAGGTTGGCCTTGTTCGGCAGGTGTCTTCCAGACTCAGGCCGCTGCACCAGCCACGTGCTGGGGCACCTGAGAGGCCCAGGCAGGTGGATTCTTAACCACTGCGCCACCAGAGAAGTCCCAGTACTATCAATATTAACTTGACAGTTTAAAAAAACATAAATAATGATTATGTTGTTTATGAGGATTTGATTGTCTACATAGAAAACCCAACACATTATTAGAATTTATAGGGAAGCTTAGAAACATTACTGAATAGGAGATTAATAAACAAAACAATTCGTTTTGTTTATAACAGCAGATAGTAAGAAAATATAATTTAACAGAAGCCCTTTACAATGCAATGAAAATTTTAAGATAACTAGGAGTAAATTTTTAAAAGTTCAAAAATTTCTGAGAAAAATTATAGTATTTTATTGAAAGGTGCTAAAGAATACCTAAATAGATATACATGTTAATGGATAAGAAGACAGTATTACAATGATGTCAACTCTCCCCAAATTAACCTATAAATCTAAAGCAATTCTAATAAAAATTCTCAGCAACGCTTTTTCTGGACTTTAGGGGCTAATTCCAAAACTGATGTGGATGGACAGAGGGCCAAGATAACAAGCTTGAGGGTTTGTCTTACCATATACCCCTTGACCCCAGCTTCTAATTTGCTCTGTATCTGTGGATTTGCCTAGTCTGTATGTGTCATGTAAAAGTAATGATACAACATGTGACCTTTTGTGTCTGGCTTCTTACACTTACCATAATATTTTTGAGGTTCATCAAAGTTGTAGCATGTATCAGGATTACATTCCTTTTTATGGTTGAATAATAGTTTGTTCTATGTATAAATTACAATTTGTTTATCCATTTACCAGCTGATGGACATTTGGGCTGTTTCCACCTTTTGGCTATTTTTAACTGATGCGGCTGTAAACATTCTTTTTTTTTTTTAATTTATTTATTTATTTTATTTATTTTTTGGCTGCATTGGGTCTTTGTTGCTGCACACGGGCTTTCTCTAGTTGCTGCGAGCGGGGGCTACTCTTCATTGTGGTGCGCAGGCTCCTCATTGTAGTGGCTTCTCTTGTTTTGGAGCACAGGCCCTAGGCGCATGGGCTTCAATAGTTGTGGCACGTGGGCTCAATAGTTGTGGCTCATGGGCTCTAGAGCACAGGCTCAATAGTTGTGGCGCTCAGGCTTAGTTGCTCCATGGCATGTGGAATCTTCCCAGAGCAGGGCTCGAACCCATGTCCCCTGCATTAGCAGGTGGATTCTTTACCACTGCACCACCTAGGAAGTCCTGCTGTAAACATTCTTGAACAAGTTTCTGTGTGGACGTATGTTTTCATTTCTCTTGGGTATATGCCTAGGAGTAGAATTGCTGGGTTCTTCAAAAATAAACAAAGCTGGACACTAGCTAATATGGTGAGGACAGACGGTAGTCAGTAGTGTACTAATGCATGAGGGAAAGGAGTCTACCACGAATAGAATTCAACTTGGATTTGTACAGAGGTAACTGAGCATCTTAAAAGGAGGATGAGGAAATGGAGAGAGGGGTGAGTGGGAGCTCAGTAGAGTCAGGGAAGTGAAAAATTACAAAAAGCAGGAAGTGGGGGTTTGGTCCATGTGAAATCCATTTGGGTTTGTTAACTGGTGCTTATCCAGTTTAGGCTCCTACCCTCCCACAGAGGCCAGGAGACAGGGGCCCTATCTTCAGGTGTTACCTGGAACAAACAGAAAATTATTTTGGCAGCTCTGCATTTTCTCAGGCAGGCACTTTAAGGGGGGAAAAGGTCACCCTGGGAATGTGGCCTTGAGCTGTTAGAAACTATGTTGGTGTTTGTTTAAGTCTTTGCAAGCCAAAGTAGAAAAAGAGCTTACAGGAATCTGGCTAGAGTTTGGTCAAGGAGAGAATCTTTTTCAGTCAATCCTGGTTATCTCTATGTACCTTTTTGGAATACATGTGAATTATTGCTATTCCAAAAATTAAATGAATAATAAAAAGAACATTATAGTAGACATCCTATATAGGCATATAACCAGGAAAGAATTACCATCAAGAATTTATGGAGAACTTCCACAAATCAATATGAAAAAGACAATCAATCCAAGAGAAAAATGAATACAGTATGAAAGACAATTCCTCAAAGAAGAAACAGAAAATGCAATTTAAACTAACAATGAGGGATTACCCTGGCGGTCCAGTGGGTAAGACTCCGCGTTCCCAATCCGGGGGGCCCAGGTTCGATCCCTGGTCGGGGAACTAGATCCCACATGCATGCCACAACTGAGAGTCTGCAGGCTATAACTGAGTCCACATGCTGCAACCAAAAAACATCCTGCGTGCTGCAACGAAAATCCCGTGTGCCACAACTAAGACCTGGGGCCCCCTAAATAAATAAATAGATAGATAAATAGATAAATATTTAAAATAAAATAAAATAACAATGAGATAACATTTGACATCCATCATATTGGCAAAGGTAAGTCTGGTAATATCAAGTGTTGCTGAGGTTATGGGTCAATAGGGACCCTCTCATATTGTATGAGAGTGTAAACTGGAAAAACCACCATGGAGACCATTGGGCAATATCTAGTAGAGTTGACAATATAATTCCACTTATAAACTTATATCCAGATTCTCCCATATTTGCATAAGAAGGCTTAGAGAAGTATGTTCATTGCAGCATTACCTTATATAGCAATAAATTGGAAGTAACTTTAATATCCATAAATAAAAGAATGGAAAAATTATTTGTGGTCTGTTTATATAATTGCATGTTACAGAGCTGTGCTGTCCAATATGGTAGCCACCCAGCCACATGTGCCTATTTAAACTCAAATTAATTAAAATTAATTCTAGGGGAATTCCCTGGCAGTCCAGCGGTTGGGACTCCACTCTTTCACTGCCCTGGGCCCAGGTTCAATCCCTGGTCAGGGAACTAAGATCCCGCAAGCCACGCGGCCAAAAAAACTTACGTAGCTGGATTCCAGTGTGAGGGTGGATTTGCCCTGGAGAAGTCTGCCCAGGTGGGCATGATGAGCTGGCACACTGGACTGCTGGTGAAAGCAAAAAAGTAAGGTCTTCTTTATAAAGAAAATGTAAGATCAGATATATGAATTTTTTAAATTAATTAATTGGCTGCATTGGGTCTTTGCTGCTGCACACGGGCTTTCTCTAGTTGCGATGAGTGGGGGCTACTCTTCACTGTGGTGCGCAGGCTCACACGGGCTCAATAGTTGTGGCTCACAGGCTCTAGAGCAGAGGCTCAATAGTTGTGGCGCACGCACTTAGCTGCTCCGTGTCATGTGGGATCTTCCCAGAGAGGGACCGAACCCGTGTGCCCTGCATTGGCAGGCGGATTCTCAACCACTGCACCACCTAGGAAGTCCCTGAATTTTTCTTTGATGAATGGAAGTTGTTTTTAACCAGCAAAGAGTTCGCTAACTAGATTTGGAAAACTTCAAAAAGCTAAGTACAGTTCTCAAAGTGAATGCATCTTGACTCTGCACTTACTGCCCTCAAGATTCTGGCATCCAAAGGGAAGAAAATAATTCTCTTAGGGCTAATAAATTTGCAAAGACCTTTTATTATGTGATTAGTTGTTCCAAATGCTTACAACACATTGTTTAGATAAATTACAATGATAGCTGTGAAATTTAATGATGGTTCAAAATTCCTATCAGTTGAGATAAATGGGGCATCTGTGAGCTTACTAAGCTTTTCCTAAAGGGGCATTCTATTCAAAGATAAAAATATCAATTTGTGATTATGGTGTTAAAAGACTCATCCCATTATTTATTTTTAAAATGAAGCCAATTCTAAAAGATCCCCCCTCTCCCCATACCCACAGAACAATGCTCTTGCTTTGATTTTCTCTTTCATGTCATGTTGAGGAGTTTGCACTTTAGACTTCAGCAGTGAGAGGCAATGCTTCTTAATCCAGGGAGTGATGTGATGGTATTTGCACTTTTGAAAAATCACACTGGTTGCAAAATGGAAAAAGAGCCAGCAGGAATTAGGAGAGGATGGGAGAGGCAGTTGGATGCAGCTAAAGTGGTCCAAGTAAGAGGTGAGAAGTTGGAGATGTGGAAGAATGTGCAGCAGGTAGAATCTGCAGGACTCGGAGATGGATGAGATAGGAGGCTGGTGGTGGTGGGGAGAGGGTAGTTGGAGGGAGAATGTTAGATTTCTGGCAAGACTGGTCAGAAAATGGGAGAGAGGCACAAAATGAGCAGCAGGTGCTGGTAGAAGCTGTGTTTGGACATACTGAGGCAGGGTCGCACCTATGGTGTGCAGGCAAAGTCCATAAACAAATTAATTTCAAAATATACTACCAAATACATTTAAAACAATATATAGTACAAAATACATAGGCCCAAGTGAAGTATAGTGATATAGTGATGAAAATTTATATTAATGGGTAAAAGATGTACTTACATATTCTTTTTTTCTGTCCAATCTGTACATGTGAAGATTTTTTGTGGTTTCCAGTTATCATCTCTTCCCATTCAGGTCCAGGGGCCATTGTTTCTCTCTCTTTCTCTCTCTTTTTTAAAAATAAATTTATTTATTTATTTATCGGCTGTGTTGGATCTTTACTGCTGCTGTGTGGGCTTTCTCTAGTTGCAGTGAACAGGGGCTACTCTTCATTGTAGTGCACAGGCTTTTCATTGCGGTGGCATCTCTTGTTGCGGAGCACCGGCTCTAGGTGCATGGGCTTCAGTAGTTGTGGCACGTGGGCTCAATAGTTGTGACTCCCATGCTTAGTTGCTCTGCAGCATGTGGAATCTTCCGGGACCAGGGCTCGAACCTTTGTCCCCTGCATTGGCAGGTGGATTTTTAACCACTGCGCCACCAAGAAAGTCCTTTTTTTAAAAAAAAAAAAAAAAAGATTTATTTCTTATTTATATTTTATTTTATTTATTTTTGGCTGCGTCAGGTCTTAGTTGCAGCAGGCAGGATCTTTCACTGCTGCGCCTGGGCTTCTCTCCAGTTGCGACGTGCAGGTTTTCTCTGCTGCGCCTGGGCTTCTCTCCAGTTGTGGCATGCGGGTTTTCTCTTCTTAGTTGTGGTGCTCAGGCTTCAGGGCTCCTGGGCTCTGTAGTTGTGGTGAAACCGTGCACCTCAGATTGGGACTTGAACCTACATGCCGGGACTCAAACCCTGCCAAAACCCAAGATCTTCCAATTGAGATCACACACTTGGTTTCAGGACTTAATGAAGCTCAGGTTCTTGATGTCTCATCATGGAAAGAATTCAGTGAGAGAAAAAGTGATAGGTAAGAAGTTTATTTAGAGATTTATTTGGAGAGGAACACACTCTGCAGACAGAGTGTGGGCCATCTCAGAAGGTGAGAAAGGCACCAGGGTTTGGGGGTTGTCAGTTTTTGTAAGGGTGGGTAATTTCATAGGCTAATGATGGGTGGGGTATTCCAGAATTGGGCCACTGCCCACTGTTTGATCCTCTTGGTCAGCCTTGGGACTGTCACAGCGCCTGGAAGTTGTCCGCCATCTTGGACCCATTTGGGTCTAATCAGTTTCTGTCATGTCCTCGGGCTATGTCATTCTTTCAAAGGTTGTTCCCTGCCCACTTCCCTCCTTTTTCAGCAGCACACAGGCTTAGTTGCTTCGGGGCAAGGATCTTAGTTCCCTGACCAGGAATTGAACACTCATCTCCTATATTGTAAGGGGGATTCTCTACCACTGGACCACCAGGAAAGTCCCCAGGAACCATTGTTTCTTGTTCTTTCTTGTCCAGTGCACCATTCCTGGATAATTTCATACCGTTCGCTGAGAGGAAATACAACGTCATGGCTCTTTGGAACATGTCGGTATTGGAACAACATAGATCTCTTCCCTCTGCAGTTCCCTCATATCGTTTAGTTAATGTTGGCATATCATGACTCGGGATGCTGTGTCACTTGTGAAACCTGGCTCCCGACAGCTCTCTCAGTGGTGGTTACAGAGCTCCGCTGCTGATGACCACAAGCGCAAGCCTTATTCAGAGTGTAACAGGGAAGAGCTAAATGGGACTCTGTGTTGAATCTGTTTCTTTAACTTTAACCTTTGCTTTTCATTACTTTCGTCATACACAGAGGGCTGCCTCAGGGAACCCTACCCACCCGCGGAACTGACGCCTCCCTTCCCCAAGGCCAGTCATTCCAGGAGATGTTTTGCAAGACTGATAACCCTTTTTACTTTACTACCCCGCTTCTCCCTCTCTGATTCTATAAAAGAAACTGGCATCCAGACCCTGATAAGATGGTTTTTAGGAGACACTAGCCTTCCATCTTCTCCATCTGCTGGCTTTCCGAATAAAGTCGAATTCCTTGCCTCAACACCTCATCTCCGATTCATCGGCCTGTCGTGCAGCGAGCAGAGCGATCTTGGACTCGGTAACAAGAGTACGCAAGAAAATGTAAAGGATCAATTGTTTTATGGTCATGTTAAATTGATCATTTGGAATTTGATAATGTACACACACCAACCCATGTTTCAACCATATATTCTCTTGGGTTCTCTAGGACAAAATCGCTGCCTTGGAATGTGATCGTTTTCGAGATGTGGCACCCCTGCCTTTTACACACAGCCACCAGCAGGGGGCAGCAAGAAGAGCAGTCTCATTTATAGGAAGTTCATCCATCCCTTGAACTGCGCTAACCTGGGAGGTAGCCACATCAGCTGAAGAGAAGGGCTGGCTGGCTTGTGGAGCTGAGGTCTTGGAAGTCTTAGGTGGAGGTAGGCAGAGCCCACCTTGTGCCAGGGGACAACCTGGCATAAGATGCAGACTTTAGAGCAGGTGAGTGACTTTCCTGGATGCCAGTGGAGACAGTGGAGCTGTGCCAGGAGCCAGGGACACACAGGGTGAAAGATACCTTTGACCACCTGCCACCCTTTCCAGCCTCATCTCACCAAATTGTTTTGTGCCCCAGCCCTTTTCAGTTCTGCACACCTGAAGGGCTTGGCTCTGGCCTTCTGTGCCCAGTGATACAGTAACTCATACTGTTGTACATGTTGTGCTAAGTATGTCACATTCATGATCTCTTAGCTTTTGTCATTGTCTCTCTCTGTTCATCTGTCTATACTCCTCACTGGCAAGAACTTCAGAAAAGGCAGGGACCATGTCTGTCCTGTATTCCTAGCACCCAGCACAGTGTGGCACATCGGAGGAGCCCCAGGCTCCATGCCACAATTGGCCAAGGATTAAGCATGTTTTACACTCAATTTGTATCTTGCAAAAAATGAAGGAAGATGTTAACACTGATTTTCCTTTTATAACTCAGTTTTTCTGAGGAGCAGTGACCAAATAAAGATGGCTCCCTAGACCTACTTTAAAGGGCATATCTTCCCTGGACCTTTGACACTGCTTTTGGGATCGGCTCTCTTCTGGGAGGCCTGTCCACACAGATGGAGGGTGTGGCGGTGGTTGAGTGATGCCTCCTTGGCAGCTGGGTCTGGAGACCGGAGGCAGAGGTCTTCATGTCTAAGGAAGGGATCTGGAAGTAGGGGAGTGTGTGCAGAGACCCCTGGTTAATTCAGCATCTTCCATTTCCCATTAAAGACATGGCAGTAGGATACAGAAAACCACATTTCTTTCTTCTAACCAAACTTCTAGCCCAGTTAATGACCACTTATTTCTAAGTCCGGATATGAAAATTTCCATTGTGAGAAACTCTCCAGGACCTTCATTCATTATGGTTTGTCGTAATGGAATTTTGTAACACATGGTTAGAAATAAGATTCCCATGCAGCCTGAGATGAAGCACGGATGACACCTGGCTTCTGAAGATGCCCTCAAGCCCAGTGCCACATGGCTGTTCTCAGCCCCAGTCTCGCGTCCCCTCCTATTCTAGATCTGTGCCTTCCACTGGATTTGGGTATTTGGGAAGAGCAGGGAGAGTAAGGAAGAGATGGCAAAGGCGACTCCAGCCATCTGTTTGGAGTTAATGTAAAGGAGCTCTCTTATCTTTCTGAAAACTGGAAAGCCGTTGGGGAAATGACCACATGAACAAAAAATCGCTATTCGTCTTTGGGTAGAAAAATGCAAACAGGAATTTTTTAGTGTCTTCGATCTGACTTTTGAGTCCTCAGAGACATCAATTGATATCATTTGGGAGGAGTATTTACTCCTCAGTCTCAAAGGAAACTTTTTTAAAGTAATTTTTTCATATCTAGGTATGATAACCATGTTATATGACATATGTAAACACAGTGAAAAGTTTTGCATTTTGATTATTTTTCCCCACTCTTTTTCTTATGCATCCTTTTTTTCCCTAAACATAATTTTGGATGTAGTATATATATAAGGTGGTGGTCTTTTTCACTTACTTTACATCATAAATGCTTTCCTTTGTGGAAGATTAAGACGTAGTGATGTGATTTTGGAAGGCAAATGTGTTATAATACCTTTTTTTTTTTTTAACTTATACAACCCACAAGGAGAGAAACTCGAGATTTGGAATCTAACTTGGCAAGATAATATACAGATATGATTAATTATAACAAAATCAGCCAGTTCCTAAACAATGGGCTATCAATCTAAGGTTGCTGTACAAATGTAACCTCAAATAACAAATATAGCTTTAGCTGGAAGTGAACCAATATAATTTGCTATAACATTCTGACAAATGCAATTTCCTATAACATATAATTAAAGCTTTCAACTTTAGGTTATAATTTCTAGAGTTAGAAGTAGCCTATCACCGAAGTAGCCTATCATGGACTTTATCCCACTTTTTAGAATGGAATGGTTAGTGACCTTTACTAGAGACAGAGCACGGATAAAAATCTTAAAAAACCTTCTTCCCTTTGCCAGCTGTTTGTTGATTGTGACGTGGAGTCTGCCAGAATACTACTTACACCTGTATCTGTACCAATACTGCGCCGAAAAACCTCACGTGAACAAGTTCTTTTTTTTTGCAATGTTTCCCACTAGATTATCACCGTGACTTGTAACTGATTTGAACCAAGACTGAATGAATTACAGTCTTTAAATCTGTAAAAAATTTTATGCCATACCTGTTACTGTCAAGTCTTCAAAATCACAATTTTCAGTGGCTACATCATATTCCACATGTCCTCAAATGCCTTTCTTTCATTGAATCCATCTGTGGTTTGTGATAGGATATTGAATATATTTCCCTGTGTGATACAGTAGGACCTTATTGTTTATCTATTTTGTATATAGTACTGTGTATCTGTTAATCCCAAACTCCTAATGTATCCCTCCCCCACCCCCTTTCCCCTTCGATATATGTTTGTTTTCTCTGTCTGTAAGTCTGTTTCTGTTTTGTAAATAAGTTCATTTCTGGCATATTTTGGATTCCCCATATAAGTGATATCATATGGTACTTGTCTTTCTCTTTCTGACTTACTTCACTTAGTATGATAATCTCTAGTTGCATCCATGTTGCCTGCAAATGGCATTATTTTGTTCTTTTCTCATGGTTGAGTAATATTCCATTGTATATATATACCGCATCTTTATCCATTCATCTGTCAATAGATATTTAAGTCATTTCCATGCCTTGGCCACTGTAAACAGTGCTACAATGAACATTGGTATGCCTGTATCTTTTCAAATTAGAGTTTTCTCCGGATATATGCCCAGGAGTCTGATTGCTGGACCACACAGGGCTGTGTCAGTTTTGGCTCAGGGTTGAATCAACCAGCAGCAGCCCACACAGTAGATGTGCTGTCCTAGTGTGTGTGTGTGTGTGTGTGTGTGTGTGTGTGTGTGTGTGTGTGTGTGTGTGTAATATATGTAATATGTAATATATATGTGTTAGTATAAATATATATAGTGACTTCCCTGGTGGCACAGTGGCACGCTCTGAATGCAGGGGGCCCAGGTTCAATCCCTGGTCAGGGAACTAGATCCCACATGTATGCTGCAACTAAGAGTTCACATGCCACAACTAAGGAGCCCACTTGCTGCAACTAAGGAGCCCACCTGCCACAACTAAGGAGCCCACCTGCCACAACTAAGACCCAGTGCAACCAAATAAAATAAATAAATAAATATTAAAAAAATATATACATTGAATTTGTATTATGTAATATAGTTTTGTCATCTTCTATTTAATAATTATCCATTGGTGAAATTTTTGGTTATTTCCAGTACTTTGCTTTTGTAAATTTTTTTTCTTGAAGTATAGTTGATTTCTAATGTTGTGTTAGTTTTAGGTATACAGCAAAGTCATTCAGTTTTACATACATATAACACACTTTTGTAAATTTTTTGTGCACATTTCTGATTATTTCCTTAAACTAAACTCTTAAATTGGAATGCTACATTAAGAGGTTTCGGTACTATCAAGTTTCCTGAACTTGTAGGAAAGAAGTACTAATTTATACTCCCAGCAATAATGTATGGGATTATTATTTTTTTTTTTTTTGAATTAAAAAAGAAAGTTTAGTGTATGTATGGGATTATTGATTTGACAGGAAAACATATTTCATTCTTCTCATTTTCTTTTCATCCTATTTATCTTATTCTGTAATGTATTCATATGGTTCAAAATGTAAAAGTACTGCCCCCTGCCCTGGCACATTTTGAGTTGCCTAGTTATCATGTCATCTTGGTCTTCAATTCCTACTCAGCCTAGAAAATATGGGGGCCTTCTTCTCACCCCAAACGCTTCTTCCCCTGGGGGACAAAAGGCTGATGGTGCACCTCAGGTCTAATGGTAGCTCATGTACTGCTGCCATGAGCTACTCAAATCTTGGTGCTTGGAGAGATCTCCATAATGGTCACTTGTGGATTTGGGGCAAATGGCCTGGAGTAGAGCTTCTCCTCTGCTCGCTGTGTTTCTAGGAGGTGCCTGTGTGAGGGTCCCTGGAGAGCCCCGCTGTGCCTTTTTCCCTAGAGCCTCCAGACAAGGACCAGGAGGGTACCGCAGCATTGAAATACTCTGGGATGAGCCAGAAGCCTTCCTCTCCAGAATAAATCACAAGGCCCACTCCTCTCTAGGACTGTCTGTGGGAGTGAGTGGGTTTCCCCATCACAGGACTGGTATCTACCTATGCCTTGGTTTTGTTATCAAGTGGAACTCTGGGATACAGGGACAAAAACTTGGGGGAAATCAACCACCTCTGGCTAGGGACCTCAGCTCCTGGCCTGCACCCACATGTCTCCACCCCTGTGAAATGGAAGATGCTGTTTCTCTTTACTTTTACTTATCTTGCTGCTCCCAGCTGAGATGAGAACTTCCTCTGGAAATCTTTCTCCAACTCCTTACTTCTGAGCACGGTGATCTGATTCCAGCACCTGTCTTCCTTCTACCATATGGTAACATTTTATTGTCCGTGTCCCCTTCGCTCCCAACCTGGAATCTCTGGGAGGAAAGAGATAATGTTTATCGCCTTCATCAGTGTAGCCCAAGAGCCTAGCACAACGTATGACAGAGAGGGCACTTAAGAAATGATGAATTGTACTTGAAAACCGAGTGACCTTTTTATAACAATTTTGAGAAATAAAATTCATTCTTTTAAAATGTACAATTCATTGGTTTTTAGTATATTCACAGAGTTGGTCAACCATTACCACTGCCTAATTTTGGAACATTTTTTATCAGTCCAAAAAGAAATCCATACCCATTAGCCAATCACCATTCCTCCCTCCCCTGGTCCCTGGAACCACTAATCTACTTTCTGTCTCTATGGATTCGCCTATTCTGGACATTTCAGATAAATGTAATTACACAATAGGTGGCCTTTTGTGTCTGACTTCTTTCATTCAGCATAGTGCTTTCAAGGTTCATCCACGTTGTAGCATGTATGACTACTTTCTTTTTATGACTGAATAGTAGTCCTTACAGATACACTAAATTTTGTTTATCTAAAGAGTCTTTCACATTCTTGGGTTTGTTTCTCTGTTTTGTTTTTATCTTTGGACTTTCAACTAGGCAACAACATGCATGGAACAAAGGCTGCATAGGCAGTACACCAATATGAACAGTGGCTTCTGTGACTAGCAGAATGATGGATTTGTTTTCCTATAAATTTCCTTTTCTTTTTTTTTAAATTTTTTAAAATTTAAGTATAGTTGATTTACAATGTTGCGTTAATTACTGCTGTATAGCAAGGTGATTCAGTTATACATATATATACACTTTTAATATATTCTTTTCCATTATGTTTTATCATAGGATATTAAATATAGTTCCCTGTGCTATACAGTAGGACCTTGTTGTTTAGCTACTTTATATATAGTGGTGTGTATATATTACTCCCAATGCCACCTGCAAAGGGCTGTGCAGGGGGAAAGGAATCTGCCAGAGAAGCAAGGAAGAGAAGTAGGGGGAGGAGGGGACACGGGGTTCAGGAATGTGATTTCCAAGGTAAGAAATCCTCCCCAGCTTGCAGGTGGGATCTGCAGGTAAGGGGAAAGGACCACCAAGGGTAGTGCCACTAGGCCTGCTCCTGACATAGGCAGATAAGACAGGTTCCAGCAGGACCAGGCTTCAGGGACTCTATCATCCCCCTTAGCCCAGCATCAAGGCCTTGGAGAGAACTGACATCTTTACAATATCTTTCTCTGCAACTACACAGTATATCTTTTCATTAATTTAGATTCTCTTGAACACCTTCCAATAAGTTTTATCATTTTCTCAACAAAGGGTTTGCATTCCAATTGTTAAATTTATTTCTAAGTACTTTGTAATTTTGTTGCTAACGTATATATTTTATTTTATTTATTTATTTATTGGCTGTGTTGGGTCTTCATTGCTGCACATGGGCTTTCCCTAGTTGTGGTGAGCAGGGGCTACTCTTCATTGTGGTGTGTGGGCTCCTCATCGTGGTGGTTTCTCTTGCTGTGGAGCATGGGCTCTAGGCACACGGGCTTCAGTAGTTGTGGCACATGGACTCAATAGCTGTGCCTCACCGGCTTAGTTGCTCCACAGCATGTGGTATCTTCCTAGGGCAGGGATCGAACCCGTGTCACCTGCATTGGCCGGCAGATTCTTAACCACTGCGCCAACCTAGGAAATCCCACTAATGGCATATTTTGTAATTAAAATTTTTATTGCAGTATAACATAAAGTGCAAAAATCAAGTGCATAGCTTGACTTTTATATATGTGTATAGTTATGTAATCAAATGGTACATTTTAAAAGTTACACTTTATAACTGATGGTTGCTGATGATAGAAATACAACAGATTTTTAATTAATTAATTAATTTTTGGCTGTGTTGGGTCCTCGTTGCTGTGCACAGACTTTCTATAGTTGCGGCGACTTGTGGTGTGAGGGCTTCTCATTGCAGTGACTTCTCTTGTTGCAGAGTGCAGCCTCAGTAGTTGTGGTGCACAGGCTTAGTTGCTCCGTGGCATGTGGGATCTTCCTGGACCAGGGCTCAAACTCCTGTCCCCTGCATTAGCAGGAGGATTCTTAACCATTGTGCCAACTGGGAGTCCACAATAGGTTTTATATATTTATATTTTTTTTCTATAATGATTTTCTACCCAGCAACTTTGCTAAACTCACTTACCAATTCTACCTGAATTTTCTTTTGGGGCTGCTACACACAAAATTTCATCTGCAAATAATGACATTCTTGTTTCTTTCCAATCTCTATATATTTGCTGTTGTTGTTTATTGGACTTTCTAAAACTTCCATTATTGTACTGACTAGGATTACTGAGAGCAGATTTCCCTGCCTTGTCTCTCATCTTAAGAGGAAGGTTTTCAACACTTCACCATTATTGTGATGTGTGCTGTCGGGTTTTTGAAGATGTCCTTTATCAGGTTATGTTTTTTTTCCTCAATATCAATGTTGAATATTTTGAGTAGTTTTTCTGCATCAATTAAGATAAATAAACTTTTTCCTCTTTAATGTCCGCATTTCTCCTAGTCTAACATCTGTTTTTTTTAACTTTGATAAATGTCTTTTGATATACATTTCTTCTCATGTTCCCCTTCTCAGTTCTCTTTACCCATCCAGTAAGTGTTGGTCTTTTCCAGTTTTCTCCATCACTACTCACTCTTCAAGCTCCAGCTCCATGTAGGTTTCCTAGGATTTCAAAGGTTGGGGGATGATGACAGGGTTTTTGACACTGTCTCCCCACAGTTTGCTCCCCTCCACAAGCACGTTTGAAGTCAAAGCACTGGATTAGAAGATAAGTGGCTTGAGTTCCAGTTTGGTCAATCTCCAGTTATGTACCAAGACAAATCCCTTAGTCCCCTGCCTTTCTGTCTCATAAATAAATCCCCTGCCCTGCCTACCCCCAGGATTGGTTGGTAACTAAGAGTAGTAGAACCACTGTGCAAATTATTAACAGGTAAGGTGTTGTCGTTGTTACTAGGATTGTTAGAAGTAGTGTGAGATAACCTACATAGCTTGGTGGGTTTTGTTGTTTTTTGGCTGCGCCCTGCAGCATGTGGGATCTTTGTTCCCCAACCAGGGATTGAACCCGTGCCCCCTGCAGTGGAAGCGCGGAGTCCTAACCACCGGACCACCGAGGAAGTCCCACAGCTTGGATTTTGAAGGTAGTGGAATCTAGATCCACTCCCAATCAGCAGTGTGACTTTGTACTTGTTACTTAACCTTTCTGAAACTGTCTCCTTCATCTAACTTGCATATAAGAAATGTAAAGCACTTAACACATTAATAAGAGTCCAGTGAATTGAACGATCATTAAAAGAGATGATGCATCTCAGCAGAAATTCTGCAGGCCAGAAGGGAGTGGCATGATATATTTCAAGTGATGAAAAGGAAGAACCTACAACCAAGAATACTCTACCCAGCAAGGATCTCATTCAGATTCGATGGAGAAATCAAAACCTTTACAGACAAGCAACGGCTAAGAGAATTCAGCACCACCAAACCAGCCCTACAACAAATGCTAAAGGAACTTCTCTAAGCGGAAAACATAAGAGAAGAAACGGACCTACAGAAACAACAACAAAACAATTAAGAAAATGGTAATAGGAACACACATATCGATAATTACCTTGAATGTAAATGGACTAAATGCTCCAACCAAAAGACACAGACTCGCTAAATGGATACAAAAACAAGACCCATATATATGCTGTCTCCAAGAGACCCACTTCAGACCTAGGGACACATACAGACGGAAAGTGAGGGGATGGAAAAGATATTCCATGCAAATGGAAATCAAAAGAAAGCTGGGGGACTTCCCTGGTGGCGCAGTGGTTAAGAATCTGCCTGCCAATGCAGGGGACACAGGTTTCATCCCTGGTCTGGGAAGATCCCACATGCCGCGGAGCAACTAAGCCCGTGTGCCACAACTACTGAGCCAACGTGCTGCAACTACTGAAGCCTGCACACCTAGAGCCCATGCTCTGCAACAAGAGAAGGCACTGCAGTGAGAGTCCTCACACCACAACAAAGAACAGCCCCCACTTACCACAACTAGAGAAAGCCCGTGTGCAGCAACAAAGACCCAATGCAGCCAATAAATAAATAAATAAATAAAAAAGAAAAGAAAAGAAAGCTGGAGTAGCAATAGTCATATCAGATAAAATAGACTTTAAAATAAAAAATGTTACAAGAGACAAGGAAGGACATTACATAAAGACCAAGGGATCAATCCAAGAAGAGGAGATAACAATTATATATATGCACCCAACATAGGAACACCTCAATACATAAGGCAAATGCTAACAACTATGAAAGAGGAAATGCAAGGCAGAAATAGAGACACAGGTGTAGAGAACAAACACATGGACACCAAGTGGGGAAAGCGGGGAGGGTTGGGGGGGAATAAACTGGGAGATTGGGATACCAAATTGTACACTCTAAATATATGCTGTTTATTGTCTGTTAACTGTTATCTCAATAAAAGTTCTTAAAAAAAAAGAGATGATGCAAGTGTGCAGTTAGCCTGAAAAGCATAAAAAATATTCCATAAACGGAAGCAGTAAACCCTCCGTGGGTTCTAGGCTCGGAAAGACTCAAGCCAGTGCTCCAGCACCAGTAATAGCACTGAGGTACGCAGGTTAGGGGAGGTTAGGCGAGGAGGGTGACTGCAGAGAAAAATCCTCCTCCCCTGGGCCTCGAATCCCCACCGTCCGGCTTCCATGGAGCGCCAAGCTGTACTCAAGGTCCTTAAGTTTGGTGAGAAATGCCAAAGGGACCGCGGAATGGGCAGATTCAGCCATTCTGACATCCGCAAGAGGGATCCTGCTTCCACTTCCGGGATCAGTTCTAAGCGTGTGGGAAACGTCGCGCACCAGCCGCAATCACATCGATCCAGTCCGGGCTAACGAGTGGCTTTCCTACTGCCGCCGGTAGGGAGCGCTCGTCCGCACAGGTTCTGTTTGCGCACGCGTGATTCCTTTCCTCCAGCGTCCCCGCCCCCACACGAGTTACGTTCGGGCGGCGTGTTCCCTGCAATTTCTGACGCAGCGAGCGGCGGCCGCCAGCCTAGCGGAAGTCCAGCGCGACTCCAGCTGCAGGAGGGGTGGGGTGAGGAAAGAAAAAAGTGGAGCCGGAAGTGTGACTAACCGGCCAGCCTCCTGGGCGAGGGAAACAGGAAGGAGAAGGAGGCGGCCGGGCGGGGTGTGGCCTCGGGAGGCGGAGGGCCCTGCGATTGGTCCTCGGCTGTGACGGCGGCGACGATTGGCCCCTGAGTGCAGAGCGAGGTAAGTAGGGTGGCGGCCGTTGAAATTCAAAAGTGGCGGGTGTGACGTGGAGCTGGCAGCGCCGGAGTCCGGAGCGCGCGTGTTCTGTGTCGGGAGCGCGCGAGAGAACGCGGGTCCCGGGAACCCCGGCGCCCCGTCCTCTTATTGCGCTTCCCTGGCGTGTGTGGCACAGAGCTGGACATGGAGCCGCAGGTGAGTAGGGGCCGGCGCGGGGACAACAGCTGGCCGCCCCACCCCCAGTGTTGACGTGCCGGCCGCCAGTCCCCCCTGCCTGCGGGGCCAAGATCCGTGCGTCCCCGCACAGTGCAAAGGGATGAGGGGTGGAGCGTGGAGAAGGCAGGAGGCAGCCCCAGGAGGATGGGGGGGCACGTCGGCCTGCCTTCCCTGCGCCCGCGCTCACCTTCATGTTTGCAGGATTTCCCGTTTCGAATTCCACACTTGTCTGAACACGTTCCCGCTCGTCCTTTGCCACTCACCACTGCAGTGTGAGCTCTGAGATGACCTCTAGCTCACGGGAAATGGTGTCTGAGGCCAAATCCCTGCTGATGTCCTTTCGCGTCTTCTCTCCTCTTTGCGGCCGCTTCGGGGTGTAGGAAGAGGAGAGAGGGAATGGAGTACTCTGAACTGAAGGACTTCTCATTATCGCTCCTTCCCCAGGTTTTGCAGAGATCTCTGCTCAATGGGACTAGTTAATTTCTTCTCTCATCAGTGCCCTGCCGCCCCCCACAACCACCTACGGCCTCCCCTCTCCAGTGGAGAGAGGTGTGTTTGTGACAGTGAAAGCGGGTTGGCTTCTGGTGCCAGAAAGGGGCTCTTGCCTGAATCCTCTGTTTACTAGTATTTCACATTCAGATTTACCCAAAATCAGGTTTCGGCTTGAAGAGATACTCTTTACATCCTGCCAGCCAGAGAGTGGAGCAGTGTGATGTGACAGTGAAAAAGAATAGAAGCCTTCTCATGTTTATTGATCACGTATTTACCGAGCACCTATTATGTGCTTGGGCTGCAGCAGTGAACAAGCAGAGATCCCTGTCATCATGAAGCTGCCATTCTATGGGGAGACAGACAATATATGATAAGTAAATTATATAATGCTGTTAAGAAGGTGATAAGGGCTATGGAGAAAAGGAAAAATTTGAGCAGATTAAGAGAGGGGAGGGGAGGCCAGCTGGCAAGATAGACTGTTAAATTGGGTGGTCTTAGTAAGCTCCATTAGGAAGGTGAGAGTTGAATAAAGACTTGAAGGAGGTGAGAGAAATAGGCAAGTAGTTATTAAGATCATTCCAGGCAGAGGGAATCAGTAAAGTCCCTAGTGTTGTGTAGCAAACCCAAAATGGAGTGAGCAAGGGGGAGAGTTTGGGGAAGGGAAGTTGGGTAACGGAGAGGGGGGTGTTGAATCCATTGCTTCTTGTAGGGGCCATTGTGAAGACTTTGATTTTTTTCTCTGAGTGAGATGGGAGGCAAAGAGAGACAAAATCTGTCTTACACTTTAAGAGGACCACTCTAGCAGCTGCATTGAGATTAGACTATAAGGAAGAATGGATAGAAACAAGGAGAGCTTTTAGGAATGGGGCAGGTTTTCTCAACTTTCACATTATTGACTTCTTATGGGCGGATTGTCCTGTATGTTGTCTGATGTTTAGCAGCATTCCTGCCTTCTACCCACTAGATGACAGCAGCAACCCCCACCTAATCATGACAATCAAAGTGTCTCCAGACATTGTCAAACATCCCCTGGGGAGTAAAGTCATCCCTAGTTGAGAACCAGTGGAGTGTGATAATCCAGGTGAGAGATGGTGGCAACTTGGATCATCGTAGTAGCAGGGGAGGTGGTAACAAGTGGCCTGATCCTGGATCTATGTGGAAGGTAGGGTCGGCCACGTTGTTGTTAGATTTTGTGGTATGTGAGAGAATGAGAGGACTTTGGGTGTATTTGCTTGAGCAGCTGAAAGATGGATTTATATCAACTGAGATGGAGGAAGCTGCAAGACAGCAAGGTTGACGGAGGGTTGGATGTCAGGAGGTTAAGATTTGAATACGTTGAGTTTGACGTGTTTATTAGGCTTCCAGGTGGAGACATTGAGAAGGCCGTTCCATATGACTTCAGAGTCAAAAGTCTGGGCTAGAGACATTAGTTTGGGAGTTGTGAGCATGTGAATGGTCTTTAAAACCATAGAAGTGGCCTAGAGTGTAGATAGAGAATAGCAAGACCACTGTTAAAAGTTTGGGGAGGTGAAGAGGATCTACCAGTGAGGTAGAAAAACCAGGAGAAGATGGTCTCCCAGGAGCTAAATGAAGAGTGTATTAAGGAAGAGGGAGTGATCAGTTGTATCAAACACTGCTGATGGGTCAAGAAACACAAGATAAAGAGTTGATTTTGCAGCACAAGGTGACTTGTGACCTTGAGAGCAGTGTTGGTGGAATGGTGGGAGTGAAAGTCTGATTGGGATGGGTTTAGGAGAGAAAAACTCTTTTAGGTTGGAAGTAATAATAACATGTATTGAATACAGATTGAAATGATCCAGGAGAGAGTGAAAATGATGGTGCAGAGAGGAGAAGGAAGGGTTGCTGGAGCGCTGCTCCTGTGTGGGTGAGAGTGGGAGCGGATGCACACATGGAGGGGATGCCTTAGCAGCAGGGTATCCATCTCTGATCCTGGGAAGTGGGTCTAGGAGGGGTTCAATGAAAATCTGGTTTTATAGAAGGTTAAATGCATATGCTTATTGTGGAAAGTTGGGAGTCATCCTGTCTAGCTTTATAGATGGGAGAAAAATAAATACTGTACTCTTTGGAGTTGTCCTGAATAAACAAAGCTTTGAACACATTTTCTGAACCCACACAAATTCCAGGGAGGTAGGTCTTTAGTTGATCCACTATGGTAGTGTAGGGAGAATGAAAGGCACAGGTAATAAAAAAAATTCAGTGTTTGACCTGGAAATACTTAAAAGAAAAATTTAGTTTTCATACTACATTTGATTAAAGTGAATTGAAATCAGCATTCTTTGTGAACATTTCTGCAGGTGGCAGAAAAGAGAATGCTACTTCCTTTTTTTTTTTTCCTTTTTATTTGTATAGGAGCCAGTGGTTTGGATGTATGGCAGTTTATTTATTTAAGTATTTCCCTGCTGGGGGACATCTAATTTCATTCCTTGAAAAATATATTGAGGGATTTCTCTGGAAGTCCAATGATTAGGACTCCGCGCTTTCACTGCCTGGGGCGTGGGTTTGATCCCTGGTCGGAGAACTAAGATCCCAGCAAGCCGCTCGGCACAGCCAAAAAGTAAAAAAAAAAAAAAAATATTGAGTCCTACCATGTAGCAGACATTGTACTAAGCACTCTGGTTCTATAGCTGTGAACAAAACAGACAGGTTCTTGTCATGCTCACAGTCTAATGTCTAATGTAAGGAAAGATAATAAACTAAAATTTTAAAAACCAGTATATCAAACTGTTTCAAGAGTTTTCTCTTTAGTGATGTTCTGTGAACATCCTTGAATATATCTTTGTATCACAAGTAGCTCAACCTCATTTTCCCAAAGTTGAACTTGGCATCTCTTAAAAATTAGCCCTTCAGGTGCTCTCGGATCTCTCCATATTATTTCTTACAACTGCATGTGAATCTACAATGATTTTAAAATGAGAAGTTTAAAAAGTGTAATTAAAAAACAAAACAAACCCAGCTTTTCCTCCTGTGATCTTGGGAACCAGGGAAAGCTTCTTGGAGTCAGCCTGGACTCCATCTCCTTCACTGCCTGACCTCTAGCTACCTGCAAGCCAGCTCTGCTTAACCCTCAAACTCTTAGGACATCCCCTCTCAACTGAGTTCCATGAGAATTAAGCTCTAATGCCCTAAAGCATCCTTTGTATCTAATGAATTAACTTCTCTCTTAGGCACCTAGAATGGTAAGAGCTGTTTTTTTATATTCTTGGGAGAATTGAGAAAATAGATCATTTTCTGTAGAGCGTAATCCTCTTGTACCCCAGTTTGGAAAGGCTGCCCTAGAAAGAAAGCTCTGGGCAGGCAGGGACTTTACATTCATTACTCTCACCCCGGGGCCTAGAACAGCGTCTGGTCCAGAGCAGTCGTTCAACAAATCTAGTGTGACAAATCCTTATTGAATGGATGAATGAAGGAATGATGTCATCCCTCTGCTGTGATAACCCTCATCTTCTATTTCCATTCATTCTTTGCATTGTGCACAGATCACTTTTTCAGTACAAATCGAGTCATACTATTCTCTTGATTAAAAGTCATCAGGGTCCCTCTTGCCTTCAGTAGACCCCAGACTCCTTATCATGCCTGCAGTCTTTCCCTTCTGCCTCTGTTCTCCTCTCCCCATCTTCTGTGCACATCCCTGTGTTCAGTTGAACAGAATAATTTGTCAGTCCTCACACGTCCCTCTCCTTGCGTTCTGCCTAGAATGATCCTTCTTGGCCCAAGCCCATCAAGCCAACTCTTTCTCATCCTCAAGGCTCGGCCTAAAAATACTTCATAGAATTGTGTTGGACACTCTCCCCATCTAAACTGGATGCCCACCCCCTCCTTTGGGATCCTTTTATGATACCACTCAGTAAAGATTTAGTCATCTCTTTAAATGCTTCCCTTGCCTACTGTCCTATGACCATCTTGAGGGCAGGGACCACGTCTGTTACTCCAGAATCCAGATCATTTCCTGGCATGTAAGAGGCACTTTGTAAATATTGAATGAATGAAATAAACTGAAGGGCAGGGAGATACTGGCCTTGGAATTAGTAGTTACTTACAGTGAAAATTAGAAGTTGATCTATACATGGTGCTTTTCTGATGGTTGGATAGGAGTAGGGTGACTATCTGTCCTGGTTTGCATAGGAATGACCTGGTTTTAGCACTGGAATCCTGTGTCCCAAGAAACCTCTCAGTCCTTGGCAAACCAGAATGATTGGTCACCCTACGTAGGAGTAACCATAGGGTGGGCATGATCCCCAGGCACTGAACTGGGCTGCTTAGAGGAGAGGATCTTCCTTTCTTTCTCGTGCGCTCACCTCATACCTGTACTTTGGTGGTCTGCAAACTGGTCATGCTGCTACTTCCTTGTCTTCCCCATGCAAGTCAGCCTACTCTCACCTCATTATTATTATTTATAGTAATAATAAGCTCTTTCCTATATTTTTCACATTCCTTTTCAGAAGCTGTATCTGGCTCTCCACGTATGCAGGGCTAAAGCCTAAACTCCTTGGCTTGGCATCAGTGCTCTATGAGACAGTGTAATCTAGTGGTTACAAACATGGCCTCCAGAACTAGACTGTCTAGATTCTAACCCTGGCTCTGCCTTTTATTCACTGATGACCTCAGACCAGCTAGTTTACCTCTCAGGGCCTTCCTTCCCTGATCTGCAAAATGAGGCTAATAGCGCCTCCTCAGTGGGCTGTGAGGTTTAAGTCAGTTGATACAGATAAAGCATTTGAAACAATTCCTAATAAATGTTACCTGCTCCTCCCACCCAGTCTTCAGCCTTATCTATCTTCCAACTCTCTCCCTCCTTTATGATCTCAGCTCTCACTAAAAGGGCCTAGTGGCTTCCCAGCCATACCATGTGCAAGCTTAAGGTTTTGCCTTCCAAAATGAGTGTTCCTTTTCCCTGCTTCTTAAAGTACTGCCCTTAAAGTTAGCTGAAGTCCAGCATCTGCCCAGCTTTTCCCCTAGGGATTGTGTTGTGACCCACCCCTCTCCATGGTTTTTAGCTGGCACATCATCTGTGAGCCTTGGTTTTCTAGCACAAGAGGTACTCAAATAATGCTTGTTAGTGGTGATGAGAATTAGGCTGGGGAGTCATAAAGGGGAGTTCTTGGGACATTTGGGCCCCAGGGTGTTGTCTGAAGGGTCTCTCTCTTCCCAGCAGAGGTCCCCCTTGTTGGAAGTGAAGGGGAACGTAGAGCTGAAGAGACCCCTGGCCAAGGCCCTTTCCCGGCTGCCACTTCCAGGAAGCAGGCTGAAGAGGGGGCCTGACCAGATGGAGGAGGCCTTGGAGCCTGAGAAGGTGAGCTGGGTTTGGAAACCCATGTACGTGTGTGTATGTGCGTGTGTGTGCACGCAAAACCATCAGGGAGGGTAACAATGGACCCCACCCCCCATCCTTGTCTTTCCCTAGAAAAGGACACGAGGCCTGAGCACCAAAGTTGCTACGTCCCGCCCCAGAGCAGCGGCCCTCACCACCTTGCCAAAGACACAAGGCCAGACCACAGGTGGGCTCCAGGGCTGGACAGAGACCCAGGGCACAAAGTCCAGTTCTCTTCAACTCACTTCTTTCTTTTTCTTTTCTTTCAGTCGTAGCTTATTTTGAATAGGTAATGTGTTTCACTTGTCTCAAAATTCCAAAGACACAAAAGTTGTCACACAGTGAAGAATCTCCCTCCTGCCCATGTTCCCCAGCCACCCAGTCCCCCTCCCCAGAGGCAACTGTGAGTCCCTCCAGGGATGTTCTGTGGGTTTGCACGCAAATATGGGCGTGTTCCCCAACACGTTTTACACACATGCTAGCGTACTTTACACGTGGTTCTGCCCCCCTGCTCTTTCTGCTTGTCTTGGTCCAACTTGTTTCTTGGCTTGTTGGTCCTAGGAAGGGTATCTCTAGGAGTTGGTCAGACGTAGGGAAAGAGGGAAGTTATCTTACTTCGAATCCTCTGAAAAAGCAATTCCTCTGCCTTCGGCCCAGCCAGAGTATGTGCCAGCCTAAGTCATGAGTCTGCTCTTCCTCTCTCTCGTCTCAGCAGTGCCGAAAGTCCCCAGGAAGACAGGACCCCGCTGTTCCACAGCTAATGCCACAGGTAGTGGCGCTTAAGATCTGGGGCCGGGAAGGGACTGGGGGGAAAGGGGAAAGGATGGAGGTGGAGGGACCCTGGTGCTGTAATTCCTTATGTCACCTCCCCAATTCTCTAGTGCTGAAGAATCAGAAGCCAGGCCCTGCTGTTCCTGCCCAGAAGCCTGGCAGTAGGTGACAAATATAATTGTTGGGTGAGAGGCTGGGATGGGGAAGAGGAGGTGGTGAATACCCAGAAAAATCCTTTTGGTCTCTTCCCTGTCTGAAGGAGAAGGAGATGGAGCGTCAGGTGTGGAGGCCCTAAAGGCTAGGAGGGAGGGGAGACAGAGAGACAGAGCCAAGACTTCCCTGACCTTTGTCTTTTCTATGCCCATCTTAGCAACAGCTGCTCCTCCCATGGTGGGAGGGAAGAAACCCAGTAAACGTCCGGCCTGGGATTTAAAGGGTCAGTTATGTGACCTAAACGTAGAGCTGAAATGCTGCCGTGAGAGGACTCAGATGCTGGACCAGGAGAACCAAGAGCTGCGGGACCAGCTTAGGGAGGCCCAGCAACAGGCCACGGCTCTGGGGGCAGAGCGCAGGACACTGGAAGAGGAGTTGGCCAGGGTGCGGGCCCAGGCCGAGCAGGGCCAGCGGGAGCTGGGGAACCTGAGTGCCCGGGTCCTGGAGCTGGAAGAGCGGCTGGGCACTCAGGAGGGCTTAGTGCAAGAGCTCCAGAAAGAACAGCTGAGATTGCAGGAGGAGCGGAGGGGACTGGCAGCCCAGCTGGAGGAGCAGGAGGTAAGGGCTCGCTTCTCGCCAAATGCTGACCCTTTCTGGGTTGTCCAGAAGTTGCTTTGGGCTTAGAATCCCTGACTGCCTTTCTCCAGCAGTATACCTCCATCCCCTCCCCTGCTCCCCCTCAGCCCACCCCCACCCATTCCTGACTTTGTCTTGCTTTCTACCCCAATTGACCCTATCCTGACTCTGTTTCTGTAGCTCCCCCTGGGTCTGTGTCACCTCTACTTCTCCACCCCCTTTCTTCTTTCTCTCTTTTTGATAAAAATCCCGATGCATTCTCTCACCCTCTTCTCATCCATTTGACTCCTTGGTGAGCACCAACTAGATTGCGTTACTTGCAGTCTCTCAAATGACTCGATTCTCAATTCAGGGCATTTTGCATATGCATGTCCCTCTTTATGGAATATTCTTTCCGCACTCCATCTTTCTCTTGGTTCACTCCCATGCTTTTGGGTGTCAGCCTAGATATTGTTCTTGTGCCTCTTCTGGATGATCCCGTAGCCCTCCTTATCTAGTACCATGATTCCTATTTTCTTATCTCTTTCTTTATCAGACTGTGAAGTCCTGGGGGGCAGGGACCAGCCCATCTCCCACCCCCCATCCCTTCATAACTTTCTTATTCTTGGTTGCATCTCACCTTCTGTGTCTGCTCTGTTCTGGACAGAGGAGGCTACAGGCATCAGAAACTGCTCTGTCGGGCAGCCAAGCGGAGGTGGCATCTCTGCACCAGGAGACTGCAGCCCAGGCGGCCTTACTGGCTGAGCGGGAAGAACGTCTGCATGGGCTCGAGATGGAGCGCCGGCGGCTACACAACCAGCTGCAGGAACTCAAAGGCAACATCCGTGTATTCTGCCGGGTCCGCCCTGTCCTTCCAGGGGAGTCCACCCCACCCCCTGGCTTCCTCCTATTTCCCTCTGGCCCTGGTGGGCCCTCTGACCCTCCAACCCGCCTCAGCCTCTCCCGGTCTGACGAGCGGCGTGGGACCCTGAGTGGGGCGCCTGCCGCCCCCACCCGCCACGACTTCTCCTTTGACCGGGTATTCCCACCAGGGAGTGGACAGGATGAAGTGTTTGAGGAGATCTCCATGCTTGTCCAGTCAGCCCTGGATGGCTACCCAGTATGCATCTTTGCCTACGGCCAGACAGGCAGTGGCAAGACCTTCACCATGGAGGGTGGGCCTGGGGGAGACCCCCAGGTGGAGGGGCTGATTCCTCGGGCTGTGCAGCACCTCTTCTCCGTGGCCCAGGAGCTAAGTGGCCAGGGCTGGACCTACAGCTTCGTGGCAAGTTACGTAGAGATCTACAACGAGACTGTCCGAGACCTGCTGGCCACTGGGACGCGTAAGGGCCAGGGGGGTGAATGTGAGATTCGCCGGGCAGGGCCGGGGAGCGAGGAGCTTACTGTCACCAACGCCCGATATGTTCCCGTCTCCTGTGAGAGAGAGGTAAGTGCTGAGGGGCACTAGGCCTGGACACAGGAGGCGCGGGTAGGGTGACAAGGATGGAGGTGGATGAGCCGGGGCAGGAGAATGCTGAGGATGAGAAAGGGTGTGGTGAGGGGAGGTTGCATGTTCAGTTTTGGCTGATGGGCTGTGAGGTGCACCTGCCTGCATGGAACCAAGGAGTGGAGAGAAGTGATGCGCCTGCCGAAGCGCGTGCCACTGGGCCCTGCCTGTTGGCGCTCAGGCCTCACCTCCACCCACTCTTCTTGCTCAGTTCACAACATCCGTGCTGGCCTCCTGGCCTCCTGGCTATTCCTCAGCCCGCTCATCACACACTCGGATCAGAAGGGCCTCTGCACCTGCTGTCTCCTTTGCCTCAACATTACTCTTCCTCTCCCAGAAGGACTTGCTTCCTCGCTGCCTTAAGATTTTAAGGCATTGAGGCCATCCCTGGCCATCCTTTGTTGTTGTTGTTTTTTACTTTTGGCCACACCGTACAGCTTGTGAGATCTTAGTTCCCCAACCAGGGATTGAACCTGGACCCCAGAAGTGAAAGCACACGGTCCTAAGCACTGGAATGCCAGGGAATTCCCGCTGGCCATCCTTTCTTTCTACAACTGCAGCCCTCACCCTCACCGTTTTATTTTACTGCTTAGTACTCTCAGACACACTATGTATTTTACTTTTTCGCTGGCTAGAAAAAAAGCACCAAGAGGGCAGGTGCTGAGTCTTGCTCATCGCCATACCTGACCTGGTTATGTACTGACCTCTGCCTGTCTTTGCCTCTTGCTGCTCCCCATCCCCAGGTGGAGGCCCTGCTCCATCTGGCCCGCCAGAACCGAGCTGTCGCCCGCACAGCCCAGAACGAGCGGTCATCGCGCAGTCACAGTGTGTTCCAGCTGCAGATCTCTGGGGAGCACACCGGCCGAGGCCTGCAGTGCATGGCCCCCCTCAACCTTGTGGACCTGGCTGGGAGCGAACGGCTAGACCCTGGCTTAGCCCTTGGCCCTGGGGAGCGGGAACGCCTTCGGGAAACACAGGCCATTAACAGCAGCCTGTCCACACTGGGGCTGGTCATCATGGCCTTGAGCAACAAGGTAGGAATGGGGGTGGGGGGCCGTGGAACCCTGGGAGGGGTTGGGGCTGGCCGTGCCCCAACCCTGTCCTAACTACCTGTCCCTCTCAACCCTCTAGGAATCCCACGTGCCTTACCGGAACAGCAAGCTCACCTACCTGCTGCAGAACTCTCTGGGCGGCAGCGCTAAGATGTGAGTGGAAGGGGTGGGCTGGGAACCACAATGTCGGGGTCAGGGTGGGGGAGGTGACACAGTGGAAACCTGGTCCAGTCTCTGCCCAGCCACTGATGCTGGGGCTTGGCCCCCTCTCTTCTCTCCACAGGCTCATGTTTGTGAACATTTCCCCCCTAGAAGAGAATGTTTCCGAGTCCCTCAACTCCCTACGCTTTGCCTCCAAGGTGCGATCACAACCAATCCCATCCCTGTCAGGCCTTCTGGTGATCATACGCTTCTCCACCCAATCCTGTTGTCCTTTAGGCCAGGGGGCACGTTCATCCAGAAAGGATGTACATTTGCCAGGCATCTGGGACATTACCTACCTGGATCCTTTTTTTCTTTTTCTTTCTTTCTTCTTCTTCTTCTTTTTTTTTTTTTTGATTAACGAAACAGCCTCAGGATTATTCCCCACCAGCACAGAGCGCATCCCGTTATTTTTATGTCTGCCTAGGACTCCCCTGTGTGGATGCACTGAAGTTTATCCACCAGTTCCCTCTACTGGACACTTGGATTGTTTCCACCCTTTTACTATTACAAACAAGGCCACATTGACTATCCTTGTACATATTTTATATTTGTTCAGTTACATCTATCTAGGGAGAGATTCCTTGAAATGGAATTCCTGGATCAAAGATGTACAGGTTTTTCAGACTGTTCCAAATAGTGTGAGTTCAGGCTCCAATCCCCATGAAGGTCAGCTGTGTCCATGGCCATGAATTCTCTAGGAGACTTAAGCTCCCTCTACTAGAGTTAAGTCAGGAAGTTTCTTTACTGTCTGCCTCCAGAGGGTAATTTTTTCCTCTAGTTACTCGTTTTCCCTACAGTGTGTTCTGGCTTTATTCAGGGACTCTGATCATGCATGCCCCTCTGCACTTTTGCTGCCATGGAAGTAGTCAGCCACCTTAGCACCCTGCCCTGGTCTTCTGCTTTAATCAGGATTTCCCTTGCTATCAACATTAACACCCAACAACATGAACTCTTTAATATCCTCTAACACCCAGTTTATATTAAATTTCCCAATCATCTCAGAAATGCCTTTTATACATTAGGTTTGTTCTGATCAGGATCAAAGCAAGGGCCACCCATTTCATTTGGTCTCTTGAGTTTCTTTTAATCTATAATAATCTCATCCTCTTTTATAGCATTTAGTTCTATAGGACAAATGACCCTACTTTGGCTGGTTGTTTCCTCTTTCCTCCACAATTTTTGTTTTCTTTAGTTAGATTTAGAGGTTGACTTGAATCAGGTTTAAATTTCTTGGCAAGAAAATTTAGATAGTGTGATACAGTTTCTATTGCATCCTCTCAGGAGGCACCTGCTATCTACTTGTTCCACTCCCCACCCTGCACCCCAGTTGTTCCACTTTTAATGATATAAAAATTGATGATTGGATTTGGGTATTGTCAGCCTGATCTATCCATTTAAAAACTCCCTATCAACCTTTTCCCCTAGTGATTTAATCAAGGCTGCTATCTGGATCTATTAGGGAATTTTTAAATGGTGATTTTCTAATTTTCTCAATTGTTCTACATTCATTAATCATGATTCTTCTATAAAGAACTCCCCCTTGCCATCTATGTGGTTATCAGTTTTCAGTATTATAAGTTGGTATCCTGGCAGCTTCCCAAGGTGACCAGTGACTTTTTATCCAGGAGGTAACATTTTACAGATGCTTGTACTTTTGGTATATATCCGTTGCAGTCATTATTATTTCGGATGCTCAAATTGCCCATCTTTGGCCAGTGGAAGCTCCAACTTGGCTCCTGTGTCCTTTAGTCAGGTCCCCAGGAGTCTTTACTCCAGATCCATCTTGTATATTTCAGGCCCTAGACTTGGAATCATTAATTTTCCAAAGAGCCTTGGTTCCTAAATGTGTGTTGTTGTTTTATCTAGCTTATTAAGCATTAGTGGTGGGAGGGCTTTGTCTAGTCCGAGGTACTGCTAGAAACCGAAGCTCCTCTGTCTCTCTGCTCCTGTGGGTGGGTGGGGGGTGCTTCTGTCCCTTCTCAAAGCCTTTCCTCTTCTTCCAGACCTAGTGTGCCTAGTGGGCATGGGAGAACTGAGACCATCCTGAACCTGCTTTCAGAACCCTTATTTCAGGATTCTCTGAGGGCAGCACTAATACTGGGGTTTGGAGGTGATATGGGAAACACTGTTCTTTTGGTTACTCCAAGAACTTTTTTATCCTGTTTGTCTAAACTCCCTGCCCGCAGGTGAACCAGTGTGTTATTGGTACTGCCCAGGCCAACAGGAAATGAAGACGGATCTAGATTGTGTGTGTGTGTGTGTGTGTGTGTGTGTGTGTGTGTGTTTGACACACGGGGAATGGGGGGGCGTTGGGGGTGCTTTATTGGGAGGGGGGCGCTGTGATACCTGGGCCCATCAAATAAAGAAGAGAATTTTTTGTTGTTTTTTTTTAAATAAAGGTTTTATTAGCAGTTGCCCAATAGGGGAGATATTTTTCTTATCTTTAAAGATGGGAACTGTGGATCTTCCATTCTGCCAAGCAGTTGTGTTTCGCGGGGTGAGGGCTTCGGCTTTTCTCCCTAACAGGCCATCCCCAGAGTCGGATGGCCTCCAGCTCCCATACCCTGCCTCCGTCGTCCACGTCTAGGAGGTGTGCCCACTAGATATCCACTGCCATTAGTCCTGTTTCCGCTTTGCTACAGGCCACCCCAGCTCGGGGCAGGAACTCTTCTGGAGAGTGTGGGAAGGTAGGAACCCGAGCCCAGGGGCAGAGCCGGCGCGCCCTCCCACAAACTGCTGGCTCTTTCCTCCCGCTCTTTCCCTGCCTTCCCATTCGAACCGCCTGGGCCGGCCCCGCCCGCTGCCCATTGGCTGGCTCTCGGCGGCGTCACCGCCTCGGTATTAGCCCCCCTGGTCCGTGGACCCGCCTTGAAAGCGCGGGGCGGTACGCACGCCCTGGCTCCCTCGCGCCAACCGCCGAGGGCCGCCGCCCGGTAAAGGAGGGGGTGGGTCCTCCCAGGTGCCGCGCGCGCGGGAGGGGTCACGCGTGCGCACTAGCGCGGCGGCGGTGGGCGGGGGGGCAACTAGCCACGGGGAGGGCGGGGCCGGGGCAAAGGCGGGAGGAGGGCGGGGCACTCGAGGGAGGAGGGCGTGGCGGGGGCAATGGGAAGGGTGAATGGAGGGTGGGGTCGTGAACTGGGGCTGGGGGGCGGGACTTGGAATGACCCTGAAGGTTGCGGGGGCAGTTAACGGATGTGGCATGGGGTGGGGGCCAGGCCAGAGGCCGGCGGCCGAGAGCGGGGATTCCCACCTGCCCAGCGAGCAGGTCTCCCTTTGGAGGAAGGGGCTGCGGGGAATCCCCTCTCCCGCCGGGTCCGACCGTCCGCCGGCCCCATCGGCCAAGAAGCCGCCGCTTGCTCGGCGCCCTCCAGGCCTGTTGGAGGTGAGGGAGGTGGGGTGAGGTGGTGCCCGCCCCCCTACCCCGGCTCCTCCTTCCCCCCGGTCCTCCCCTCCTACCACCCTCCCCCCGAGCCGGTTTGTCCCTCCTCTCCCCTCCCCTCCCCTCTCCTCCTCTCCTTCCCCTCGCCGCCTCCTCCTGCCGCTGCCGCTGCTTTGGCTGCTGCGTCATACGCCCCAGAGCCGCCGGGACGGAGGGGCTGGGCCTGGGGACCCCCCGGTCTCTGCCTGCACGCCCCCCGACGCCCAGACGTGCCCCCCCCCGCGCGGGGGGTTCGCCTCGGTCTCCTACGTCTGCCTCTGCCCGGCTCCCGGCGGCCCCAGCTGTCACTGGTAAGGAGGCGGCGGGAGGCGCCTGTGGGGGGGCAGGGAGCCGGGGGTCGGCGCGCAGGGCGCGGGCGGGAGAGCCGCGCCGCCCGGGCATCGGGTCGGGCTGGGCTGGGCCGGGCCGACTCAAGTCCCCTCTCGGACTCGCCGTCATGGGGAGTAGAGACCGGGACTGGGACACGCCCCCCTCCCGGGGCACTCAGGGAAGTTATCTAACCCGGGGGCAGGGAGCCCCGAATTTGAGGGTGACCTGACATAACCTGGCACCAAGATGATTGTTCTGAATGAGACACGCGGGCCCGGCGAACAACCGTTTCCACTCTGGAAAACATCTCCAGGAAAAGCTCCCAAAACACACGTCTGGGAAATAGCACCCCAATTATGATACCTCTAAACATCAGTACAGGGTGGCAGTAGAAACTGAGTAGTAACCTTTGCCTCTGCAACCATCTTTTCTGCTAAAACCTCAAGGCCAGGATATAGCATCCCAGGGGAGCTCTGGAAGCTGGGAAACTAGAGAACTAGGTTGGGACGGGGCGGGGGGGGTGGGGGGGGCAGAGGTAGGGAGAAGAGAGCCAGTGGTGATCCTGCTGGGAGAGCTGGAGTAAAGCAGCTCGGGAGGGGTGCCCAGTGGCTTCCTATCCAGGTGTCTCAGGGAAATGAGACCGGAGGCACGCCTGCTTGACTCCTTGACAGAAAAATAGGCAAAGGGAATAGGGACTAGTTCCTCAATATTCATAACTTTCTCCACCCATCTCACTTCTAGCTAGGCCCCCCCAGGATGCAATGGCACAGCCCCCCCGGCTGAGCCGCTCTGGTGCCCCCCCACTTTGGGACCCAGCTTCCCCTGCTCCCACCTCAGGCCCCAGGCCTCGACTTTGGGAGGGTCAAGATGTGCTGGCCAGGTGGACAGATGGGCTGCTATATTTGGGGACCATCAAAAAGGTAAGACCTTTGACCTCTGATCTGTCACCTTTTCCTCATTTCCCTTATCTAGTTCTAACTTCCATTTGATCTTTTGTGCTCACCCATTCCAGGTGGACAGTGCTCGAGAGGTGTGTCTGGTCCAGTTTGAGGATGATTCCCAGTTTCTGGTTCTATGGAAAGACATCAGCCCTGGTGAGAGGCCTGAGAGCTTGCATCCCATGGAAAACAGAAACTTGGCATTGGGGTGGGGGGAGCGTACAGAAAGGGATTAAGGACAGGCCCCCTGACACTGTGTTCCTCACAGCTGCTCTCCCTGGGGAGGAACTCCTCTGCTGTGTTTGTCGCTCTGAGACTGTGGTCCCTGGGAACCGGCTGGTCAGCTGTGAGAAGTGTCGCCACGGTGAGAGGGCAGGATACCCGAATGGTCCAGCTTGCCCTGGGCCTTCCAAGCTGCCTCTGACCCTTCCCTCCAGCACTGGTCTTTTTACAACCTGTCCTGGCCTGAGTCCCCAAGTTACTGCTCTGGCCAGTCTCCTCAACCCTGTAACCTCACTCCCTTCCAACACAGAGAGGCAGCCATGGGATGGGGTGTGTGAGCTCTGCAGGCAGAGGGTAGTTCAAATATATGCTTTTCTACCCATATGACCTTGGGCAAGTCCCCTAAACCTCTATAAACCACAGTTGCCTCACCTGTTTTTAAAATAAAGGTAATATACCCACCCCAGCAGGACCATGGTCAAGAATGAATCGAGATGGGTAAGACTCCTCCTGTTCCAATACCTAGCACACAGGTATGCAACACAATAAGTGGTCTGCTGTCAATATTATCGTTACTCAGCTTATCACCAGGACTGCCACGTTCCGAGGGCCCCAGCCCCTGGAGAGGGAGAGGGCACATCCTGGGTCTGCCGCCAGTGTGTCTTTGCCATCGCCACCAAGGTAAAGACAACTTCCTGTGGGAGCCTCCCACCCCCAGCCTCTCCAAGCCCTTCCTTCCCCCACCCCCTGAGGCCACCTGCCTGTTCCACCTGCAGAGGGGAGGTGCACTGAAGAAGGGCCCCTACGCCCGGGCCATGCTGGGCATGAAGCTCTCCCTGCCATATGGACTAAAGGGATTGGACTGGGACGCTGGGCATCTGAGCAACCGGCAACAGAGCTACTGTTACTGTGGTGGCCCTGGGGAGTGAGTAGTGAGGGGCAGGGCTTAGGGAATAAGTGATTGGGGGTGGGGGGGTGAATCCCAGGAAATGAAGGAGAAAGAACAGGGTGGCTGGTGGGAGTGCTGAAGGGGTGGAAGGTGGTGAGCAGGGTTTTAGGCAGTTAAGGAGGGGTGTTAGGGGTTCGCTGGTTCTGTGATTCCCCTCAGGTGGAACCTGAAGATGCTGCAGTGCCGGAGCTGCCTGCAGTGGTTCCATGAGGCCTGCACCCAGTGTCTGAGCAAACCCCTCCTTTATGGGGACAGGTGAGCCTGGGCAGTCTCTCCAGGAGCTCTGCTCCACCCACACTATCCCCTGCCCTCCCATCCCAGACCAGGTCTCTTTGCAACCTTGGAAGCTTTGCTTACCTGTTGGCCCTGTCCTTGCTCGGGAGTGCCCCCCCAACATGGCATAGTTTTCCTGTAAAAGGTGTGTTTTCTCTCTCTTGCCCATGTTCAGGTTCTATGAGTTTGAATGCTGTGTGTGTCGGGGGGGCCCTGAGAAGGTCCGGAGGCTGCAGCTTCGCTGGTGAGCTGGATGGGGCACGACCTCAGTGTAACTCCTCCCTCAACACCCCCAGTTTTTCACCTTACAGGCCCCAGCCCTCCACCTCAGAACATCCCTTGGCTTTTGTAACCCTTCCACCACTTTGACAAGTCAATGTTTTTCCAGGGTGGACGTGGCACATCTTGTCCTCTACCACCTCAGCGTTTGCTGTAAGAAAAAATACTTTGATTTTGACCGTGAGATCCTCCCCTTCACCTCTGAGAATTGGGACAGTTTGCTCCTTGGGGAGGTAAGGGGTAGTGAAGCTCTTGGGGGTCAGGGTGGACCAGGGAGACATGGAGAAAAGGGGGAAGGAGAGAATCACTGTTCCTCTGACCTCATTTTCCTTCCCCTCCCCCAGCTCTCAGACACCCCCAAGGGAGAACGTTCTTCCAAGCTCCTCTCTGCTCTCAACAGCCACAAGGACCGGTGAGTTAGAGGGAGGCTCAGAAAGAGATGGAGATATGCACGTGGCAGCCTGAGAGGGGAGGGGCTGCAGCCCACCTGGAGCATACCTCCAAAAAGGATGGAGTAATGGCATAGGAGGGTCCCTTTTCTACAGCACTGACCCTGTATCATTTCTCTCCTCACCCCAGTTTCATTTCAGGGAGGGAGATTAAGAAGAGGAAATGCTTGTTTGGTCTCCATGCTCGGATACCTCCCCCTGTGGAGCCCCCTACTGGAGATGGAGCCCCCACCAGGTCACTGGTCCAGGGGGGATGGGGAAGTTCTCAGGGTGCATTTATGGAAAAGGGGAGGTCTTTGGGGTGTCCGGGAGGGGGCTGGGGGGATAAGGAGGCCTCTTACAGCTTCCCTTCAGGGCAGGGCCCTGGGGGAGGGGTCTCACGTCCCCTGGGGAAGCGCCGGAGGCCGGAGCCAGAGCCCCTGAGGAGGAGGCAGAAGGGGAAAATGGAGGAGCTGGGGCCACCCTCAGCAGTGCGCAACCAGCCCGAGCCCCAGGAGCAGAGGGAGCGGGCTCGTCTGCAGAGGGCACTGCAGGTACAGGGGCACGGTCACCCCGTGGGGCAAGCGGTGGTGTGGGAAGGAATCAAGGATTATCTCTCAGTCCCTTGCTCCTTTTAGGCCTCAGTGTCTCCACCACCCTCCAGCCCTAACCAGAGTTACCAGGGCAGCAGCGGCTACAACTTCCGACCCACAGATGCCCGCTGCCTGCCCAGGTCAGTGAGCCTCCTCCCTCCAGCCAGGTGTGCTCCCTTGGAACTTCTCTTCCAATCGTCTACATCTTCTGGACTTTCTCACCCAGAATTCTTTTCCCTCTCTCCATTGGCTGCCCACTTGTTTTCCTAGAGAGACTTTCAGAGCCAGTGTCTGCTCCCCAGTATTCTGGGGACAGGGGTTCCTTGAGGGTACTGTTTGAACTCTGCCCTTCTCAGGGGGAGAGGGTCCTGTTCCCCTGCTTTGGGTCCTGACTTTCCCCCTCCCCAACCCCAGCAGTCCCATCCGGATGTTCGCTTCCTTCCACCCCTCTGCCAGCACCGCAGGGACCTCTGGGGATGGTGAACCCCCAGACAGGTGAGATTCTACTCCTTTACCTGTGATACCTCTGTGCTCTACACCTTTGTGCTCTTAAGTTACTTGGTCTCTAACCATATTTTTTGTTTCTCTGATCCACACATGGTCTCCATTTCTGGTCAGTCCTTATCTCCGTCTGGACTGACAATTGCCTTCTCTCCCTAGGTCACCCCTGGAACTTCACATTGGTTTTCCCACAGACCTTCCTAAAAGTGCCCCCCACTCGATGACAGCCTCATCTTCCTCAGTCCCAGCCCCCTCCCCAGGTCTTCCTAGACGCTCAGCACCCCCTTCTCCCCTGTGCCGTAGTCTGTCTCCTGGGACTGGGGGAGGAGTCCGAGGTGGGGTCGGTTACCTGTCCCGAGGGGACCCTGTCCGGGTCCTTGCTCGGAGAGTACGGCCTGATGGCTCTGTGCAGTACCTGGTTGAGTGGGGAGGTGGGGGCATCTTCTGAACAGCCTGCCTCTGCCCACTTACTTCCCCATTCATACACAGCGGCACTTTCATACCCTGACCTCTGACCTCACCTACAGCTGGGATGTACCTTGGGTGGTACGGGGTACTTCTCCCTACTGCCCAGGCAGGAATCCAGGTGGGGGGTTGGGGAAGAGGCTCTCTCTTCTCTGCTCCCTTCATGATTCCTGACCCTTCCCTCATCCCTCTTCCCATTTCCTTTGATGTTATTTTGTTACAGCTTTTTAAATTTTTAAAATTATTTAACCCCTGGGGACGGGAGACTGAGGAGGGGAGGATGATAAAGGATCCTGGGCTCTGTATCATTGAAATAAAGATAAATAAACAAACTTAGCAGCCCTGAGTCATTCTGAAAGATGAGAACAAAGGGACTAGAAGCACTTCTGATCTTCCCAACCAAATTCACTTTTTGACAAGGAAAAAGGATAATGACAGAGAGAACTAAAGACAGGCTTTATTAAGGGTCCAGTCATCACCTGGAAGGCAGGGGGCACTGAAGTATGTTAGGGGAACGTGGCCAGGACAAAGGCTCATCACGGTGGGACTGTGCCGGAGTCAGGAACTGACTCTGTAACCTGGCGCACCCAATGCAGGTACGGGGAGTTGCCCTGCTCCACAGGCAATGCAATCACCTCCGCCACTTCGTAAGGGTGCACAGAACTGGGGAAAAGATGGTGGAAAACTCAAAGACTTACCCAAAGGAGCCCATCCCCGCAGGCTGCCCAGCAAGGCTCACTCCACAGGACACACCCTCACTTCTACCCATCTCAGAGTTCTCACCGAACAAAATCTGCCAAAGCTGGAACCAAGGAACTTTGGGTTTTAATCATCTAAGGGGGGGGAAGACAAACATGGTTGAATCAAGGGGTGAAGTTGATTTCAGAATCTCAGACGAGGGACGGGGGTCAGAGTAAGTGGTCAGGGAGTTAAGTTTTTGTTGGGTGGGGGAACGTTTCTCACCATTAGCACTTCACTGTCCTCCTCAATCTTTCCTTTCCATTCATAGCTGAAAAGGTCAGGGAGAGAGTGTTGTGGGAGCAAAGATTTCCCCCAAGAACAAAAACTGCCAGTAAGCCCCTAGAGTTAGGTTAACCCCCAACTCCTATGACTCACATGGATGTAACCTGAGGGATGAGGTTGACGCAGGCTGCCAGGTGCTTCTCCACCACAGCCCTGAAAGTGAAGAGACAGTCCCATTTAGAGCCCCCATGACCCGGATTTTTGCACTGGCAGCCCAGACAGGCGAGAAGCAGTGGGAGGGCACTCTTCTCCCCCACACCCAACTCTCCCTTCACGAGCGTCCTTCCTCGCGCCACACTGAGATCCCCACCTGGCGATCTCCTTGGCGACCTTCTCGTTGGGGCAGGTCACAAAGGCTGCGGAGACCGAGCCGGGAACATATGCGGAGGCCGAAGCCGGCGAGGGCTGGGAAGGGGGGCTTCCTGAAGCCATGGACAGCAGGGCTCGGGGTAGCAACAGAAGGCGGGAGACTACAGGCAGCAGTACCGGCATCCAAAGAAGCGACAGGAACAGAGCGGCCTGAGAGCAGGAGGTGAATTCGGTGTCTCCCCATAAACACCCCAGTTAACTGCACCCCGGGTACCCTTCTCTTGGATAGACCCTCCCTCTTCTACACCCCGAAGGAAAAGGTCCCTGAAGCTGAGAGAGAAACTTGGAAAATTAAGGCAAAGACTCGATTTCACTGCCTCCTCGGGGGCCAACCTCTGGGACTTGGGGTGCGGGTGGTGGTCGAAGCTTCGAGGACCGGAAGGGGCGGGGCGGGGCCGGTCACTCACCCCTCCGCCGAGCAGGAATGCGGGAGCCCGCCCCCCCTTCATGCAGCCTATGCTGGTAGAGAAGGGTTGAATATCAAAGGCCACACTTTACGCCAAGAAAGGGCCTCAAAGCCAGGAAGAGCCTCCTCTTCTTACCTGGGTAGCAGCCACGTGATAAGAAAACAGCGCAGACCACGTGACAGAAGCCGGACCACCCTAACTTCCAGAGCCAGCCAATCCTTGCCCTCACGTGGTCCAGTTTGTCCCACCTCCCGGTGAGGGAGGGGCGAAGACGTATCCAACCAATCAACATCCAGCTCTGCAGACGTGCACGGAAATGGCACGCCCGTTTCCGTGTAAACCGGAAACGGCCGAATGCAGGCTGAGGAAAGCCGCAGCGGCGTTCCACTGTCACGTGAGGGGGCCGGTCCCCTCAGGCGGCGGTATCTCAATGAGCTACGGGAAGAGACCAGTCACTGGACAGCCCCGCAGGCCACGTGATGAGAGACGGGGCGCTAGGAAAGGGGGGCTGGAGACCCTGCAGAGCCGATGCGTCAGGTTGTGGAGTAGGGAGCCATCCATAAACCCTAGATTGTGCCTAGTAACAGCCCCTACACTGTTCCCGAGGCCTTAAGGAGTGGGAGGGTCTCAGGAGATTGAACCTCAGGGGGTGAAGAGAGCGCCCCCTGCCATTGTGGTTAGGACTGGCAGATGTCTGCGTTGAGGAATGGACAAGTATCATCTGAGAAGCCAGCTGTCCCTGGGTAGGGGGAAGTGATTAGGCAGACACGGCATGGCAGGACCATGGCTAGGTGAGGAAAGATGCATTTTAAAAGGATAGAGTGAGACCCTGTAAATGAGATAGAGGATGATTACAGTGGGGCTAAGGGCGCCTCAGCCTTCTTCACTGAAACCCCAGAGCTGGAGGCAGGCTGGTGAATCAGTAGAGGAGATGGGGCGGGGGAGAGGAGGGCTGCAGGTTGGAGATGTGGAGAGGACACCAGGAAGTAGTGATGGCCCTTTTGTCCCTTATCCCCTTCCTGTTTCGCTCTCCGGGACTGGTCTACCTCTCAGCCTTGGGTCTCCTTCCCTTAACCCATCCCCCTAGGAGCCAGGACCTGTCCTACATAACCTCCCTGGGGCCCAAGCACATCCTGTGACCCAAAAATGGAGAGAGGGGCCAATGAGAGGAGAAATAGGTGGGAGGAGGCAGGGAGGAAAAGGCTCTTGCCACACCCCCTACCCAGTATTCCCTCTCCCTCCTAGGTCTGGGGTCTCTGGTCTGCTGTGTGGATATGACAGTGCATTTCCCAGGCCGAGTTCTCTCATACTTGCTTCTCTGGGGTTGGGGTCTCCCAAAGATCTCTGTCTTTGGGTTTGGAGTTTGTCTCTGAGATAAATCTCTATGGGGTCTTTCAGTATTTGTATTGGCATCTTTCTCAGGACGGAGTTTCCCTGTTTTTGTTTGGGGGGGTTTCTGGGTCCACAATCACCATCTCTCTGAGATCTTAAAAACTCTTCTTTTTGAGTCTGGGGTCTCTCAGTTCATCTCCCTGCTAGCTGAGTGTCTCCCTGCGCCCCCACCTCCACGCACCCAGATCTGGAGTTTCTGTGTCTCCTGAGTTATCAGTCTCTAAGTCTGCAGTTTCTTTTCTCTGAGATCTAAGTCTGGGGTCTCTGATATCTCTCTCTGGGTCTTGAGTTCTCAAAGACCTACTTCTAGGTCTGGGTTCTTTCCGAATCTGGGTCTCATGTTTTTCTTTGAGTCTTGGTCTTGGGTCTCGGTCCCTGAAATCACCATCTGAATCTGGAGTCTAAGATTTCTGTGGCTATGGAGAATCTTTTCCAGACTGGATGCTCAAATTTTGACCTTTGACCCATCTCTGAGGGGCGGAGGGGTGTCTGGAGTCTTTTTTCCTGAGATTGATTGGGGTCACTTTTCCTCTAGACTTTGGGTTTGTGCCTCAGATCTCCCCCAACCCCCACCCCCCCGGGTGGCAAGGTATCTTTTTCTGTGGGTCTAGGGTCTCCCGATCTCAGGGTCTGGGGTCTGCATCTTTAGAACTGCTCTCTCTCTGGTATGTTTTTGAGGCAGGGGTCTCTCCCTCTCTGGTTCTCACTGAGTAGGGGTGGGGGCTGCACAGACTGACTCTCTCTCCTCCTCCTCCTTTTGCTCTCTCCTCTCTCGCTCGCTCCCCCGCCCCCCCCCCCCTCTCTCTCTCTCTCTCTCTCTCTCTCTCTCCCTCCCTCCCGGCTGCCGCTGCTGCCGTTGGCTCCTATTCTCCTCCTCCTCCTCCTCTCTCCTCCTCTCCGCTCCTCTCCGCTCCTCTCTCCTCCTCTCTCCTCCTCCTCCTCCACCTCCTCCTCCTTCTCCCCCTCTCTCTCCCCCTCTTTCTCTCTTCTCTTTCTCCCCTGGCCCCCCCGCCCCCTCCCCCCCAGGCCTGATGAGCAGGTCTCGCGCCTCCATCCATCGGGGGAGCATCCCCGCGATGTCCTATGCCCCCTTCAGAGGTACGGTGGTGAGGGGAGGGGGAGGGCCATTTGGGGGGGGGAGAGGGGGGGAGAAGGGGGGAGGGGGAAGGTGGGGGGGGGCTGGGCAGAGCTGGGGCCAGGGAGGAGAGCAGCTGAAATGGAAGGAGCGAGGAGGACCGGGAAGGCAGGGATAGGAGCAGTGGGGAAGGAGGGATTGGAGGCCAAAGGATAGGGGTAGATAGGGGCTGGAGGGGCCAAGAAACAGGCCTTGAAGGGGGCTGAGGGGAAAATGATGAAGGGGAAAGAGATGGCCAGAAAGGGTGGGAAGATAGAAGGATAGGGCTGGGGGAAGAGCTGCAGAAATAATTTGGAGGTGGGAGCTGAGAGATGAGGAAAATATCAAGGAAATAGAAGGACAGAGTCTTAGAGGGGCAGGAGGGGAAAATGAAGAAAATGGAAACAGGGATGAAAAGAGAAGCCAAGAAGATGGGGGTTAGAATATGGTGGGGGGACTCAGAGTATGGTAGGGGATAGAAGAAGACAGGAGATGGAGGGAGAGAAGAAGGGGCCAGATGGAGAGAGAGGGAGGCAGTGGGGTGGGGGGGGGGGGTGGCGGGGAAGGAATGGAGGGTCCAGATGGAGGGATGAGAGGAGAGAGGGAATGGGGAATGGGTTGGGGGAGGAGAGACCAGGGCAGGGGGAGGGCCAAATTCTGTGTGTGTTTGTTGGGGTGGGGGGAAGGGGCAGTATAAATAAGACTGAATGACGGGAGTAGGCGGCAGGTTAGGACCCTGCCCCAGACCTTGTCCCTCATTAAGGCCCTTGACCATTGAAATGTAATCCCTGGGGTCTTACCCACTTCCTTCACTTCACCACTTTTACCCCCCTCCCCCACTTCCAATCCTTATTTCCATTCCCCCTCCCTCCTCTGGTGTCCATCACCTATATCTTTCCCCCCATATGGTGTCCGTTCTTTATATGAGTCCCCCTTCTCTCCTTCCCCTATATAAGTCCCTCCTCTGGTGTCCATTCTCTCTCTCCCTCACTTCTACCTGGTGGCTCCCTTATATCTCTACCACCTCTTCACCCCCTCCTTCTTGACCCCCTGTCCTAGTACCCCTATTAGGTCCACCTCATTTCCCCTGCCCCACGTCCATTTGGGCCCTTCTGGTACATTCCCTTGTTCCTAAAGATTTACCATCACTCCTGTCTCCTTTTCTCTTAGATCCATCTCTGTTATTTCTTCTCCACCCCATCCTCTCTTCCCCACTCCACTCCCCATCTTATCACCACAAGTCTGTGCCTACTCACTTTCTCCGAAGACCCCAGCTGTTATCATCCATTCCTCTTTTCTTGTCCCCTCTATTTCCTGGGGTGTTGGAGATTTGGGGAGCAAAGACACAGATTTTGATGGTTGGAACAGGACCTGCAAGAGATCCCCATCTGGGCCCTGTGGAATTGCTCATCCTAGTAAATCTTTCTCCTTTCTCAACTGTGTTTCTCTGTCTCTTGTATCTGCCTCCCAGAATCATCCTGACTTAAGTACAGACAACATTTGTGTGTGTATTTCCAGAGTTGCTCCTAAGCTGAGTTCCCCATGTCCTTCCCCACTCCCAGAAGGAAGGTGTCCCCTGAAGTCTCACCTGCCTCCCTGTGGCTGCCGCCTGAACCAGTCCCTCCCATAAGGCGGATATGTATCAATAGATGTCTCCTCTGGGGGTCCTCAGGGTCTGATTGCTGTGGGCATGTTTCCTGCAGTGTCTGCAGTCCCAGAGCCTAGGTTTTGGTAATCTCTGTATCTGGAGGGTATTGGTTAGAATCTCTGAGGTGGCATTGAGATAGTACGAGTTTCGAAGTATTGGGGTTTCTAGGTACCTGTATACTGGGGGTTCATCTCTGTCTCTGACCTGCAGATTGGGTAAATTTGAAGCATGTTTATAGACGGAAAGGGACTCTATTTTTCAAAACTATTCTACCTGGAGCTTTCAGTTGGAATGAAGTTCAAAGACCAGTTCTTTTCCTGCAATATACCCATGATTAAACATCCTGTAAAGGTAACAGGATTTGATTTTTCTTCCTCTAAATTCTCTCTCACTGTGATTCCTTAAGCCTATTTTCTATCACTTTGATGTCACCAATTTGATTTCTCTCTTCTATAGGGCCTGTCCCCTACGTCCCTGTGATGGTGTGTGGCATTGGGGTTTAAAGGAGAGGCAGTTTGCAGGGATGGGGGCATAGGAAGAAGAACAGCAAAGTTGGGAAAGGGGGACCCTCGGGGGGGGGGTCTCTGAGCAGGGGCGACCCTTAGTCTACTGCCCTTTTTTAAAAGTTTTGTCCCCATCCCCAGCTCTAGTCTTGGGATGCTCCCTCTATGTCACAGGCCTGGATATTCCATTCTTCCCTCCACTCTTTCTTCCTCAGGCTCCTCATCGTGCCTTCCTAACTTGTGGAGTTGGCTTCCATCCTGTCCATGGAGACCCGGGGGTGAGGGGGTGGGGGCGTTGGACAGCATTGAATCTTCAACCTCTGGGCAAGGAGTAGGGGAAGAGATCAATATTCATTTAAAGAAGGGCATGTTTCCTGCCTTCTCACTCCGCAACCCCTCCACAGCCAGGTGCCGAGAAGATCCATCCTCCCCTCACCACCAGCAGAACCAGATCTTTCCCCCAAAGGATGAGCAGGGTTGGGCTAGGGGAGGAGGGAGCAGAGAAAAGAGGAGAGGCAGGAGGGGAGGCCAGGCCCTCTCATGACTCTGACTCTGGGAACAGGTAAGTTCCCTCACTCCCTCTCTTTTCCAGATGTTTAGCTCTCAGAGTCTCCTGACCCAAACGTCCCTACATCCCCATCCTTCTTTCCCACAGTTCTGTAGTCTTCCTCTTACTCTCTTGCAGATGGGTGGTGCCACCTTCCACACCCTTGTCTTCTGCAGTTATCTGGATGCCTCCCTCTTCCCAGACACTTGCCACCAAACTCCCTGTGTTTTTCTTCTGCCACCTTTGTTGCACCCTCCACCTTTTTATTTTTCTGAAGTGGATGGAGAGCTCCTTCACCTTTCTCTGCCTCTGAACGTGTACCCCGTCGTGATACAACTCCCCTCTCTGAACCACTCCTCTGCATTTCTTCTGCCACGTCTACAGAGCCCCCTGTGATGTGGTTCCCCTCACCTCCTTTTCCCCAGATAGAGAAGCTTATCTTTTGTTCCTGTAAAGTTACGGGGGCCTCACCCCCACCTGTGATCTCCTCAAGGCGGGTGGGGTCCCCTTCCCCCCCTTTAAGGACTCTCTCCTTGCCATTTTAGACACCTGTCTCCCAAATGCATAGAGCCTCCCTTACGGTTTCTGTGTGTCTCTGCCCCCTAGATGTACGGGGACCCCCTATGCACCGAACCCAATACGTTCATTCCCCATATGACCGTCCTGGTTGGAACCCTCGGTTCTGCATCATCTCGGGGAACCAGCTTCTCATGCTGGATGAGGACGAGGTGAGCAGGGTGGAAAGGCCGGGAAAAGACCTCTGGGTAGCATGGGAAAATGTGGAGAGAAGGACGGGGAGAATCCTTATTAGCAAAGGGAGAAGGCAAAGAGAGAAACACTGGCAAGTGGTGGGAGGAGGGTGGCCACTGAGATTGGAGTTGGCATGTCAGAAGGGGCAGGTGTTCTCTCCCTTTAGCCAGGGAGTCTTTGAGGGCCACGTGCAGTGATGGGGAGGAGATGTGGTTCTAAAGATCTGGGGGTGCCTCCTGTTTTCACCCTGCTCATATTGTGGGATAGGTTAGGCTAGGAAAGTGAAACTAAAGGGCTTGGAGGAGGAGTGAAGACATGGAGATCACTCTGGAGGGACTGTCTCCAAGGCAATCCTCGGGACCCTTTCCTCTCCCCCAACTCAGCAAGCCCCATCATTGACCACTCCCCATCCTTTCCCTGGCATGGGGCAGAGTACAGGGACTCAGAGAGTGGGGTCTCTGAGTGGGGAAGCTGGGAAAGGGCTGCAGGGTACTGGGAGAGATGACAGAGGTCAGTAGGTCTGGGTATGGATGGCGGTGAAGACAGGGAAGGCTGAGATCAAGGTTTAGAGAGACGCTGAAAAGGCTTTTGCCAGGCACATGGGAAGGAATGCAAGGGAGGAGATGCCTGGGGGTGAGGGGAACTGGGAGTATGGGAAGTTGTCTCTAAAGGAGTAAGAGTGGGATAGGGGCAGGGATCAGCCAGAGTGAAAGACATGAAATGAACAGAGCATTCTTGTGGGAGGTGGTGGCCATGCAGGGTGATTAGAGAGCCAGGGGAGTGTGGATTCTGATTTTGGAGCTGGGTCAGCAGTGGAGGGGTCATCATAGCAAACAGGATGTGAATATGAGGGGTGGACGCTCAGAGGTGTGATTCAGGGAGTGGGGGTGATTTGGGGACCAGCTTTAGAGAGTGATAGGGTAGCCTGCAAGACCAGAGGGGTGGTGAAAGACTGTCGCAGGAGGGTGTAGCAAGGCAGGGTTAGAATTGGAGTTGAGGTTAACCAGGGTTTCAAGGGATCTGGGGGGCAATTGTGTGTGTGAGTGTGGAGAGATGGCTGGGTAGAGAGCTTCCAAGGCACAGAGTCACGTCGAAGGATCCAGGGGAAGACACAGTGACTTAAGGGAGAGATGGTTTGGGGAGTCAGAGTTTTAGGCACTGGGGGGCATTTGAGTGATTCACTAGTGGTCACTGGTCTTGACCAAGGGTTTGGGGTCTGTAGGATGAACTGGGGAAACTGGAGACTGTGTGAGGATGAAGAGGGAGGACAATGGGTGGGGGGAATGAAGGAATGACAGATATGGGGACAGACAGGTACAGAGGACCGGTGACTGAAGACTGAAGTAGGAAGGGTGCAGGGGGAATGGGAAATGACAGTGTCTAGGGCCACAAGGAGCTGGAGTTGGCTTAGTTGCGGAGCCCAGGCTGGGGACTAGTGGGGTGGGTGGTTCTTGGAGGGGTGGAGAGGGGGGAGGTTAGGAAGGAGGTGGCAAGGGAGAGTTGGGGATGAGGCACAGGGAGAGGTGATGGCTAAAGGGAAGTGAGAGAGGCTGAGTGGGGGGCGATGGAAGGAGATGAAAGGTGGGGGGAGGTGACCAGGCCCTCTGGGGGGTGGGGAGGTTGGGTCCCATTCTGGCCGCAAGCCTGGCCGTGGGAGGGAGACAAGCTGTGGATCCTGATTATAAATGCAGCTTCTGCTACCCCCGTGACAGCCACGGAGGGAGGGAAGGGGGTGCGGGAGGTGGGAGGTTGGGAGGAAAACAGGGAGAATGGAGAAACTGAAGGTCAAGAGGAAAGTGGATTCAGGGAGCAGCGAAGTCCAGAAGGGTTGCGAGAATTCTTTGGAGGGTGTTTCAAAAGAAATGGTGGAAGAAAAGAGGAGTGTGGGACGGGAGGGAATGAGGGAGACAGACTCCGAGGGAGAAGGGAACAAGAAATCAACTCACCCCGAGACACTTAAAGGAGTATGGAGGGGCGGGGGCAGAAGATGGTCAGGCCTGGTGGAAAGGGAGGCTCATCCTTCCTTGGTGGGGGAGGAAAAAAGGAGGGACGGCCTGGGCCAGCGAGGTCTGACCCCCCCCCCCCCCCCGCATCCCCTAGATACACCCCCTTCTGATCCGGGACCGGAGGAGCGAGTCCAGCCGCAACAAACTGCTGAGACGCACAGTCTCCGTGCCGGTGGAGGGGCGGCCCCACGGCGAGCATGGTACGGCGGCCGAGCAGGCTCGAGCAGGCTCTTGTGCCCCGGACAGCCGCGGGGAGAGGGCTGAAGGTGGACCGGGTTGCAGGGGAGGGGGAGTCCGGGAACCGAGGGAGCTGTCGGGGGCCGGGAGGAGGCGGAGACAAAGTCTCGCATCCTGCGCGTGGAGCCTGGGCGGAGCAGGCGCCCTCCTCTGGGATCCGAGCGGGACGGAGGCTGTGGGGGAGAGGCCCCAGCGATCCTTGCTGTTTCGCTCCCTTTTTCCTCTCCAGCAGCGAAGTTTGACTGTTTCCCCGGTGCTTGTAAAAATAGTCTCCTTAGATCTTTAGCTTCCTGTCCGAACGTGGCTGCCCCTGCCCCTCCCAGCCCTGGGTCTGGGATCTTGGATAGAATGACCTAGTTCCTGCCCTGCCCCCAGACCTCTGGCCCACCCCCGGCTCCTGATTCTTATTCCAGACCTTCTGGCCTGTGGACCCTCCCTCTTTTCTTGCCCCCTTTCCCCTCTTCTCATCAACCGTTTCTGTTTTCTGCAATTCTGTCACTCTCTTTCTCGTTCCTCCTCGATTTCTTTATTTTCTCTGCCCCTCTTGCTTCCTCTGCCTCTCCGCTCTGCTCCCGGTGGATCTCCATCAGACCCCCATCTCATCTTTCTGTCTGTCTGTGGAGCTATGTGCTTGGTCTGTCTCTCCAACTCTCCCTCTCTCCATCTGTCTCTTCCCCTCCCTCCCTCTTTCTGCCCCCCCTCCACCCCCCTCTTTAGTCATTTAAAAAAAGATTTTTGTCTTCCTGAGAAGTTCGCTTAAAAGGTTTCCATGGGAACAGTGAGGGGAGATGAAGGCAGAGAACAGAGATCTGCAGCCAAGGTGCAGAGAGACGCCCTCAGCCCCCGGAAACCCCCTTGTCACTGCCCCCATCCCTGTGTTCCTTTTGCAGGACCAAGGGTCCAGGTCCTTCATCCCCTCAACCCCTTGCGACCCCTTTCTTCCACCAGCTCCCCCTCCCCTCAGGGATCCAGGCTTCCAGTTTCTCTTCCTTGGAGTGAGCCAGTAGCCTGTCTCCGTTCCTTGGCTCCCTTCGGCCCTCTTCTGATAGGCCCAGGCCTTACTGCCCTTGGGGGCCAGCTCTGGACCCCTGGGTGGATGGGTGGCCAGGGGTGTGTGTCATTGTCATGGAAACTTCTGACCATGGGGGTGTGTGGGTAGCACATCTCTGTGAGGCAAAGCCAGGTGGTGGTGGTGGTGGTGGAGTGTGTACAGGGAATGTGTGTGATGTCTGTCACATCTGTGTGTGTTGGGGGGGAGGGGGAGTCAGTCATGTCCATGTCTGGGGAAGGTCTGTGTACATGTGTGCATACCTGTGTGTCGAGGCCAGAGTGGTCACATGCTTATAGAGCATGTTTATTATACATCCGGTGGTTGGCGTCTCTGCCCACATATTTCCCTTCTTTTCCCTTACCCTCAGTACTCAGGGTCTGGGGTGTCTGGTGTGGGTCTCCTGTGTGTTTAGGGGCAGGGCACCCATGTGTGTGTGGAGTTGGGGATGGTATGTGGAGGTGTTTGTGTTGGAGATTCAATAGGGGCTGGGAGGGGGTCCAGGGATATATATATTTGGGGGGGAGGGTTTAACGAAAGAGTTGATAGCTGGTGAACGTCTGGGGTCCTCAGGGGGACGTGGAATGTGTAAAGGGCTTGGAGGATGTGCTGCAGGGAACACAGGAGTCTTTGGGGCCCTGGGGGCCTGGGTCCGAGAAGGTCTGTGCCGAGGCTGTGGACTCTAGAGCCCAGGAGAGGTCGCCGGACCTTTGAGGGGCATTGGCATCCAGGGCTCCTCCTCCGCTGGGTGGAGCCGCCGCCCCTCGGTTTCCCTCCGTGGTTTTGATGGGGGGGTCCTGCTCAGGAGGGGATGGTGGGAGGCCCGGTTGGTTTGGGGGGTCCCCTCGCCCCCCTCCCGCGTCTCTCTCGCGCTGTCTCCGGGCGACGGGGCTCGTGACAGAGGCGGCCACGGCAGCAGCGGTCGCCTAGCAACGGCGGCGGGGCCCGGGCAACGGCGGCAGCGGCGGGAGCGGCGGCGGAGGCAGCCGTTCCCGCGGCCGTCACCGCGCGGCCGTCCCGGCCGTCCCGGGCCCCGCCGCCGCCCCCACCGCGCCGGGCGGCGCGAGCCGGGCCGCGCCGCCCCCTCTCCCGCCGCACCCCGCCCCTCCCCCGCGCAGGGGCGGGGCCCCTCCCCCACCGGGGGACACCCCCGACCCCCCCTCCGGGGGGGCGGTGCGAGGTAAGGGCGGGGCGGGCGGACGAGGAGCGCGCGTTGTGGGGGGGGGCCGCGCTCGTGGGGGCGGGGGCGCGCGTGTGCGTGGGCGCGGGGAGGGGGGTGGGGAGGCCGCGGCGGCGGCGGCGGCGGCGGCAGCTGCTCCCTCCGCATGTTCTCGCTGCATCTTCCGAGTGGGGGGAGTTATGGTAACTGGAGGGGGGCAGCGGAGGTCGGGGGGTCGGGGACCGGCCTCGTGGGGCCAGGGTCTTGAGCGCGCGTGGGCGGCCGGTGTGGGGTGGTCTTGGAGCCCCTCTATGGAGGTGGCAGCCCGGGTGTCCGTGTGTGTGTGTGTCGGTGTCCAGGCTCGTGTCCCCTGTGTGTCGGTGCCATGTGCACACGGGGGCCCAGTTCCTCGTGCACACATGTGCAGCCAGCCGTTTGCAAGTCTGTCCTGTCGTATCCTGTTTCTGCCGGCTTCCTGCCTAGTGGGCTGCTGGGCTGGCCACTGGCTGGTGGGGCAGCCCTTGGCCAAACTGGTACCTGTCACCTCTGACCCTGAGAATCCATGTCCCTTGCTGGACTCACCTCCTTTCAGTCTCCTGTGTGTGGGGATGTGTGGCTGCATGAGAAGGATTTTCTGTGTCCCTGGTGGCAAGTGTGTGTCTTTGCATGTGTGTTCCATCATTGGCCTGGGTATCTGTGTCAATCCCAGCACGAGTGTCCAGGGTGTGTCTGGATGTGGGTGGTGTGCAAGTGGGGGGAGAGAGTAAGTGTATGTGAGTGTGTTCCTTGGAATCCTACCTTGTATGAAACACCTTTGGGCTAGCAGGTGTGAGCTTCTGCTTGGTTAGGGAGTGGGGACAGAAAAGCTGAAAAGGGAAAGAGTGGGGTAAAGAGGAAAAGTGGGGAGTTCAGGGAGAGGAGGAATGAGAGAGGCTTGAAGAGGAGAGAGAGCCCGGGAAAGAATAGCTAGAAAGATGGGAGATGGTGGAGTTGGATTTAGAAGAGAGAAGAGAAGAGAAGAGGGCTTAAAATGGGGAACTGGTCGGAGAAGGGGCCAGGAAGCTGGGGAGGCAGTGTTGGGAAGAGAGGAGAAAGGGCTAGATGGGGTTGGGGGTCATGTAGGCTATGTAGGATCAGCCTTGGTTGGATTGGGAAGGCCATCATGCAGGCTGGCTCACAGTGAGGCCTGGCACAGCAGGAACTACCATGAGAGGTTCCTGTTCCCAGCACAGAGTTCCCCCACCCCCATTTCTCTGCTCTCTGTCCAACTCTGTTCCTCCACCTGCTTTGGCAGCCTCCCTCCATGGCTCCCCTTGAGAGCTGCCAGCTGGGTGTGACAGGGAAGAAAGGCCAAAGGGTAGGTTAGGAACTTGGGGGGTTGGCGGGCAGGGGGAGATTCTGTGGGTGATGGCAAGATTAGGGAGGTTGGAGAGGCGAGAGTCCAGGCCCTCGCTGTGTGTGTGTGTGTGTGTGTGTGTGTGTGTGTGTGTGTGCAATTGTGTGTGTATACAGGGTGTGTACATGTGTGGGTGTGTGCACAATGCCTGTGTTATGGGTCTGTGTAGGTGGCTCTTATGCATGTGCATGCGTGTATACATCGTGCAGGGATGGGACACGGAGACCCAGGATTGCGGTGTGCGCTTAGCAGGTTTGCTCTGTATGTGGACTTGGGTGTGTGCCCTGTTGTCCGTACATGTCACTGCATGCAGCACTGATAACAGGATGTCCTGTGTTTGTGTCCCTCTGCCCCTTTTTCTTCTGTGTTTGTGCTCTTTTTTTCATCGTGGCAGTGAGGGTCTTTGTAAGCGTATGTATGTGTGGCCTCCACGTACCTCTGACTTATATGTGAGTTTATGGATCTTAGTGCTTGGTTAGATGTATAAGGTTATATGACTTCCAAGAATCAAGCAAATCAGTTTGCACATCGTTCTTCTGTTAATTTTTTAGTTCCAAAACGGAATTTTAGTGGATTTGAAGTTAGACTTTCTGCCTTTATTACAGGAGTTTGTATATGAAAATAATGGCTGAGCTACATTCCATGGCATAAGAATGAGGCAGCCAGACCTGAGAAAGGCAAAGACTAGGAAGGAGAGAGCCTGAACCCTTAGGTGCATTGTTGAGTGTGTAACAGAAGGGTAATTAACACATTTGCTCCTTGGTTTTTCTTTATCCTGGTAGCAACCACAGATTCCTGTGTTGGAGTCAGGGGAGGGCTGGGAGAGAAGAAGGGCTTGTCCTGAGACAGACTGGTTGTGGTTGTACTTTTCGTGTGAATGAAGGATGCTTGTGCTTTGGGGGCATGGGGATACCTTGGTGCGGTCAGGATCATGGTGTACTCAAGCTTGTATCTTAGAGGTTAAAGTGGCTTCCTCTGTGTGGAGGCCCTGTGTGTGTCTCTGGGTTAAATGTCCCTTTCTGTAACGTGATTGCCTGAGGGACTGGGGCCCCACGTCCACACCAGCAGCTCTCATGTGAGTGTCTGGCTCCAAGTATGTACTCCCCTGTTGCATTGCTCACATATGTCTGAGCATGTATCCTGTGGGGTATGTGGGCCCCAGGGTCTCAGAATGTGGACCCATGGCACCCCCATGCTCACAGTTGTCTCTATGTCTCATAAGCACCTAGATCCCTCTTTATTTTTTGTATTGTGGTTCTCACGTACACCCCCCCACAGCTCAGTGTATGTTTCTGTGCTTTACACATGTGTTCCTGAGGGATTGACGAGGGTTCCTGTGTCATGGAATCCACATTATTGTGTGCCCATCTCCTAACACCTGGGTTTTAGAGGCATAGGGAAGCTGGGGACTGATTCTAGGGCAATTTGCAGGCGATTTGCAATTCAGGAAGCCTACAGTGAACGTGTAGCTGTGGCCCTCCCTTGTTCTGGAAACTAGAGGGTTAACAGGCAGCTCTTCCGGTTCCCCCCCTCCAGCCTGTAGCTTCTTGTTGCTGTGGAGATGGTAGCCCCGCCCCTGATGCAGCACCTGCCCCCCCATTGGCTGCAGTGGTGACTGTGGGGCTGAGGGGGGAGCCCAGGCCTGGGCAGCCATTCTGGAGCTGGAGCCCGAGCTTGGCATCCCCCCACTTTCATTCTCCTCTAGCCCCTCGGCCCCTCTAAATTCCCTGGCAGCAGAGCCTCAGCTTCACTCCTCGGAGCTGCCCCCACTCTAGACTCTGAGCAGTCCGAGCTTCATCGGCATTCACCTCCCCTCCTCCTCCTCTCCCTGCCCTCACTTGGGATCCCCACTGCCTGTCCTTCTCACTCCCTGCCCAGTCCCCTGCATTCTTCTCTTTTCCCCTTCCCCTCTTCCCTTCTGAGTCCCTGCCACTGCAGTGCACTTGGAACTGGTCCCTTCTCCCCTCCCCCCCTGCCCCTTGCTTGAATTTTCTGTCCCCAGGCTTCTTCCGCTTCCATTCCTCACAGGTTCTTTCCAAGACTTCCCCCTCCAGTGCAGGGAGGGGGTCATGGGAGGTAGTCCTGGCTCTCCAGACAGGAAGGGGTTCCAGGAGGGGGGGCCAGGTGGAAGATGTGCCCAGCTGAGGGAGGAGGAAAGCCTGCCTCTGGTCAGTGACCTTTAACCTGACTTCCCCCCCCAGCTCACCCCTTCCTAGGGGGGTGGGCACCAAGGACCTAGGTTCTGTGGATCTTCGGTGTCCTTTGTTCCTGGAGTTTCACTGACCCTCTCAGCCATGTCCCTTTGCTGACTGCCAGCCCCAGTTATGGGCCTAAGGCCTCCCACCCCGTCCCCCTCCGGGGGCTCCGGCTCGGGTTCCTTGCCCCCTCCTTCCCGCCGTCAGCCTCTCAGCCGCCGCTGCTCTTCCTGCTGCTTTCCGGGGGGTAGGTGAGGCTGGAGCTGCGGGGCAGAGGGAGGTGGGCAAGTGTGCTGGGGCCAGGGATGGAAACCTGGGCTAACGGCGACCCCCTCCCCAATTTCCCTTCCTGCCCTTTTCTCCCCTCCAGAATACCACTTGGGTCGCTCGAGGAGGAAGAGCGTCCCAGGGGGAAAGCAGTACAGCATGGAGGCCGCCCCCGCTGCACCCTTCCGGCCCTCGGTGAGTGAAGGTGCTCGCCAGATGTGGCTCAGCTGGGTCCCCTCCCCTCCAGCCCCAGCTGGAGCCCCAGGAGTGTGAGAAAGGGGGCGGGGGGGGGGGGGCGGGGAGAGAGAGAGAATGTGTGTGTGTGTGTGTGTGTGTGTGTGTGTGTCCCCATCTCTTTGGTTTCCCCCTTCTTGGCTCTGCCCCCCTGCTGCTCAGACCAGCCCTCCCACCTTCTCCAGGATGGGGTGTGTGTGTGTGTGTGTGTGTGTGTGTGTGTGTGTGTGTGCGCACTCGTACCCGTGGGAGCAAAGGAAGACAAACTGGTAGCAGGGCTCCTATCCCCCTTTCCTTGCCTCTAGAGACTTCCCTTTTCACCCCATCCCACCTTCATCCAAGGACTCTTTACCAGCTGAGCTGTGAGGCGGTAGAACCAACCCTGTCCCAACCCACCCTATCCCCATTTCCCCCACCCCAGCAAGGCTTCCTGAGCCGGAGGCTAAAAAGCTCCATCAAACGCACGAAGTCACAACCCAAACTTGACCGGACCAGCAGCTTTCGCCAGATCCTGCCTCGCTTCCGAAGTGCCGACCATGACCGGTACGGGGCCTGGTGTGGGCTGGAACGGGGCAGGATGAGTTGGATGCAGTGTAGGGGCCTCTAGAGTGAGGTTGGAGGGGTAGGGGTTCTCAGAGTGCAGAGCTTGACGGCTTGAGATTGATTGAGAGGTGTTGTGGGGCAGGGGCCAGAATGGAGGGGCAGCAGGAGAGGGGCTGGGTGCAGGGTGTGGGGAGAGGATGAGCAGCAGGGCAGGAAAAAGGATGAAGGTGAAGCCAAGGAGGGACGGACTCTTCTGGCCGATGGAAGGATGGGCTGCAGCCCAGGATGGAAGGAGCTGTGCAGAAGGACAGAGAAGGAGTGACAGAGCCTGGGAGGAACATTTAAGGAATCCAGGGAAGGGGCGGTGGGCTGGTTGGAGGGGAGCAGTGTGATCCAGGGTATGTGGGAGAGCTGGCAGGCTAGGGTGGGGCTGGCAGGTATTCACTGATGAGAGAAGGCTCAGCGTAGAGCCTGACAGAGAAGGGGAAGCAGGTGTGCAGGTCAACAGACTGGGAGGGGAGGCTGGAGGGTTAATCCAGGGACTGAAGCCTGAGGAAGAAGCCTGCAGAGAAGTCCAGAGAGCACTGTCTCCAAGGCTGGGCATGAGGGAAATCTTGCTTGCTCCTATGGTCTGCTTCTTGGGGTCCCTTGTTGGGTTTTCCCCTCACCCGGTTCTCCCCGAGGGAGAACCCTGTCCTTCCTTTCCCCCATGTCTGGCCACCCCCAGATGGGGCAGGTAGGGAGGTTGCAATAGGTGAGTCACACCTTCCCCTCCCCGCTCCCATGTCACCAGAGCTGGATTTGGGGCCGGCAGGGGGGTGAGGGCCTGGTATTCCTGGCCGCGGGGGCGGGGGGCCGGGGGAGCGTGGCGCTGACGGCAACAGAGCCCAAGATGACGGGGCTGCTATAAATAGCTCCATGGAGGCTCCCACACCCGAGCTCCCCTCCCGCTCCCCTACTGCTCTCTACTCTTCATCCCCCAGCAGGCTCGGCTCCCAGCACGAGCAGGCTGTCCTGTGGCCTGGCCTCCACCCCTCTCAGCCCCTTTCACCTGCTGCTTTCCTGCCGTGATTTGTTTGTCCCCCCACCCCCCACCTTTGTCCCCACCTCCAGCTCTCCAGTGGCCTCTCCTTGTCTTCTCCCATCTCGTCTTTCTGCACATACCTTTCCCTCCTCCTCTTCTCCTCGCCCTATCTTTTCTTCCCCAGTCCCCATTTTCAGTTCCTTGTCTCCATTCTCACTCTTCTGCCCACAGCCTTCTCCTATTTCTTATGATTTTCCCTAACTCTTTCCCCCGATTCTGCTGAAACTTGTCCTCTTATCTCATTCATTTTTGGATTCATTAAGTGCATTTTAGGCACTACCTGTGTGCCAGGCCCAGACCAACATCTTTGTACTTCTGGTTCTTTAGTCCCACCTTTTTTCCCTTATATTGAAGCTGTGATTTCGGGGCAGGGGGTGGTCACCTAGAAGTCCCACCTAGAAGTGTCCAAGGCTCACCTGTTCTCTTTTTTTTCTGCCATGGTCCTTTTCTGGGTTGAGATATTTCTAGGTGTCCCCAGTCCTCATAACCCCTTAGGTGGTGGACTGAGGGGAGGGGGTTTCTTAAAGGGTTCTCGTTTCTCTCACATCCCTCATGTCCTTCCCTGGGGATAGGCTGGATTTCTTTCTGTCTGGCTGTGTCCCTGTGGAAGGTGGGTTTAGGAGGCCCTTTGTCCAGGTCTCCGTCCTAGAGCCAGGTTGGCGATGCAGGCCTCTGGGTGTTTGTGCAGAGTGGGGCCCTGATCCTCCCTCCTGGACCCCCACCTGCCAGGGCCCGGTTGATGCAGAGCTTTAAAGAGTCCCACTCTCACGAGTCCTTGCTGAGTCCTAGCAGTGCAGCCGAGGCCTTGGAGCTCAACCTGGATGAAGATTCCATTATCAAGCCAGTGCACAGCTCCATCCTGGGCCAGGAGTTCTGTTTTGAGGTACTAGGTGTAGGGGGCTGGGGAGGACCAAAGGGTGGGGGTCACGGAGGGGGAGGGCAGAGAGACCTGGAGAAAGCAACAGAGGTGGGGATGTCAAGTAAATAGAAGCCTCTGGGGCTGGAAGAAAGGAGGATCAGCCAGGGAGAAAAAGATGGTGGTGGACTCTCAGTCCTTGGGAGTCATCTCCCCTCTAGAGCCCCATCTGACCTCCACACCCCTCTCCAGGTAACAACGTCATCAGGAACAAAATGTTTTGCCTGTCGTTCTGCGGCCGAAAGGGACAAATGGATCGAGAATCTGCAGCGGGCGGTAAAACCCAACAAGGTATTGGGAATACAGGGTACATAGACAGCATGGGCAAGGCAGAGGTCAAGCTGCAGGGGAAGCTGGTGGCTTAGGGGAGGAGGGGACCTGGAGGAGCAGACCCCCATTTTCCTCTGAGTCCCCCACTTCTTTTTCCTTTCTTTCTACCTTATGGTGTTTCCCTACATAGAAATCATAGACTTATAGAGCTGATGGGGCTCTGGAAGTCCTCTGGTGCATCTTCCCTGCAAGCAGGGATGTCCCACTAATACCCTGACAGGTGGGCGCCTGGCCCCTGCTTGCAGTGTTTCTGCAGGACACGTAGATTTGTCAGGTAGCTGAGCCTTTAGACCTTGGTTTCCTCTCTGTACAACTGGTAGGAATGGGATTGAACTAGATAATCTCTAAGATCCCTTTGGCTCAAAAATTGTATGAGTCTTTGTTCTTCCCAGGAGAAATGCTCCTAGTTCTGTCAGCTGTTCTCTGTTTCCCAGTTTCCAGTGAGCTCACAGTCCTGGTGGCCTCCTCTGTGGGAACCCTTGTTTGTCAGTGTCCTTCTTAAAAACTAGACCCAAGATGCTGGATGTGAACCACCCCATGAAGAGTGCAAACACCAGGCTCTTTTCACACTGCAGCATCACCTGAGCCTCACTGGTCAATTGTCATGCTCCAGGCCCTTTTCACACTAAATAGTCTCACCTTCTGCATTTATACATTTTTTTTCCGATTAATTTTTGATTGTCTTTGAAGGATTCCTCAGTTCTCCTGTTCAAATTCCACCTTAATATTTTGGGTTTATTATTGTAGCTTTTAAAATCTTTTCTCAATACGAATTGTGTCATCTGATGTATGAGTTCCCTCTGTATCAGTTTCCTGTGGCTGCTGTAACAAATTACCACTAACTGGATTGCTTAAAACAACAGAAATTTATTCTATGACAGTTCAGGAGACCAGCAGTCAAAAATCAAGGTGTTAGGAGGGCCTTGCTCCCTCAGAAACTCTAGGAAGAATCTTCCCTTGTCCCTTCATAGTTTCTGGTGGTTGCCGGCAGTCTCTGGCATCCCTTAACTTATAGTTGCATCTGCACATTTTCTACCTCTGTTTTCATGTGGTCACCTCCCCTCCTTGTGTCTCTGGTCTCCAAATCTCCCTCTCCATATAGACCCCAGTCATTGGCTTTAGGGTCCACCCTAGTCCAGTATGACCACGTCTTAATGTGACTGTATCTGCAAGGACCATATTTCCATTTAAGGCCACATTCCTAGGTTCTGAGTAGACATGAATTTGGGGGGGACATGGTTCAGTCCTGCACATGCCTTCTCAACCTTGTGATTGCTGGTCGTGGAGACTATCTGGCTTTTTCACTGTCTCTCCTCTTTTGGTGTTTCTGTCTCTCTGTCCCTTCCCCTTCATCTGCTGTGCCTACCCTACCCTGCCAGGACAACAGCCGCCGGGTGGACAATGTGTTGAAGCTGTGGATCATAGAAGCCCGGGAACTGCCCCCCAAGAAGCGGTACTACTGCGAGCTCTGCCTGGATGATATGCTGTACGCGCGCACCACCTCCAAGCCCCGCTCAGCCTCAGGGGACACTGTCTTCTGGGGCGAGCACTTCGAGTTCAACAACCTGCCGGCTGTCCGGGCCCTGCGGCTGCACCTGTACCGTGACTCAGACAAAAAACGCAAGAAGGACAAGGCGGGCTATGTCGGCCTGGTGACTGTACCCGTGGCCACCCTGGCTGGGCGCCACTTCACAGAGCAGTGGTACCCTGTGACCCTGCCGACAGGCAGTGGGGGCTCCGGGGGCATGGGAGGCTCGGGAGGGGGAGGGGGCTCAGGGGGTGGCTCAGGGGGCAAGGGCAAAGGAGGTTGCCCGGCTGTGCGGCTGAAAGCACGTTACCAGACAATGAGCATCCTGCCCATGGAGCTGTATAAGGAGTTTGCAGAGTATGTCACCAACCATTATCGGATGCTATGTGCAGTGTTGGAGCCCGCTCTGAATGTCAAGGGCAAGGAGGAGGTCGCCAGTGCGCTGGTTCACATCCTGCAGAGTACGGGCAAGGCCAAGGTTAGTGCCGGGCCCTCAGAACAAGGTGACCTGGGAGTAGGCACTCACTTGTGGGGACAGTAAGAGTAGGGTACATCTGTCTTCATCAGCTTGGGTTGGACACAGGCTGACCCTTGGCTTTTCCCTGGCCCCAGGACTTCCTTTCAGACATGGCCATGTCTGAAGTGGACCGGTTCATGGAACGGGAGCATCTCATATTCCGCGAGAACACGCTCGCCACTAAAGCCATAGAAGAGTACATGAGACTGATTGGTCAGAAATACCTCAAGGATGCCATTGGTATGGCCCACCCACAGGTCTTCCCAAACCTGCCAGATGCCCGCTGCAGCCCTCAATGCAGCTACTCCAGACCCCAAGTCCACCCTGCCTCAGCTTGATGTTTCTAAGCCCAGAGTCCCCAGCCTCCAGCCTCCAGCCTGATTCCAAGATTCCCCAAACCCCGGCAGCCCCTGTCCCTGCCCTTTTAAAGTGTGACCGCCCCCCATTCTGTCCCCACCCCTGCAGGGGAATTCATCCGTGCTCTGTATGAATCTGAGGAGAACTGTGAGGTGGACCCCATCAAGTGCACGGCGTCCAGTCTAGCAGAGCACCAGGCCAACCTGCGGATGTGCTGTGAGTTGGCCCTGTGCAAGGTGGTCAACTCCCATTGGTGAGACTGGGAACGCTGGGTTGGGTGGCCAGGGTTGGGGGAGTCGTGTGTTCATCTGTTCATCCATCTGTCCATCTTCAAAGAGGACTGAGAACCAGTTATGGGCAAGGCACTGTGTTTGGTGCCGTAGAGCAGACAGAGAGCCATGAGGCTTGGCTTCTGCCCTCCGGTGCAGAGGACCTGCACTAGAATGAGTAGGGACAGATTACATACGTAGAAAGGCACAGAACAGTGTAGTATGTGTTAAGTTCCAAGTAAGGGTACCCCCGCCCCCCCCCCCCCCCCACCGCCACCTCCGCAATGCAACACAAGGGTCAGAGAAGGCAGAACTTTGATTGAGATAAGCAGAGAAGGCTTCATGGAGGAGGTGCCCCCTGGGCTGGGCTTGGAAGACTGGGTCAGGTTCTGATGTATAGAATATGGTGGGCCGAGAAGACGTTTCAGGAGCAGGCTGTGGAACAGGCCCACGCATGAAGGTGAGAGGTCCTGGGACAGCAGGTAGAAGTGGTTTAGTGGAGCCTGTGGCTCTCAGTGGAGAGTGGTGGGAGACATGTCCGGACAGGGTGAGGAGAGTTAGAATCTGAAGGCCTCCACTGCCAGGTTAAGGAGTTGGAGTTCATTGGTAGGTCGTGGGATGCCCAGTAGTGTCATGATTGTGAAGGTTAATCTTTAAGTGGAGGTGGGTGAGGGGGGTAGCTAGAGTAGGGAGAATGAAGTCCAGGCTAGTTGGGGGCTGTTGTTAGTGGGTCAGGCATGGAAATCAGATCCTGAGTTAGGATGGTTGCAGGAGCAGTAAAAAGGGGCTGCTGTAAGGATCCTCTGTGGAAAGGATCAGCAGGAGTCATCAGCTGATTGGAAAGGAGGGGGCATATCTGTGGGAAGCGAGGACAATGCCCAAGGCCATGAGGCTGGTGGTTGGGAGACTAGTGGCCTCCTTGACAGAACCGGGGAGTCAGGAGGGAAAGCCCAGTGGAGGTTGGAGGTGTGGGGAGCAATGCTGAGCTCCACTTTATACCAGTCAGAGTTTAAGGTGTCAATGGGACATTGAAGAGGAGGACCAGGGATGTGGGGGGAGTGAGCTCTGAGCCATTCCAGGGACTGGGGATCATGCCTGGGGTGCCTCCATCCCCATTTCCCTGGAATCCAGAAGAGTTGGGGGGTCCGAGCTCCCTGTACCTCGAGTGACCCTCCATCTCTCTCCCATCTCTGTCTCTCCCTGGTGTCTGTTTTTCTTCTCCTCCTCTCCTGTCTCTCTCACACACGCTCCCGTCCCTCTCCGATGTGTCCCTTTCCCCTCACCTCCTCTCCCCTTCATTTCTTTCTCCCTGCCCCGTCTGTCCCCTCTGTTCCCTCTGCCATAGCCCTCTTCTTCCAGCAGCCTCCTGTCCTCCTCCTGCACTCCCTCCCTCCCTGTTGCTCTCACCTCTGTTTCCACACCCTCACCTCCTACCACCCCCCTCAGCATGTTCCCTGGAAGCTGAGGGTCTCTGGGGCTCAGTCCCGGTCTCTCTCTTTCTCTCTCTCTCTCTCTGTCTTCCCACCCCTTCCCCCCAGCGTGTTCCCGAGGGAGCTGAAGGAGGTGTTTGCATCTTGGCGACTGCGCTGCGCAGAGCGGGGCCGGGAGGACATCGCAGACCGGCTGATCAGCGCCTCGCTCTTCCTGCGCTTCCTCTGCCCGGCCATCATGTCGCCCAGTCTCTTTGGGCTCATGCAGGAGTACCCAGATGAGCAGACCTCGCGAACCCTCACCCTCATCGCCAAGGTCATCCAGAACCTGGCCAACTTTTCCAAGTGAGGGGAGCCTCAGGCTGGGGATCGGGCGGGGCTAGCGTGGGCAGGAAGGGTCTCTCAAGTCCCTAGAGATAGGAGTGTGTTGGAGGCCTTTTGGGTATGACCTGTACCTTCTGGATACCTTGGCCAGGTTTACCTCAAAGGAGGACTTTCTGGGCTTCATGAACGAGTTTCTGGAGCTGGAGTGGGGTTCCATGCAGCAGTTCCTGTACGAGATCTCCAACCTGGACACGCTAACCAACAGCAGTAGCTTTGAGGGTTACATCGACCTGGGCCGAGAGCTCTCCACGCTGCACGCCCTGCTCTGGGAGGTGCTGCCCCAACTCAGCAAGGTCAGCACAGGCCCCTTGGCCCATCCTCAGGTCTCCAGAGGCTCCTGTGGCCCGGAGACCACCCCCTGCGCCGATTCTTCCCCCTTCCTGTTCCCAGACGTGTCACTGCCACTTCCACTGCCACTTCCCCAGCTCAGACACCTTCTACCTGAACTCTCTGAAGCCCCCTTAAAGCTGGGCTCTTAGCCTCTTGGTAACAGCCTCCCCTTTCCAGGAAGCCCTCCTGAAGCTGGGCCCGCTGCCCCGGCTCCTCAACGACATCAGCACGGCTCTAAGGAACCCCAACATCCAAAGGCAGCCGAGCCGTCAGAGCGAGCGGCCCCGGCCTCAGCCTGTGGTGCTGCGGGGCCCTTCAGCCGAGATGCAGGGCTACATGATGCGGGACCTCAACAGGTGAGCCACCCCAGGACCCCCGGCCTGTGCCCTAGGCACCCTTACGCTTCTGTCCTGGATACATTCTGCTGGGCCCCATGTGCCTTTCTCGAGGGTTTGAAAGAAAGGAAAGAGAAGTATCTTCTCAGAGAAAACGGCAAGGAAACAGGTCCAGTCAGTAGTTAGCTGCGAGCCAAGGGGAGCAAGGAATGCAGAGCCCCTGCAAGACGTGCAGCGATTACTCCTGCTCCAGCCTGGCGTGAGCCTAGGGGGTCCCAGGCCTGTCCCAGAGCTGGGGTTCAGCCAGTACACCTGAACCAGCCACCTGGTGTCAGAACATTCAGATAGCTCTACACTAGTTGGTAAAGCAGCACTGTCCCCAGCCTCGCCACCAGGACCCTGTGACCTTGCCCCGATCCAACACTAGAGCAGCGGCCTCTGGACACCACCCCACCGGGGCCTCCCTGCCACAGCCTCCAGGCTGGGGGGCGTGCAGAGCCACAGCCGCCACTCGTTGTCTTGATGACCGTCCTGCTCGTTCCTCTGCCCGAGTCCCTCCCTCCATGACACCATACCCATCCCACCATCCCCGCCTCTCCTTCCACGCGGCCCCAACTTTTGCCTGCCTCTCTCCTTCTCTCTGTCTGTGCTCGCCCCTCTTCCCATCTCTCTCCAGCTCCATCGACCTTCAGTCCTTCATGGCTCGAGGCCTCAACAGGTGAGGGGCTCTCCCCTCCCCAGCCCTCTTCTCCTGTCTGCCCCCCACCCCAACTCCAGTAGCCGTCACCTCCCTCTGCTCCTCTTCTCTTCCATGCGCCCTCATCTCCTCCACATCTGCCCAGACCTGCCCCTCATCGCTCCTCTTGCTGCCCCATCTCCCCTCCTCCAGCCTTCCCTCCCTTCCCAGAGGGACCCTGTCCCATCTTATTTCCCTCCCATCCCCTCCCATCGCCTCTGCCTGCCTGCCCTCTCCCAAGATCACCGCCAGCTCTCAGCCCGTCCCTGCGGGTCCCACTCTTCACCCCAGGCCTGAGCTGGACCACAGAGGCTCACCTGCCAGGAGTCTGGGTCTTACCTCCCACTCGTGTGCCCACTTCCCTTCCCGCAGCTCTATGGACATGGCTCGCCTCCCCTCCCCAACCAAGGAAAAGCCCCCGCCACCGCCGCCTGGTGCGGGGAAAGACCTGTTCTATGTCAGCCGCCCACCCCTGGCCCGGTCCTCACCTGCGTACTGCACGAGCAGCTCGGACATCACAGAACCAGAGCAGAAGATGCTAAGTGTCAACAAGAGCGTCTCCATGCTGGACCTGCAGGGTGACGGGCCCGGCGGCCGCCTCAACAGCAGCAGCGTGTCCAACCTAGCAGCCGTCGGGGACCTGCTGCACTCGAGCCAGGCCTCCCTGACCGCGGCCTTGGGGCTGCGGCCTGCGCCCGCTGGCCGCCTTTCCCAGGGGAGTGGCTCATCCATCACGGCCGCCGGCATGCGCCTCAGCCAGATGGGCGTCACCACGGACGGCGTCCCTGCCCAGCAACTGCGCATCCCCCTCTCCTTCCAGAATCCTCTCTTCCACATGGCTGCTGATGGGCCCGGGCCCCCGGGGGGCCATGGAGGGGGCGGCGGCCATGGCCCACCCTCCTCCCATCACCATCATCACCACCATCATCACCACCGAGGTGGAGAGCCCCCAGGGGACACCTTTGCCCCGTTCCATGGCTATAGCAAGAGCGAGGACCTCTCCTCAGGGGTCCCCAAGCCCCCCGCCGCTTCCATCCTCCACAGCCACAGCTACAGTGATGAGTTTGGACCCTCTGGCACTGACTTCACGCGTCGGCAGCTCTCACTCCAGGACAACCTGCAGCACATGCTTTCCCCACCCCAGATCACCATTGGTCCCCAGAGGCCCGTCCCCCCAGGGCCTGGAGGTGGGGGCAGCGGCGGGGGCAGCGGCGGGGGTGGCGGGGGCCAGCCGCCTCCATTGCAGAGGGGAAAGTCTCAGCAGCTGACAGTCAGCGCTGCCCAGAAACCCCGGCCGTCCAGCGGGAACCTGTTGCAGTCGCCGGAGCCGAGTTATGGCCCTGCCCGTCCTCGGCAACAGAGCCTCAGCAAGGAGGGCAGCATTGGGGGCAGTGGGGGCAGCGGCGGCGGAGGGGGTGGAGGGCTCAAGCCCTCCATCACCAAGCAGGTAGGTGAGGGTGAAGGAAGGCTGGAGGGGTGAAAAGCAGGGAGGGAAGAAGGGAGAGGGTTGGGCGGGGTGGGGGCGTTGAACAGAGTCTGTGGTCTGAAGTTACAATTTTCTCACTTCCTTTCATTCATTAAACGTGCGTAGAGGGCCTGCTTTGCCCCCACACGCTATTCTAGGAGCTGTGCACTTGGCAGTGAATGAAAGACAAAACTCCCTGCCCTCATGGGGCTCCCGAGGGAGACGTGATGAATAACTTAGCATAGCGTTGACGAGGTGACGGGTGCTCGCGCGGGGGACAGGATGGGGACTCTCATCTCTCTGGGCAGCGCTCCCTCCCTCTAAAAGCACTCTGCCTCCTCCCACTTTCCCTGTCTCTTTCTGCCCCTACCTCGTCCTGTCCCAGCATTCTCAGACGCCATCCACGCTGAACCCCACGATGCCAGCCTCTGAGCGGACGGTGGCCTGGGTCTCCAACATGCCTCACCTGTCAGCTGACATCGAGAGCGCCCATATCGAGCGGGAAGAGTACAAGCTCAAGGAGTATTCAAAGTCCATGGATGAGAGCCGGCTGGACAGGGTACGCAGGGCCCTCCCTGCCCCAAGCCCCATCCTTCCATTTACCCACAGGGCAGCCTTCTGGTCTCTTCCAAGGGTAATATCCAGGGTCAGGTAGTTATGATTAAAAAAAGGACAAAGAGCTGACGTCCTCTCCTGAGAAACCCTCGGTCTGTCAGGGGAGGCCAGATACAGTCAGTCTGTTAAAAAGCCCATTTCAACTCTGTTTTTTTTTGGTTACACACATCGTACACTGTCCGGGGGAAAGCATGCTCTGTATTAGGCTGCTTCTATGTTCTTCCCCGGGAAAACATAAGCCCTGGCTCCTGTGACTTCTCAGGAAAGGAGAAGTTACTTCACTAGGAGTGGGAGCTGACACACTGGGTGAGGGGCAGAGCAGTCGTGCTACAAGCCATGCACAGCTTACCCAGTCACTGTCCCGTGGGCATTGGTGACAGAGTTGGCAGTCAGGGGTCATGCTTGGGAAAGTGGTGTGTATCTGCCCATGTGTGGAAAAACCGTGCAGACTCTCAGCTGGTGGTGGCCCCGAGCAAAAGTCAGCAGGAGCTCTGGCCTTTACACACTTAGCAGAAAGTTCCTTGGGAACCATTGCTGCGAGGACCCTGAAGAAGATGGAGGCTGCAGGGTTAGATTATACGTATAGAATACGTGACTCCAACTGGTTTTTCGGAAGAAGTGGTCTCCGAGCAAAGGAAAATGTTGGGATTGATGTAGGTGGACTTGAGCTACGAAAATATCTCCAGGCTTTATAGTAAATTATTCCCAGCACCATTTAACAAGCTGAGGCCAAAATGCATTCCATGTGTGTCCAGGCTCCTGTGTGGATCCCCCGTGTCCAGATGCACATATGAGGGCATGTGTGTACCTCTAGGGTGGGGTAGTCCACCATCTTGCTCTATCTTGAGGGAGCCTCAGCCCCATGGAAGGGCCTTCTTAAAGGCGTGTGTGTGTGTGTGTGTGTGTGTGCGCCTTCTTAAAGGCGTGTGTGTGTGTGTGTGTGTGTGTGTGTGTGTGTGAGACCAGCAGGCAGTGTGTGTGTGTGTGTGTGTGTGTGTGTGTGTGTGTGTGTGAGAGACCAGCAGGCAAGGAAGGGCTGGAGGAGACTGCTGGGGTGTCCCTCACCACGCGGCAGCCATGCTTGGCAGGCAGAGGTAGAGGCTTGGTGGTGGGGTCAGGCACAGCCCCCCTCACAGCGCGGGGTCATGTGCCCGGCGGGCAGGTGAAGGAGTATGAGGAGGAGATCCACTCGCTGAAGGAGCGGCTGCACATGTCCAACCGGAAGCTGGAAGAGTATGAGCGGAGGCTGCTGTCCCAGGAAGAGCAGACAAGCAAAATCCTGATGCAGTATCAGGCCCGGCTGGAGCAGAGCGAGAAGAGGCTAAGGCAGCAGCAGGCAGAGAAGGACTCGCAGATCAAGAGCATCATTGGCAGGTGAGGGGCGGCCCGGGGAGGAGTGGTGAGGGAGAGCCTGAGGCTGAAGAGGGCCAGTGAGCTCCTCTCCAGCCCCCAGCCCCCAGCCCCCAGCCCCCAGCCCCCAACCCAGGGCAGCAGGAGGAAAGCCCAGCACCCTCCTCCCAGGGATGCCACCCACTCCATCATCACCAGATGGAGAGAAACCTCCCGCTTAGTGCGTTAAATGTCCCTTTACTAAACCCTGACCTCTCTCCTAGTAGAATAACTTCTGAAGCCCTTGGAAAATGTACCTCTGTCTAACCATCTCTCTGTGTCTGGACCTGGCCTAGGCTGTGACTCCCCACTGGTTATTCTCAGGCTAGTCTGTGATGTTCACCCCGAATCTAAGCAGGGGTCCCTTGGCCATAGGAGCCCCTGACCATCCCATCCTGGGCCCATCCTTGTCTGCAGCCATGGAAAGGTGCTCTGTCAGAAAGTGAATGAGGCTCATTTTAGGCTGTGCTCTGCCAAGCCCTGGGTGCCAAAGGAGGTGTCTCAGCAAGGGGGTCAGGTAGCTTGGTCAGTTAGTTAGGAGCCCATGCCCCACTCCAACCAGAGCCAGCTCCATTTCCACCCATTCTAAATGTATTTTTGCGTAAGATTAATTAGAAGAAAAAGGCTTGACTGAAACTTTTTTGAAAACCACTGCTCTGATATCCTTTATGAGAAATCACCTTAAGAATCTTCATTGAAGGCAGGGAGAGGCCGGGAATGATGATTGTAGAGACCCCTTTTAGGCGAGGGGTATTCAAGGTCTGCCCTGGAGACTCTGGCCTAGGTTCAGTGAGGTGGGGTAGGAGATCGAGAAGCCAGATCTTCAGTCGCAGGGTCTGAGGAAGGGCACGGTCCTGAGTGGGCGCATGGAGGGCCGGGGTGCCTGGTGGTAGGTAGGGGTCTCTGAGGCACAGAAACCCATCCTTATCAGGGAGATGCAAGTGTCCCTGAAAGGAAGGTGAATGTTGGGGAGTCTTTTGGGGTCAGAACAATGGAGGGATTCTGAGCGCAGGGGAGAAGGATGCCCAAGGCGCTTCCAGAGAGCTGCAGGTTCCCCGGGATCGGGAGCTCCCCGGGCAGGCTCCGCGCCCGTGCCCGCCACTAACCCCACTGAAGCCCGTCCCTTCAGGCTGATGCTGGTGGAGGAGGAGCTGCGCCGGGACCACCCCGCCATGGCTGAGCCGCTGCCCGAACCCAAGAAGAGGCTGCTCGACGCTCAGGTGGAAATTACAATGTCATTTATCTTCTCCGTGTCCCATCCCCATCCATCCCACTGTCCTTCGTGCAGTCACTGCACCAGCCACCCCAGCCCCATCACCATCCGTCTCTCCCATTGTCCTTTGTCCACTGGCTGTTCCTGGCAGCCCCCAGTGACCCCATCTTCATCCCGTTGTCTGTGCCTTTGTCACTCCCAGCAGCGCCTGCCCACCCTCCCTTGCACACTCCTGTCTGCGTTTCAGGACCTCCTGCCAGGACCTCAGTTTCTCTGCCCCCAGATCCCACCAAGTTCCTGGACCCCTGTCCCTTCCGGGCCCGCTCCTATGTGAGTCAGGGAGTTCGGCCTCCTCTAAGCTCCTCTCAGGACAGGAGGGCCAGAGGCTGCAGTTCGCTAGAACAGAGCCCAGGGCTGCAGGAGTACTAATGTCCCCAGGCTCTGGCTGGTGCCCTGGAGACTTGCGGTGCTCATCACCGCTGTTCTCTAGGCCCCCACAATTCCCATCTCCACAGCTGCTGCTAGGTCTCCTTTTCCCAACTTCTCAGATTCTGAAGGCCGTCCGTCCTGTAAGCTCTCCCTTCCTTCCCTCCGTGTTTAAGGCCCGGCTGCCTTTGGCTTGTCTCTCCCTCTGGTCCTCACACCTGACCGGCCACTCCAGCTCCCGGCTGCCCTCCCTCTCTCTCACCAGCCAGATTTTAGGACCTCCTTCCCGCCCCCTTACCCCTTGTTCTCCCCCAATTCTGCGCACTTCCTGCCCATGTTCCTCTTTCCTCTGCTCTGATCTCCAGGCTTCCCCCCCAACCCCAGCACCACCAAGGCTCCTGACCCCATGACCCCACTCTCTCCCCCTGCAGCTCCTCATCAGGTAATTCTCCTGGTTCCGCTTTGACCACGGGCGGAGGACACAGGGGGAGGTGACTCCGGACCACTGCAGGTTGGTCGTGAAGCCCACTCCCCTCTGACTCTCCAGAGCCTCTTCCCCGCTCACTGCTGCCCCCCACACCCGAGAACCTCCACAGACCTAGCCCTCTGGACACCTCCTGCACAGACCTGTCTCCCCAGGCACAGCCCCGAGAGCACTTCCTGCCGCCTCTCAGAACTGTTCAGAGACACCTGACCAGAACCAAGCACCTTACCCTAGATGGGCCCACACATCTCCAGATCACACTCGCCTTCCTACAAAACCTCCCCACAGCCTCCTCCTGACTTTCAGTCCTCTCTACCTCTCCAGTGTATGTCTGTCACCCCCCATTTCACCAAAGCGTCCTTGGGGGTTGGGACATTGGGGGCGGGGTTTGTTAAAGGAGTGGTGGTGATGCTGGGTTGGGGGGCCCTGGCTAAAGGGGCTGTGCTGGCTGCAGCAGGTAGGCTGGGGTTTCCTCTTTCTTCTCCCGCACCCTGGTTCTGTAGAGAGCCCTCCTTCCTCCCACCCCTCACCTGTTTCTCTCTCTTCCTCCTTCCTTACATCTGTGAGGTAGAAGGCATCTGGGGCTCCTGTTCGGCCCCACTGGGTGGGAATTAAGAGTGGGTAGTTAATTCAGGGAGACTTTTGGGGACGTGGAAAGGATGCTGTTCAGATGACAGGGTGAATGGAGCAAGGAGAAGGAGCGAGAAAGGAGCCTTAACAGATGTTAGGATGTGCACTGGCCCATGTGGCATGGGAGTTTGAAGTGGGGGGAGACGTCCTCCTAGATAAGATCATGGGCTTGGTGGCCATGTTGATTGCAGGCAGAGATGCCAGGAGCAGCAGGTTAAATGACCTCTCGTCAGTGCTCACAGCCCCGGGCTGCTAATGCCACTCACTCCCCCTCTCCTGCCGCCCATTGGCCTTGTTGGACACAGAGTCCTGCCTGAAAAGCCAGTAAATAGGAACCTGTCAGCCACTGACATCACTTCTGAGATGCTTTATTTTCCGTGGGATTGATCTGCAGTGGACAGTGGCTCCTCACACTTACTAATTTTAACTCTCTGCCTGCCCAGCCTCTCTGTCAAAGTAGGTAGTGAGTTGAAAACACATGCAAGGCACCAGGGGACCTCACCATTTAAAGGACTCCTGTGGTGAATTCTTTGTAAAATGAATAATGGCACCCTAATTTATCTCCTTTCTAAATTTGGGTCCATGGGGGTGAAGGAGGCATGCCTGTGTGCCGTTGCCGGCAGACAAGTAGAGGGAAGGGAATCTGAGGTTTCCTTCCCCTGCTTTCCTGCCACACTCAGGATCCCCTACCACGTGGGATTTCCTCTCTTGCTGACTTATGGAAAGTGTGGGAGATACTCAGCAAGCAAAGAGGGTGGCTTTGCTTAAATCTTGGGTTTGGGTGACCTTCTGAGAGGTGAGAAGAGCTGATCTGGGAGCCTCTGCTTGGAGTGTCTTTATATCATTTAGAGATTTGGTCAGACACAGCTAGGTTGCCAGGCGTCAATGCCTTATGGCCCAGGAAATAATTTGGACACTTTCCCTAAACCCCTTTCAGGTAGTGCTCCCTCTGCAACTCAGCCATTAATGTAAAAATTAATTTTGTGCCTGTATTTTTAAAAGCCGAAGCGAGCGACCTGAAGTGTAGGACACATGATTTTTTTCTCTTCTCCCAGCAGAGAAACAGAAGCCAGAGCTAAGGGGAGGAGCTAGAAGTTGGTCCAGGAGGGGAAGGAAGGGGTAGAATAGGACCAGGGGTGGGAGTAGGGTTTGGTACCCCTCACCCTCTAACTGGGAACCCAGGGTGAGGGAATGAAAGGAGCATGGGGGTGGAAAGGAACAGAAGCCCTTCTGCTTCCTGGGGATGCAGAGCTTGGGGCATGCTGTGTCTCTGCAGAAGCTCCTAGTCCTTTCCTTCCTGCCACTAGTGTGAGCAAGAGGTGGCCCCTCCCACAGTGTTTTCTCCTTCCCACATCACTTCCCTGAATCCCCTTCCTTTCCCCCAGTACAGTTAAACCTCTCTAATTTGGAATGTTATATTTGAGAAGATGGCCACTCTGAATAAGTCACAAAACTGAATGACAGTGTCTATTTAATGAAATGCATGTCTTCAAACTATATACAGTAAGTAGAACTCGATGAACAAGGCTTTCCCACTCGATGCCCTCAGGGAGCATGTAGATAGGCTTGAAAAGTCTGTTTTCTGGTTTAGGTTAAATATTCCCGCCCACAGACACGTTTCCACTATTAATTTACTTAGTACACCCTTTCTTCACAGATAAAGGAAAACTCAAGCCCAGTTTTTGTTCAAATTATGAAAAAAATTCCAAATCCATGGGGGTTTGGGTTAATGAGGTTTTGCTGTACTGCCTCCCCTTGTTCCCTCTACACAAAGTTCCCACCTCCGATTGGGGGTGGCCTGGGAGGGGGGCGCTGGGCAGGGGAAGATGCAAGGGTTAGGTTGGCGGTGAGATAGGAAACTTACTTCTTTTGGACTGGGTTCCTGGTGTGACTCCCTGGGTTGAAGGCCCCTCTTAGGAGTCAGGGGTGAAATTCTCTTCTCCCTGATCCCCGAAGATGTAACTTCTCCTGCAGGTGAGAAACAAAGGAGGAGGAGGCGGGTGGGTGTGTCCTGGGGAAAGGAGGTGGGATGTGGTTTGTGGAGTGGGCCGGCTCTGGGGGAGGCCCCTGCTAGGGGGCTGGCACCCAGGCCCCCGCGAAGCGTCTCAATAAGTCCGCGCTCTCCTCTTTGGTGTCTTGCAGGAGAGGCAGCTTCCCCCCTTGGGTCCAACAAACCCGCGTGTGACGCTGGCCCCACCTTGGAACGGCCTGGCCCCCCCAGCCCCACCTCCCCCACCCCGGCTGCAGATCACCGAGAACGGCGAGTTCCGAAACACCGCAGACCACTAGCCCACCCTGCATCACAGACCTCCTCCTTCCTCCCCGTGCACCCCACCCTGGACCGGCACCAACCACCAGGACGGGACGTCGCCGAGGGATAGCGGGATTGCCTCCCTGAATGCCTCCTTGGGGGGCACCAGTCCCCCACCCCCACCGCACCATTTCCAGGAGGGAGAGCGGGGACCCTTAGCTGCCCTTTCTCCTTCCTGTTGGGGTGCTGCCCCCTGTGACCCCCAGGACACCACCTACCCCACCCAGACCCCTTCACTCCGGGGTGCTATCCCCATCCTCTGCCTCATCGTTCCCCTGAGCACTGGGGGACAGACCCTCACCCCCACTATGGGGGTGCGGCACCTCCAAACTTTCAACTTCAGGGTGATTTTTTAGCAGTAACCAGAGCTGACAATCTAACTCCCCTCCACCGCCCCATTTTGGCCTCCCCTGTCCCCCTTGTTATGGGGAGGGGACCCCGGGTGAGGGGGCCCTATTACCCCTTGATTTCTCAGGAGCGTCTGGGGGGCTCAGCACGCACAAACTCCTCCTCCTCCTCCGGCCACTCTTAAATTTACTCCCTCCCCACCCAGAACCCAGATGGGGTGGAGGGGCCACCGGGGCAGGGAGGGGGCGGCAAGGGGGGAATGGGAGTTGTCTCCCCTTCTTCCCATACCTGATCTGCTCTTGGCTGGTCCCAGAGCGGGGTGAGGGGGCTTATGCCCCCCCCTCCCCCAGTGTGTTGGGTGGGGCGGAATTGAGGTTCAGGAGAGGGGTTAGGGTTTAGGAGGGGGTGTATGTTGGGGAGGACAGACTAGTTGATCTGCCCTACCCTGACACACACAGCCCCCCCTGCCCCTCCCCTCTCTCTTCTTGGTCTCTACTCCCAGGGGGAGGGGGGAACTTACTCTAGGAAAAGCCATGTCTCTCTCCCCCAGGGTGGGGGGACCTGTGTTGGAGGAGGGGTGTTGAGGGCCCCCTTCCATGACTCTGTCCCCCCGGGGAGGTAGGACAGGGCTGGGCTTCCCTCTCATCCTCCCCCCCTCCCCAATCTCCTTCCACCTCCCTCCCTCCCGCCAGCTCCACAATTTTTCGGTGTTTCTCTGTACATAGCTCTCTGGCGGGATAGGGGAGGTAGGATGGATGGGGTTTGGGGTGGGTAGGTCATAGGAGGGGAGAAGCCCCTCCTTGGCACCCCCTCTTCCCTGACTGCTGTCCCCTACCCAGCCTTGCCCCCTCATCCCTTCTTGCGTTTGGTATTGAGACTCTTCCCAGATTCCACCCTTCTTTTTTTGTATGGACAGTTCCCCTTGAGTCCCATCCCCCTACACACATACACCCAGCCGGGGCCAAATTTATACTTATATAAAAGTTGTAAATATGTGAAATTTTATCCCTGTGCCCTTTCCTTGCTTTCCCAACCTCAGACCCAACCCCGGGACTCCCTTTCCTCTTCTCTTCTTTGGCTGTTGTAATTATCTGGGGTTTGTACTGTACATATCCGGGGTGTGTGTGTGTGGGCTGGGGGCAACCCTTCTGTACAGAGCTTCCTGGCCCCCTCCCCCCCACGCTTCCCTCCCCGCCCCCTCCCGCCCTGCCCACCACCCTAAGAGTAGGGAGATGTTCTTCCTACCTGTTTTATTTTGTTTTCTCGTTCTTCCTCCCCACCCCACCCCACTTCCAGCCTATTCTATCCCCCACCACTGCCCCCTTTTCTCCACTCCCAGCCCCATTTCCTTTTTTTCTGGAGTGTGTGGTGAAACAGAAAAAATCATGTTTAATAAACGGAGATTGTTCTTTTATGGCTGTGCTGACTTTCCTAGGCTGGGACCTCCAGGAGGACCAGCAGGGTGACAGGATCTGCTTTTTGAGAGGAAGCTGCCAGCCTGGGAGAAACTGTATATCCTTGTGTGATGCCATAGACTTCGCCCTAGAATACTGCTCTCCCAACAAGCGAGGAGATTTATTGTTCCAGAGTAGGGGTTTTGCACTGGCCAAATTTACTCCGTCTCTCTCTCCCCTCACCAAGGCACCGCTTAACCCGAAGGAGTAAAGAAGTCAAGGTACAGAAGCATTCTCGGATCAAAGATTCCAAGTGTACATCTACATGTACCTTAAAAATAATTACCTAGAAATTAAGTTTATTTAATTGCTAGTTAGAGGAAAAATAAAAGTTGCTGGTTGAAATGCTCCGGTGCGGAATGAAGGAAAGAACTTGGTGCCTCAGCGATGCAGGGTCCAGTCCCAGAGCTACCACTTGCCAGCCTCGGTTCCCGCGAGGAAACGTAATGGAAACACCTACCTATCTGGCGGGGGCGGGGGGGGGGGGCAGAGGGATACAAGGTGATGCAGCCAGTACCTAGCCCATACAGTAGGTGCCCGCTTAATCTAGCCCTCTCAGCACCTATGGGGGCGGGCGCTAAACTTAATCACCGGAATGGCTCACGTGTTGCTCACCTTGGTCCCGGCTGCGTTCTACCCCTTCTGCGGCCAGCGACCTACCACCAGCACCGCCTTCTCGCTCGCGCAACCAATCAACATGAGGCTTGTAGGCCGGCGCCCCCCGATTGGCTGTCGCCCTGGCCCCGCCCAGCGCCCGGCGTCCGCGTCCGGCGGGAAGGCGGTGGCTTCCGGCTGGGGCGGTGCGGTCGCTGCAGAGGCGCTCTGGACGCCGGGCCGCGTGTGTACCCGCGGGGGCGTGGCGGCGGGAAGGGCCGAGCGGCTGGCGCTCGCGGTCTCCGGGTGGCCGCGCCTCCCTGGGAGCTGGACTTTGCGGGCACGTGAGTGGGAGCGGAGCGGCAGGGAGGAGCCGACGCGGCCGGCGAGGTCGGGCTCCCGGCTGAAGGACCTCCTCATCTCCACAGGCTCACGCCCCGGTTGGTGTTTTGTTGTGGTTTGTTTTCTTCTTCTCGGCGGGGGCGTGCGTGGGACTGATCTGCCTGAACCACCGCCGACTGAAAAGTTTCCACACGTTGCGGGGCGGGGGAGGCGGGCGTTGTTTGGGGAGACACGGTTCCCCTTATCCAGAGCTTCTGTGACCCCTTCTCTTTCCTTCACAGACCTCGTCCCGCACGGGCTCTGTCCCGCCCCTCACCCCTTGTGCTCGATCCGCTGGGGTCTCTCTCTTGCCCAGGAGACCATGGATACCTCGACGCCTTTGCCTCCCGTAGCCCCCTCCCCCGCCTGCAACCCAGCCCCACGGACGATACAGATCGAGTTCCCTCAGCATAGTTCATTGCTGCTGGAGGCCCTCAACCGCCACAGGCTGGAGGGAAAGTTCTGTGACGTGTCCCTCCTGGTGCAGGGCCGCGAACTTAGGGCTCACAAAGCGGTGTTGGCTGCCGCCTCTCCTTATTTCCACGACAAACTTCTTCTGGGGGATGCACCACGTCTCACCCTGCCCAGCGTCATCGAAGCTGATGCCTTCGAGGGGCTGCTCCAGCTCATTTATTCCGGGCATCTCCGTCTGCCACTGGATGCTCTCCCTGCTCACCTCCTTGTGGCCAGTGGCCTCCAGATGTGGCAAGTGGTAGATCAGTGCTCAGAGATCCTTAGAGAACTAGAAAACTCAGGTGGTGGGATTTTAACTCGGGGAGCGACCCCTTTCCACACACTTCTTTCCACCACATCCTCTCCAGGAGGCTGGTGCATCCGCTCTTCCCCTTTCCAGACCCCAGCACAGTCTTCCACTTCTACCCAGAGCCCCGTTGGAGGGGAGGGGAGTGAACTGGGAGATATGTTACAGCTTCAAGTTGAAGAAGAGGAGGAGGAGGAGGAGGAAGAAGAAGAAGATGAGGAGGACCAGGGGTCAGTAGCACCCTCTCAGACTCCTCAGCCTCAGAGAGGATCGGGGGGTTTTCCCCGCCCTCCTACATCCCACCCCCTGCCAACATCCACTACTCCTTGCAGGCTTCCAGAGAGTGAGAATGCTCCACCTGAGCCTCCTGCCCCTCATACTACACTGTCCCCCAAAATCTTCTACATTAAGCAGGAACCCTTTGAGCCCAAGGAGGAGATATCAGGAGGTGGAACTCAGTCTGGAGGAGCAAAGGAGGAGACCAAAGTGTTTCCAGGAGGGAACACTGAAGAGAATGGAGAGCTAGGGTTCTTGCTGCCCTCAGGAGCAGGGGCAACATCTGGAGGAGGTGGTCCATCCTGGAAGCCAGTGGATCTTCATGGGAATGAAATCCTGTCAGGGGGTGGGGGACCTGGAGGAGCCGGGCAGGCTGTGCATGGGCCGGTGAAGCTAGGCGGGGCACCCCCTGCAGATGGAAAACGCTTTGGCTGTTTGTGTGGGAAGCGGTTTGCAGTGAAGCCAAAGCGTGACCGGCACATCATGCTGACCTTCAGCCTTCGGCCCTTTGGCTGTGGCATCTGCAACAAGCGCTTCAAGCTGAAGCACCATCTGACAGAGCATATGAAGACCCACGCTGGAGCCCTGCATGCTTGTCCTCACTGTGGCCGCCGGTTCCGAGTCCATGCCTGTTTCCTTCGCCACCGGGACCTATGCAAGGGCCAGGGCTGGGCCACTGCTCACTGGACTTACAAGTGACTGCTGAGGCCATACGCTAACTTCCAGGATAAGGGAGCCACTGCTGCTGATGGATACTTACCCTTCACTACCACGGCACCCCAATCCTGTCTCTTGTTTACTATGCCAAGAGGATAGATAGATTATGGACCTCTTGTTCTTGGGTGTGGGCTTTAACCTGCCAGATTTGGAAACTGATTTCTCATCTCACTCTAGGTTTTTGCTAACTACTCTACAGGAGAGTGGTTTATAGGCCATATATAACTCAGTCAGTTGCCCATAATCTTTTCATACAGGAAACCAGAATTCAGATTAGAAGTTTATTTGATGAGAAAGTTGTTAGAGCAAGAAAAATTGTGATAAATATTTCATTCAGTCTCTATGAGTAGTTTCAGGAGCTGGTCTCCAGCTAGAGATGTGTTTGCTTCAGAGTTCTAGTAATCCAGAGACTAAGCTCAGCTTTACCCTGCCTCATCATTGCTGAAATTATGTGAGTAGTGGTCATCTTATATATTTTCTTTTGTTATAATTTTCTAGAAGCCCTTCAGATTATAAATTGCTTTCTCACCAGTAGGTACTTTTTCAACACCTTTGTTTTGTATGTTGTAGTTGAGCACTTTAACAAATTGAACATTCCATGTGTCACTTAGAACTTTCTTTAATAGAGGATCTTAGTTCCCGGACCAGGGACTGAACCCATGCCCCCTGCAGTGGAAGCACGGAGTCTTAACCACTGGACCGTCAGGGAAGTCCCTCTTATTTACCTTTGGCCATCATTGATCACTAATATTGATCACACTGACTGGAATGTGACCAGTGAACTCAGGAGATGGCCACTGACCTAAAATACTCTCAGGGTAGCACCACAGCTCTGAACAAGTGGTCATGGTCAGAGGGACTCAGGGCTGAGATGACACATGCTGAAAACTAGAAAAATAACTGCACGGTGGAACCACACCCCCTCCCTTTCCATCCCCACCAACACATGACAGCCCCTTGGTTGACACTTAGAAGGGTAGATGTTGGAATGGGGAGATTGTCATAGGTTTCTTAATTTCTTCAAATAAACTTTGCCGTGAAATCTAAGCTGACAGTGGACTGAATTGAGTCATTTATACGGGAGAGACAATGTGAGAACACAGTTGCAAAGACTTGGACGTATCCCTTATGAGGCTAGGTTATGTTGATGGGGGAAGAATCGGATAGTCTTCACACTGCTGGGAGAACACTGTCCTGGATGTCAGTGGGCCAGATTCTCAGTCGTGACCTGCCCGTGAATAACCTCTGGTAAGCTGCTTTGTTTTTAAGAGTCTGAACTGTCATCATCGTTGTCGTCTTTTTTTTTTTTCCTTTGGTGGGGTGGTATGTACCTCCTAACTGGTTTTCTGTCTTCTTTATTTTAAGGGGTTTTCACATAATCTTTACTTACGATATTCCCTGACTTCATATATTATGTATATTGTTTGGTTTGTTCTACATTTAGTGCAAAGCACTGTACTAGACCCTGACTTATACTCTATCCTCAGAGCGTTCACAGCTGCTACCAAAGCCAGACGTAATAACAATGTGGCATGGTAAGTCCATGATGGAGGATAGTACAAGCTACTGTAGTGGCACAAAGGAAGCTGAGTAAAGATCTGTGATAGGTCACCAGAGGTTTCACAAAGAACTCCATTGCTGCCAGAGTGTGGCAGTGGGTGTGGGTGGCTGAACTGATGTGGAAATGGTGAACATGAGTTGAAGTCACAACTGTAGCACCGAGAGTGACAGCCTTTGCCAAAGCATGTTCCTCAGTTATTAGGTGTGGATCCTAAAGGGGTTTGAAAATATGACTTTACGGCCGAGAAGGTGAGTTCTAGCTGGGATCTGTCAGCCTTTCTAAAGAGCCTTGACATATTACCATCCCCACTATACAAAACTGACCACATTGGGTAAGGGGTCAGGGACGGAGGCTTGCCAACCTTGGGTCTCCTAGCATCCCAGCCACTGCCATTCTTTTGGCACACATTCTATAGGTGACTATATTTTTTGGCCAGGATCCTTGGGTTGCAAGCAATGGAAACTGTCTCTGACCTTTTCAAAACAGGAATCTGAAGTTTATGGGGTGGCTCCTGGAATGGAAGGAAGGGCTAAAAGATCAGCCTTTGGAAGGATAAGACCTGGGTCAGCTCCAGGGGTTCAGGGAGTAGGAACTGGGGAATTCTTCAGGTCATATGTTTTGGGATTGTGACCCAGTCAATCTTATTTCTTGTGTCACTCATCTCAAGATAAAATTTCCCAGGAGAGAACTCGGCCTCAGGTCCATCTTCTGGCCAGAGCACCTGGATCATATGTTCCATTGAGGCAACAAATCTTGGAATCCTTACAGGGAGATTAAAGTTCTGGGACAGAAGAGTGGGGAATGAGTGCTGGCCACTCCACGCGAACAGAGGCCCACCCGTACAATCTCCACATGTTGCCCATCTTGGGATCCATAAAGCCTCAGGTATACCTGTTAGTTAATGGGTGTCCAAACTTAGGGCAGAATTGCTTTCTCCCTCTCCTTAATCCCCATAGGACTTTGTTATTTCTGTAAAGCCCATTAAAATTTAGAAGTTTTGTTTTTTTCAAGTTACTAGCATTATAGAGAAATTGAGTTCCATGATGAAAGATTTTGGTTTAAACAAACTTAAACGTGCACCTATCTGCCTCTGTCCTTTCCTCCTTATAGTGGAAGAGATGTCCCTTCTACTGTCCAGGGCTAGCCCCCTCCCCAGGGCCTTTGCTCTTTTAATTATCCTCTGTTCTGTAAGTTCACTCTCTGTAGCTTCTCATTAGCATTTATTATGTTCATAGGGTTGTGAGAATTAATACATGTAAAATGCTTAGAACGGTACCTTGCATTCAGTAAACTTAATAAATGTCAACATATTATGAGCAAGAACATTAGTTCCCCACACCTTTACAGGAATCGGTTCTCTCAGGGAGGGGTCACATACATAAAAGGGAAAATATTTTCAACTAAAAGGGAAATGCAGCATACAGCACTCGGTCAGGATTAGATGGTATCATTTTAATTATTACCTTTCTCCTAAATGCTAGAGTTTTTTCAGGGCCCTTTTCCCCCATCTTCTAACGTGATACACTCCTGGGTGATTGTTATCCACTTTTCTGAGTTAAAGCATTTAAATACTGATGACCCTTAGTTTTATACCTCCAGTTTTCCTGGCTCCCAGACCCACTTAGGTTTCTTCCCTCTTTCCTTCCTTCCTTCAACAGTAAGTGTCTACTGTGTACCAGGCACTGATGAAAAAAGCAGAAAGTGGGACTTCCTTGGTGATCCAGTGGTTAAGAATCGGCCTTCCAATGCAGGGAATGGGGGTTCGATCCCTGGCTTGGGAACTAAGATCCCACATGCCTCGGGGCAACTAAGCCTGCGCACCTCAATTAAGACCTGACACAGCCAAATAAATATGTAGATAAATATTAAAAAAAAAAAAAAAAAAGCAGAAGGTATCACAGGGGCTTGGGTCCTGGATTGTCACTTTAAGAGACAGATGTTTAAAGCAGTTGTGTAGGTATTTCATAGATATCGCAAAAGGGAAAGGAAACAAAACAGTCAATAAGGTGGAGAATAACAGAAGAGGAAGGCATATTGTACACATTTATCTAGTATGCAAAGGGAAAGAAGGACCCAGAAATGCAAAACAGGGCAAGGAGAGTGGTTCCAGTAAAGTGTTCAGCAGATGTAAAGGCCACAAAAAAGAAAGGGAGGTATATTTGATGAGACCAGTGGACCTGAAAGGCATGAGATGTTGTCTTAGTCCATTCTGGCATCTGTAACAGAATACCACAAACTGGGTGGTTTATAAACAATAGAAGTTTATTTCTCACAGTTCTGGAGGCTGGGAAGTCCAGGATCAAGCACTAGAAGACTCAGTGTCATGAGGACCTGCTTCCCGGCTCATAGACAGTCATCTTGCTGTATCTTCGCATAGTGGAAAGAGAAAGGGAGCTCTCTGGAGTCTCTTTTATAAGGGCACTAATCCCATTCGAGGTCTGCACCTTCATGACCTGATCACCCCAAAGCCCCCACCTCCTAATAACATCACACTGGGGATTAGGATTTTAACATGGATTTTGAGGAGCATTAACATTCAGTTCATTGCAGATGTGACTGAAGAGGTGGACTGGGCTATTTAGAGCCTTGCAGGTCATGATCAGGAATTTGGAATTTATTCTAAGTGCAATGAGAAGGCAATAAAGAGTTTAAAGTAGGGAAGTAATGATCTTTTCACTTTTTTTTATTGTGCTTTGCTTTATTTTTTTCAAGAATTTTATTGATATAATTGACATACAATAAACTGCATATATTTAAAGTGTACAATTTGATTTTTCTTTCTTATTGGTAATGTATATATGGCAATCCCAACCTCCAAATTCATCCCTCTTCACATTTTAAAGAGGTTCCTATAGCTACAGAGCAAATATTGGATCATTAAAAGGCAAGATTCTTGGAAGAAAAACAAAATAAAAGGGGGGGGGGCAAGAGTGGGAGCAGGGAGACCAATTAGACTATTTCATTAGTGCAGACAAGAGGTGAATAAAAGCAGCAGATATGGAGAGAAGGAGATGGATTAAATCTATTTCGAGGTAGGACTGACAGAACATTTTAACAGATTAATATAGAGATTGTGGGAAAGTGAAAAATCAGGATGGCTTCTAGAGTTTTGGCTTGAGCAGTTGAATTAGAGGCCATTTAATGAGTAGGAGACAGGAATAGAACTTGGGAGTGGATCAAGGGCAGCTGGTTGTATTGATCAGGGTCCTTCTAGACCAGGGGTTGGCAAACTTATCCTATTAAGGATCAGATAGTAAATATGAGGCTTTGCATGCCAAGAAGCAAAATCAAGAATATTATATAGGTACATAAAAATTAAGGAAAACAGATTTCCACCATTTCTTTGAGTTTATTGACAAAATTCACAATATAATTGAGAACAAATTTTTGTAGTACAGGTCTGCTGCTTAATTGGGGTTCAAAGTTAGTGTTTTCTATCATTAAAATCAATTGCAAACATTCATCTGTTAATGCTGATGTATAATGAGATTTTATGTATTTCATCTTTTAAAATGTCTTTGCACAGATAGTACTGCCAAATACTGGTGTCAATCCCAGAGCATATGATTTTAATTGAGCATGTTTATCACTTGAAGGGCATTTATAGAATTCTATCATTTATATTCTCTTCATGCTTGCCTTTTATCACATCATTACATTCTACATCAAGCACATCCAATTGAAGGTTAGGTGGAAGCTCTTTAATTGCACAGTTAAGTGAAGTATAGAAGTTTCCTTTGCACTTGCACTGAGGTCTGAAAAACATTGCTGGACCTGTAGTTTGAGTTCAGAATATGTATCTGTTGCAAATCCGTGGGCTAATGGAGATCTTTTTTTTTTTTTTTTTTTAAGTTGTGGGGCATGGGCTTAGGTGCTCCATGGCATGTGGGATCTTCCTGGAGCAGGGCTCAAACCCGTGTCCTCTGCATTGGCAGGCAGATTCTTAACCACTGCACCACCTAGGAAGCCCTGGGAATGGAGATCTTGCTTCTTGTTCTTGAGGCTACCTGCAATTCAAACAACTTTAATGATTTTGCTGCGATGTATGTTTCCATATAAGCACTGTTTGCCTTTTAATTTTTTGCCTTGTAAGAAACGGTACCACGTCTACAGCATGTCCACTGACCGATGTATGAACAAACAAAATGTGGTATTTATATACAACAGAATGTTAACCTTAAAAAGGAAGGAAATTCTGATGCATGCTCCAGCATAAGTGAACCTTGAAGACGTTATGCTGAGTGAAATAAGCCAGGCACAAAAGGAAAAATACTGTATGATTCCACTTATATGAGGGACTTAGAGCAGTCAAGTTCATAGAGACAGAAAGTATAATGGTGGTTGCCAGGGGCTGGGGAGAGCAGGAAATGGGGAGTTATTGTCTAATGGGTACAGAGTTTCAGTTTGGAAAAATGAAGAGTTCTGCAGATGGATGGTGCTGATGGTTGCACAACAATGTAAATTACTTAGTGCCACTGAACTGTACACTTAAAAATGGTTTAAAACATGGTTTAAATTGTGAATTTTGTTAGGTATATTTAACCACAATAAAAAAATAAATGAACCACTAATGAGCTAATGGATCTAGGCATTGAGCATCAGTGGCTGCTAATACCACAAAAAAGACAACCAGACATTACGTACTCCTTATGGAAAACACCACCACCACTTATTAATTGTCTGGCCAAAAATATGAACTTGAACGTGAGCAAGCCTCAAGATATAACTACCAATTCACAGAAGATGCAGAAGGCAGGGAAACGTTAAACCACACCACAGTGATGCAGACAGCAAAATTGAGACTGTAAGAAATTCTAGGGAATAAACAACTAGTTTTCTTAAAAAAAAAAAAAATTGCAAGGGGGAAGAAAGGGATGGAAGTAAACCTGTAGTTTAAAAGATTTTAAAAGACATTAACCAATCATAATGTGTGGACCTTATTTGGATCATAGTTTTTTAAGATTTTTTAAAAATGTTATGACCTCTATGAGAAAACTGACTGGACATTTGATGATATCAGGAGTTATTGTTAAAATTTTTAGTTGTGATGTTGGCATTGTGAGTTAAATTTAAAAAGAAGGGGAGCTCTTGTCTATTCATGGCATTGATTATTTATGGATAGATGCATTTATCCATAGTTGTGGACTGGATAAGAATGCCAAATACATATATGAGCTCTAGAGAGTTGTATTAATTATAATTTGTGTACATATATAGTCATTTTTTATAAGAAATAAATTTGGCAATAGTTATATACATATATACATTAAGAACATCTATGGGACTTCCCTGGTGGCGCAGTGGTTAAGAATCCACCTGCCAATTCAGGGGACATGGATTAGATACCTGGTCCAGGAAGATCCCACATACTGAGGAGCAACTAAGCCCGTGTACCACGACTACTGAGCCCGCATGCCACAACTACTGAAGCCCATGTGCCTAGAGCTCATGCTCTGCAACAAGAGAAGCCACCACAATGAGAAGCCTGCACACCACAAGGAAGAGTAGCCCCTGCTCACCGAAGCTAGAGAAAGCCCTCGCACAGCAACAAAGTTCCAACACAGCCAATTAATTAATTAATTTTTTTAAAGAACATCTAATTAAAATTTTTATATTACAAACACTTTCTGGTTTGTGTTCTGGTCCAAGTTAATAAAACTTTCTATTTGAATTTTAAAAACAAAATAATCAATTGCTCTCTGTATTGATTTAGAAAGATCACCAGCATATATTGTTGAGTGAAAAAAACAAAGTGCAGAATAATGTATATAACATGCTATGTTTTATATGAGAGATAGTAAGGGTAGGGAGGAAATAAGAAGCACTGCTTATATTTGCAAAAAGAAGCACTGCTAGGATAAACAAGAAACCAATAAAAACCAGAAAAGAAGTTAAGGACAGAAACAAGACTGTGTGCTTTAAGACTCCTCTATGTGTAGTTTGAATTATGTAATTCCATTACCTAATCAAAAAATAAAAGTAAAACTTTTAAAATTCTTTTAATTTGAGAACAAATGAACTGAACCATATCCACTTGGCAACATAATCACATAGAGAAAGAGTTAGTTCTGAAGACTCTCCATCCTTAATGGGATATACTCTAAGGACAAAAAAATCTCCAACTAAAATTTTAAACTTTAAGCCCTTAAATATTAAAATCTCTTAAATTTTAAACTTCTCTCCAAAGTTATATTGTCTGTAGTATTATCAGTACATGAATTTTCAAAATATACTATTTTCTTAAAAATAGGTCAAAGTACATAGATGGTTGTATTAATAATGTGAGGAATCAATATTTTTAATATACAAGACATGCAATTATAGTACTGATGAACTCAGTCACAAGAACAAGGACGCAGATACAGAGAATGGACTGGAGAACTCGAGGTTTGGGAGGGGGCGGGGGGTGAAGGGGAAGCTGAGACGAAGCGAGAGAGTAGCACAGATGTATATATACTACCAACTGTAAAATAGATAGTGGGAAGTTGTAGTATAACAAAGGGAGTCCAACTCAAGGATGGAAGATGCCTTAGAGGACTGGGGCGGGGAGGGTGGGGGGACTCGAGGGGGGGTCAAGGAAGGGAGGGAATACGGGGATATGTGTATAAAAACAGATGATTGAACTTGGTGTACCCCCCAAAAAATAATTTAAAAAAAAAAGGATATGCAATTATATAACCAAAGAAACCAAGTGAAAACATGAAAACATAATGTTTAAAATGAAAAACCAGGAAAAACTCATGAGTTTTCAAGTGTATATTTTCTGGTCCAGTCCATTGAAATGGACTAGAAACAATGAGCAGCCAGTCCTAGAGTCCATTAAAACAAAGCATGGCTTCTTGGAAAAACTGCTGATTCCACATCTAGAAACAGGCGTTTTTCAAAGTGTGCCTGGGACACCTTTTCTTGTTAAGAAGCGAGAAAGTTTTAGAAGATAATGTCATGTCAAAAGGACCCAGGAGCCCATATGAAAGTGTCTCTATGGAACAAAGTTGTCACAATCTCAGCAACTAAAAGAATAATGATTGAATTTAACACAATGATTCAATGAAATTCATTATTTTATGATGATACTCAAAATGAGAGTAAATCAAGAAGTCTCACCTGTTACCATTTGGGGTAAATTTTGAAACATTTACTTTGAAAATTGGTAAAGAGAAAATGTTAAGCGTTATTTTGCTCTTCCAGTAAAAATTTGTTTTAGAATAACCAAATAGTCCTAGTTAATGAAGAAAACCTTTCTTCATTACAAGAATGCTTGTAAACAATGTGAAAGAAACGAAACAGTTAGAAAAGGAATTTCACAAACTCCAATGAAATTACTGATTCAGGCAAGGATTACCAACTGGTGTTAAAACCAATAGATGATTGGACTTCTTAGGTGATGTAGTGGTTAAGAATCCACCTGCCAATGCAGGGGACACGGGTTCAATCCCTGCCCAAGGAAGGTACCACATACTGCAGAGCAACTAAGCCCATGCACCACAACTATTGAGCCTGTGCTCTAGAGCCCATGAGCCACAACTACTGAAGCCCATGTGCCTACAGCCCATGCTCTGCACCAAGAGAAGCCACCACAATGAGGATCCCATGCACCACAATGAAGAGTATCCCCCTCGCTGCAACTAGACAAAGCCCGTGTACAGCAATGAAGACCCAATACAGCCAATAAAAAATAAATAAGTAAATAAATAATTTTTTAAAAACCCAATAGATAATTGTTGTAAACATTCATATAGAGCCAAAGTAACACCACACAGATTACTTTCCAAGAGGGAAAGCGTTAAGTGTAAATCAAGTGATCAATCTTAGCATTACCAGTGGTTGATCATATGTGTCCTCTAATGAAATGAAATATTCACAATATAATAACGATATGACTTTAGTCTTTCTAGTACCTCGTATTCTAGTTCAGGCATCCCTCAGAGGATTTAATCCATTCCTAAAAAACATGTTGGGTAGTGAATTTTTAGATAGTCATTATTTTAAGTAGAAAAAATAATAATGTATTCCCAGCACATCTAAAAACCTCAACCAATTTCTTTCAGTACTCAAAACACTCTAAAATATATATATAGTTAATAAATTAAATATTAATATATATAGTTATATATTTAGCAGAAAAACACCAACCATCTAATTGTTCAACACTTATTAATGACTTTGTGCAGTAACCCTATAGGATACAAATCATGTTTTCCTTTTAACTAACAAATGTGTTATAGTTTCTCTGTAAATGAACAGTGAAATAATATGTTAAAGACACATAATGAAGGCAGATAACACTTAGCAATAATAAAATAAACAAGACAAGTTTTTAAACATGATTACTGAAGATTACAGTGCTTCCTGAGTGAGGTTTGGAGATGAGAGGGGAGCTATGGAGGCTGTAGTCACTGTGGCTATCTACGGGTGGATGAAGGTGACCAAGAATGAGCTTTTGAAGGAATGAGTGAAATAGTAAATGTTTGAGGTTCATCCATGTCCGATCCAAGAAGCTGATGGATAGTCTGCTTTCCTTGGCAATGGAGTCTTCAGGAGTGGATGATTGTGAATCAGCTTCTGAAAGTATTGGCAAAGCAGGACCAGAAACTCAAAATGGACAGATGTTACATTCCCTTTGCTTGTGTTATGCAACTTCTGATAACCCTAGACTGTGCTGGAAATGGTATTTTTGAATGTGATTTTTCTGCTTATGTCATGGTCATGATATCTTGTAAGCAACAGCAATCATTCTATCTACATGATCTAAAATTTCCTTTAAAGATTTATTTTCAAGTACTAGTGGCTCTTTGTATTAGTCTTCTAGGGCTGCCATTACAAAGTATTACAGGCTGTTGGCTTAAACAAGAGATATTTATTTTCTCACAGTTCTGGAGACCAAGTTCAAGATTAAGAGGCCAGCAGGTTTGTTTTCTCCAGAGGCCAACATGTCTCCTTAGCTTGCAGACTGCTGCCTTTTCACTGGATCCTCACATGGCCTTTCTCTGTGCACATGCACTCCTGGTGTCTCTATTCTTGCAAAGACACCCCTCATACTGAATTAGGGCACCACCCTTATGGCCTCATTTAGCCTTAATTACCTCTTTAAAGGCTTTATCTCCAAATACAGTCACAATGAGCATTAGAGTTTCAACATATGAATGGAGAGGGGCACGATTCAGTCCATAACACTCTTCTTCCTCCAACTTAGTTCCTTCCAGCATTATTCCTTCCAACTGAATGTGTTTCTTGGAAGGAACATGGTAAAGTTTTCCAGAATCAACATTTCTAATAATTTGTCTATATTTTCTCACACAGGAAATAAGATCTTCATAATAAATGGAAACATATGTATGGCCATATATCTTTTTATGCTTTTACCTCTTAATATACTTTATCACTTCCAATATACATACTTCTAAGGGTTTTATAGTTTTAGCTTTCACTTTTAGGTCTTTGATCCATTTTGAGTTAATTTTTGTGTATTATGTGGGGTAAGGCTCCACAATCATTATTTTACATGTGGATTGTCTAATGTCCTTTCATTTCAGCCTGAAGGACTCCCTTAGCACTTCTTATAGAGCAGGTCTCCTAGCAATTAATTCTGTCAGCTTTTGTTTATCTGGGAATGTCTTAATTTCTTCTGTATTCTTGAATGATAGTTTTGTAGGATATAGAATTCTTGGTTGACAGGTTCCCCCCACCCCTACCTCAGCACTTTATTTATTTATTTGGCCACACTGCTTCCTGACCAGGGATTGAACCCAGGCCCACAGCAGTGAAAGCGCTGAGTCCTAACCACTGGACCACCAGGGAACCCGCGTTTTTTTTTTCACCCCAGCACGTTAATTATGTCATCCCACTGCCTTTTGACCTCTGTGTTTTCCGATCAAAAGTTGGTTGTTAATATTTATTATCTCTTGTACATTATGATTCACTTCCCTCTTGCTGCTTTCAAGAATCTCTTTATTTTCAGCTTTCAGTAGTTTGAGTATATGTCTCAATGTGGATCCCTTTGAGTTTATCCTACTGGGAGTCCATTGAGCTTCTTGGATGTATAGATTCATGTCTTTTATCAAATTGATGTAGGGGTAGGGTGTTAGCCATTAATTCTTCAAATATTTTTTCTGCCCCCCTCTCTCTCCCCTCTCCTTGTGCATATGTTGGTATGCCTGATGGTGTATCACAGATCTATTAGGCTCTGTTCATTTTTCTTTATCTTTTTTTTTCCTGCTCTTCAGACTGAATACTTTCAGTTGACCTATTTTGAAGTTCACTGATCTTCCCTCTGTCTGCTCAAATCAGCTATTGAAACCCTCTAGTGAACTTTTCATTTCAGTTATTGAACTTTTCAACTCCAGAATTTTTATTTGATTTCTTTTATCATTTATATCTCTTTATTGATATTCTCCTTTTCCCCCCACGAATGAGCTATACTTTCTTGTTTCTCTGCATGCTTCATAATTTTTTGTTGAAAACTGGATATTTTGAATATTGTGGGGGAAAAAAAGAAAGGAAGGGAAAGGAAAATTACTCTCTAAGTCTTTCCAGATTGGCTCTGGGTTGGGGAAACTCCTTCATTGCTTAACAAGGCTATTTACAACTCTTTCTTAGCCTTCACTTCCTACATCTGAGGCAGATGCCTTGTAAGTGATACCTGCCCTCTTTAAGATTTACCTCCAACTTCCTACATGAATTCTAGGCTAATAATTTGGATCTTTTATTATGGCCCAACTGGGGAAATACTGACTCTGCTTTGAGAGAAAAGAAATTATTCACCAAAAGAGTTGCAGAATCTGGCTAATATGTACCAATAGTAATTGGGAGAGTGTACCAGGGATGGGGATCTTGAGGGTGCTGGAATAAGGGGATTGGAATATAAGACCAGATAAGGAAGCATAAATTACTATAAGGACACTCTCTTGTGATATAGGATTTAATGTCCTGGCAACGACACCTGGAACTGATCCTAGTACATCACTGAGAAAGCTCCTTGAAGCTTGGGAAAACAATACCCCATGGTGAAAGAGGTGGAGGTGCTGGAACTGCCTTGGAAAAGTTAAAATGTAGACATGCTAGAATAAATTTACCTTAAAAGCAAAGAACTCATGAGTTGACTGTGTTCCCTGGGAGACCAGAGGACAGTCCCCTCATTAAAGCAATAAGAAATCCACTAGAGATGAGCACTGATGTTGCTGAGACTATTAGTAGTATCTGTTCTTTGAAAGCTAGGATTCATCATAGAGGAGGCTAATATGGAACTGGAATCCCTAGTGTCAATGAAGATTATAGGATTTTGAAAGAGTAGAAGCCCTGACTTAATTGTCAGGGGCAAGGCAGACATAATTACAATAATAGGTAGTAAAGCAAGAATAGCAACTAGAAGGAAGAGATGGATGGAGATCTGTGGCAATGGCTAACAGGCCATGGTATTCCCATTGCAAGGCAGATAGAAAGGCAGCTAGGATATTTCTCAACTTATATATATTAAAAAAAAGAAAATCAAGAGTGAATGAGCCAAAGGTTGATGTTTGCTACTGAAAAGAAAAATCATGATCCCTCACTCAGTTGCTAGACCAGAGCCAGTTTTCAGATCCAGAGAAGACTGAATTATCTTGAGGAAGGACTCTGTGACAACACAGTAGAAGTTTCTCTAATCCTAAAGGGACCTGTTGTAATTTACTAAGGGAACTGTACACAGGAAAGAAGAGGAGCAAGATCATTTGAGAGATGTGGGTTTTTGAATCTGAAGTGACACTGGTATCAGGATACACAAAGTGATATCATGGCCCTCCTATTAAGCGGTATAGGGAAGCTGGGTGATAAATGGACTCCTGGCCCAAATTTTTCTCACAGTAGGTCTCATGGGTCTATGGAACAATCCTCTGGTAATATCCCTAATTCCCAAAAGCATAGTAAGAATGGATCTATTGGGACTTCCCTGGTGGTGCAGTGGTTAAGAATCCTCCTGCCAATGCAGGGGACACGGGTTTGATCCCTGCTCCAGGAAGATCCCACATGCCATGGAGCAATTGGGCTTGTGCACCACAACTACTGAGCCTGCACTCAGGAGCCCGTGAGCCACAACTGCTGAGCCAATGTGCCACAACTGCTGAAGCCTGCGCTCCTTGAGCCTGTGCTCCACAACAAGAGAAGCCACTGCAATGAGGAGCCCTTGCACTGCAATGAAGAGTGGCCCCTACTCACCGCAACTAGAGAAAGCCCATGTGCAGCAACGAAGACCCAATGCAGCCAATAAATAAATAAATTTATTTAAAAAAAAAAGAATGAATCTATTTAGACTCTGGAAGAACCCACCCAGTAGTTCTGATCTATGGAGTAAGAGTCATAATGGTAGGAAAAGATAAGTAAGAGCCCCCAAAACGGTCTCTCCTACCCCCAACCACGCCAAGATCAATTAGAAGTAGTTTTGATCCTACATGGAATGGCAGAGATTAATATCATCCTCAAATACTTGAAGAATGCAATAAAAAAATACTTAAAGAATGCTGCTGTTATATTTCCTTTTTTTTTTTTTCACTACTGTGGCTCCTGTAAAAACTAGATTGATTATGGTGGATGGTGGTGGACTATTTGATAATCCAACATAGCCTCTGGCTCTTGGTATATGGCTTTTGATCTAGTAATTGTATTCTTTTCTATCTCTATCAGGAAAGAAGTTCATAAACAGATCACAGTCACACGGAATAGACAGCAGTGTAGAGTCATGGCCTTTCCCAGGGCTACTCTCTTGCACTGTCTCTTGCTCTCTCTGTCACAGTACAGGCTAACATGACCTTGATCATCCAGATGTTCTCCAGAACATTATACTGATGCACCATATTGAAAACATCTTAGACCAGGGAGCAGGAAGTAGCAAGTACCCTGGATGCTCCCATAAGACACAGGTATACATAAGAGATAAACTATACACAGATTCAGGGTTATCTCATATTGGTCTAGAATTAGGAGTCCAATGATTTTGGACATAATGAACCTTACTGCTGATGTGGAGAAAGTTTTAGTGGTCTCAGTAGATCAAACCAGCTACAACATTCCAGTAAACCAAAGCCTAATACACAGCAAGGCCCTAACTCTCTTCAGTTTTATGAAGGCTGAGAGAAGTGAGGAAGCTGCAGAAGAAAGTTCGAAGCTAGCAGAGGTTGGTTCATGAGGTTTAAGAAAAGAAGCCATCTCCATGACATAAAAGTGCAAGGTGAAGAAGCAAGTGCTGATGTAGAAGCTTCAGGAAGTTATCCACAAGATCTAGCTAATACATAAAAGTAGCTATGCTAAACAACACATTTTCAGTGCAGATGAACCAGCCGCACATTGGAAGAAGATGCCATCTAGGACTTTCATAGCTAGAGAGGGGAAGTCAATGCCTGCCTTCAAAGCTCAAAGGTAGGCTGACTCTCTCGTTAGGGGCTGATGCAGCTGGTGACTTTAAGTTGAAGCCAGCACTCATTTGCCCTTCCAAAAGCCCTAGGGCCCTTAAGAATTATGCTAAATCTACTCTGCCTGTGCTCTATAAATGGTATAACAAAGCCTGGATGGCAGCACTTTTGTTTACAACATGGTAAAGACAAATACTGTGTGATATCATTTAAAAGTGGAATCTGGAAAATAAAACAAACTAGTGACTATAACAAAAAGGAATCAGACTCACAATATAGAGAACAAACTAGTGGTTACCAGTGGGGAAAGAGTAGAGGGGAGGGTCAAGATAGGGGTAGGGGATTAAGAGGTACAAAGTACTATGTATAAAGTAAATAAGCTACAAGGATATATAGTACAACACAAGGAATATAACCAATATTTTATAATAACTATAAATGGAATATAATCTTTAAAAATTGTGAATCAGGGACTTCCCTGATGGTCCAGCAGTTAAGACTCCATGCTCCCAATGCAGGGGGCCCAGACTGGATCCCTGGTCAGGGAACTAGGTCCCGCATACTGCAACTAAGAGCCTGCATGCCACAACTAAAAAAAAAAAGATCCCGCCTGCTGCAACTAAGACCTGGCAGCAGCCAAATATATATATATACATATATATATATATATACACACACACACACACACACATTTTTTTAAATTGTTGATCACTATGTGGTATACCTGAAACATATAATATTATACATCAACAATACTTCAAAAAAATCCCACTACAATATAATGTAAACATAACTTTATTTTCCTTTTTTTTTTTTTTTTGCCACGGCCTCCCGTGTGTGGGATCTTAGTTCCCCAACCAGGGATCAAACCCGTGCCCTAAGCATTGGGAGTGTGGAGTCTTAACCACTGCACCAGCAGGGAAGTCCCTGTAAACATAACTTTTATGTGCACCGGAAAAATAAAAAATTTGTGTGACTTGCTCTACTGCAGCATCTGCTTTTTTGAGGTGCTCTGGAACCAAACCAGCGATATTTCCGAGGTATGTCTGTATTAGTGAGTGGATCACTCACACCCTTGAAAAGTTCTGTGGTTGCTGTCCATTGTAGGCCAGCTATGCATGTAGGGAATGCCCAATTTCAATGAAGATGATAACATTCCATTGTAGCAGAGGTCAAGTGTAAGCACTTAACCATCAACCATAAAGGGCATCACAGATACTTCAGTAATGAGAACATTCTGGTCTGCAGAGATCTTTCATGATACCTAATTGATCATGGTGTCCCTAGGAACAAAATAGATAATCAGCCTACTAGAATATTGCTTGATCTATATAACAGGAAAAACTCTAGGTCTTGTAGCCCAAAAACTTGACTTGAGTCACCATAGTGGAGAATGATGCCCTCTTGCCCAGTCCTAGGCTTAAGTCAGTTCACAGACCCAGAGCCTTTTGAAAAGGCCAGGTTCCCTTGAGGAAAGACCTTGCACTGCTGCCACAAGTAAACACCTTAATATTCCTCCAAGCATTTCCCAAAGGGACCTATAGCCATTTACCAGATGACTGTACGCTGGGGAGAAAGAAATATCCATACCTGTGGTTATTTCCCTGGTTACTGGAAGTATAATTGAATTAGATATATTTGGCAACTGGATGAATCCCCACATTGCCTGTACCCTATGGGATCATTATGGGGTCACTGTGGTAGGCAAGGCTAAGTGGAAGTCTCTGGAACTCCTGGGGGAAATGCAGAGATTGATGCTCCCATTAAAGACTTGAAAGAAGCAAGGGTCATGATTCCTAATCCTCCCCACTTAACTCACAATTTGGCCTCTACAAAAGTCAGGTGGATCTTAGAAAAATTACTGTGGATGATCATAAACTTAAAATGGTGGTTATTCTGACTACAGCTACTGTCCATATGTAGTCTCTTTACTGTAGTTATTTTTTTTAATTATTTATTTATTTTATTATTTTTTATTTATTGGCTGCATTGGGTCTCCATTGCTGAGCGTGGGCTTTCTCTAGTTGTGGTGAGCCGGGGCTACTCTTCATAAAGGGAAGCCCTCTTTACTGTAGTATCTTTTATTGGACCTATGACTCATCTAGAAATTGTGTGTCTGTATTTCAAATTTATAAAAATGTGGAGCTTTAAAAGTATCTTTAAAAATAATAGGGCTTCCTAGGTGGCGCAGTGGTTAAGAATCTGCCTGCCAATGCAGAGGTCACGGGTTCGATCCCAGCTCCAGGAAGACCCCACATGCTGTGGAGCAACTAAGCCCGTGTGCCAAAAAATAAAAATAATAATAATAATAATAATAATAAAAATAAAAGTATCTTTAGGGGCTTCCCTAGTGGTGCAGTGGTTAAGAATCCGCCTGCCAATGCAGGGGACATCGGTTCCATCCCTGGTCCAGGATGATCCCACATGCCGCCAGAGCAACTATGCCCGTGCACCACAACTACCGAGCCTGAGTGCCGCAACTACTGAAGATCGAGCACCGAGAGCCTGTGCTCTGCAACAAGAGAAGCCACTGCAATGACAAGCCGGTGCACCGCAACAAAGAGTAGCCCCTGCTCATCGCAACTAGAGAAAGCCCTTGTGCAGCAACGAAGACCCAACATAGCCAATAAAAATAAATAAATTTAAAAATATATATTAAAAAATAAGTAAATGAATGAATAAATAAATAAAAGTATCTTTAAAAAATAGGTTTCTAACTTAGTTCCTTTGTGGTCTAAGCCTATGGTCTTATATGATAATAACCTTGCAATTTGTTAAGACTTATTTTGCGTCCTAATATGCAGTGAATTTTTGCCATTTTTGTAAATCTCCCATGTGTGCTTGACAGGAATGTAAATTCTCTAATTACTGTATACAAGATTGTTTATCTATGGTGTGCTAATATATTCCTTACTTTGCTTGATCTAGAAATTTCTGAGAGATAAATGTTAAAATCCCCCATTGTCATTAGAAATCATAAATGTCTCCTTATAATTCTGTCAGTTTTTGCTTTTTATATCTATAGAATATATGATTTTGCACATGCAGATTAAGAATTATTCATTCCTCCTTATGAATTATGTCATCCATGGTTATGTTATTTTCAGCCTTTCTGTATCTTTTTTTTTCTTTCATGTTTATTTATTTATTTATTTGGCTGTGCGGGGTCTTAGTTGCGGCACTTGGGATCTTTGTTGCCACGTAGGGGATCTTCATTGCAGCACGTGAGATCTTTAGTTGCAGCATGTGAACTCTTAGTTGCAGCATGTGGGATCTAGTTTCCTGACCAGGGATCAAACCCAGGCCTCCTGCATTGGAACTCGGAGTCTTAGCCACTGAACTACCAGGGAGGTTCCACTGTGTCTCTTTTTAAATGTACTCTAGTATATAGCACATAGCTCTATATTTAAAAATCATTAAATACAGCAATCCTTGGAAAATGGAAAATTATATTTATTGTAATTAGTGATATATTTGGATTTATTACTATTATCTTGTGTTTATTTTCTGATTTTCCTATGTTGCTTCTTTCTACTTTCCTGCTTGTATTTGAAATGATTTTGTTTTCTCTTTTTCCGTTATTTCTTCTTTAATGGTTTGGAAGTTATACTTCCTATTTCTATTCTTTCAGAAAATTCTTTTATATTTTAACATGCATACTTGGCTGTCTAAAGATGGTTGACTTATGCACCTTTTTTCAGAACAATAAAGGGGCCTCTGATTGCTGCTACACTGACTACCTCCCTTCTATCTGGTACATTAATATGTCCAGCATTCAGGTATGGCTTATTTTAGATCCTCCATATTGATGTTCCTATTACTGCTTTACACAGTCAACACCTGTTTAAATGTACTCAAGTCCTTATTTGTATACTCTTCTCTCTTGCATTTCAATATTCTATTTCCTTCATCCTGAAATACATCCCTTAGGAATTTTTCACTGAGGCTATGTAAGTGATAAACGCTGAGTTTTTCTTAGAGTAACTTTATTTCACCCTCACTTAAAAAAGTTAATTTACCATGAAATCTAAAAGATACAAGTGAACTTACTTACAAAATAGTAATAGAGTCACAGATATAGAAAACAAACTTATGGTTACCAAAGGGGAATGGTGGGGGGAGGGATAAATTAGGAATTTGGGAGTAACAGTTACACACAACTATACATAAAATAGATAAACAAAAAGGTCCTATTGTGTAGCATAGGGAACTATATTCAATATCTTATAATGACCTATAATGGAAAAGAATACGAAAAAGAATATATATATGTATAACTGAATCACTTTGCTGTACACCTGAAACATTGTAAATCAACTATACTTCAATTAAAAAATTGACTTACTTTATATTTTAAAAATCCATAATTTAGATGTCTTGATATTCTAATCTTAAATGTTTGTATCTACATTTTAAAACGAACTTTTGCTTACATGAACAGTGACTTCTTAATATCACCTAATACCCAATCCATATTCTGATTTCCTCAATTATTGCAATAATATCTGGTTTTCCAAATCAGATCCAATCCCGAACCACATACTGCATTAGTTTCTTTATTATGTCCCTTACACCCCTTTTAATTTTGAACAGTCACTTTTTTCATGACACTGATTAGCTGAATAGACAAGGATGATTGTCCTGTGGCATAGCCCAACTTATGGTCTGATTGCTTCCCTGTGGTGGTCATTAGCATGTTTCTCTTTCCTCTAGATTTCCTTTAAACTGCAAGTTAGATCTGAAGACTTAGATTTATTTTTTTAAGTAATTAATTACTTAATCTATTTATTTATTGGTTGCATTGGGTCTTTGTTGCTGCACGCGGGCTTTCTCTAGTTGCAGCGAGCAGAGACTACTCTTTGTTGCATTGGGTTCTCATGGAGTGGCTTCTCTTGTTGCGGAGCACAGGCTCTCAGCGAGCGGTCTTCTGTAATTGTGGCACACAGGCTCAGTAGTTGTGGCACATGGGCTTAGTTGCTCTGGCAGCATGTGGGATCTTCCTGGACCAGGGCTCGAACCGTGTCCCCTGCATTGGCAGGCGGATTGTTAACCGCTGCGCCACCAGTTAATTAGATTCAAATCAAACTTTATTGGCTAGATCACATCACAGGTGATGCAATAGCCATATCAAAAGACAGTAATATCTTACAGATCCACCTGTTATATAAGTATTCTTGTACAAAGTTATATGCCAAGATTGTCCTTTGTTAATAGTTTGCTTCATATTTTTTCTAGACAGAACTTCTGTTGATAGATTCCAGTGAGGATACAATAGATGAGAAACTAAGAAGAGTGTTGGAAAAATGCATGCTGAAGATGGTGGGCATATACACTTAACTTCTAACTAGCATGAGTTGGGACCACTTGGAATATGCCTCTACACAGGTAGGAGAACTTTCCTAGGATATAAATCTAAAGAATAGCACTGCTGGGTAGGAGGAAATTGCATCTTCAGTTTTATCAAATTACTTGCTACCAAGTTACTCTACAATTAGCCCATTTACACCTCCACCAGCAGCAGGTAGACATTTCTTTTCCCCAATGCTTGCTATTTTGAGATTTTTTTTTAAACTTTTGCCAATAACATTATGTGAAATAATATCTCATTGTGGTTCTCTTTAAAGTTATTACACACATCATGACATTTCACCCCTAAATTCTTGAGTATTCATCTTACAAAAATAAGGACATTTCCTACTTAACCACAATATCACTATCACTAATAAAATAATAATTCCTTACACCATCTCATACTAGGTCTATATTCCTATTTCTCCAACAGTCTAAAAAATCGGTGAGGATTTAGATAAACCTGAACAGGAGTTGACTGTATACTGCAGGTTTGTTCAAGTCACCTTCATTTTCAAATGATGGTTTAGCTGAGTGTAGTGGTCCAAGTTGCCAGATATTTCTTCCAAGACCTACGAAGACAGTAGTGCCCTGTCTTCTGGTTTCTATAGTTGCCATTAAGAAATTTGCTATTTGTTCGGGCTTTATTGCTTTGTGGAAAACATATGTTTTCTTTCTGGTTTCTTTTCAAATATTCCACCCCTCTCCCTGCCCCCCCCCCCCCCCAGCCTCTTTGAGTTCTTCAGTTTCTTTCTGATGTATCTGGATGAGGATTTAGTGTATCTTGGGACTCATTTCCTGAGACTGAGAATTCTTGTCCAAAATCAGTTCCGGATGATGATCAACCATGATCTGTTCTCATCATCGCATTATCTGTTATAAGAGCCTAAAATAGTGCCTGACTTACATTAGGTGCTTATAAATAGTTATTGAATGAATTTGTAAATAAATGAGCATTTTTCTCCACTCCCCCTCATCCTCTCTATTCTTTCCTACAAAAATTTTTTTCAGACATTTCTTAGAACCTTTCGTTCTATCCTTCATGCCTCTTCCTCTTTTACACATTTTTCATCTCTTTCTCTTTCTGGTATACATTTTAGATACTTTTGTCACATTTTTCCTCCAATGCCCAATTCTAACCTCAGCTACTTCTAATCTTCTGTTTAACCTATGCATTTAGTTATATTAGTCATTTGTAATCATTGATACCTGGCTAATCTCTTTTTTCTTTAACAACTTTTATTGAGATGCAATTGACATACAATAAACTGCATATATGTAAAGTGTACAATTTGATTTTTTTTTCTTATTAGTAATGTATATATGGCAATCCAAAACTCCCAATTTATCCCAGCCCCCCCCCCCCCACTCGCTTTCCCCACCTGGTGTCCATATGTTTGTTCTCTACATCTGTGTCTCTATTCTGGCTAATCTTTTTTTTATAGCATTCTGTTTCTTTCATGCTTTTGATTCTTTGTTTCATGACTAATCATTTTTATCATACTTATAGCTTGAATCTTGTAATTCTGTTGTCTGAAGTGCTTGATTTTGGATTGTGAGCTCATGTTGATGGCCTTAAGACAGACCTTCATAGACTATTGTGAAGATCAGATAAATTAACTCATGTGATGGTATGTCTCAAGTCCAAGTGAAAATAAAATCACATTGAAAAGAATGCATAGAAGGGCCAGAATGATCCACCAGTTCATGCTGTGTAAAAATAAACAAAGCAAAAAACTCACCAGCGTGACATGCTTCAGCCATCAAACCCTGGCAAGAATCACACCAGGGAACTTCCTAGGTGGCACAGTGGTAAAGAATCCACCTGCCAATGCAGGGGACACGAGTTTGAGCCCTGCCCTGGGGAGATTCCACATGCCACGGAGCAACTAAGTCCATGCACCACAACTATTGAGCCTGTGCTCTAGAGCCCGTGAGCCACAACTACTGAGCCCATGTGCTGCAACTATTGAAGCCCACGTGCCTAGGGCCCATGCTCCACAACAAGAGAAGCCACTACAATGAGGAGCCTGTGCACCGCAATGAAGAGTAGCCCCCGCTCGCAGCAACTAGAGAAAGCCCGTATGCAGAAACGAAGACCCAACACAGCCAATAAATAAATTAAATAAATAAATTTATAAAAAAAAAAAGGAATCACACAAGGGAATAATATCAAAAACGCCTATGCACCAAGCACTTTACTCATATTATGTTTAATCTTCATAACAACTGCAAGGAAGGTGATATTCCTATTTTATGGAGCAGAAACTGCAACAGGGTCATTAACTTAGAGCTAATTGGGGAATCCCAGTTAAAACTCAGGTCTGATGTAAAAGAATGAAATTAGAACACTTCCTAAAACAATACACAAAAATAAACTCAAAATGGATTAAAGACCTAAATGTAAGGCCACAGACACTATAAAACTCTTAGAGGAAAACATAGGCAGAACACTCTATGACATACATCAAAGCAAGATCCTTTTTGACCCACCTCCTAAAATAATGGACATAAAATCAAAAATAAACAAATGCAATTCTTTTGCAGTTTTATGCATTCTTTTTCCCTTTTCATTAACTATTTAACACATTTTTATGATCCATGGGGGTAACTGTCCCGAGTTAAAATTGAAACTGGAAAAAATACATACATAGTCCAAATGATTATTTTTTTTTCTTATAATAGTTTTGAGAGATGATGGAACAAATTTGAAAGGGCACGAACTTTACAATCATCCAGACCTGAGGGTTTTTTTTTAAGCTCTTTATTGGAATATAATTGCTTTATACTGTTGTGCCAGTTTTTGCTTTACAACAAAGTGAATTAGCTGTATTTATACATATATCCCCATATCCCCTCCCTCCTGAGACCCCTTCCCACCTTCCCTATCCCAGCCCTCTAAGTCATCACCCACCATCGTGTTGATCCCCCCGTGTTATGCAGCAGCTTCCCACTAGCCATCTCTTTTACAGTTGGTAGTGTATATATGTCAATGCTACTCTCTCACTTTGTCCCAGCTTCCCCTTCAGCACCACTCCCCCCATGTCCTCAAGTCCATTCTCTACATCTCCATCTTTATTCTTGCCCTGTCACTGGGTTCATTAGTACCGTTTTTTTTAGATTCCATATATATGAGTTAGCATATGGTATTTGTTTTTCTCTTTCTGGCTTACTTCATTATGTATGACAGACTCTAGGTCCAACCACCTCACTACAAATAACTCAATTTCATTCCTTTTTCATGGCTGAGTAATATTCCATTGCAGGTAAGTCTTTTATTATTATTTTTTTGACGTACAATAAACTGCATATATTTAAAGTGTACAATTTGATATTTTTTTCTTACTCGTAATGTATATATGGCAATCCCAGTCTCCCAATTCATCTCATCCCAATCCCACCACCCCCCGCTTTCCTCCCTCGGTGTCCATATGTTTGTTCTCTGCATCTGTGTCTCTATTTCTACCTTGCAAACTGGTTGATCTGTACAGTTTTTCTAGATTCTGCATATATGCGTTAATATACAATATTTGTTTTTCTCTTTATGACTTACTTCACTCTGCATGACAGTCTATAGGTCCATCCATGTCTCTACAAATGTCCCAATTTCATTCCTGTTTATGACTGAGTAATATTCCATTGTATATATGTACCACATCTTCTTTATCCATTCATCTGTTGATGGACAGTTAGGTTGCTTCATGACCTGGCTATTGTAAACAGTGCTACAATGAACATTGGGGTGCATGTGTCTTTTTGAATTATGGTGTTCTCTGGGTATATGCCCATTAGTGGGATTATTGGGTCATATGGTAATTCCATTTTTATTTTTTTAAGGAACCCCCATACTGTTCTCCATAGTGGCTGTATCAATTTACATTCCCACCAACAGTGTAGGAGGATTCCCTTTTCTCCACACCCTCTCTAGCATTTATTGTTTGTAGATTTTCTGATGATGCTCATTCTAACCAGTGTGAGGTGATACTTCATTGTAGTTTTGATTTCAGTCTCTCTGATAATTAGCGATGCTGAGCAGCTTTTCACGTGTTTGTTGGCCATCTGTATGTCTTCTTTGGAGAAATGCCTACTTAGGTCTTCTGCCCATTTTTTTGATTGGGTTGTTTGTTGTTTTGATATTGAGCTGCATGAATTGTTTATATATTTTGGAGATTAACCCTTTGTTGATTCATTTGCAACTATTTTCTCCCATTCTGAGGGTTGTGTTTTTGTTTTCTTTACAGTTTCCTTTGCTGTGCAAAAGCTTTTGTTTCATTAGGTCCCATTTGTTTATTTTGTTTTTATTTCCATTACTGTAGGAGGTGGGTCAAAAAAGATCTTGCTGTGATTTATGTCAAAGAGTGTTCTTCCTATATTTTCCTCCAAGAGCTTTATAGTGTCTGGCCTTACATTTAGGTCTTTAACCCATTTTGAGTTTATTTTTGTGTATGGTGTTAGGAAGTGTTCTAATTTCATTCTTTTACATGTAGCTGTCCAGTTTTCCCAGCACCACTTATTGAAGAGGCTGTCTTTTCTCCATTATATTGCCTCCTTTGTCATAGATTAGTTGACCATAGCTTATCTCTGGGCTTTCTATCCTGTTCCATTGATCTATGCTTCTGGTTTTGTGCCAGTACCATATTGCCTTGATTACTGTAGGCTTTGTAGTATAGTTGGAAGTCAGGGAGTCTGATTCCTCCAGCTCCGTTTCTTTTCCCCCCTCAAGATTGCTTTGGCTATTCGGAGTCTTTTGTGTCTCCATACAAATTTTAGGATTTTCTGTTCTAGTTCTGTAAAAGATGCCACTGGTAATTTGATAGGGATTGCATTGAATCTGTGGATTGCTTTGGGCAGTATAGTCATTTTCACAATGTTGATTCTTCCAATCCAAGAACATATTATATCTCTCCATCTGTTTGTGTTTTCTTTGATTTCTTTCATCAGTGTCTTATAGTTTTCTGAGTACAGGTTTTTACCTCCTTAGTTAAGTTTATTCCTAGGTATTTTATTCTTTTTGTTGCAGTGGTGAATGGGATTGTTTCCCTAATTTCTCTTTCTGATATTTTGTTGTTAGTGTAGAGGAATGCAAGAGATTTCTGTGTGTTAATTTTGTATCCTGCAACCTGACCAAATTCATTGATTAGCTCAAGTAGTTTTCTGGTGGCATCTTTAGGATTTTCTATGTATAGTATCATGTCATCTGCAAACAGTGACAGCTTTACTTCTTCTTTTCCAATTTGGATTCCTTTTATTTCTTTTTCTTCTCTGATTGCTGTGGCTAGGACTTCCAAAACTATGTTGAATAGTAGTGGGGGGAGTAGACATCCTTCTCTTGTCCCTGATCTTAGAGGAAATACTTTCAGTTTTTCACCATTGAGGATAATGTTGGCTGTGGGTTTGTCATACATGGCCTTTATTATGTTGAGGTAGGTTCCCTCTGTGCCCACTTTCTGGAGAGTTTTTATCATAACTGGGTGTTGAGTTTTGTCAAAAGCTTTTTCTGCATCTATTGAGATGATCATATGGTTTTTATTCTTGAATTTGTTAATATGGTGTATCACATTGATTGATTTACGTATATTGAAGAATCCTTGCCTCCCTGGGATAAATCCCACTTTATCATGGTGTATGATCCCTTTAATGTGTTGTTGGATTCTGTTTGCTAGTATTTTGTTGAGGATTTTTGCATCTAAATTCATCAGTGATACTGGTCTGTAGTTTTCTTTCTTTGTAGTATCTTTGTCTGGTTTTGGTATCAGGGTGATGGTAGCCTCATAGAATGAGTTTGGGAGTGTTCCTTCCTCTGCAATTTTTTGGAAGAGTTTGAGAAGGATGGGTGTTAGCTCTTCTCTAAGTGTTTGATAGAATTCACCTGTGAAGCCATCTGGTCCTGGGCTTTTGTGTGTTGGAAGATTTTTACTCACAGTTTCAATTTCATTACTTGTGATTGGTCTGTTCATTTTTTTCTATTTTTTCCTTATTCAGTCTTGGAAAGTTACACCTTTCTAAGAATTTGTCCATTTTATCCAGGTTGTCCATTTTATTGGCATATAGTTGCTTATAGTAGTCTCTTATGATGCTTTTTTATTTCTGCGGTGTCCGTTGTAACTTCTCCTGTTTCATTTATAATTTTACCAATTTGAGTCCTCTCCCTTTTTCTTGATGAGTCTGGCTAAAAGTTTATCAATTTTGTTTATCTTCTCAAAGAACCAACTTTTAGTTTTATTGATATTTGCTATTGTTTTCTTTGTCTCTATTTCATTTATTTCTGCTCTGATCTTTAGATTTCTTCTACTAACTTTGGGCTTTGTTTGTTCTTCTTTCTCTACTTCCTTTAGGTGTAAGCTTAGATTATTTATTTGGGATTTTTACTGTTTCTTGAGGTGGGACTGTATTGCTATAAACTTCCCTCTTAAAACTGCTTTTGCTGCATCCCATAGATTTTGGATCATTGTGTTTTTGTTGGCATTTGTCTCTAGGTATTTTTTGATTTCCTCTTTGATTTCTTCAGTGATATCTTGGTTATGTACTAGCATATTGTTTAGAATCCATGTGTTTGTGTTTTTTATAGTTTTTTTTTCCTGTAATTGATTTCTAATCTCATAGCATTGTGGTCGGAAAAAATGCTTGATAAAATTTCAATTTTCTTAAATTTACCAAGGCTTGATTTGTGACCCAAAATGTGATCTATCCTGGAGAATATTCCATGTGCACTTGAGAAGAAAGTATAATCCGCTGTTTTCGGATGGAATGTCCTATAAATATCAATTAATTCTATCTGGTCTATTGTGTCATTTAAAGCTTGTGTTTCCTTATTAATTTTCTCTCTGGATGATCTGTCCATTGATGTAAGTGGAATGCTAAAGTCCCCCACTATTATTGTGCTACTGCCAATTTCCTCTTTAATAGTTGTTAGCATTTGCCTTATGTATTGTGCTCCTATATTGCATGCATGTATATATTTATAATTGTTATATCTTTTTCTTGGATTGATCCCTTGATCATTATGTAGTGTCCTTTCTTGTCTCTTGCAACATTCTGTATTTTAAAGTCAATTCTATCTGATATGAGTATTGCTACTCCAGCTTTCTTTTGATTTCCATTTGCATGGAATATCTTTTCCATCCCCTCACTTTCAGTCTGTATGTGTCCCTAGGTCTGAAATGAGTCTCTTGTAGACAGCATGTATATGGGTCTTGTTTTTGTATCCATTCAGCCAGTCTATGTCTTTTGGTTGGAGCATTTAGTCCATTTACATTCAAGGTAATTATCGATATGTATATTCCTATTACCATTTTCTTAATTTTGGGGGGTTTGTTTTTGTAGGTCCTTTTCTTCTCTTGTGCTTCCCACTTAGAGAAGTTCCTTTAGCATTTGTTGTTTGGTGGTGCTGAATTCTCTTAGCTTTTGCTTGTCTAGAAAGTTTTCGCTTTCTCTGTCAAATCTGAATGAGATCCTTGCTGGGTAGAGTATTCTTGGTTGTAGGTTCTTCCCTTTCATCACTTTAAATATATTGTATTGTGCCATTCCCTTCTGGCTTGCAGAGTTTCTGCTGAGAAATTAGTTATTAACCTTATGGGAGTTCCTTTGTATATTATTTGTTGTTTTTCCCTTGTTGCTTTTAATGATTTTTCTTTGTCTTAATTTTTGTCAATTTGATTACTCTGTGTCTTGATGTATTTCTCCTTGGGTTTATCCTGCCTGAGACTCTCTGTGCTTCCTGAACTTGGGTGGCTATTTCCTTTCCCATGTTAGGGAGGTTTTTGACTATAATCTCTTCAAATATTTTCTCAGGTCCTTTCTCTCTCTTCTCCTTCTGGGACCCCTATAATGGGAATGTCGGTGCATTTAATGTTGTCCCAGAGGTCTCTTAGGCTGTCTTCATTTCTTTTCTTTCTTTCTTTCTTTTTTTTTTTTTTTTTCTTTATTCTGTTCCATGGCAGTGATTTCTACCACTTTGTCTTCCAGGTCACTTATCCATTCTTCTGTCTCAGTTTTTCTGCTGTTGATTCCTTCTAGTGTATTTTTCATTTCAGTGATTGTAGTTGTTCATCTCTGTTTGTTTGTTCTTTAATTCCTCTAGGTCTTTGTTAAACTTTTCTTGCATTTTTTCAATCTTTGCATCCAGTCTTTTCCCAAGGTCATGGATCATATTCACTATCATTATTCTGAATTCTTTTTCTGGAAGGTTGCCTATGTTCACTTCATTTAGTTGTTTTTCTGGGGTTTTATCTTGTTCCTTCATCTGGGACAAAGTCCTCTGCCTTTTCATTTTGTCTATCTTTCTGTGGCTTTGGTTTTCGATCTGCAGGCTGCGGGATTATAGTTCTTCTTGCTACTGCTGTCTGCCTTCTGGTGGATGAGCCTATCTAAGAGGTTTGTGCATGCTTCCTGATGGGAGGGACTGGTGGTGGGTAGAGCTGTGTGTTGCTCTGGTGAGCAGAGCTCAGTAAAACTTTAATCTCCTTGTCTGCTGAGGGGTGGGACTGAGTTCCCACCCCACTGGTTGTTTGGCCTGAGGTGACCCGGCACTGGAGCTAACTGCTGAACAATCATCAACAGGAAGACACTAGAACTCACCAAAAAAAGACACCCCACATCTAGAGACAAAGAGGAAGCCACAGTGAGACAGTAGGAAGGGCTCAACCGCGATAAAATCCCATAACCGCTGGGTGGGACACACAAACTGGAGAACAGTTATACCACAAAGTCCACCCACTGGAGTGAGGGTTTTGAGTCCCATGTCAGGCTTCCCAACCTGGGGTCTGGAAACTGGAGGAAAAATCCCCAGAATCAGACTTTGAAGGGCAGCAGGATTTGACTGCAGGACTTACACAGGACTGGAAGAAACCGAGACTTCACTCTTGGAGGGCATATAAAAAGTAGTGTGTGTATCAGGACCCAGGGGGAAGGAGCAGTGACCCCAGAGGAGACTGAACCAGACATACCTGCTGGTGTTGGAGGGTTGCCTGTAGAGGGGAGGATGGGGCCAGCTGTGGCTCACTGTAGGCCAGGACGCTGGCGGTGGGGGTTCTGGGAAGTGCTCACTGGTGGGAGCCCTCCTGGAGTCTGCCTTTAGCCCCACCAAAGAGCCTGTAGAAGAGAGTGAGTGTGCGTCCTTCTACTCTACCATCTTGAACCAATCTCTCCCCCAATTTGGTTCTTTCTCAAATCTGCCATATCACTTTTTCTGATTTCCTATTTCCTGCAGATATATTTGACCTATTTCTTTAAGATCATATACCTCGTTATTTTATAGTCTGTATCAGACAGTTTCTTTACACGGGGCTGCCCCCAGGCCATAGGACACCTGTAAGCAAATTAGAAAAAGTGGCTCTTCTTCAAGCACAATTTTGGAAAAGTTAGAAGATTGTCAGAAAACCTGACCAGCTCAGCCAGGGAGAACTTTCCAGTACGCTGGTGGCATACACATGTACCCACACTGTCACCCCCTCACACAGTCCCTGGGTGCTGGACACACAGCTGCTGATGGCCACATACTCTGTACCACCCCTGCCCCCAGGTGTCAGATATGGAGTCTAGCAGCCACAGAAATTGGGCTTGTAAGGCAGTGGGCTGGAGCCTAATTTCCTTGTGCCCAAAGTTATCTTTGACTATATGCTGGTCATTATATTTGAAAAATCATTTGTAGGGATAATTTGAGGGCCAGGATGAAGGTAGTTTCCTCGACAGGGAATTTGTTTTGGTTCTTCCAGGAGCCTGCGTACATTGTTGGTACTGAGCTACCCAAAGTCAAGGCTTGGGATACCCTGGTAACCCAGGCAAACAGAACCAGGCTGTCATTCTGGCAGGTTGGCCCACTTCTAGTTTACCCTTATCCTGGCTTATTAAGGGGAAGGGGTCTCTCGTTTGACTTCCCCCCAATGGAGGCCCTGAGCTGTGATGGAGACCCATTCATCTCAAGAGGCCATCAAAAAGAAAGTTCAGAGATCCCCTAGTGGGCAAATGTCCTTCCTTAGTGGGAGAGCAGCCTCTGGGCTCCTCCCTCTTTCATTCTGGTGACCTACAGAGTGATGTTGTGCCATCTTGTCAGTTCTTTTTGTTTTAATTTATTTATTTATTGGCTGCGTTGGGTCTTCATTGCTGCACAAGGGTTTCCTCTAGTTGTGGCAAGCAGGGGCTACTCTTCATTGTGGTGTGCAGGCTCCTCATTGTGGTGGCTTCTCTTGCTGTGGAGCACGAGCTCTAGGCACATGGGCTTCAGTAGATGTGGCACATGGGCTCCATAGTTGTGACTCATGGGCTCTAGAGTGCAGGCTCAATAGTTGTGGCACACGAGCTTAGTTGCTCTGCTGCATGTGGGATCTTCCTGGAGCAGGGATCCAACCCATGTCCCCTGCATTGGCAGGCGGATTCTTAACCACTGTGCCACCTAGGAAGTCCCATTGTTAGTCCTTTACAGAGGATGTTTTCAACATTTTATCCAGCTTACTTAAATGTTTTCAGAAGGAAGGTGGCTGGAGAGAGCTACCCTGCTATTACCAGAAAGAGAAGTCCTGTGGTTTTCATCTGCATTTCTTTGATTGGTGGTGAATCCCAGCATCTCTTCTGACACTGGTAAAAGTTCAAGTTTCCTCTTCTGTGAAATGGCCTCTTTTCTCACGGCCTCCTGCCTCTCTCTTGTTGATTTGCATGTGTTCCTTAAATACTGTAGGTATTAATTCCGTGCTTGTTTAATTTAATACCTTTTCCTAGTCTGCTGTCCATCCTGTCAGCACCTTGATGGTGCCCCTTACTAAACAGAAATCCTGGATTTTGATGTGGGTAAATTTACTGTACCGTTCTCCTCTAGAAGGCTTACAGTGGGTCGCTACCGTCCTTCATGACTGTTGTTTGGACACAGCCCATTCTCCCAGCCTCCTTTGACCTGCACCAAATAGAGAGGCACTGCCCTCCCACTACTGTTCACCAAGCTTGCATTCTCACAAGCTGAGTCTGCAGTGTCAGTGACCTCACCACATTGGTGCTTCATTTGTTCATTGCTCCATTCCTATAAAACCCCAAGTCCCTCATATGTGGTCCTGTTAAACCAGATACCCCCTTGTCCTGTGCTTATGAAGTTAAGTTTTAGACCTTCAGGCAGAATACAGATCTCTATTATTTTTCATCCTGATTCAGCCCACCATTCCAGGCTGCTAGGTTATTTTTGGTCCCTGATTCTGTCATCCGGTGCTTTGGCTGTCCCAGTTTTGTGCCACCTGAAACTTTGATAAATACATCATCCATTCCCACGTCCAAATAACTGGTAAGAATGTGGGACATGAGGGGACTCAGGCCAGAGCCCTGGACCATGTCGTTGGAGGTCTCTTTCAGGCAGATATTGATCAATTAATGATCACATTCCACTGAGAGTGATTGAGAACATCTAAATGCTTGAGCCTGGGCTAAGCGCTCGGCAAAGGAAATAAGTTCTCCACCCTCAGACGATTCACATTCTAGTGGAGGAGTTGGATGCAATTAAATATGATATAAACTCTTAACACACTTGTTCAGTGCTTTTGTTTTTATTGATACAAAGAACTCCCTCACAGACTATCTCTTTTGAGCCCTGTTTGGGAGAGGCAGCCAACCAGAAGTAAATTTATTTAACCACAAGCCATCCCACATCATCCAAGTTCTCCTTAGGGCTGTTAGGAAATGAGTCCAATGCTTTGCTGAATTTCCGGTGTCTACAGTACTAGTAGAAGTATTCCCACCAGGACAGAGACCTGTTCCTCATGAATGTATGCAGTGCCCCTTTATAACTGCTTATTAATTATTTGTTCATAATCCACTGCCCGTTTAGTCTGTGGCACTTTCTCAAAGGTCTCTGAGGCAACTTCCCTCATTTTGCTGGGCTGTAATTCATCAAGGCCAGGAGATTCAAGATGACCTTACAGTCCTCACTGTTTATCTGAGGAGGGTATTTACCCCTCAGGCCAGCAGTTCAAGTGAGCCTGGCAAAGCCCTCTTCAGGGTCCAGTCCAGCCCCCCTGCTGCTGGTGGGGTTGGGGGTTATCCCTTTAATGAATTATGAAATGCATTAAGCAGGTCGGGACCAGCATTTCCTTTTAAATAAAATGCAATGACTAGACTAGAAAGAATCAAAGGTACATGTTTTATGAAATTTTCCTTTCAGTTATATTTTATATGTATGTGCTCTGGATCTAAAATATATCTCTTACTGTGGATCTTAGTCCAAAAAGTTTGAAAGTTACTGGCATAGTGATTAAATCGGTCCTCTTGAGTCAGCCATGTGACTTTGGGCAAGTTACTCAACCTAAGAGAATTTCCTCATCGATTAAACAAGAATTGCAACACCTATCTCCTTGGGTTGTTATGAGGATTAAATGACATAAGAAGTACAAATTGCTTAGTACAGCGCCCCAGAATGTAATGTGTTCAGAAGATGCGTTAAAGATATGCACACAAGGCCTTGTTCCTTTCTCATCCCCAGCGCTATTAATTTCACTTTCTACTTTCTATTTTCAGCAGTTTGGAGAAGCAAGTCTGTGGCTTTCTAGCAATCCTGGATTTTACAGATGTTCTCTCTCTCATCTCAGAGGGTTTCAAGGCTCATAAACCTGCTTCTCCCCTGGCTCCAGGCGGGCGCCGCCCGCAGTTTGGGGGAGGATCTGCGCGCCGCAGCCCACCCTCTGCCGTCGGATATCTGCCTCCCTCGGCCCTCTGCTTAAGTGAGTGGGGGTGGGGATGAGGGTTTTGTTTTCAAAAGCAGGCTCTCCTTCCTTTACCTCTGAGGGAAGGAAACCTTTCCCCTGCCTGCCCTCCCAGCCTTGTAAGCTTTCTCACGTCCCCTCTCGGATTCCAAGTGCTTCTTTCCCCTCCTCCCTTCACCCCAGCTCCTTGGCCGGGGGCGGGGGGGGGGGGGGGGGGGGGGCGAGGCGCGCTCGGCCCATCGCCCCACCTCATTCCGGAGCTGCCCTCGCCGTTCTCGGGCCCGGGGTGCTTGGGCCATCTGGTCGCCTGAATCTGGGCGACCTCCCAGCTGTAACCCCCTCTCTGGGCCCGGGTACAAGGCGCCGGACCGGCAAACTGCGGAGCCCACCTCCTCACAGGAGCAGGCACCCGGTTGGCTGTTTTATGGCAACGTGAAAACACGGCAGGCCTGGCTCGTTGAGTCCTCATTCAATCAGGCCTTCGCGTCAAGTGCTGAGGGTATGGAGATGGCTAAGTATCCGTCCCTGTTTTTAAAAAGCTCACTCTGGTCCTATGTCTTTAATACCACCCCTCAAAAAATTCTGTATCAAGCAGCAGGTGTGGTGGGTAGAAACTCTAAGAAGGTTCTAACAAAGGAAATAACCTATCTTAATAATAAAATTTAAAATCAAATATGTAAGAGTTTATAAAGTAAGGAACAGAATCAGGATCAAAGAAATTTGAGGGATGAAGCAAAGTTTGATTTTAAGAAAGACTTCCCATTTCAAGGGTTATCCTCTTAAATTATTTATAAAACAGGAACCATCCTCTTTTTTATTTTCAGATTACATATTTGGTGCCTTGTGTGGAGAGGGTAGCAGGGTACTGGGGCGTCACTTCAAGGGAGCATCCCACCACCAAAACCCTGGGTTATAAAAAGCCCACTCCACTTGTGGATGCACGTCCCTAAGTGACTGTGGGATATTCCTCTCTCTCCACAACCAGCAAAGAAACATTACTTAGAAAAAACTTTGCAATTGGTACACCAGTAGGCAATGAAATGGGTACTTCTCAAATATTCCAAGATTATAAACCCTTTTCAGCAATCCCATTAGAACTAGGCTTTAATCTTTAAAAATGACTATTTGATTAGATAGAAACTATTTTTCTACAACCTTTCTTTAGCCAAAAATAGGTTATAAGTTTTTTTTAAACCTGTGCTTTACAAACCATGTGGACTTTGTGTGTCCAACTCAATTCCAGGGACTTCCCTGGTGGTGCAGTGGTTAAGAACCTGCCTTCAGGGGCTTCCTAGGTGGCGCAGTGGTTAAGAATCCGCCTGCCAATGCAGAGGTCACGGGTTTGATCCCAGCTCCAGGAAGATCCCACATGCCGCGGAGCAACTAAGCCCGTGTGCCCAAAAAAAAAAAAGAACCTGCCTTCTAATGCAGGGGACACTTCCCCTGGTCTGGGAAGATCCCACATGCCGCGGAGCAACTAAGCTGGTGCACCACAACTACTGAGCCCACGTGCCACAACTATTGAAGCCCGCGCGCCTAGAGCCTGTTCTCCACAAGAGAAGCTGCTGCACTGAGAAGCCTGTGCAGCACAACGAAGAGTAGCCCCCACTCACTGCAACCAGAGAAAGCCCGTGTGCAGCAGTGAAGACCCAACACAGCCAATTAAATAAATAAATAAATAAATAAATTTATTTAAAAAAAAAACCTCAATTCCAAAAGAAATTGATGTTATGGGAAGATCAGCTGAGCAGAGCCCTAATCCTGAAAACATTACAGTTGAGTGCCCGGCCCATCTCATCCACAATGAGAAGTGTATGTAAAACAAGCAGAAATGTTCGGTTCCATCATATGGTTTGAAGTACATCTGATGACGGGAGGATGGGAGGAGACACAGGGCCTCCAGCTGGTGTTGGGGGTGACACACTGCCAGCCCCCGGAGCATTTCTTCAGCTAGGGTTGGCTGAAAGAGACAGAAGGGGGACTTCCCTGGTGGTCTGGTGGTAAAGAATCTGCCTTACAATGCAGGGGACATGGGTTCGATCCCTGGTTGGGAAATTAAGATCCCACATGCCATGGGGCAACGAAGCCCGTGGGCCACAACTACTGAGCTCCCGCGCCTCAACTAGAGAGCCCAAGTGCTGCAAACTACAGAGCCCATGTGCTCTGGAACCCGCGTGCCACAGCTAGAGAAGCGAAAACCCATAGGCCACAACCAGAGAGAAGCCCATGCACCACAAGGAAGAGCCCGTGTGCCGCAACCAAGACCCGATGCAGCCAAAAGAAAGATAAAATAAATAAATAATAATAAATAGATCTTTAAAAAGAGAAAGAGAGCAAGACAGAAGGGAAAACTGAGGGGAGAGGTGACTCGATGGGAACACTTCGATTTGGTATTCCTCAGCCTGGGAATGAGGACAGAGAAGGGGAAGAGCTGGGAGGTGGCAAGCAACTGCGGGGGAGACGATAGAGGCTGGCAAGGCAAACCTATTGATCTGCATGCAGTCCATCCTCAGCGAGTCCTGGGCCAGGGACCCTCCCTCTGCTCTCCCACCCCCACCTGTGCTGTGCAGGGAGCAGAGCTCACGCAACAGCTCCTGCAGGTAGCAGACAACAGCGGTACTCCTAGACATCACCTAGCAACTACTCAGAACAAAGATGCAGGAGACAGCTGATTATTTCTCCCTCCCCTTCTCCTCCAGTTCATGCCATCAACCACGTTAGACAGGATACTAGCTAGTCCCTGCCATCATGGAGCTGATCTCAGAGAGGCAGCAGTGAGCGGTGGCATGAAGTGAACTGAGGTCTTAATTCCTTGCCCAGGAATTGAACCTGGGTAGCCTGGATGAAAACCAGGAATCCTAGCCAACGGACCCCCTGGCTCTTGCCCCCAATGAAAAATGCATTTCTCACAGGTACAAAACTTATTATTAGAGACAGTACAACAAGTGGGAGAGCACACAGAGAAACAGTTTGTTTAGTTAAGATAGAAGCAAGGCAGAGATGCACACCTGGAGAGAAAGGGTGTGGGTGTCCTCCCTAATAAAGAGGAGCACAGAAAAGAGGCAGTTAAATCATTTACATAGGTCAGTTCTTCAGAGTCTTTGTTTCCTTCTGGCCAGTCGTCTTGTCCTGGCTAATTTGTCTCAGGACCCTCCCCCTAGGTGTGCACACACCTCTCAGCCAAGATGGATCTCGACACAAAGGTTTCTGGGAGAAGCAAGACTCATTATGGCCTGGAGTTCTCCCCTGACTTTTGACCCCCAAAGAGCCTTTCTATGCATGTGTAGTGTCTCTCTTGCCCCAAGGATGGGCAATATATGACCTCTTGATCTTTACTTAAAAAGGGTTTAACCCCTCTCTGTCTCTGCCATGACTGTTATCTTAAAGTGTCCTCAGGAGACAAAGCCTGGCTATTTACCCTGTTTTAGTTGTTACTTCCATTTCAGAGGGCAAACAGGAGGCTGATGGTAAATGCCTGACCTGGAGCCCACCTATCTCCTGTCTCAGGAAATGCAAACAGGAGGCTAGTTTAAGTGTCCAGGCCTGAAACCCATCTTTTGCTTGCCCCAGGAAATGTAAATAGGAGGCCAGTTGTAAATGCCAAGGCTGGAGCCCATCTATCTCCTGCCTCAGAGCTACCTTCATAGGCTGATGACTCTGAACAAATGAGCTAAAAGAATAGAGCACCCAACTTATCTAGGGGTGTGCCTTGGAAAACCTTTTCTGAAAAAGTTCTGTTTCAACTAACTTGAAATACATCCTTTCCCCTCAAGCCATCTTCCCCCAGGTGCTATCCCTTTCCAGTGAGTCATTTCATCCTGGCATCACCATCTTTGTCTGCACATCAACATCTGGCCTACTCTGGCCAAGGCCCCTTCCTAAGACCTCTGTTCTTTTCTGTTCAAGGCTGAGATTGCCTAACCCTAGCATTCCCCAGAGCACACCACTGTTTGTATCCCTGTCTAAGCAATCCTATGCGAAAGAGCTATGGTGGGCTTTTGCCATTGGAGATCTGAGCACTGGCCTTAATGCGAAACCTAGTGTAGGTGTCCTACATGTAAGACCACCTCTTTCTCCTGCAAGCTGGGGGAGTGGGTTTAGTCTGTGAGAACAAGTCTCTCATGGCTGCAGGAGGACATGAAATCTATTCTATGGACAGCTGGCTCAGTACCAAAGGTAGCCCAGTCTCTGCGAGCCTTCAGCTTAGCCTTCAGGGCTTCTAGAGGTGTCCACAGGACCTCGGGCTAGTATAAATTTCTCTTCTAGCTCCCGCCCACCTTCCTTGGCAATGCTGTCCCCACCACCCCCAAGTCAAGCTCGTGTGGCTTCCAGGCATCTAGAGACCTGACGCCCACTGCAAGGGCTGATTCCAGAAAGGCCATGGCTGTGTAACAGGAATACCGTGATACAACTCCTTCCCCACCTCCTCCATCTCCTCCTCCTGAGAACGTGTGTGTGGGGGCGCTGCATCCGACACGGAGAGTTGGGTATAACAGGATCCTTGCTTTCATCAGGCAAGTGTGACTCAGTCTTACCCTCTAGCTCTACACACGCTTGCCGTCTGCACTCCCTCTGCCCCCATTCTCTCCAGAACCAGCTCACATGCTTCCTTACCGTCCCTCCACCGACTAAACCTGTAGTGAGTGGGTTGAATGGAGCCCTGCAAAAGATATGTCCACATCCCAATCCCAGGAACCTATGAATGTTAACTGATTTGGAAAAAAGGTGTTTGCAGATGTAATTAAGAATCTTGAGATCGTCCTGAATTATCAGGCGATATCTAAATCCAGTGGCAAGTGTCCTGAGAGACACATGAGGAGAGACACAGACAGAATAGAGAGCCTTGTGCAGAAGGAGGCAGAGAATGGAACTCTGCAGCCACAAGAGGAACATGTGGAGCCTCCAGTGCTGGAGGAGGCAAAGGGTGACCCCCTAGAGCCCTTGGAAGGAGCCCAGACCTGCTGACACATTGCTTTTGGACACCTGGCCCCCAGAATTGTGAGGATAAATTCCTGTTATTTTAAGCCACCAACTAACTGGTGGTCATTTGTCATGGTGTCATTTGTCATGGTGGCCCCAGGGGACTAATACACCACCCTTGGACAAACCCAGTGTCCCACTCTGAGTCCTGCTGTGACCCACCCAATGGCAGCACTTGGAGGTAAAGTGTCCCACCCTTCAGACACTTCCTTCATTCTGCTTTCCTGACTCCACAGGACATTTTCACAATCTTTCATGCCAGATCCCGCACTTCCTCATCCTGACTTCTAAATGTCGGAGGCCCCCAGCTCAGCTTTCATGAATCCCCTTGGTGAAAGCACCCAGTCCACGGCTCTAAACCATCTGCATGCTGACTCTCTCCCGAACTTACCTCTGCAGGAACCTGGCACAAAGTAGGGGCTCAAAAACTACTTGAGGGAGTTCCCTGGTGACCTAGTGGTTAGGATTTTGGACTTTCATGGCCTGGGTTCAATGCTTGGTCGGGAAACCAAGACTCCACAAGACCCTGCGTGCTGTGGCCAAAAGAAAAAAGAAAAAAAAAAAAGGGAAAAAAGAAAAACAGAAAACTACTTGGAGAAAGAATGACTCTTTTCACATAAATCACTATTTTTGATGTGTTTACCACATTCACTTTGAAAGCATTTTTAGATATCCTGGCTCGCTCTTCTCAGACAAGCCCTGTGGCTTGTAAGTGACTGGGTGCTAGTCCTTCAGCGATTCTGTGGTAGGACCCAGGTCACGGGATTGTCCATGTGTGTCCCATTGATCCCTGACACCCTCTGAAGATCCTGTTCCACTATCATGCTCCTCTAGCATTTCTCTGCAGAAGGGACCAGTCCAGTGTGACTCCGCCCTTGAATCATTAAGACTTCTAAGAGGCTTTCTCTCTGCCACAGGGGTTGGCAAAGTATGACCCGTGGGCCAGATCTGGCTGGCTGCCTGCTTTTTTGTTTGTTTGTTTTTAATTTTATTTATTTTTGGCTGCATTGGGTCTTCGTTGCTGGGCTCAGGCTTTCTCTGATTGTGGCGGGCGGGGGCTACTCTTCATTGTGGTGTGGGGGCTTCTCGTTGACGTGGCTTCTCTTGTTGCGGAGCACAGGCTCTAAGCTCGTGGGCTTCAGTAGTTGTGGCACACGGGCTTCGTTGCTCTGCGGCATGTGGGATCTTCCTGGACCAGGGATTGGACCCATGTCCCCTGCACTGGCAGGCGGATTCTTAACCACTGTGCCACCAGGGAAGTCTCGGCCGCCTGTTTTTGTAGTTTTCCTGGAGCGCAGCCACGCTCATTCGTGTGCTGACTGTCTGGCTGCATCCATGCTCCAACAGCAGAGCTGAGTAGCAGCAGCAGAGCCTGTAGGACCCGCAAGGTCTGACGTACTCACTCCCTGGCCCTTTACAGAGCTTGCCGAGCTGCTCTGGAACAGATGAGCCACGGTGAAGGCTTTCCCCTCCGTGGTCTGTCTATACACCTGTCTCCTATATCAATTCTTGGATAGAGTTAGGTGCAATGTTCTTCTGCTTTCCCACTCATCACCCTCATCGGATTTGAACTCCTGGAATGTGAATTCTTCCCTTTTAATGAAGGTCTCCATTATTATTAATGACCTTTCCTTGCTCCTCCCTCCTGGCAGACGCCTCTCCCCAGACTGGAGTCTTTGATGACCAATCAGGTGTGTGTCTGTCCCACATCTGCTCCTCTAGGCATCTCTCCTGGGTAGACTCTTTGATGGTCCCTGAGAGTCCAGTTTTGGCTGAAGGCTCTTCCACACCATCCTTAAGGCTCCTTCACAGTATAAATACACTGATGGCCAATGACATGGGGCTGGTCCCTGAAGGCCTGTCTGCACTCGCCACACGTGCAAGCCTTTCCCCAGGGTGACTGCTCAGAAGGATTTTGCGCTCGTGGGGCTTCTCTCTGGTGTGAACTCTGCGGTGAGCAGGGATTAGTGTGATATACACGACAGTTCTTCCACACTTGGGTGTGCATGTGGCCTACTTGGGGTGTGAACTCTGGTGTGTGATGAGGTGTGACCCGTCTCTGAAATCTCTCCTGCATTCTTTACATTCTATACAGCTTCTTTCTGGTGTAGACTCTTTGACTGACAATAAAAGTAGCCTCCTGAGGACTTCCCTGTTTGTCCAGTGGTTAAGACTTCGCTTTCCAATGCAGGGGGTGTGGGTTCAATCCCTAGTCGGGGAGCTGGGATCCCACATGCCCCGCTGCCAAAAATCCAAAACATGAAACAGAAGCAATGTTGTAACAAATTCAATAAAGACTTTAAAAATGGTCCACATCAAAAATAAATAAACAACAACAACAATAAAAGTGGCCTCCTGAGAAAAGGCCTCTCTGCCCTCCTTACAGATATATTCCTTCCCACCCTGTGTGTTCACTGATGGGAAGAAAGGGCCTGACGTCTCAGAAGGTTCTTCCACGCTTGTGACACCCGTGGAGCTTTCTCTATTATGAAGCACGGATGACCTTGAGTGGTGATTCTGATCCTTTCTCTACACCCTCAGCACTCAGACTTCTCCCCACGGGGTGTAAGCTGGAGACTAGGGCAAAGGTTCTGCCACATTTCTCACATTCTTGGGCCTTCTCTCCACAGGGGACGGTCACAGCACCAGACCCAAAGAATTCCCCACACTCAATGTGCATGTGGGGTTTCCCTCTGGCGTGAGCACCCTGATGTGTGAGAACACGTATCTGTTTCTCAGTGCTTTCTCACACTCCTTACATGTACAAGACTCTTTGCCAGTGGAAGTCCTTCGGGCTTCAGGAACACAAGAGCAAACCTTTCTCCAGCGTGGATTCTCTGCCAGGCAGCAAGTTGTGACTTTCTAGTGGATCCCTTACTGCACGCACTATACTTGCAGGATCCTTTCTTCTAAGACCTTTTGTGGTTTCTTGGGATTCTCGAGATTCTACAAAATTAGGTCTCTCGAGCTTAGCCTTTGGGAGTCCTCCCAATGCCTTCCCTCTATACTTCACGTCCTCAGAAACACCCTGCCTTGTAGACCTGAGTCCTGGCTCTGCTCTCACCATTTGACAAATAACACATGACCTGATCCCCATCCTGAGCAAAAACCAACCTGAGAAGAACAGAATCACCAAGTACAACAAAGAGAGAATGACAGCGTCCAGCACTTGTCTTCACAATCCTGAACAGGAAGGACAAGGGATGGGACCAAAACGGAAACCTCCAAGAACCAGCAGACAAAAAGTGTCCTGGTGCTACGTGAAGAGCAAGAGCGAGAGAACAAAGGGCAGGATGAAACACTGGGGAAGAAACAGGGACGTTGGCCTCCAGCAGGAAAGCGGAGAGAAAACAAAGCAGCAGGTAAAGGGGAAAAGCTGAGGGCCGAAAGTCCTGGGAGTCTTCACCACATGCAGACTGACCCGGCATCAGGCCACTGTGTGCTCTGTGCAGACGGCTCACGCAGAGGACGGGAGCGCACAGCGAGGTGTCCGTTTGGCGGTGTCCATCACATTCCCACCTGCTGGCTTAGAGACCAAGCGAAGGCGAGGACTCATCTGAATCAACGCTCCACCTCGGGTTCAACATTGTAAATGGCACAAGGGAAGGAGCTGTGACAAGGCAGGCGGGCTGGCGGACTCCCCGTCACCTGGAAGTGAGGTCTTCTGTCCTCAGCTGCCTGCAGGTGTGGTGCCCAGGATGCTTCCCTTGTTCCAGGAGGACGATCAGATTAAGTTGGAAAAAGTGAAATTCTGTTCATAGCCCCGAAAACAGGGAAGGGGAGATAATGGATCAAAACCAACCTTAGTCCTTCTGTCAACGGGAACCAGATATGGCTGGAGACGCAACTGGAAGCTTGCTGGGAAGCGCAGACAGGCAGGACGACCATCTCAAGACAGAAGCAAAACTCCCACGGGCAGGGCCTTCAATAAAAAGGCAGATGACCCGGGTGCCGGAGGGGTGAGGGTACTCGGAGCACGGGAAAGCTGCCCATTTCCAGTAAGGAGAACATCAGAACTGAACAGTAAGGAGAATCAGAAATAGCTCACTTTTCACCAGAAGGGACCAGACAGCTTGCGAGGAGTCGGAAACTAAAACCAACTAAACAGAAACCTTCCCACCACATCACTAACACATGGGTGGCAGCAATGACTTGGTTAGCAAGGGATGAACTGAGTCAGACCACGTTCCCCAAATTCCCCATCACATCCTAATGGAGATTCCTCCCAGAGGTGTCAGTGCCCGTCCCCGTGGGTAAAGGGTATGGCCACGGCCTGGCCATACCCATCCTCAAAGGTGATCCTGAAGCACGTGATCTCTACCACGCCAGAGGAATAATCCCTGAGGGTCACAGATTCAGCAGGGTAAGGGGGAGGCTTTGAGTCTTGTGTTTATGTCTGACGAGCAAGAAGAGCTCTGCAACAAGAGGCAGGGGGTCAAGTCTCGGAAGACTCTTCCGCAGGGAAGGGCATGGTGAGGTCTGTGTGGTCCGTAAACGTCCCAGCAAAGGAAGCACGAGGGGAAACATCTACTTTCCTCCTCTGCTCTCAATACTTCTGGTCACCAAGTGTGTGCTGGGGGAGAGGGGGAACAAGCAACTCTCACCCCACCATTTACCGCAGTTCTGACACTCTACCTGGAGGGTCGGGTCCCCCAGGTCAAGGGCTTGGTTCCAGAAGACGGCCCCCACTTCCAACAACAAGCGCAAGTCCAGGTTGTCTGTCCTCTGTGCTTCTGACTGGCCAGCTATAACCCAGAGGTTCCCGTGACCCCCTCCTCAGGTTGCATTAATTTGCTAGAGCAATTCTCAGAACTCAGGAAAACAGTATACTCACTCCGGCCAGTTTATGACAAAGGATATTAAAGGATATGAGTAAACAGCCAGATGAAGAGATGCGTAGGCAGCGCACAGGCGCTTCTGCCCTGTGTGGCCCTAGGCTGTGCCGCCCCCTGGCATGTGGGCGTGTGCTTGCTCATCAGCCCGGGAGAGCTCATCAAATCTCACGGTCCAACAGTTTTTAACAGAGCCTGAAATCCAGCACCACCCCCTTCCCAGACGTCTGCAGTCCTCCAATCACTTGGTCTTTCTGGTGTCCAGCCCCATCCTGAGGCCATCTAGGGCCCCACCCTAAGTCACCTCATTAGCATAAACTCCAGTGTGCTCAAAAGGGGCTCCTTAGGGCTAACAAAAGACACGCATCATTCAGGAAATTCCAGGGGTTTGGGGAGCTCTGTGCCAGGAACGAGGACAGAGACCAAATATATTTATTATACCCCTGGAAGGAATGCAAACCTTGTTGAGTGCCTAGGCAAGGTCTTGGGAAAGAAGCAAACAGAAGCGAGTGGGGGGGACTCGAGGTGGGGGGAGTCAAGGAAGGGAGGGAATACGGGGATATGTGTATAAAAACAGATGATTGAACTTGGTGTACCCCCCCCCCCAAAAAAAAAAAAAAAAACAGAAGCGAGGCTTACCGGACCCAAGTGCTAGGGCCAGAGCAGTCGTGATCAGAGTGGGGATACTTTTGGGTCACAACTGGCAGAGGCTACAACAAAGTTTGAATTTGGACCCAAAAAAAGGCAGTGCCCTTGCTTTGTACCCTGACCAACTCCCATGACCAGGGAGGGACCACACACACAAGGCAGGAACACTTACCGAGGGGGCAGTGTGCACAGCCCTGCAGTTCTGAACCTGCACCCAAATCCACTTCAGAAACCAGACTCTCAGGTAATAATGCATCCGACCTCTCTCAAGTGGGAGAGCAAGCCAGGTAGGCTTCACTCTTCAGAATTTTAAAATCTACCCATACGTGCCCTAACCATCCTTTCTCCTTTTTTTTAATTTTTTTGGCTGCACTGGGTCTTAGTTGCGACACGTGGGATCTTTGTTGTGGCATGCGGGATCTTTAGTTGCGGCATGTGGGATCTTTAGTTGCGGCATGTGGGATCTTTAGTTGCGGCATGTGGGATCTAGTTCCCTGACCAGGGATCAAACCCAGGCCCCCTGCACTGGGAGCATGGAGTCTTAACCACGAGACCACCAAGGAAGTCCACCCTAACCATCTTAACTTGGGCTTCTAAACAAGTAAAGAATTAAAAGTATCATAAATGATGAATCTCCATTGGCCAAGTAGATATGGCATATCTATTGTACATAGTGGAATACCACGCACTATAATATAGATCTATATAGAAAGCCTTGGAGATGTCTTCATGATGCAGGAAGTTGCTATTAGTAGAAAAACAAGGTTCAGCTTGATCCTTTTTAAAAAATATATTCATACATAAAATCTGGACAAATTTATTCTAAACTCTTGAAGGATTGAGAGAGGTATTTGCTTACCACTTTTTTTAACATAAAGAACCTGTATTACGTTCATAATCAAAAAAAATTCTCTTTCAAAATTTTTACTATGGTAAAATATAAACATAAAATATATTTATTTTTTAAACAATAGCAGAGATTGATTTCTTGTTCACGTTACCTGAGGGCTGTAGTTGGCATCCAGGCCAAAAGAACAATCTCGAACAAGCCATTCTCCTGGCTGGGCCCAACCAGCAGCCACTTGTTTCTAAAAAGTTGTGGCAACAGGTATGTAACATAAGATGTACCATTTTAATAATTTTTACATGTACAGTTCAGTGGCGTCAGGCACACGCACACTGCTCTGAACCTTGGCCACCATCCATCTCTACAGCACTTTCATCTTCCCAAGCTGAAACTCCATACTCATTGAGCAAGAACACCTCACCCCTCTTTCCTCCTAGGCCCTGGCAACTGCCATTCCACTTTCTGGGTTGCTTCCACCTTTTGGCCACTGTGAATAATGCTGCTGTGAACATGGGTGTGTAAACATCTACTGGAGCCTGTTTCCAGTTCTTTTGGGTATATACCAAGAAGTGGAATTGCTGGATCATATGGTAGTTCTATCTTTAATTTTTTAGAGGAACTGCCATAACATTTTCCATAGCAGCTGCACCAGCAATGCACAGGTTTCCAATTTCTCCACAGCCTCACCAACACTTGTTGTTTTGGTTTTTTTGTTTTTGTTTTTTCATAATAGCCATCCTAATGGGTGTGAAGCGGTATCTCATTGTCGTTTTGATTTGCATTCCCCTAATGATTAGTGATGCTAAGCTTCTTTTCATGTGCTTATTAGTTATTTGCATATCTTCTTTTGGCGAGATGTCTATTCAAGTCCTTTGCCCATTTTTTAATGGAGTTTGATGTTGTTGTTGAATTGCAGGAGTACTTTATACGTTCCGGATATCTTTCAATTTTAAAAAACTTTCTAAAAAAGCTTTTTGCATGCAAAAAATTTTAAGATTCACAAAAGTAGAAAGAGTAAACTGCAGCCATAAAGATTCTGCCATTCTTGTTTCATCTGCTAGATCCTGATGACCAAGAATATCTCAAAAATATCTCTTACATTTGGAGCAGGATCCTGGGGATTTTTTAGCTCTTTATTTTGACATAGTGATAGATCTACAGGATGTTAGATCTTTGTATCTGGAGTTAAAACAACATCACAGGCTGAATGTAAACGGCGAGCACATAAGCAAAGGCAAGCAGGAGAGCTGCCCTTCCCAAAAGCTACTTATTTCACAAATCAGAATGGCAAACCATAGGAGAGAGAATTTGTAGCCAGGAAGAACAAGGTCCATCACTTCATAATATTACAGTTATTTTGGTTTCATGGAAAACATTTCTGTACAGGGTAGGCTGTGGAAATCATAATTCCTACCAAAAATTAACTATAATTATTCATGGGACAGATTTTTTTTAAAGTTTCCAATGTGATCAGAGTCACCTACTAACACCACTCTCTTCTTTCCTACTAACAGAAACACACTGTATTCAGGGTGATAAAGTGCTCAGCTACAAAGACCACATCTCCCAGCCTCTCCTGCACCAGTGCTGGTTCCAGGATACAGTTCTGGACAATGAAATGGAAGCAGGAGTCACTGGACAGAGCTTGCAGAAAGCTCTTTAAAGCCTTTGAAGTGTGATACTTTGTTAGAAATGCAGAATCCTAGGGTAAATGCCAGCTCTTCACCTGAAAACCATCTACTTATGTAGCAGGAAGAAAAAACCCCTGTGTACTAGTCAATAAAGGTGTGGATAAGGAATCCCTGACATGCATGGTCTCTGATGTAGCTTGGAAGACTGCAACGCAGACAGTCTCATCCAAACAGGTATTAACAGGCTACCACTCAGCTTGCTGATCCCACTGACTAAGATCAAAGCCCCTTTTTTGAATTCTGTGATATACTTTTATTTTCCACATACTTTCTTAGAGGGAAAAGATGTGTGACCAACTTGCAGAAATAGTCTTGTTTGCTTGCCAGATATATTTCTTGTTGTAAATCTGCATGCTGGTTAACTATAACAGCTTGAAAGTTACATAAATGTCCAACAATAGGGAATCAGTTAAGAACAAAATTCATTACAGTGCATATATATAAGACGATGCAGGCATTAAAAAACATGACGTAAAAGAGCAGATACTGCCATGGGAAAATGTTCACAATTGAGGACATTTTAAAAATCAGGTTATAAAACAGATGTACCAAATGATCCCAGCTATGTTTAAAAATACATATACTCAAGGAAAAAAAAAAACCAGCAGAAACTTACTAAACATGGGTTATGTCTCAGGGTGCAGTTGGAAATGATTTGTGTTAATTTGTAATTTTGTAAATTTATGTCTTTATTTTTATGTATTTTCCACATTTTCTGTAATGAACAATAATTACTACCATAATCAGAAAATGAAAGGCAATGAGTTTTCAAAAAGTTACCACTCAGATGACCTCAGGCAAGTTAATCAACCTCTCTGTACCAGTTTCTTTACATATAAGTTAGGTATAAAAGCACCTCCCCCTTAAGATTACCAAGACAGGTGAACACTTAGAACAGGCCCAGGCAGGTGTGAGTTGCTCAGTGAAGGTCAGCTGTTAGCACTGAAATGAAAATAGCATACTTTTGCGAATGTGGGTGTGTGAGCCTAAGGGGCCAGGTCTATCTCATCTGTGGTGCCTCCACTTGCCAAGCCAGCCCGAGAGAGCAGCAGACTTCTCCCTCCCGTTCCAACGTGAACAACAGGTAGCAAAGACAGAAAAGGAAGCTTAGAGCTAAGTTCACAAACTAACAAGTCTTTAGGCACCAGGTAGGAAAGGTAAACATGAGAGAAGCAGCTGGAATCAGACAAAAGGGTGGGTGGCTATGGCTCCCTGGAGAGGGGGGACCTCCCAGAAGTACTCAATTCTACTTATTTATTTTATTTTTTAATTATGTATAGTTGATTTACGATGTTGTGTTATAATTCAACTTATTTTAAAACCCTGCATTGGCCTACCAGCCCACTGCCCTGGCACAGCCCTAATGTGTGCGTTATTCACAAAAAAGAATAATGTAAAGTGGTCTGAAATTTACAGGTTTTTGCACAGGATACGCCAGTCAATGCTCCGTTTTCTTCAGGGTGTTTACAACTGGGTTTCAAATATTTTTCAGCCCTTGAGTGAGCTGTTGTTAAAGCAGACACTGAACGAACAGTTTTCATCCTCACAGATCAGTGGCCACAGTAATGACAGAAACCAATTGCATGACCAACCTGTGGGGAAAAAGGATTCCTGGGTTGCATAGTTGAGGGGACCAGGAGGTAAGTTAGTCTGACTGGTTCCAGTCAGAAAGAATGGCTGGGGAGGGAATTCATAGAGTAGGAACTGATCAGAGACACATGATCTGTCCTGGAATTTCAGGGGCCATATGACTTATTGTCACAATGGGGATGCTTCTTACTTCAGAGAGTGAAAGGGAATGCTATTAATAATTGCACCGGGACATCAGGTCTTAACTGGAATTGCCTCAAGCAAATTGGGACATATGGCCACCCACCAAAATGGAAGCTATCCCTAAGGTCTCGGGTAAATTCCAGCTCTTCATCTGAAAAGTATCTACTTATGTGGCAGGAAGAAATCTCTTCAGATTGAGGCAGGAGATAGATGGGCCCCAGGCTGAACAACTGGAGTCTGTCCCCTGTGGACAGATGCTCCAAGATGAAGAAGAGGAGGAGCTAAACCCTGTTCAGATAAGAGACCACATATTTCTCATTCTCCAGGTCAAGAAGACCTTCCTAACTATATATGCACAGAAAGGCTCCTTGAAGGTCAAAAAGGGAAGAGGCGCCACCCCATAGTAGGTGATGTCAAGCTACCCACAGGCCTCTTGGCTAGAATCCATCTTGGCTGAGAGATGTGTGCACACACATGGGAGGACCCTGAGATAAACCAAAGACGGACTCAGAACCAGGCAAAGCAAGATGACTGGCTAGAGGAAACCCAGAAGAAATGCCCCATATAAGCGATTCAAACTACTGCAAGGGCGCAACTCTCTGAGACCACCCATGTGTCTATCCACACATACTCTTTCTCCTCCTAATAAACACTTTACTTGTTTCACTACTTTCTGTCTTTGCGGGAATTCATTTCTGCAAAGCTGAAGGGCTTTGTCACTGGCCACTGCTCTAGTGGCTGGGATTCAACGCTCTCACTGCCACGGCCTGCCTTCAGTCTCTGGCTGGGAACCGAAATCCTGCTTCAAACCACCGCAGGCTGAGGCCACCTGAGATCAAAATGACTGGGTCCTAAGTAAATAATTCAGAAGATCTATTTCAAGGGCTGACTACACATAAGTTGGGGTCTTCGTGTCTGGACATCCTGGATGGAAGGAAAGGCAGCAGAGATGAGCTGATCTCTGACTCTCGGCCCCCTGGTCCCTCCTGAGACTCCTGATACCATAACAGCCTGGAAGAAGGGAGGGGGATCTGAGCAGCTCTACGTGGACTCAGTGGGATCAGGGGCCATCCCATCAGCCAGCCTCTGCTCCCCTTTCCTCACTAGACCCCAGGGGTTACAGGTCAGCCACTGGCTCAACAGCTGCTGGTGCAGCGGTGACAGAAGAGGTTGTGATTACAGGCCTAAAGACCACATGAATGGCTGGGATCAGCCAAGACTTGAATTTGATGTGTGTTCTACTTAACAAGACTTCTCCAGATGTGACAGATGGAAAACAGGATTCCAGTTCATCCCCATGTTCTGTTTGATAATTATCCTATTCAGCCCTTTTCCTTTCTTGGTGAAGTCTGAGCTTCTCAGAGTTGCTTCTCTTTTCCCTCCTCCTGTCCTAACTACCAGAATTCCAAGTCTGACTTTGCTGGTGAAAGTCTCAGCACGATCAGGAGGGAAAAAAAGTTTCTCTGTTTTCCTACAGCTGCTGAAAAGCAAATACTATTCAATGGCGTTAACACTGCTCTTACTAAGGCTGTTGTTGAGGAGTCTATCAAGACTCCTGGACTTCAGAGATTGTTACTGCATCCTGGGAAAGTGATCCTTAACATTTAAATTCTCTAATTCTCATTGGTTACTTAATAATTTGTAGTCCTAGTAGCACTATTTAAATATATTAGCAACCTCCTCTACTCATAAGACCATGGAGGCAAAAATGAATAAAAACAATGACTTTATTGGATTTAGTTTTTAAACAGAAGCCTAATCGGTTTAAGTCTAATGTTCAGGGTTAACCTTATCAGCAATAAAGCTCCAACTGTTTAAATGTCTGGTGGGTGAAGTTATCCTTTTGCCTTTAGGAAACCTGTGGGGAGGCAGGACCAAGCTGTTTGATCATCAGGAGCACATCAGTCCTGCACTGGGGCCAGGGCCTGATTCCTCAGCAACCAGGAGGGCCTAAAACAGGCATGGGCTCTTGGGCTCTCGGTCTTCCAAGCAGCCAGGGAAGGTCTTCATCTACAAAGGACAAAACAGCCTTTCCTGCTGTGAGAACTTTCTAGTCCTCTTCCCATTCCCCTGGATGAGAAGTCCCCATGGCTTCACCAAGAGGACACAGGTGAGGAGGAGGGTTGGAGTTCCCATCACCATCACCCAGACATCTTTTCTCAGTCCAGCGGCAGAATAGCGGCCACTGGATTCAGAGTGGTGCTTATCTAAACACGAAGATTCTGAGAATTGGGGGGTTCTAGATCCAAGGCCTGTTCTCTACTCTGCTTCCATTTCCAAAGGGAAATGAAGATGCAAATTCTAAGTAGAGCACGCAAACACTGTAAATGCTACACTCTGCTCACTTAGAAATCCTAAGTCCACTGGGCCCTGATGAAGGTGGAAGGATACCCATCTTGCGCCTTCCTTCACAGGAACCATGAACCAGAGTGAGACCTGAGCGAAAAAGGCTGGCTAATCACTGGCAATAGTAAAATCAACCAGGAGGAGCCCATATTCTTGACAATGGAACTTACGCACCTTTGAAATTACTTACTATAATCAGTTGAAGCCAGGGCAGGTCAGTGGCCACAGGGCCTTCCTGCACGCACCCATCTGGCTCTGGTTCTTTGTCTAGCCCAGATACACAAGGTCTCCCCTTTTTCCAAATGGCTTAGCACCTCAGGTTTATAGGCTGCAAATCCTATTTATGAGCAAGGAAAAAGGTCACATGTCAAGAAATCAGGGTATCAGGGCAACTCTGCCGGGGAGTCCCGTAATCTCAGGGCCCAGTTAGGCTAACTGTCCTCCTCTTTGTCGCCGCCTCTTGGCTCCTTCCTGCAGGCTCTAGATGCTCCTTCCCTTCCTTCTTTCCTTTCTCCCCAGGACTAGCTGAAGACTTCCCAGGTATCTGCTTTCTTGCTGTCCACTCTCAACTACAACAGCTTCTCAGATACAGGTTTTCTGCTGGTCACTATGGAGATACAGACAACGGGCAGGTAAAGCTTCGTCTATACAGTTGACCCTCGGACACGGGGTGGGGGTGCCAATCCTCTGAGCAGTCAAAAATCCGTCTATAACTTTACAGAGGGGCCGCCATACCCACGGTTCCATATCTGTGTATTCAACCAACCACAGATGGAGTAGTGCTGCAGGATGTATTTAGGGAAAGAATGGGTTTGTAAGTGGACCCATTCAAAGCCATGTTGTTCACGGGTCCACTGTAGTTCCATTTTTCCTTTTTAGATGCTATCCTGGGCACAGTTCACACCAAGGGCAGAGTTCCACTCCATCCATTCTTTTTTTTATATACATATATAATTTTATTTATTTATTTATTTATTGGCTGTGTTGGGTCTTTGTTGCTGCACACAGGCTTTCGCTAGTTGTGGTGAGCGTGGGCTTCTCAGTGAGGTGGCTTCTCTTGTTACAGAGCACAGGCTCTAGGCACTCAAGCTTCAGTAGTTGTGGCATGCGGGCTCAGTAGTCGTGGCCTGCGGGCTCTAGAGCACAGGCTCAGTAGTTGTGGCACACGGGCTTAGCAGCTCAAAGGCATGTGGGATCTTCCCGGACCAGGGATCGAACCCGTGTCCCCCTGCACTGGCAGGCAGACTCTTAACCACTGCACCACCAGGGAAGTCCCGACTCCATCCATCCTGGACACTTGGGTGTGGAGGACTCCTTTCCTAACTACAAAGTATGAGGGGCGGGCAAAAGAGTCTTCCACCTTAATGCCACCGCCGCCCCCCCCCACCCCCGCCATTTTGTCTAATTAAATCATTCTGTTACATGGTTACAGTGACAAAAGGAGCTAAGCACTCATTTCCTTTTTCTTTTTTGGCCACACCACACAGCATGAGGGATCCTAGTTTCTCAGTTTCCCGACCAGGGATCACAAACCTTGCCCTGTACAGTGGAAGCACAGAGTGAACCACCTAACCAGTGGATGGCCAGGGAATTCCCAGGACTCATTTCTCATATTTGGGGAAGTTGAGAAATATGCTCTCTCTGGGGTCAGAATATACTGAAGCCTGGTAGGCACCACGGTCCTGGGGAGCACATCTGTTTTGTGTGTCTGGGATGACCTGAAAGACAACAGCAGTGGATAGCCACCCTAGAAGCTTACCAGTTGGTTCCAGGCCTGGGATTCTGCTCATAGAGAACTCCAGGTATGAGAAAGGCAGTAATTAAGAATGCTGAAAAACTGCCCACTTTTAACAGATAAGAATCAGGAGACATGAGTCTATGAGTAGAAACATCTTGCCTCAGGGCCCAGGGGCACCTCACTTCTCTCTCTGTCAGTACAGGGCTGGGATCAGGAACTGCTCGGCTCCACCCAGCAGCACTCTCACCAGAAGAGTGCTACACCAACATGGGACACAGGCAAATTCCAAGCCTTTTGTCTGACTTAAAAATAAATCATGCAAAGGAGAAATAAAGACATACTAACTAGGGGACTTCCCTGATGGTCCGGTGGTTAAGACTCCGTGCTCCCAATGCAGTGGGCCCCGGTTCCATGTCTGGTCAGGGAAATAGATCTCGCATGCCGCAACTAAGACCCGGGCAGCCAAATATATGAAAGAAAGAGACAGAGAGAGTCAGAGAGGCGGAGAGAGAGAGGGAGAGAGGGGAAGGGGGGGGGAGAAAGAGAGAGAGAGAGAGAGAAAGAAAGAAAGAGAAAGAAAGAAGGAAGGAAAGAAAGAAAGAGAAAGAAGAGAGACAGAGACTGAAAAAACAAATACAAACAAAAAACATTCCCCTGAGCTCAAGTTTCATACGTGAAGCTCAGGGGAATTCCCTGGCTATCCAGGGGTTAGGACTCCGCGCTTCCGCTGCAGGGGGCACGCGCTTCCCTGGTCGGGAAAATAAGATCCCCAAACTACGCACGCGGCGAAAGAAAGAAAGAGAGAGACGCGGGGAGGGAGGTGGGAGGGAGGAAAGAAAGAGAAGAAGAAAAGGAAGAAGGAAGGAACAAGAAAGGTAGGAAGGAAGGAAGGAGGAAGGAAAGAAAGAAAGAAAAGAAAGAGAGAAAGAAAAGAAAGAAAGAAAGAAAGAAAGAAAGAAAGAAAGAAAGAAAGAAAGAAAGAAAGAAAAGGAAGGAAAAAAAGGAAGGAAGGAAAAGAAACTTGGGCTCACAGGTTTACTTGGGCAAATTCTGGAAGCTCTCCAGATCCTGAAACGTTTCACAACACACAAGATGGGGACACACAGACTGTGGGTCGCAGGAAAGTCCTTACTCAGTGCATTAACGGTTCCATAATTCTTTAGCATCACGTCCGCGTAGAGAGCCTTCCGAGGGGGGTTCAGGCGCTTCCACTCTTCATATCTGAAGCCCACGTCCACATCCTCCAGGGTCACCGGCTCTTGGAACTGGAGGTTTGTCCACTATGGCCCGGGGTCATCCTATCACCTGCTTCGTCAAGGGAAGTGGGGGATGGACGGGCCTGACAAAAGGCGGTCGAGGGGTACAGAGGGGGCAGAGCCCCGACTACCCCAGGCACAGGGCGATGCACGGCCGGCGTCGACCTCCGCGGGGGGCGTGGGACCCGTCCCCACTGTCACCACGGGCGCTGGCGGCATGGCGAGGTGGGGTTAAGGGGAGCACAGGTGCATAGAGTGCAGCTAGTCCGCCCTCCACCGCACGCTTTCGACCGATTCCCTTCTAGTGGCAAAACTCCGCGCCACCAGCGGACCTCGAGTCCAAAGGAGCCTCCGGACCCGCCCCCCAGAAGACATCCGGTCCTCTCTAGGCTGCCGGGAGGACCCGGCGTCTCCGTGGGCGTCTCCCTGGGACGCCTGGGTACCGTGGATATGGGCTTTTACCGGAAACGTGCTGCCCAGGGTTAGGATGCGAGAGGGCGCTGCTGCCAGGCTTGGCCTAATCGCTGTTCAGATTTTATGTGAGTCATCTTTCAAAATACTTTTACCCATTGTAATTCCCATTGGACATCTAAAAGATAATAAATAGAAAAAAGAAAAGCAATGGACTGCTGATATACGGAAATAACGAGTTAATATTTTAGTGAATTTTACTCTGATGATTTTCGGCACATAGTCTGATACTTTTGTGTTTTTCTTCTCCAATATTTGCACTTAACTCTTTCACGGAGGCACTCCCTCACCCACCCCTGTACTGTGGCCCGCATTGTAATAGTCCATTAACTGGACTATCATGCTTTATCAACGCAGTCTACGTCAGAGCACCTGGACTGAGCCCGGGCTGTGCCAGCGAATACCGGCCTTCCTTAGAATGGGGGCGCCCAGTTGTGTCTTTGCCTATCCTTGGGAAAGTGCTGAAGCTCGTCATTGTGTTTTCTCCCCAAAAAGCTCTTGAGGTTGGTGCTGGTTCATTACACAGCCTTTCTCTAATTGCTCAAAGGAGGACCTTCTTCTGATCTTGTTTTTTAGAGGAGTTTAACTTTTCTAGAGCATTTTGTTAGTTTTTGGCTTATGGACACTTCGAGTTTTGAATTTGAGTGGTGTTGACTGTTAGAAAGCTTCAAGCAAATCTTTCCAGCCAAGGATAAATGAGTTTAGCATGTGTATTTTTTTGTATTGCTAACCCTACCCTTGGCCCCCTCCCACTTTGCTATCTTTGTTTTCCATCGCTTTGCCATATATTTCTTGTTTGATTTAAACGTATTTTATCTTGTTCTTTGGTTTAGGCCTCTGTAATCCATCTTAAATCCTTTTTTGAAACAAGATGATATATAAAGGCATAAACAACATTGCTCAACAATTTCCCTACTGTTGAAATAAACAGTCCTAATATTTAGCTCTTTGAAACTTTGTCACAAATGAACTTTTTTGACCATAAAGTGCTTTTTCTATTTAGGTTTTTCTGTAAGCCAAACTCCTAGAAAATTTTGGACCAAGGATATCCTTTTGGAGAAAGGATATTCAATGAGTATTTCTTGAGGCTTGTGGATGCTGTGGGATATAGAGGTGATGAGGGTTGGGGGGAGATCTAACATTTATTGAGGGTTTACTCCATGCCAGGTACTTGCTAAACCCTTCATGTGAGTCTTACTCTCAAAATGCTCAGACAAAATGTGCATTCTTATAAAAGTTAAATAACCATAAAAGACAGGGCCCAGTGAAAGAGTTTCCAGTAACGAGGGCTGTCACAGATCAGGGGAAGGACAACACTGTGAGATGAATATAGTCAGCTGTCAAGGAGGCAGATATCCTAGGGACACATCTGAGAGCAGAAAGGACTATTTGCTGTTGCTTATGTTTAATTTTCAATTAATTAAAGTTGTAAATTTACAAACAAATTTTCTTAAGTTTAACTTACCTAACTTTGATGTTCTATTTAGAAATCTTGTACTTTTTGTATATAAATAAGAGCAATAATTTGTTCCTTGGTTAATGTTCAGTTAGCCCATGGGTTTGACATATTAGATTTGCTTGAGCATTACTCATGCCATTTACAAAGTTAGTTAATTAAATTCTCTTAAATATTTAAACTGCATTTACAAATTTAATATACTTGATTTTTTTCAAGCACTTTAAGTGCCTCATAGGACAGATTTACAAGTCAAACAAAAAAAACTTCTTAAGCATGTAAATAACTCTCCTAAACCTAATAATTCAAGCTTCTAAATGTGGCAAATCAAGTTATCTTCAAGATTTCAATACTGTTTACAAATGTAATCAAATTCTTTTATACCTTTCAGTTTCAAATCACAAGTCTAAAATAAATTACACAGTTCAATTTGAAATCACAAGATTAGGGTGGGGGAGGAATAGATTGGGAGTTTGGGACTGACATGTACATGCTGCTGTATTTAAAATAGATAACTAGGGACTTCTCTGGTGGTGCAGTGGTTAAGAATCCGCCTGCCAATGCAGGGGACAGGGGTTTGAGCCCTAGGCCGGAAGATCCCACATACCTCGAAGCAGTAAAGCCTGTGTGCCACTACTACTGAGCCTATGCTCTAGAGCCTGCAAGCCACAACTATTGAGCCCATGTGCCACAACTACTGAAGCCTGTGCACCTAGTGCCTGAGCTCTGAAACAAGAGAAGCCACTGCAATTAGAAACCCACACACTGCAATGAAGAGTAGCCTGGGCTCACTTCAACTAGAGAAAGCCTGCGCACAGCAACAAAGACCCAATGCAGCCAACAAATAAATAAATAAATTTATTTTTTTTAAGTGCAAAATATTTTTTAAAAATAAGATAAAATAGATAACTAATAAGGACCTACTGTATAGCACAGGAAACCCTGCTCAATATTCTGAAATAACTTAAATGGAAAAAGAATTTGAAAAAGAAGAGATACCTGTAAATATATAACTGAAACACTTTGCTGTACACCTGTCACTAACACAACATTGTTAATCAGCTATACTCCAATATAAAAATAAATAAATAAATAAATAAATAAATAAATAAATAAATAAATAAAAGTCAGGGACTTCCCTGATGGTCCGGTGGTTGACTCTGTGCGCCCAATGCAGGGGGCCCAGGTCAAGCCCTGGTAAGGGAACTAGATCCCTCATGCTGCAACTAAAATATTCTGAGTGCCGCAGCTAAAGATCCTGCATGCCGCAACAAAGATCTCGCACGCAGCAAAGAAAATGCCACGTGCAGCAACTAAGACCTGGGTCACTGAAACAAAAACAAACAAGTCAGGAGTTTCACAACCAAAGAAAAAAAAAATCACAAGGTTAATCTGTCAGATTCTGTCAAATTCTCTTAAAAATTATAGACACATTAAAAAATAAACACACAGAGGGACTTCCCTGGTGGTACACTGGTTAAGAATCTGCCTGCCAATGCAGGGGACAGGGGTTCGATCCCTGGTCCGGGAAGATCCCACATGCTGCGGAGCAACTAAGCCTGTGTGTCACAGCTACTGAAGCCTGCACGCCTAAAGCCTGTGCTCCACAGCAAGAGAAGTTACCGCAAAGAGAAGCCTGCTCACCATAGTGAAGAGTAGCCCCCTGCTTGCCACAGCTAGAGAAAGCACACACACAGCAACGAAGACCCAATGCAGCCAAAAAATAAATAAATATTTTAAAATAAATAAACAAACAAAAACACAGAGAATATCTCAACCTTCCAAAACCTTTTCCCTAACCATTACCCAAATGAAGTAACATTAATGGGTTGTTTTTTTAGTCATTTCTCTTCTTCTTCCTAAGGTGGTAGAATAAAATACTTTCTGTTCATATTTTTCTTGCCATAGTTCTATAACCATCTTCTTGATTTACCCCTACGACTAGAGAAAGGTCAGTTAGTTACCCTTCTAACTGTAAACTTAGATTTAAACAAAACTAATACAGTATATTTATTACCTTATATTATTTATCTATGCAAAGAAAAAATTAATACTTATGATAGAGTGAATGATACAACCATTACTTGATACTATCATGTTCTCCTTCTTTAGTATACTTATTCCTTTTACCTATACTTTTTTTACTTCATCCATAAAATGGGCATAATAATTTCTGTCTTAGAGAGTTGTACGGCCAAATCTAGATGTCCGTTATTAGCGTATTACCTCAACACATATTCATGTCTTCCTCTCTCCTTCCCTTGTGTCGCAACCTTTCCCCAAAACTCAGATAAATGTTGAGAAATTCCAGAGTCTCTTCTTTTTTAAGATGCAAAGCAGGGGTGCGTGTGCATATCTGGGGAGCAGTTTTGTAAAAGGGAAGAAAAACGTTTTTCTTCAGGGAGGCACACCTCTCCTTGCTGTGATCCCTCCACTGTCCACAGTTGGGTTTTGAGATGATTGACTGCTTTTTTTTTTTTTTACTGTAATTTTAATTTTTGGCTGCGTTGGGTCTTCGTTGTAGCATGCTGGATCTTCCATGTGGCACTCGGGCTTCTCTCTAGTCGTGGTGTGTGGGTTTTTCTCTTCTCTGGTTGAGACACTCGGCCTCAGTAGTTGTGGTGTGTGGGCTTAATTGCGGCAGGTGGGATCTTAGTTCCCTGACCAGGGGTCGAACCTGAGTCCCCTGTATTGCAGGACAGATTCTTTACCACTAGACTGAAACCGTGCACCTCAGATTGGGACTTGAACTGGAATGCCAGGACTCGAACCCAGCCTAAACCCTGATTGGGGCTTGAACCCATGCAGCTGGGATTTGAACCTGGCCAAAACTCAGATTGGGACTTGAATCCACAAGACCAGGACTCAGACCCACCCAAAACCCAAGATCTTCCAACTGAAATCATGCACCTGGTTTCAGGACTTAATGAAGCTCAGGTTCTTGATGCCTCATCACAGAAAGAATTCAGTGCGAGACAAAGTGATAGGTAAGAAGTTTATTTAGAGATTTATTTAGAGAGAAACACACTCCACAGACAGAGTGTGGGCCATCTCAGATGGTGAGAAAGGCATCAGGGTATGGGGGTTGTCAGTTTTTGTAAGGGTGGGTAATTTCATAGGCTAATGAGAGGGCGGAGCATTCCAGAATTGGGCCACCGCCCAGTTTTTGATACTCATGGTCAGCCTTGGAACTGTCATGGCACCTGGAAGTTGACTTGTCCACCATCTTGGGCCCGTTTGGTTCTAATCAGTTTATGTTATGTCCTTGGGCTATGTCATTCTTTCAGAGGTTGTGCCCTGTACTGATAGATGATACAACATAAATGAAACTTATAAACCACATATGAATTTAACAAGCCAGTAACAAAAGACCGAATATTATATGATCCAAATTTATTGAGACAAAAATAGATTAGTGGTTGCCTAAGGCTGGGGAGGGATGGAGAGTTGGGAAGTGATACCCAGTAAGCACAGGGGTTTCTTGGGGGTGAAGAAAAAATTCTAAAATTGATTGTGGTGATGGTTGGACAACTCTGTGAGGATAGTACAACTACTCAACTGTACATTTTTAAAGGGTGAAATATATGACTTCAAATGTGTGATACTGAATTATATATCAATAAACCCTTTACAAAATGTAAAAATAAAAAAAGATTGTGCCCTGCCCCCTTCTCTCCTGTGTCAGGACTACCAGGGAAGTCCCTGACTGCTTTTAAAAATAGAAATAATGTGTATACTTGTGTTTTTGGATTAGAGAATATGTTAAGGGTTCTAAGAAAAACGTTTTAAGAAGAAAATATACTTGATTGATGATTTAAATCAAATCGGTTTAGAGCAATCTAGTCTCTCAAAGAAAAGAAAAATTAGCCAATCAGTCAATAATTTGTGATAGATTGTTTGCATTCGTGATCCCAATTTTTGACCTCTATCTATATCCACCTCCTTTGCCCAGTGACTTTATAATACCTCGCAAAAAAAGACGAAGAGGGGATTTCCCTGGCAGCCCAGTGCTTAAGACTCCATGTTTCCACTGCATGCTGCGCAGTGCGGTCCAAAAAAAAAAAAAAAAAGAGCCTATTTCCCTACTCCTTACATCTGGACTTGGCCAGATACTTGGTATTGGCAAATAGGATGTGAGCAGGCTGAAGGCCTGCAGAAGATTAAACAAGTGCTTTCGCGTTTCCATTTCCTGTCTTACTTTTCTGCAATTGCTTCAAGAACATGCTCAGTCTTGCTTGAGGACATGTCTCGGTTGCTGGGGGGATGTGAGAAAGACATGGAAGAGAGCCCAGTTGTCCAGGAGAAGTCATATTAGACCAGCAAGCCCCCAGATAGACCCACTGACTAACTAAAAATTTGTGAGCGAGCTCAATCTAAATCAACACAACTGCTCAGTTGACCATTGGTTTTGAGACATGACCTACGATTATTGTTTTAAATCACCAGGTTTGGAGTTGTTATGCAGTAATGAAACCATACAACTCATCTCAGGACTTAACAAAGCTCAGGTTCTTTATGTCTTGGCACAGAGAGAATTCAGTGAGGGACAAAGTGATAGGTAAGTGGATTTATTAGTATAGGACACTTGGATACAAGCAGACAGGCAAGAGGGCTCTGTCCTGAAAACTAAGTGGGCTACATTTTTACAGTCAAAGGAAAAGTGGGGAGAGAAAGAAGGCCACCTTCCTTCTCTTTCTTGGTAAAGATGTTGCAGGAAAATGGGGCGCGAGAGGATGATCATTGTCCCAGGTCTTGGGCAAGTTCCTAGGACAGGCCGCCAAGTGAGGGTCCTTGGCTTCACACAGAAAAGGATTCAAGAGCAAGCCATAGTAAAAATGAAAGCAGCTTTACTGAGAGGGGTACACACTCCACAGACAGTGTGGGCCATCTCAGCAGGTGAGAGCGGCCCAAAACATGAGTTGCTTACTTTTTATGGGCTTGGTGATTTCATAGGCTCATGAGTGGGAGGATTAGTCCAACCATTTTGGAGAAGGGGTGGGGATTTCCAGGAATTGGACTATCACCCACTTTTTGGCCTTTTCTGGTCAACCTCGGAACTGTCCTGGCACCTGAGAGTGCGTCATTTAGCTAATGTATTACAGTGAGCATTTAATGAGGCTCGAGGTCCACTGGAAGTCGACTCATCTGCCATCTTGGGCATAATCGGTTCTAACCAGTGTTTGTGGTATCCAGTTTTTCTCAACAGCTATGTCATTTTTTAAGGGTTGTGCCTTGCCCTCTTCCCTGCTCTCCAGTTTCAGTAATAGTTAACAGATACAGAAACTGGTACCAGAAGTACCAATTTTTTGTTAAGCTTTTAACAAAAGCTTAAAATATGTGACTTTGACTTTGGGACAGGGTGGCAAGGGAGGCTGAAAATAGTTAGGTAAATGTTAAAGAAGGAGAAATGGTGATCTGTATATGTAATGGCAAACAATTAGTAAAACTGTCACCTGTGATAGAAAATATACCTAGTGAACAGGTAGACTTGAGCCAAGAGATTACCAGGCAAATGCTGAAAATGTCAGCTGGCTCTTGCCATTGTTAACTGAAAACTGGGTTCGCCTCTTAGTGAGTCACAACCAAAAGACACAAGCAAGCCAAAGATCTAGAGAAGGCAGGATTCATTACTTGCAGCAAGTAAGGAAAACACTGGGGATCTTTCCCAAAGCAGTGTCTACCCAAATACCAAAATCAGGTAAGTTTTAAGCTAAGGGTACATGCGTATTCATGAAGGGGTTTGGGCAGTGTATCCATATTCATGAATGGGCTCGAGCAGAGAATTCAGTAGAGAATTAGGACGAAGGTAGACAGAGTCCAGGCTCTTGTTGATTAAAGTCACCAAGGTCAGAAAAGGTCAATACCATCATTCTTTGGTTTCAGTAGATCTGGTGGTTGAGTGCTCCAGGGGGTTTGAATTCTGCAAAACAACTCAGGAATGTGCTTCAGGCTAATCTTTACCATTGAAACAGAGCTGGGAGTCTTTACAACTGATTTTTTAATGTTTCCTATTGTTAAGTTATCTCCCTGGCCTGGTAATAGCTGTTTGTTTTTACCTTCTTTTTTTCCTTAAAATCATTAACTACCTATTTTGTAAGGGCAAGCCTTGTGGCCAGGCTTAGATCACAAAATGGAATGGCTTAAGTTTCTCTTATGTTAAGAAAGTTATGCCTGGTTCTCTTCCTCCCCAGGGACCCCCCCTACCCTATCTGCTTACACTATCTGTGTTTGATAAACTTTTATAAGGAAGAGATGAGCTAAAGGAAGAACTAGTCAATTTATAACCAAAATTTGGAGGAAATGTGAAGGAGGGCAGAATTTTCTGGGTTGGAAAACAAAATTATTTCTCATTCCCAGCCTTTTATGTTAGTAAAAGATTATCAAAGTAAGAAATGACCTCAAAGGTGTGGCTGGATACTGTTAAGTCCTCTGAAAAAAATCAAGGCAATGCCTAGTCCACCCTCTCAGTTGGACAAAAGGGTTTCTGGGAATTTTAAGGCATTACACCCACAGCACCCTGACACAAACTAGAAACTTTAGTCATTTAGAGATTTAGTCAACAGAGAAGCATGTCTCAAGGGAATTTTGGGTGTGGCTCTTGGTGCATGAAGTGAAGTCAATCAGATATACAGAATAACTCCAAAATTTTTAAGGGTCTTGTACCCCCCAAATCACTGCTAGTCTAGACTCAGTGCAAAGGACTGGCTATACAAATTGTACCAAGGCCTCTAGGCTGCCTACTTTCCATTGGAAGAAAGCAAGCTGAGAAAATTTCTCAGCTGCCATCAATGGTTGTTTTGTCAATTGAAGCCAAGGAACATGATGGGAAAGGAAAGATTCCTCAGAGTTGGGTCAGCCAAAAGCCATACAGAATAGTGGGTTGGGGAGCCACTCTGAAGGAGGAGAACCAGGTCTCATCAAGGAATATTACCCATCCCTAGAGTAGGGGGACCTGGCTGGATTTGTCCAGCTGATTTCAGAAGTGTTCTGGACCAGTGACTTCTGTATGCCAACTATTCTTCCATATTCTTTTTCAGGGGAGTGTCTGTGTGGTCATTCTGTCCTGACTCACCATTGCATTTGGGGTATGTGTGGGATAAATAACCTGTCTTTTTAGATCATAGGTATTCCACTTAAGAGCCACATTCAGACCTGATGTAGATCACAAGATTCTGGACTTTGAGCCTAATGTCATGATTGGATGCATCTTTTGGAGGTCCTGAAATGGGGATGAGCCTATTTTGCATGGAAGGAGAACAGAAATAATTGTGGCCAGAGGACAGATTGGTAGGTTGATTGAATTGATGACTCCAATTCTTCACCCTTCCCTATATCCACTTGCTTTGTCCTGTAAATTTTTAATTCCTGGCATAACAGTAGCAGAGTCTATTTCCCCACCCTCCTGAAGAATCTGAATTTAGCCATGTGACTTGGTTTGGCCATTGCAGTAATGTTAGCTGATTGGACAGAAGTAGAGGTTGGTAAAAGTATGTTTCTGCTACTTCTGTTGCTCCTCTGATCACCATGAAAACATGTCTAAAACATGCCCAGCTTAAGCTGCCAGAGGGATGTGAGTGACCATGGAGGAAACTGAATTGCCCCAGCTGTTATCCTAGACAAGCCAGCCCTCAGCTGACCTGCCAGTTGATGACAAATACGTGAATGTACTCAACTAAGAGCAGCCAAGCCTGTCCCAGATTAGCAGAATTGTCCACTTGAAACATTGACTGTGGGGAATAATGAATGGTTATTGTTTCAAGTTACTAAGCTTTGGGATAGTTTTGTTACACAGCAATAACTAACTGATGCATGGCTATTGAATACGCATATACATTTTAAAAAGATTGGAAAAGGACTACACAAACATCAAGAAAAATGAATTGTGATTTTTAGGTTTTATTATCCCTGATAACTATGTTTCCCAGTTATAATAAAAAGAAAGCAGAGTAACATAATGGTAAAGATCGTAGACTTCAGAAAAATCTTAGGTTCTAGTATAAAACATATTTGGATTTTACTCACACTTTCACTTTTCACTTAGACTCTGGGAGAGTTAGCCTCTCTAAACCTCAATTTCTTTATCTGCTAAATGGACATACTTCATAAAGTTATGAAAATTAAACAAGATAAATATATAAAGGGTATAGTATGTATCCAACACATAATAAAAATTCAGACTTTTATTATTATTATTATAAATTTATTTATTTATTGGCTGCATTGGGTCTTTGTTGCTGCTCACGGGCTTTCTCTAGTTGCGGCGAGTGGGGGGCTACTCTTCGTTGTGGTGTGTGGGCTCCTCATTGCGGTGGCTTCTCTTGTTGCGGAGCACAGGCCCTAGGTTCTTGGGCTTCAGTAGTTGCCGCACACAGGCTCAACAGTCGTGGCTCACAGGCTCTAGAGCGCAGGCTCAATTGTTGTGGCACACGGGCTTAGTTGCTCCGCAGCATGTGGGATCTTCCTGGAGCAGGGCTCAAACCCATGTCCCCTGCATTTGCAGGCGGACTCTTAACCACTGCACCACCTAGGAAGTCCCAGACTTTTATTATTAATAATAAAATATTTTTGAAGATTACAATGAGGTCCTATTATTTGATTAGTGGTATTGACAAACAAATTCAATAGATACAACTCAAAGTTCCTACCCTTAAATCATATACATGACAAGACAAATACAAATAGTAGAGCAAAGGTCTAAGACATTCCATTCCATTTGGGTTTATAATTGCCTTCATGGTACTCAATGTATGTTTGTTTAGTGTGTTTACTTAAAAAAAATGCACAACGTGAGAGTTGTGAGTTGAGTTTATTTGGGGCAAACTTAGGACTGCAACCCGGGAGACATCATCCCAGATAGCGCTGAGAAACTGTTCCAAAGAGGCAGGAGGGAAGATTAGTGTATATATATATTCTTGGTAAAGGAGGAGTACATGCAATCAAACACATTTTTTTGTAGAGGGTTTCTGCTAGTCATGAGGAGCAGACGTCACCATGTAGGGATTTAGTGCTTTTCTAGATATGAGGAGGTGCAAGGGTTGGGCTCATAAAATCAGCTCCTGAAAACATCTAACTATCTGAAGACTTGTTCCACCTGTCCTCCAAAGCAGAATGCCTCATTCCTGGTCTCCACCCTGAATTCCCTTCAGGGGATGTGGAAGGTCAGTAGCTACAGCAGCACAAAGTGATTTAATTCTTATACAGGCAGATGGCAAGTTCCAATTTATAGTTAAGTGAAATGAAAGAAAACATGCATTCTTACTTGTTTTCATATTGAGAGGGGCTGGCCCAAAAGCTACGTAAGAGGCAGACCTAAGACTTATACCCAGGTCCCAAAACTTAAAGCGAAATCCTCTTCCTTACTGGACAACACCATTCACCATCAGATCCCAAGAAGCACTGGAGATGAGAGAAGGATGAAACTGACCCAGAGTTGGAGGGGTGGTCACAGAGGCTTCCTGACAGAGATGGAATTAACAGTGGATATGTAATGGAGGGAAGATAATTTTTCCTCTACCCCCCCCCCCGAATTCTTAGCTGAGACCCCTGCAATAAAAGACATATTAACAAAAGGAAAACAAATAGAAGTTCATTGACTGGTATCCCTCATATATGCCTGGGAGATACCTAGGGGAAGATGAGTAACTTCCCCATGTAGCTTAGAATTCAGGATTAAATACCATCTTAATAGAGAAGGTGGGGGGGGTGGGTGGGTTATGTAAGCCTCTTAGGGAAGAGTAAATGATTTTTTAAGGAAGATAAACAGGCCCTTAGGAGAATGGATAGGAGATATGACAGTTTGTGACAAGGTTTGTCTGGTGTGATGTGGACTCCTAGTCTCCTCTCTGAGAACAAATAGTCTTCTCTGGTTGATGCCCTCGTGGGGAGGGCAATCTATGACAATGCATCCCAAGGAGGATTTGTCTTTAGGCAGATAAAGGGGATTCAGAGAGAGCCTCTCTCTGCATTTGCTGTTTTTAAGCGCCTACAGCTCAAAATATACCAAAGTGTCATATCTTGAAGTGGCATATTCTGCTGCCCTTCTGATGTTTAAGGATGAAGAAGCAGGTTGAAACAAAGGAAGAAGGTGGGTGGGGAGCAGATCCTGTTAATGTAGATTGGGGGACAGGGAGGAAGTGGGAGGAGCTCTGAAGACAACAGCATGATACTTAGACCATCTGGCAGGAGTTAGAGAAAAGCTGGAAAAGTCTCAGATGCCTGTTTGTTCCTTCCTATGAGAAGCCTCCCTGGATCACCCCCAGACCTGGCTTGGTGCATCTCCTCTGGGACCCCATGGCCCCTGCACTGCCCTGACACTTCTTCTTTTTTTTTTTTTTTTATTTTATTGGCTGTGTTGGGTCTTTTTTGCTGTGCCCGGGTTTTCTTTTCAGTTGCGGTGAGTGGGGGCTCCTCTTCGTTGTGGTGCGTGGGCTTCTCATTGCCGTGGCTTCTTTTGTTGCGGAGCACAGGCTCTAGGCATGTGGGCTTCAGTAGTTGCAGCACATGGGCTCAGTAGTTGTGGCTCACAGGCTCTAAAGCGCAGGCTGAATAGTTGTGGCACATGGGCTTAGTTGCTCCGTAGCATGTGGGATCTTCCTGGAGCAGGGCTCAAACATTGGCAGGCGGATTCTCAACCACTGTGCCACCTAGGAAGCCCCTGCCCTGACACTTCTCACCTGAGTCATCATCACTGCTTGGCGCCTCCTCCTTTGAAGTGGAAGCTCCCTGAGGATAGATAGACATTGGCCTCCCAGTGCCTCCACCAGAGATCCGCAAAGAGGAAGTGAATGTAATGAATAGGACGGATCTAGTGGATCTGAAGTGGGGATGTGACACAATAAAGACAATATTTTGTGAAGTGGGTTGGGCAGTGGGGGGTTCTGGGAGGGTCTGAGCTGGGCAGGACCCAAGGAAGGGCCATTACCAAAATCTAGAACATTGAGGATACACCCCAGGGCCTTGGCAGTGGGAATGGGAAGGCAGAGATGGGGAGAAGAGGAGCAGAGTGGGTCCAGAAGTGGTGCTGACTCAGGGCAGCCATGGGCAGAAGGAGGCACTGTGGCATGAAGCGTGTGCCTGGAGGGCCCTGGGCAGCAAGGGAGAGGTGTCTCCCGTTAGACAAAACCCATCTGGGTCTCCCCCTGTCAGGCACACATTCAAGACAAATCCCACAGCATCATGTAGCATGGAAATAGGCTTTGTGATATTGTGATTTATAATAAGAAATACATATTTGGTTTTTGTCCCCGTTCCCTGCACAGAGCTCCTAAAATTCTTGGAATTTCCTAAGTGATAAGAGTGATATATAAAGGTGTTTTTTTTTTGCTTGTTTTTTCCTGGCTACATTTGGTCTTTGTTGCTGCGCATGGGCTTTCTTTAATTATGGCAAGTGGGGCCTGCTCTTCCTCGTGGTGTGCGAGCTTCTCAGTGCGGTGGCTTCTCTTGTTTTGGAGCACGGGCGCTAGGCGCGCAGGCCTCAGAAGTTGCAGCACCTGGGCTCAGTAGTTGTGGCTTGCGGGCTCTAGAGTGCAGACTCAGTAGGGTGGTGCACAGGCTTAGTTGCTCCACGGCATGTGGGATCTTCCTGGACCAGGGATCGAAACTGTGTCCGCTGCATTGGCAGGCAGTTTCTGAACCACTGTGCCACCAGGGAAGTCCCTGTTTTTGTGGGTTTTTTAAAAAGTGTATTTTGTTATTCATAGCAAGGCCCTTTCAGGTACACCTGAGTTTATGTTAATGAGGTGACTTTTGGAAAGCCCCTAAGAATGGGGGCTGGTTGCCAGGGGAACCAAATTTGGTTAGAGAGTTGGAACTTTTGGTCCCATTCTCCCACCTCTGGAGAAGGGGAGAGGGGCTGAATCAGTCACCCGTGGTCACTGATTTAATCAACCATGCCTGTGTGATGAAGCTTCCATAAGAATCTCTGAACCATGGGGTTTGGGAGAGCTTCCTGGTTGGTGAACACCTGGCAGGTATGCCTCCACCTTCCAGGAGGGTGGTACACCCAAAACTCCATGGGGACAGAAGCTCTGGTGCTCTGGACTCTTCCAGACCTGGCCCTAAGTATCTCTTCATCCGGTTGTTCGTTTGTATCTTTTTTTTTTTTTTATTTGGCTGCTCTGGGTCTTAGTTGTGGTATGTGGGATCTTCACTACTGTGTGTAGGATCCTTATTTGCAGCATGCGGGATCTTTAGCTGCAGCATGCTGGAGTCTTAACCACTGGACCACCAGGGAAGTCCCCATTTGTATCTTTTAATATCCTTTTGTAGTAAACTGGCAATCTAGTAAGTAAACTGTTCTCTGAGACACTAACAGATTGATCGAACAAGAGGAAGGAGTTGTCGGAACTTCTGATCTACAGCCGGTCTGTCAGAAGCCTCTGGACTTGCAATTGGCATTTGAGGTGGGGGCGGGGGTAGTCTTCAGGGACTGAGCCCTTAACTTGTGGGCTCTGATGCTATCTGCAGGTAGACAAGTGCCAGATTTGAGTTAAATTGTAGGACACCCTGCTTTTCTGGGGAAAGAGAAAACAAGGAGGTCAGTAAGAGAAGCAGCTGCAGCCCCCGACCTTCATCTCATCCTGTGCAGGTGAGCCAGGCTAGGCCTGCTTTACGATGTGCATTCTAGTGAAGGGCCTTCCTGCCATCACTCTGCCTTTGTATGGAGCTGGCATGGGAAAGCAGCCTTGTCAATGAAGGAACACCAGGCTGCTTGGCATCATGCAGTCTGGATTCGGGGGAGGGGGGCAGCCCATTACAGGAGTTTTCTGAGGATGCCAGTAACTGGACACCTCTGGCCTGCAGATATTACTGTGTCCCCAACCGGCCAAGGAGAGGGGAAGAGGATACTCGGAATAGCCCCTAGTCCAGTGGTCAGCTGCGCTTGGGTGTGGCTCCTCTCACTAGGAGAAGGAAGGGGGGCTATACTCCTAGCCAGCCCATTGTTCAGGCCAGCCAAGGTCATATGAAAACAATCCTGTCCATTACACTACACATCACAACCAGGGGGACTCCCCCACCTCCTCACTAGGATAGCATTTGGCTTTTAGCCTGCACCCACCCCTTCTCACACTCAGCTCATGAGTAGTATTACTCAGTTTCCTGGAAATCCCATTCTTTTTTAGCAGACATGGGAACCCACATCCCTAAGTCCAGCCCAGTGCCTCCTGTGCACTCTGATTCACAACATCCACAGTTCAGAGATGTTGGACATGCCAAATTCACCCTGGTGTGGTCCTCCTGAGAATTAAGTAAGAAAATGTTCTTACTTTCAGGGAAGCCTAACCACCTGCTGGAAATGAATTGGAGAAATTGCTCTCAGTAGGGCCAGAGGTCAGCTAAGAGAGGGGTCAAGTCAAAACATGAGAAGGCCGATGAGCCCAGCTTCCACGCAGCCAAACGTCACAAAAGTCTGTGCTGTGAACTTTGCAAAGCAGGTTTACCGCATGATGTGATGGAACAGAAAACTTTGAAGAACTGTGTTCTTAGCCAAACCTGGAAAACCTTGAGGCATTGGGCACCAGGACTGATTCCAAGATTGCAAAGGAAGAGCTGGTTAAGTGGAGCTGAGAGGTATACTCGTGTCCATGTTATCTTCAACAATGGATGCCCACTCCAATGTTACCCCCGCCCCCACGTACACAAGCACACTCACATGCTCACAGGCAGCCGTTTGGTGCCTGCCTGCATCCGTTGCCAAATCCCATACCCCAGGGGGAGGGAGATGCTGTAGCTTTTGTCTCTTTGGCTATTGACTTCTCTCAGAAAAGTCCAATTTCTGCCCGCGTTATTCCATCACTTGGTCTTGTGAGGCTGTCCCTCCTTTGATTCATTCATACAGTTTGCCAGGGATCTGCTTCCAGTCACGTGCTCAATAGGCCAGACTACTGCTTTTTGTTCTTGTTAACTGGTGGGCTGAATACCTCCTCTTCCCCCATCTTTTATATCTCAGTAGTCTGATGTCCATCTTTTTATGGTGTTTGGCAATTGGTGACCATGTCCCATAAACTAGGTTTTGCTGATTTTCTGGTCCTTGACATTTAGATACCTCCGGCAATCTCTTGTAACTCCATTCTCTCTGTCTCTGTCTCTCTGTCTCTCTCTTTCTCTCACATACACACACACACACACACACACACACACACACATCTGTTCTGCTTATGTTCTGCTTAGATTGAACTAAATCGGATTTTACAAGTGTCTTTGATCCAGGCCTTTACATCCTTGGTGTGTACAACTGGAGCAAGATATGGTTGTTTTAATTATTTTAATTAACTAATGAATAATGAATTAATTTAATTTTAATGCTATTCAGATGGTTAGGTCTTAAAAACTTGTTCAGACAATGTACTGAGTGGCACTTCCCTGGTGGTGCAGTGGCTGAAACTCTGCACTGCCAATGCAGGGGGCCCCAGTGCCATCCTTGGTCAGGGAACTAGATCACACATGCATGCCACAACTAAGAGTTCGAATGCCACAACTAAAGAGTCAGTGAGCTGCAACTAAGGAGCTTGTCTGCAGCAACTAAGACCCGGCCCAACCAAATAAGAAAACAAAAACCAAAAAACAAACAAAGAAAAAACGTATTGAGTGGTTTGGGCAAAGGGAGGATTTTCTCATTTGGATGGACACCCAGTGACCTAAAATAAACTTTTTTCAGGGACTTTCTAGGTGGCGCAGTGGTTAAGAATCCGCCTGCCAATGCAGGGGACAGGGGCTCGATCCCTGCTCCAGGAAGATCCCACATGCTTCAGAGCAACTAAGCCTGTGTGCCACAACTCTTGAGCCTGTGTGCTGCAACTACTGAAGCCCACACGCCTAGACCTCATGCTCTGCAACAAGAGAAACCACTGCAATGAGGAGCCTGTGCACCACAATGAAGCGTAGCCCCCACTTTCTGCAACTAGGGAAAGCCCACGTGCAGCAACGAAGACCCAGTGCAGCCAATAAGTAAATAAATTTATAAAGCAAACAAACAAACAACTTTTTTCAGAGGCGGTAAAACAAATACATGAAGGTAAGCTACGGGGTGGGGACGGGGAGGCGCCGCGCACGAGGCAAGGCAGGTGTTTACACAGACCCTGCACAACTGAGCATCACATCTGAACACGCTCCTTCCTAGGCTGTGTTGCCCCAGCTCAGTGGCACCACAGACTGAGGAATCTAGGCCTCTTTGGAGAAGACGAAACTACAGTTTCAGAAGGACCACAAATCGTGAGAAGAATTTAAGTTCCTTAATACCTGCAGAGCCCATCTTCTCCCTATACCCCCATAGCCCCTACCTTATTCTCTCCCTCCTAACTTCGCATGCCTCACAGCTTGGGGATGTATTTAGATTTCTGTTTTGGCAACTTCATCCTGGCAGAATAGAGGGTGGAGTGCAAGGCTACATACAGGCCAAAACCTTTTGGGGCTCCCCACGCCTTTCAGGAGAGCGTTCTAATGCCTTTCTTACAGGTGCAGAGGCCACACAGCTGCCACCACCACCCACCTTTCTTCCGGCCTCCAGCCGGGAGGGGGTGGGAGGTGCGCCCCGAGGCCCCGCCCACGAAGGGGCACGCTTGCGCGCTTGACGCTGCGGCTGCCATCTTGGGCCCGGGCAGCCGGCCCACCTCCTGGCGTTCTCAGGGGGGTCGCGTGGTTCCCTCCCGCGGGGCGGGTAGGCGGCCCCCCTCCACCCCCACCCCTTGGCCGACTTGTGCTCGAGACCAACGGCCCCAGCCCCCACCCCTCCGGCCTCCACGTAAAACCTCGAGCCAGTATCCTGGTGGCAAGTGCCAGCTCCCAGCCCTTTCTACCTGGTGATTCAGGGCAGGTACCTCAGTTTCCTTATCTGTAAAGTGGGAGGTTGGCGCCCCCTCCATCCTGGTCACCGACTATAATACCTCCTGATTGGGCATGTATGATAAATTCTCAGCATAAAGCCCGCCAGGGTGTGTTCCATAAATGTGGTCTACAAGCTTTTCCTGCAGGAAATTGCAGGGGGCCTGTAGCCCCCACCCTTCCAGCCACCACTGTTGCAGGGGCCCCCCGTCTGTGACTGCAGTATCAGTCCGTGGACTCTTTGAAGAGCAAGTCGGAGGGCCCGGGGGATTGGCATGATGCCCTCGAGGTAGTAGTGAAAGAGAAGCCCGAGTCCTTTAGGACTTGCATGTGACCACTTTGGAAGGGTGTCAGAAAACAGACCAGGGTGCCCAGGACTGGAAAGGCTTTGTAGATTTTGGAACATTTAAGCGCCCCCGTGCTTGTTATTTTTATCACCCCTGGCTGCGTCCCCACAGGGACTCCCATGCTGCACAAAACTCCTAGAATGAAAAGCCCTGTGTGTGTGCTAGCTGTGGGGACATTGGGAAGAGGGAGTGAGGACACTGTGTCCCAGGTGGACCCAGGCGTGGGTGGTGGCCCCCAGAAGGGAGAAGAATTCAGGCCAGGCCTGTGGGGGTCCCCAGGCGGGTGCAGCTGCTCCACCAAATCTGCAGCCAGAGCCTAGCAGTTTGGAGACCCCGACTTCCTGTAGGGATGGGAAACTTGCTGGAAACCCAAAGAAATGAAGGAAGTTCTGGAGAAGAGGCTACAGAGGAGTGGGGAGGGGCCAAGGCCTTCTAGCGGGCTGGAGCAACACACCTAACCCTCCACAGGATTCTGGAGGTGGGAGATGAGACCTGTTAGTAAAAATCAGGCGTGCCCAGGTTCCCCCAGTCCAGCCTGATGGAGAGAGGCGTAGTAGAGGAGACAAAAATGGCCAAGTGGGAGTGGGGGGATTGCAGTTTATTTTCAGATACACTCGAGGGTGGGAGGTGGCCAGCTGGCTGCATCTGCATCCCCTCCCTGCATTTGGCTTAATCAAGAACTCCCCTCCCCTGACCTCCAGACCCCTAGGCTGTGCACTTCTGCCCGCCCGTCAGGAGGGGCTGGGGCAGGTGTGGCGTGCGAAGTGTAGAGATTGGGGTGGAGTTCAAGTATTCACATTTCCTCTGTCTGTACCCCCAGATTACACTGTGCCCAGGCCATGAGGGACGCTCCCAACCCTGGGTTTCCTAGCGGTGTGAATATCCCTTCTCTCACTCAGAAACGTCCAGATGAGCTCCCTACGCCCTTTCCCTGACAATAACAAACCGCAGGCCTGAACCCTGTAGTCCGGGCGAAGAGGAGGCCTCGGCACGCCCCTCACCCAAGACCCCGGCCTTCCTTCTCCTGAGGGACAGGGGTGGGGTGAGCGTCACTTGTCGTGAGCTGAGGTGAGGCGTGGACAGCAGGTGGTCGGAGGGAAGGGGAAGGGGAAGAGCTAGGGCCTCAGGAGGCCAGCTCGGCGGGCGCTGATGGGCCGCACCCCCCAGAATCCCTGAGAGTCCAACTGCAGCGGCAACATGGGGCAGGGGCAGTGGGGGGAGAGCCCTGAGCAGTACGTCGTCCCCACCCCCCCCCCGGTCCCGTTCCTGGGGGGACATGATGCTCAGGAGGGGCCAGGACTGGGCTCCAGGCCCGGCTTTTAAGCTCTGACCTTCCAGAACAGCTGAATCCTGGGGAATGGTAGGGCTGTTCACCGCCACACCCCAGACATCCTGGCTTTGGACAGAGGGGTGGGAATGGGGGTGGGAAGGGGGCGGTGCCCTCCCAAGGATATTATAAAAAGCTAAAACCCTTAATAACGCCTTGGGGAGAAGTGGCTCCCAGCCTCTTCCCCAAGTTATCCCTCTGCCCAACCCCCAGCGGACAGGGCTGAGGGGGGTCCCAGAGAGCTACGGGAGGGGGCCGCAGCCCCTCTCTGAGAGGGGGCCCTTAGCACCATGCAATGTGGGGGCACCTCTGCCGTCTGACAGACCCCTGAGCAGGGGCCCTCCAAAGCTGGAGTGCCCACTGGCTAAAGCGTCTGTGTTCTTAAGGGGGGGACCCCTGCAGGGGAGGAGGGGAGGGGAGCAGGCTGGGCCAAAGTCCACGCAGGGGTCTCAGGACCCCAAAGGGCCCCTCCAGGAGTCATGACTTGAAGAATCTTCGTACCACAAACTGGCCCAACAAAACCACACCCAGCACTATCAGCACGTTCAGAATGGGGCCGTTTCCCAAGTCCAGGGCTGCCACCTGCCAGGAGAGAGAGAGTGGTCGTCAGGGGGCTGGCGGGCTGGGAGAGGGCCGGCCCCAGGAGCAGGGAGGCGGTCAGTGCTTGGGCACTCACCCAGCCGCCCCTCTGCGCGATCCACCGGGCAATGCAGCGATGCAACATGAAGTCGGCCACGAAGCGGGTCACTTGGCCCAGGAAGCCGGTTAGGCCGCGCTGGTAGACGTGGAGGGCCAGGCGGTAGCCAAAGCCCAGCAGAGCCACCACGCGGCCCCAGTTGATGCCGCTCTCAAACAGGCTGCGGGCCGAGGACATAGTCAGCGGAGACCCCGCGAGGGCCCTTCATCCTGCTTTCCCTCTCCCACCCCCTTGGCCCCCCCACCTCTCTCCCAGCGGGAAAGCAACGTGGCTTAGCTGTGAATCGAGGCCACGGAGGCTGCTCTAGCCTGGCCTCGATTTGGGAAGAGCCCGCGTCTCTGTGAAAGGAGAAAGCGCAGAGGGCAGACGAGTGGGTCGCTGCTGCTGGGGTGGGGTGGGGGGGACGGGCAAAGGGGCACAGAGCACGGAGGGCAGAGCGAGCCGATGGAGGCAGCAGGGAGATTACCTGTGGGCGTGGCCGCTGGTCTGGCAGCCCGAGGGACAGCAGAGAGAAAAGGACAGAAGAGGTTAGGACAGTCCTGGAATCGCAGTGGAGTGGGTGGTGGCCTCTGAGGACACGGGCAGGATGTTTCAGCTCTGAGCACTGATTCTAAATCTGTCTCCTACTCCTGCCTTCACCCTCAGCCTCGTATCTACACTGAGACTGACCTCCTTAACCCAGATGGTGACAACGTCTAATGCCTTTAAGTATGGACACTGTTCTAAGCATATTTCCCCTATTTTACGGACCAGGAAACTGAAGGCTAGGAAGTTTCACAAAGCTGGTAAATGGCAAAGCTGAGATTTGCCCAGGCTGCTGGTCTCTTTAACCGCTGCCTGTCTGACGCCAGATTATAGCATCTAGAAGCCACTTCCAGGACCTGGTGGGCTGAAACCAGGACCAGCAACCATCTTTGGTGTGAAATGTGGTTCCGCATCAGAAGGACAGCCATGTCCCGGGTGGGCTGAGGCACTCTGGAGACACCCCCACTGCGAGCCCCTCTACAGCCCTGATCTGACAAGTCAAGTCCTTGGTGCCAGAGCCCCCAAGGGCTGTGAGCTTATGCACCAAAGATGAGGGGCCCAGAAAGAGAAAGACAGGAGCCCAAGGCCATGCGTGAGTTAACAGCAGACACGGGGATGGCAAACACATCTCCTGACACCGACAGAGAAGCATGTCTCCCATCCCATGGGCAGGGCCCGGCGTGGTGGTGACGGCACAGCGGAGAAGCAATGGCCGGAGCTACCTCGAGGCAATCTTGGTGAAATACTCATAGGCATTCTCTGCTGTTGGCTGCAGGTGCTGCAACATGGCCTGGAACTCCGAGTCGTAGCGCCGGTTGATGTCATCCCCGATGATGGCCAGCTGGCGGCCCACCTGCCCCATGGTGCTGGAGGAACGGGAGGCAGCGGGTGAGCTGGGGCCTGGGTTCACGGCGAAGGGCTCCCGCCTGAGGTGTCCCTGGCCTTGGGCCCGCCTCCTTGGAGGTCCCGACCTCGTTCTCAGCCCTGAGGGCTGGGCCCAGGGGCAGGGGGCACGTATGTGCTGCAGAGGGTGCCAGGTCCAGGAGGGAGGTGGGAGCCCACATAAGAAAGGAGAGGCGTGGGAAAAACCCTACAAGATCCCCCAGGCCTGCGCAGCTCCCAGCAGCTGTGTGGTGAGCCCGCAGGGGCCTCCGGCTCCCTGAACACGTCCCTGGGGGCAAAGGGAGCCCCGCTGACCTGCTAGGCTCCAGGGCCAAGGTGACCATCTCCGGGTCAGCGGGTGCGGCCGCCCCCTCGGCCTCCTGCTCCTGCTGGTGGCGGTGGTAGACGTAGCTGCGGAAGACCTCCTCCGTGTCCCGGGCGACCTGCTCCTCTGAGGGTCAAAGCCGGGAGTCAGGGAGGAATCGCTCTGGGGCTGGTTCACGCTGCCCGTGGACACCGGTTTCCCTCCTCTAGCCCTCCGTTAACACCTAGGGCTGACTCGGGGGAGAGTAATCTTCTCACAGCAGCCTTGTGGAGGTGACCCCCAGCTGGGGTCAGAGTGGGGAAACCGAGGCACGGTGTTTCCACAACTTGCACAAGGTCATACAGCTGGAGTGAGCCGTGCAGCCAGGGTAGAACCCCAGGCGTTTGGGTTCCTGACTTTATTTTAGCGTGTCCAAGGCACCTGGCCCTTAAGGCTTAGGGAACGTGGGAAACAGAATTTGCAATCGTGGCCCAGGAAAGTCACATTGGGAAATAGTGACGGGCCTGGGACTGAACCCAAAGTCCAGGGAACAGCCAGTGCTGGACCACAAGCTGCAGGCGTCCCTGACAGTCCCCTTGGAAGAGTGAAGAGGGGCAGCCATCTTACTTCCTCCCCAAAGTCTAACAATCCCTTTCCCCGTTGAGCAGACCTGACTTGGTGATAAGCCGATTTACTTCCTTATTTCTCCCAGCAGGGATAGGGCAGCCACACCCCACTTTTCTTTCCTCCTCCTCACCCCTTCCTCACCCTAGGGTGGCACGGGGCCCCCCTCCTGCTCACTGCCTCGTTCCCCCAGCCTCCGCATCCCCCTGCCAAGACCCCCCCACCCCCACCCTGGCATTGGGTGGGGAGATGCTTTTCTCCTTTACCCAAGGTGAGTAAACTGAGGAGGGACAGCCCGCCTGTAAGCCCCGCCCAGCCTGTCCACGTCCGCGCTCTGCATCCTCACAGATGGCCCTGGTGGTTATGGGATGGATGAGAGGCAGAAAGACCCTCACCTGAAGCGGAGGAGGAGCCAGGCTCTCCGCACCCCTGCCTGGGAGGACCTGGGCCTTGTCCAGATGCCATTTCTCAGGTCCTGGCGAGAAGGGCAGTGTTAGCCTGTGGGGGTGGGTAGGAAAGCAGAGATGGGGACCAGAGGTTCCAACAGCACACGAAGGGAGGGGGCCCCCACTCCCGAAAGACCCCACTGTCCGAAGAACGTACTGAGTATTTCACTGGCAGTTCTTCAAGGAGACTGGGGGTGAGAAAGGCCGGGCAGCTGAGATTCCCACCCAGGGATCAGCCAGGGCCCCGGGAGGGGTGGACACAGTGGTGCCCAAGTGGATCTCTAGTCTCATCTCACCCCACTCCTGGGCCCGGGAGGCGAATTTCAGAGGCTGGGCTTCCTTCCACTGCTCCCGGGACCTCCTGTACCCTACTCAGCACACGCTTACAGCAGACTTGCCAGCTTCCAGCCAATGACCCATGAAGCCTGTCCCCGAAAGGTCCCACTTCCCCTTGGCCAGTCAGAAGACACCTGTTTTCCAGCTCAGGCCTGTCAGCCACAAACACTTCCTGAGCGCCTATGGTATACTCCTAGCACGTATGTGCGCGTACTCCCCAGGGGGTATGGGACACGGAAAGAGCACATGACGCACTGTCATACCCATTTTATAGGTGGGACATGTGAGGCAGGTTGCTTTTCTGAATTTCCATGAGTCCATCCTCCACTTAGCACTCATTTCAGATTTATTTTCCAGTGTGTGGACCTCAGAGGGTGTCCTTTCCAGGGCAGCTGTCCCTGTCTGCGTCCCGCCTGTGCCTTTCCCATGCCTGCCTGGCAGGTGGTTGAGGAGCCACCCTCGCTCTCCTGTCTCCAGCCCCTGTATTCCTCCAGTCCTGCCCACACCCCCAGGCTGCTCTGTAACCCTCCCCAGAGGGAGCGTGTCCTGGACGTAAGCTGTTTCACTTTCAATTTGCACCCCCTTCACTTCCCCCACCCCAAAGCTGCCTCCATCATCCAGGCGGTAAGCCCCCCCCCCCCAACGCCCCCCCGCCCCCCCCCCCCCCCCCCCCGCCGCCGTCCTATCCCTAGGGAGGGCCCGGCCCAGCCCTGCCCGGGGCCAAACACAGCCACCCTCTCCTCCCTGGGAGGGCCTGTGTACCCTTCCCCCCCTCCCCGGCTTCCCTCTCAGGCCTGGAGCCATTTTCGAAAGTGCCTCAGGAGAAGCTCGGGGAAGGTCCAGACCACCTGTGCTCTCCACCCCTTCACGGTCTCAGGGCAGGGACAGGGAGAAGACCAACTCTCCCCTCCTCCACCCCTGGGTGCCCAGCCTCCTTAAGACAGACCTTTGCCTGGCACACCCCCATCCCAGAAGCTTCTTCCTGAAACCCAGTTCCCCCAGGACAGCAGGGCTGGTCCCTGAAACCCAGTTCCCCCAGGACAGCAGGGCTGGTCCCTGAAACCCAGTGCCCCGAGGACAGCAGGGCTGGAGGATGCTGGTTGCACCTTGACTCCCTCTGCCACCATCCCTGGGGATCAGTGCTAGGGAGAAGGTGGAGCCTCAGAACCGGCCCCAGGGCCAGAGGCCTTTGCCGACCTGGGTCTACCTCTGCCCCCATCCAAGTGGCCTGACTTCCTGGTAGGGAGAGTCCACGGTGCCCCACCTGCTGGGTTTGCTGGGCCCAGGATGTTTCCTGGGCTGAGATGCAGAGCTAGCCTGGCTACAGACCTAGTCTTAGGACTCCAGGGGCAGCAGGAAGCACTGTGACCGTTCTCCCCCTGCCCTTGACCTTGGCTGTGACCTCACTCCATCCCCCAGCCTGCTGAAGAACCTGGTTCTTTGGCACCCAATTCTCTGGCACCCAGGGCCGGGGCAAGAGGGTAAGCTGTCTGAGGGGAAGCCAGAGGGAGCCCCGGCTGGATCAGGCCCCCAGCAGGGGTTGGTGGAGCTGCCCAGGCAAGCCTGGAGGCCTCCCCCTCCCCGCCGGGGCTCCCCACGGGCTCCCTGCCTCACCCTGGGTCTGGGACCGCCAGGGGTGGGGAGCAGGGGCAGGACCCTCCCGGCTTACCTCCCCGGACCCTGGCCCAGGCCCGGGATGGCTCCGCAGGATGGAGGCCGGAGATCTTGAGGGGTCAGTGGCTGCTCCCAGGGTCAGGTACCCAGGCTGGCTCCCAGGAAGGGGCGTCAGTGAATTCCTGGTGTCTGGTTGCAGCCTCTGCGGGTCCCAGCGCGGCCCTGGGGACCCGCGAGGCTGTGACGATCATAGAGGTGCCGGCGGCTCCCAGCTCCAATCAGCTCCCTCTAGAGGAAGTTGCTCTGTGGCCGCCGGATGCGGATGCCCCAGCCTGCAGCCTGGGGCCCGGTCTGGGCTCCCAGGTGCAGAGAGCGAGAGAGTGGCTCCCACCCAGGCGGGGTGGCTCCCCTCCCCCACTGCTTTTCCCACCCCTGATCCCCAGTCCTCATCCTTGATCTTTCCCCTGCTTTCATTAATCAATGTCAGTAAAAAAAGCCCGGATGGTGAGGTTTCTTAAGCGCTGCTGTGTGCCAGGCACTTTAAAACCACTTTGGAACAACCCTTGGTAGTAAGTGCAGTGGACCACACCCGTCTTACAGATGAACAAACTGAGGCTCGGCTGGTTTAAGGAACCTCTCCCAAGGTCACTGAGCTGGGTTTATAGTCGGTCTGGAGGTGCCATGAGGACTAATAATACTAAATTAAGATTCAGCGTGCAATTAAGACCTGTGCGCCAAGCACCTTGGTGGTCTCTGGAGAGAAAAATCCTGAATGTGACAGGCAGGTAAACAGAGATGAAAACACAGTGGGTCTGTGCTACCTCCTGGCCACATGCCAGCTGGTTGCTGAGAGGGGAGAGAAGAGGGAGGGCAGACTGCGACTCTGTTCTCAAGGACAGAAGCGGCCACAGCCAGGGAAGGACAGGCTGGGTGGAGAGAGCTGCGTGCCTCCACCCCGTTCTCAGAGGTGGGGTTCCTCCAGCCACCTGTACCTGCCCCCCACCCCAGTGTCTCCTGGAGCCTCACCAACCCCCTCCCCCTTCAGGCTGAGTCCCCAGGCCCCCTTCCCCTGCCTCATCAAACCCTTGCGCTGTCCGCCTCCAACGCATCCCCCCTCCTTCTCCCCCCACCCCTCCCCCACCTTTGCCTTCTAGAACTCCTGGAAGTTTCCAACTGGAGGTTTTCATCTGAAAACTCCTTCTGTTCTTAAGCAGTTGGTCCTGAGGTGGCTGCTGCGGCCCCTCCCTCTGCGTCAGGGTCCTTCTCAGGATGGAGACCCCAGCCTCAAGCCCTCAATCCCGAATTTTGGGCCGCTCCTCCATGTTTCGCTTTTTCCGCAGCCTGGTGGGGAGCAAGGGCAGCCCAAAGAGCTCAGGCAAGGCCCTGCTGGGGGGTCGGTCTTGTCCCTTGCGAGAGCAGGACGCCATCCCTTTGATGACTGACTGCCAGGGAGGAGCGGGGAGGGAGGGGTCCAGGCCGCCCGCCACGCTGCCCTACACCCTCTCTGTGGCCCTGCCACGGCCCAGTCTCTCAGGGCTGGGAACGGGGGACACAGGGGCCCAGACCCCTACCCCCGTGGAGGTCCTAAGGGTCGTGGCTCAGAGTGTAGAGGTGAAGCCAGTCCTGCCCAGAGGACGCCAGGAGGTGCTGGGCAACTTGTCTGAGTTGGAGGAGAGGGAAGAGGAGGAGGAGGAGGCAGCAGGGCAGGCATCGGGGGATACAGGGACCTCACAAAGGTGAGGGGCTGGGCCGTGGATGTTGGGAAGGAGCCTGGGAGAGAGGAACTGGGGGAGGTCTGGATGGAAGAGGGGGGAAGGATGTGGGCCTGAGATGGGAGGCCCCGATTGGGAAGGGCCCAGGAACGGACTCCTTGGGTGGGCAGAGGGCTGGGTGGGCATGGATGGACACATCGAGGGTGGAGAGGAACCTGAAGGTGTGGGGGGTGGGGTGAGGCAGAGACGGGGGTCATCCCCACACGCGAGGGATTGTGGATGGAGGCACCAAAAGGAAAGGGGGCCAGGCCAGGGACGGGGAAGGGGGAAGGGCGCGCCGGGGTGAGCTGGGGCTCCTGTTACTTCTCAGCTCCTTCCTGGGCCCCACTCCCCTGCCTTCCCTCCCCACTCTCTCCCGGTTCCCGCTCCTGTTTGGACCTGGCACCACCCCTGGTGAGGAAGGGGGCCCACGTCTTCCGCTGCTCCCCACATCCTTCCTCACCCTACTTTTGGGGAGGGATTTTCCCCTCTGTGATGTAGACCCCAGGGGGCAGAGCGGGGAGTAGTTGGGAGCAGGAGGCTGGAGGAGGCTGAGCAGCGCCTCTGGGAGAGACTTGGGGGGTTCAGAGAGTCTTCACTACATCTCTGGGCCCCACCTGCCACCCCCATCTGACTATGCTTTGGGATCAGGGGCCACTTTGCCCAAGCCTTGGTGGTGGAGCAAGGATGCACGCAAAGGGCCATGGGGCCACTGGAGGTCAGCCCCGAGGCCTTCACCAGGGAGGAGGAGGAGGAGTGTCTGCTTGATGGTGAGTGTGGCGGCCAGAGGCGTGGGGGACATGCTAGGGGTATAGGGCCGGGAAGGATGCAGGGCAGTCTGAGAGGATGCTGGAGGTAGGCTGTCTGCGTTTGAATCCCAGCTCCACTAGGCCAAGCTGTGTAATGGTGGCAAGTCACTCAACCTTTCTGTGTCTCAGTTTCCTCATCTGTAAAATGGGAATATAGTAGTACCTATCTCAGAGGGCAGTAGCAAGGATTAAATGAGACTTTTTTGTGAAGTGCCCAGAACTGTGCCTGGCACATAGCAGGTGTTTGCTAAAGAACACAAGGAAACCTGGCCCTCAGCTCGGCCTCTTGATGGCCGTGTCCACCTGGGTCTGGCCTGCCTCTCACGGCTGTGCCCTGTCAGTGACTACTGCCCCTCCACAGGAGACCTCAGGCTGGCCTCCTCCAAAGTGGGGGCAGCTCCCTGGAACCGCCTCCTCAGCTTTTACAAGCAGCTGCAGAAATCAGCCTTGACCAAGGTGTGTGTGGCCAGCGGGCAGTGTGAGGCCTGGGTGGGGCCCAGGGCGAGCAGCCGTCCGTCTTAACCTCTTGAGAGCCGTTGTTCCCTCCTACTTTCTGTGTTGGGTCGTGGTGGGGGTGGGGCTGTAGGCTCAGGCCCCGCCCTCCTCACCTGCTCAGTCACGGGCACACCTTCAGTTCCCTCTCAAGGAAGGCCTGCCCTGCGAGGAGAAAGGTGAGGAAGAGGAAACGGAGGAGGAGGACAGCTCGCTCAAGCTCTGTGTCCCAGGCATTGTCACCCTCCAGTCGCCGCTGCATGAGACGTTTAGGTCGACAGATACAGTAGGTAAGTGTGGTGCCCCTACCTCCCCACCCAACCAGCCTCCCCACAGAGGGAGCCCCACTTTGGCCAGTGGCGCATGGTGCAATACCAGTTATCACCACCAGGTGGAACCAGAGGACCTAAGATGCCCTCCAGGGCTGGGAGACCTGAGCTGAGCTGGGTCTAGAAAGGGTCCTCCTCCCTCAGGGCCTGGGAGGCAGCGGAGGGTGGAGGGGTGGGGGTGGGTTATGACTGAGACTGCAGCTCCTTGAGAACCACCCCTTCCCAGCCTGGATTTCTAACTCCTTCCGTGGCCACCTCCATCCCTGGTTTTCCCATCGTGCGTGCACAGCTGTGACCGTGCCCCAGAAGGCCCCCTCTCCCCCTGCAGCCCCCTTGCCGCCCTGACATGCTGAGCAGATGGCTTAGTGGTAATAACATGCTCTAATAAAATCACTGTTGACATTTTCATAGCCAGTACTATGGGCCAAACCCTCCTCTAAGCACTTTTCACGAAATACTGCGTTATAACTCTGAGGTAGGTCCTGTTACGGTCTTCACTGTCAGGAGACTGAGGCACAGAGAGGTTAAGTGACTTGTCCGATTATACCGCTCGTGAGTGGCAGTGCTAGGACCGGACCCCAGGCAGTGTGGGTTGATCCGGGTCTGTGCTCTGGAACGGGCGGCTGGAGGCGGCAGGGTGGGGCTGGGGCGGATGTCTGCCCCTCGCCTGCTGTCCCCAGGAGGTAGGTAAAGAGGCTCACACTCAAGCCGGAGGGAAGGAGCCCATGGAAAGGGAGTGTCCTGGGGACGGCAGGGCATGGGGAGGTGGTGTCTGGCTGGAGGGGGCCTGGCTGGGGGTGGCTGGGGCTGCCCAGGGCCGGGTGAGGTGGGGAGAGCTGGCGCCGCCGCCGCCTCCTTCCATCTCCAGCAGCTCCTGCCTGTCCCATGCCCATCTCTCGGGCTCTCAGGTTTCGTGGAGTCGGAGTTAAAGAAGCTTCTGGTAGTACAACGGCAGTCCCGCCTCTGGAAGATGGGCGGCCACGAGGGCCAGGAGCTGCTGGCCCAGCCAGAGATCACCCTGGAGGAGGTGGGCATTGTGGATGGCCAGGTATGCCCGCCCAGCCCGCCCTCACCGTCTGCCTGAGGGTGCCTGGGAGAGTGGGGCTGGAGGCCTCCCCTCTCCAACCCCCATGCTGGGCAGGAAATGAATAACTTCTTCTTGGTGGTGGTATCTCTGAGAGCAGGACCCTGACCGCCTGCACACACACTTCTCCATCAGTCTCTCTCTCACTTGACCCGAGTCCATTTTTAAGGCTTCACTGCCATTCACTTGCTGTGTGGCCTTGGGCAAGTCCCTTCCCCTCTCTGGGCCTCCGTGTCCTCATCCCTACAATGAGGGGAGTTGTCTAGGTGGCTTTAAGGCTTTCCTGCGCATCTGTCACCCGCATAATGTTGTCTTTTTCTGTGTTCTCTCCCATTCACACCACGCCCACCTCCCCACCCCCCACACACAGGTGCAGGTGAGTTACCTGCCCGGTCATGCCAAGAACCACCTACAGCCCACCCTCCTTGACATTGGCCTTAAAGGTTAGGCCCGTCCCAGCTTCTCTGAGTGCACATTGATGGATCTGTTGTTGAAAAATGTGTCAATGTCCTCTTTGGGTTAATTTCCACTCATTCATCAGTTCATCCTTTCATTCACTGGACATCTGCCTCTGACGGTCTGTGTAGTTTATGAAAGGAAGGAGCAAAGTCTTTAGTCTCTGCTCTGGCATGACTTGCTCCGTGACTTTGAACGTGGGCTTTGGTTTCTTTACCTGAAAAGGGGACCATTGGAGGATCAAATGAGCTGAAGAGTGTGTAACCATCAACTGCAAAGGGTACTCCAGCATCAGGGATTATGACTCACCCCTTGGGGGGTCATTAATACCAGAAATACTTGCCTACTGGGCACCGAGGGGCAGCCTTCCTGTTGTTCTAAGCCTGCAGGCCATGTCACTGGGCGCCCCTCTGTGCTCTGTGGAACCTCACCCTAAACCCCCCAGGTTGTTGCTCTGACAGGGCCCCTGCTTTTGCCTTTTCCTACTAAAGGGAGCTCTCCTCCCCTCCTCTCCTCCCCCTCCCCTCCAGGACCCCAGGAAAGGCAGTCCTAGGGTAGCCTGAGCGCCACTGGGGGTCCCTAGGGAGTTTCTGGATGGTAGCAAGTGGGGGCCCAGCTGAGTCCTTACCTGGGGACAGGGCTGCCTCAGGAATACCATCCTCCCGTGGGTGGTACAAGGGTCCTGTCCTCATCACCACCCGCCCTCCCCCCCACTCTCTCCTTATCTGACCTCAGGGACACCAAGCTGAGGGGAAAGGAAGCCGCCCCCCAGCCTTTGGGGAATGCTGGGGACCTGGGGGAGGGGCACGGAGGCAGCAGAAGCTCCACCCTAGGCGGGAGGGAAGGGTGCAGAGCCCCCTCGGTGTGGTGCCCAGGACAGAGGTGAGAGAGGGGCGGGCTTGGCTGGGGTGCCTGGCTCCGGGGGCTTCCCAGGAATCCCCCAGGCTGGAGGGAGCAGGGTGCCTCCATTCTATAGGAGGGAGGTGGCTCAGGACTGGTGGGCCTGGCCCACTGTGGGCACCTGGGGGAGGGTCTGGAAAAGTGGCCTTGGGGTGCTTGTCGCTGGGGGCAGGTGGGAAGGTTCTGGGGTTGCAGAGTAGGGAGAGGAGAGCCCAAAGATGCCAAGGCATCTTCCTTCACCCACTTCCGCCCCCCAGCACCTGCTCCTTGAAGAGGTGGATGAGATGGGAAACTGGCCTCCAGAGTGAAGCTGGTGCTGGCCCGAGTCTGCCCTGCCCCGGGGTCCTGCAGCCCGCACAGGGTCATAGCCCCCTCTTCTTAGGGCACTTCAAGGAGCCCCTAGGTCCAAGGGGTCTTCAGTAAACGGTGTCCATGTGTCTGCAGGGGGGGCCTGCCTGACAGACTGTCCCCACGCTTCAGACTCAGGCCTGTGATGTTATTAATAAAACTCAATGTGACTTTAGCCTTCTTGGCTGTCTGTCTGAGGACCCCGCCCCCATCCTCCACCCAGGAACAAGCTCAGTGTACCCAGGGTCTCAGTCTAGTTCTAGTCCATGCCTACAGGCTGCCAGGCCGCCCCAGTTGCAGAGCCCTGGGTTCCGTCTGAGCTGGAGGACGGGAGGTTTGGTGCCCCTGACCCAGGCGTGGGGAAGGACCCAGGGCCCAGAGTGCCACAGGGGGAGCCCCTGCTGCCACAGACCCGCCCCTCATAGAGCAGCCCTGACTTCCCTCCTTCCTAAGTTCCTAGGCCCAGCTTGCAGCCTCCTGGGAGGATCCGGGAATTCTCCAGCAGGAAGTTGCTGCCCAGCCAGCATGGGGACAAAGCCAGGAAAGCAGCCCTGGGACCATGGGGACCTGTCTCAGGGGCTGGGCTAGGGGGCAGGTGAGAGGGTTCCTGGGGTTGGTGGAGTGGTGCTAAGGGGGTGGAGAGCAGGGCCCCATCCTGCTGCCCCCCGGTTGGGGCCCACTAGGCCATGGTGAGTGACAGGTGCCTCTGGGGATCCTGGGCAGAGGGAGGTCCAGACATCTAGACGGCCCACCCCTACCTGATCCCAGAGGCAAGGACGGGCTTGAGTCACTGGCCGTGGCAGGGCACACCCTCACACCTGGCTTCCTGGGCGTCCAGTGGGAGGGAGGGCCGGGCCCAGTGTGGACACGAGGAGGCGCTGTTTGCCAGGAGGTCCAGCTGGCTCCCTGCAGGACGCCGATTCCTTGCCTCCTGTGCGGGTCCAGGCTGAGCCCCCAGCACACGTGTGAGAGAGAGCTCCCACTGCCCAACCCTTATCAACAAAACTGCTCTTTGCAGACGCACGTTTGGCCTTCTCCGTGGGGCCCCCACTCTGTCCAGCCCGAGGTCTGTGTGGCGCTGAAGTTCCACGTGAGAACGTGGCGGCCCCTCCGAATAATTACCGTGATTGATAACCACAGTTGTTTTTTGGCTGGATGGGCGTGCTTGCGGTGGGGGCAGGGAAACGGCAGCAACCTGGCCTCCTGCCCCAGCTCCGCCCAGCCCGGCGAAGGTGGGAGCCCCGCCTCCCATCCCCCAGCCTGGGCTCAGGGGCGAGCTTGGAGACAGGGGCTGGTGAGTCACAAGTGAGCTGGGGCTTTATTTTCTCCTCGGCGTCCCAGTCAGACCCCCACCTCCTGGAATCCTTGACTCAGGCCCTGAGCTGGGGCTGGTGGAGGGGCGCATCTGGACTGTCCCCCTGCGTCAGCTGGCAGGCAGCCTTGTGACCATATGACTCACCTGGGCCCTAATGACTTCCTCCCAGAGGGTTGGCTGTTGGGAAGGGTGGGGGCCTTGGAGGGCGGCCCGTGGGCTCCCTGGTTGCACTTGAGCCCTTGCTGTTCCCCACGTGGACACAGCACTCCTCACGGACCCCACGGAGAGGGTACCTCTCTGCCTTCCCCCTTCCTGACAGGCCTCCAAACCTGGTGCCAGCCATGCCAGGCTGGAGGGGGATCCCTGGGCCCAGAGCACTCCTGGACGCACTCTGCCCCCACCCCCATAGTCTTCTGGGCGGGGCCGGCCAGCAGCCTCTGGGCAGAGGCGGGCACCAAGTGGGTCGGGGTAGACTGGGCCCTGCTGGCACTCAGGCTCCTCAGCTGCTCACGTGAGCCAAGTGGCCACTCACAGGCCACACCACCTCAGCTCCGGGGCCAGAGCATCTCTCCCTTGGACCCCACAAAGGTCGGGCTGCTGGGGAGTGAGGGGGTGCAGGCACCTGTCTGCTCCTCTCTTTCCCCTTCTGTCAAGTTAGGGTCATGGCACCTTGTCATCCGCCCGCTCCCCCCAGGGTTCCTGTGAACCTCAGGGAGGAAGGTCTGTGAGGCTGGGAGGTGTGGCTGCTGTGGTGGGAGCAGGAGTGGGGTCTGTGTGTGGGCACAGGCGTGAGAGCCTCTTCCTGGCCCCAAAGCTTCCTGGGTTGGTTTCTGTGGATGGGCCTGGCTTGACACTCCTGAGAGGTAAGGGTAGGGTGACAGGGCCCAGGGACCTGCTGGCGGGGAGGGCTGGATGGCCACATGCAGAGGGCCAGGCGCAGGCTCGACACTCACGTGGACAGAGGCCAGATGTTTGAAAGACTTCGGGGGAACACTGCCAGTGCATCTGTGGGTCTGACCTGAGGACTGGGTAGCATTTAAGGTTGTCTCCCCTCCCGTGTGTGCAGACAACTAGGGGAGGGCCGCCATGCACGGCTGCGAAGTTTGGGCTCTGCATCAGGGCGCTAGGCTCCAGGGCGAGGTGGCTCTGAAACCCCGAGAGGTGCCTCTGTCTGGTTTGCTCACAAGGGCCAGTTGGGCTGGCAGTGGCCCTGGTCAGTCCTGCAGGTTGAAGTGGAGCTGTCATGTCAGAACTTGCCGAGCCTCTGCCCCTCTCCAGGTTTCTCTCTCCTCCCTCATCTTCCCCTGTCTTTCTCTGTTGGTAGCTGTATATGGGTCTCAGTTTCTCTCTCTCTTTCTTACTGTATTTCTGCGGGGGATAGAGGTGAGAAAAGCAGCCCCAGATCCATTCTGAGAGTATCTGGGGAACAGTGGTGGCTGAAAGGAAGGCAGTAGGTGGTGGGGGACTGGGGAGCAGGGTGGGTGGCCCCTGGGAAATGTGGGCAGGGTCAAAGGCCGGCCTGCCTGCCTGGGGAGACAGTGGGGTCTCCCTCCCTGTGGAAATTTGGGCAGGGCCTTCAAGGAAGATGCCACCTCAGGCCCTGTTTAGAGGCACTGGTTGTCAGGCTTGCCTGTTCTGGGTAGAGGGAAGGGCAGAACCACCTGTATTATTTTCTAGGTGGGAAAGGCGCTGGGAAGCAGAGGAGCAGAGGGGAGAGACTCAGCTAGGTGGGAGCCAGAGCTCCAGCTTGACAAGCTCATGTGATTGCAGGCAGGTCCCTGACCTCTCTGAATCTCAGTTTCCACATCCTTGAAATGGGCAGATCCCAGGCTGCTTGTGTGGCCTGAATGAAGTGCTGTTTGGCAGGGATCAAATACTTATGAAGCATTTACCACATCCTGTTCTAGGCACTCGGAAACAGAGCAGTTAACAAGAACACAAAACCTTCACTTTTGTGAGCACTTATGATTGCCAGTAGGATAGACAATGAACAGAGAATGTATCAGGGAGTGACAAGTAACTATGAGGAAGCTGGCTAATGGGATGCTGTTTCAAAGTGATGGCTTGGAAAGTGCCTCTCTGAGGAGGTCATGTGGAAGCAGGAACCACCAGGAAGTGAGGGCAGAAACCAAGGGAATGTCGTGGAAGAGCATTACAGCTGAGGGAACAGCATGTGCAAATGCCCTGAGGCAGGAGCAGGGCTGGGGTGTTTGAGGAACAGTTAGGAGACCTGTGTAACTGGAGGTGAGAGAGTGGGAGGAGGAGTAATAGTGGGTGAGATCAAGAAGGAAGGAGGAGATCATGTCCTTTGCTGATCTGGCCTTTGGGTAGGTTATTTTTATCAAACTGAGGAGTGACCTGCTGTGGTTTACATTTTAAAAGTCCCCCTTGGCTGTTGCGTAGGGAAGAGACTGTAGGGGTGGATGGGGGTGAGGCAGGGGGACCACACAGGAGGCTGCTGGGGTCCTGGGGTGAGTCAGCCTCACTGGCTGCTGCTGTTATGAAGAGGGTGCTGGGGGGCGGGGGGCGGGGGGAGCGGGGGAGAGGGTGCTGGGGGGTGTCTTTACCACTAGGGGGCGCCCCTCGGTCCGCCGCGGTCAGCCAGCCCCTCACCAGGTGGAATCCCTCACCCCCACCCCTCGGGGTGGAGAGGGTCAGCCTGGGGGCGTGGAGTGCGGGGAGGGCTTGCCGGTCACGCGTGGGCGACTGGGGCGGTGTGCGAGGCCTGTGTGCAGCGAGGCGCAGCAAATGCGTGCTGTCCGCTACAGCCCCGCCACCCCAGGGTGCGGCGGACCGCGGAGGTGCACACCTGGGCCAGTTGCCCAGCTGTAGGCTGTTTACCCCCCGTTGCGCGGCGGGCTGGGGCTGCCTCTGCTGAAGGCAGCTTGATTTAATCTGTCCGGAGGCCCAGGATAAAAGACACCTTCCCGTCCTCATGAAATCCAGCGGGGGGGACGAGAGGTAACCACAGAGCCTTGCGATAAAAATCAGAGCCCGATGTTGCTGTAAGTTAGGTTTGGAGAGTGCAGGGGAAGGAGCAAGTAATTCCAAAAGGGAGGAGGCCCGCAGGCTTCAAGGAGGAGGCACCGTTTGTGGCTTGGGCTTGCAGGGGGAGGATGAATTTGACAGGTGAAGTAAGGGGAGGAGGGCATGCCTGCGGGGGGGCGGGGGGGTACCCTAGGGTGATGGGGAGGTGTCCAGTCTGCACCATGACCCCACTTCCCACCTCTCTGACCCAGCCAGAAACATCCTGGACTCCTCTCCGCCGGGTCTCCTCACTCAGTCCGCCATCCATTGTGTGTTTAGACCTTAGCTCCCTGCCATCCATTCGTCTGTACAACTTGTAGTGCCTTTGCTGGGGCCCCAAATCACAGCCACAGCTTAGGGGGCCCCTCAAAGCTGCCCCCTCCTTTCCCTGTCCCCCCACCCCCACCCCTGCCCATCCTGTACAGTTCAGTTCTGGCACCTCCTCTTTTCCTGGAGTCCTCACAGCTCCTGGCTATGGGACTCACGGGATGCGTGTGTTTTCCTGCTCTCCCCTACCCTGGACACACACATCATGAAGGCAGGCCCTGGGGGGCTTTGTCCTCGTGCCTGCAGTATCCAGCGTGGTGGCGGCTGGCACAGAGCAGGCTCAGCCCAAGGTGCCAGACTGAAGGAGCAGGGGAGGGGAGGTGGGAGGAGGGGTCTCAGGGACAGAGCTGGAGCCATAGGGGCCAGATTACATAGGACCACGTGGGCCCACCTCCGTGGCTTGGCATATGTCCTCAGGGCAGTGGGAGCCACAGAGGGCTGTAGAGCTGAGGGGAGTGGCATGATAAGATGTACAGTGGAGGAGGGAGTGGAGCGGGGCGGGGGGCCAATTAGGAGGCTGTCACAATTGTAGAGAGAGGGGTGAGTGCCTGAGCTGGGGCAGTGGCAGGTGGGGTGAACAGGACACTTGGGCCGTGCTTCTCAACCAGGGCAGTTCTGTCTGCCAGGAGACATTTGGCAACGTCTGGAGACATTGCTGGTTTGTCACAGCTTGGGGTGGGGGGAATGCTACTAGCATCTCGTGGGTAGAAGTCTCCCCAGTACCAGTCTCCTCATCATGAATAAAGGTTATCGGGAGGGTTAAATGGGTTCATGCATGTGTTTTGTTTGCTGCTGTGTCCCCAGGGCCTAGAAACTTACCTTCCAAATACCCTTACACCTTACTTAAATGAATGAATGGAGTGAATGAAAAGCCCCGCTGGGACTCAGAGAGGTAGGACGCGAACGGAGAGCAGGTGGAATTGTGGAGGGGAAGGCAGGGCCTGAGTGGACCTCTGGAAGGGCTGAGGTCCTGGCACGGCCTGGGGCACGGAGCCTCGCTCATCTGCCCTCCCCAGGCCTTCCACCCCGATCTCACTGGGATCCTCCTGCAGGCAGTGCCCTGCTCTACCTGCCAGGCCCTGAACACGCCACCCCCAGTCAGGGCGGACGACCAGGCCTGAACAAAGTGTCCTTTCCTCTCTGATAAGCTGCCTCCTTCCAGGGGCACTCAGGGCAGGACATATCCTGCTGCTCAGGAGGTGCCCGAGGGCCTGGGTGGGCCTCTAGAGAGCACAGGCCACTGCAGCAGCCATCCTGCGCAGAGGCCCAGCAGAGGAGCAAGGGCAGCGGCCGGGTGGACCCCTGCCCACCACCAACCCCAGCGCACACCCGCTCCTCATCCATTCAACAAGTCTATCTTGGGAGCCTATTGGGAGCACAGCTGTGAAAAAGGGTTCCTGGTGAGGATGGATGTGGGATGGCAGAGACTGGGTGACAGGCTGCCACACATGGGGGCACCTTGTCCTGGGGACAGTGGGGACAGGCGGGGTGCTGAGGGACATTTTACCTCTTTGCTCAGGGAGGGGCTGGAGATGACAGGTTTATCCTACTTCCCTGACCCCCCTGTCCCCCTCCCCCCGTCTCTGCAGGTGTTTCCGTAGTGCCACCGGGAAGCTGTCAATGGTTTCTGATGATTGACTGTCACCAGCTTCTTAAGAGCCCTGAACTCAAGACCCCAGGACCAGACTCCCAACACCCCCAGCCCACAGGGCTCCTTGTGGCTCAGCCCCTCCCTCCTGAAGCCCTTTCCTTCCTGTGGTCCTGCCTCAATTTTCCCATCAGCCGTGCAGAACCTGGGTCCTTGCGGAGGGGAGTTTGGTGACCGAGCACAGTATCTTCTAGGGAGTAGAGTAACCCTCCCACGTCCAGCCTCACATGTGAGACCTTGCACACACACGCACACACTCAATTACCCCTCGGGCACACGTACCCCCACCCCAACACACCTCTCCAGGTTACTGATCTGCCCTGGGCCTCAGGGCCTGAGGGCTCCTTGGCCTTCACTGTCACAGATGGGCAGGATGGGGCCGAGGGCCAGGCTCTACACTCTCGGGGCCCAAGTCTTCGAATCTGTAAGATGGGTGCTGGCTTGAGGTCTCTGGTTGTCCCCCAGGGTCTGTAACCTGTTATATCCCAGGTAGCACAGGGAGAAAGACCTGTTCTGAGATGTCATCTGTGCTAGTTTTAAATCATGGGCCCAACATCCTTTGCCTCTCTTCCTAGGGAGAGGGGATCTGTGTCCTTCTCCCTTTGGATCTTGGAGGGCTATGACTGTCTCCATTGTAAAGTACTGTGGGAGTGATGCTATGTGACTGTGGAGGGTAAGTTAGAAAAGGCCACACAGGACACTTGCTCTGGGATAAACCAGCCCCCACGTAACAAGTCAGAGGCCACATGGCGTCTGTCCCATCCACAGCCCAGCTGAGCTCCCCCCACCCCACCTCGACAGCACCACCTGCCAGCCACCCAGGGAGCAGCCATCGTGCACATCCAGCCCAATTAGCCTTCAGCTGACTCCAGCCCTGCCGGTGTCTGATCTCCACAGCAATCACATGACAGACCGCCAGCAGGAACTACCTAGCCAGGCCCTTCCCAAGTTCCTGACCCACAAAACTTTGAGCCAAATGAAATGGCTGTTGTCTCACATGACTAGTAATCAGAACATTGTCCTCAAACCTTTCCTGATTCTTCTCTTAGTCCTCTTCCCACCTCGTCTCTCAGGCTGAACCCCTCCTGGACAGAACTCAGAGATGGCAGCCTGGGCTCTGAGAGTGCAAAGGGGGAGCTTCGGCAGGCTGCCCAGCCTCCCCTCAGGAAGCGCTTGCCTTGCCCTCGCAGCAGTGACCAGCCAAGCATCTGACAGCTAAGCCTCTGGACGGCACCTCCCACCCTGATCCCTCCTGCTTGGCCGGGACCAGGTGTCCTTGGTGCCCACCTCTGTGCCCATGCTGGCCCTCAACCAGGCTCTGCCCTCAGCCCCTGGCACCCCTGTCTCCAAGGCCTGGCCTTCCGCCCCGGTCTGTCAGCTGAACAAGGCCAGAGCTGGATGAGCTTTCTTATCTGCAAAATGGAGCACAGAATGGCCCGTCCAGGGCTCAGAGCTGCAGGAAGCTGGGGCCTGGGATGTGGCTGGGATTTGAGGCTGTTGGAATGAGGAGGGTACATCAGAGACTGACCCGGCTCCCCAAACTCCCCAGAGGGACTGGGCTTCTCTGCGGTGGGACCTGGTGGCCAACACCTCTGTGACTGGCATTGGTACCTTCCCTGCCTCACTTCTCCACCCCTCTACTGGGGTTCACTCTGGTCACCTCCATTCATTTATGTGTCCTTGAATCTCAGGGTCTGCATCCTGGGGAAACCAAACCAAGACAGAGATGTTGAGATGAGTCCTCAGTGAACTTACAGTCGGGCCTGAGAGGTGAAATCAGCAGAGTTAGGATGATGAGGTGCCAGTAAGAGAGTGCACGTCATAGAATCAGCAATGCAAGCCTGCCTCTGTTAAGCGTCCCCTCTGTGCCAGGGACTGGTTATAGGGCACGGTGTGTGTTATCCCGTTGAACACTCACCACCATCCTCTGTAGTTTGTGCTTCAGTATCCCCAATTGACATATAAGGAACAGGTTTAGGGAAGTCAAGGTCGAGGTCAAGGTCGAGAGCTAAGAAGTGCCAGGCTGGCCTGGAGAGCCTGGGCTCCAATTAGCAGTGGTCTCTGTGCATGGACAGCCCTGCAGAGGGCAGAGGTCCTTGGCACGAGGGGAGGCATTTCAGCTGAGCTTTGAAGGACAAGCAGACATTGGGAAGATGGAGAGTCCTGGAAAAGGCCTTGGGCCTCAGTTTCCTTGTCTGTCAAGTGGACATAGCCCTCTTAGGGCCATTTGAAGATTAGATGAGCCATAAAGGGACCCTAGGAAGTGTTCAGTAAGCACTAATTCTTACTGCCTCTGAATGGGACCAGTGTGCGCTGTGGGTGTGGTCCTGGTTGCAGGTCTGAACAGGTTCTGGAGGCAACCTTCCAGCTCCCATTCCCAGCACTCGGGCCCTGAGGGGAGGAAACTGGAGGAGCCAAAGGAAGTTAATTAGTCTGGAACCCCTGATTTTGGATTCTCAGGCAGTCTAGCATGTTCCTCTTTTAAAGAACCCCACCTCTTCTGGCTCCCAATCCCCCAGTCTCCCACCCCCAACAACCTGGAAGTCCTCCCTGCTCTCTAACCTCTTTCCCTGCTGCTGTGCATTTTGTCTGTCGGGACGAAGGGGGAGCTAATGCATCATGGTAGTTGGTGCTGGAATCTGCTGGAATCAGGGCAGGTGCAGCCTGTGTGTGGCCCACAGACTGTGGTGCCCAGAGGCAACCCGTCCTGGACGCAGAGGCCCACCCGGCCCAGGATGGAGGGAGCCGGGCCAGGCCCCACTGGAAGGTGGAGTCACAGGAAAGAACTAGATGGCAGCTGGAGGTGGAGGCTGGAGGCACAGGCCTTGGTGGTGTCCCTGTGCCAGCTGCAAGGCCCCCCCCCCCCCCCCCACCGCCACCACTGAGGAGGAATTCGGGGCAGGGTCTGCAAGGGAAAAGGAGTAGCCCTCGGCCGGGCCTAACTCCTGACTAAACAGATTCCCTGGTTCCCTGTCTGTGACCCTTCTGCAGGGTGAAGATTAGGCCACAGGCTCTGGGGTCAGGCAGGCCTGAGTTTGAGCTCCACCTCTGTCACTTTTTGGCTGTGTGACATTGAGCAAGTCCCTCACCTCCCTGAACTTTCTTTTTCTGCAAAATGGAGACACCTCAGTAGCTGTACAACCTTCACCGACCTGTTAGGTAACAGAATTTCCCTTCCCCATCCATGAGCTGTCTTTTCAGCCCTGTGAGCCTCTGTTTCCTCATCTGTAAAATGGGGACAGGGCTGAGGGCAGCCTAAGTGCACTAATGCCGCCAGAGCGCCACCTAGGGGTGGGCATCAAGTGTCCGCAGTGGGTGGTTGTTACTATTTCCCTTTCTGGTTCCTGCTCCTTCCTGCTCCCCCAGCCAACCCTGGGCTTGTACTGAACTGGCTGATGGCTGATGTGTCGGGGCCATTCCTGGGAGTGGCTACGCTTAGAAAGAGGGCCTAGAACAACGGCAGTGCCAGCCAGAGGAGGGAGCTGCTGAGGTTGGTTCTGCTGGGCCCAACCCCTGTTCCTCAAGGATCTGCTGGGGCTGGGAGCCCCCCACACAGCACAGATTCCATCAGTGTTTGTCAGGTGACTGGGTGCAGCCCTCCTCACCAGAACGCTGCCCTGAAGGTCCGATGCTGGGTTTCTTCACTGTCGACTGGGAGAGCCCCTTCCAGAGAGAAGCCTGCCCAGCTTTGAATGGCCCAGGCCTGGAGGGTTTCTGCAGCATCCAGGCCTTGGGAAGGTGGTACCTTGCTCAGCACCGGGGCTGCCTTCGAAAGTTCTGTGTCTGGGTGGGAGTGGGAGCTGCGCTCTATCAGGTCTCAGTAAGGCTCCTGTCTTCCTGCCAGGCAGGCTTGGGAGCTGGGGGTGGGTGTGGGAGGAAGAGGCTGATCCCTGAGCCCTGGAATCCCTCCTATCCACCCCCCAGCTGCTCTCCATCTGGCCAGCAGCCTCCCCCGCTGCCCCAGGACAAGGGCCCCAGTGTCTGCTCAGCTCCTGGGCAAACAGCAGGCCTTTCTCTCCCTCTCCCCCTAGAGCGGAGTGCCTTGACCATGACCCCTCCTTGCCCCCTCCGAAGGGCATGGCATAGCCCTCACTGCATGATTTCTTCCTTCTGGATGACCCAGAAACAAAGGCTGGCAAAGCTGGTGCAGGAGCAGGTCCTGTCTGCTGGGTGAACCCCTCAGCCACTCCGAGCTGTGGCCGGGCAGCCCAGGCTAACAGGGCCTCAATCCTGCCAAGGTGGGGGTGGGGCGCAGCTGGAGGCCAGGACCCAGCCCAGGTGGACTTGACGTCATCCCGTTCATCTCCTGCCAGACAAAGGCTGCTCCTGCCTGGACCTGGCCCCAGGGAGGTTTTTCATGCTGGTCTTCTTTCTCTACAGGATCACAGGGTTGATCCCCCTCCTCCAAACCTGCCTTCCTTGTTGACAGGTGAGGTGTAGAGGCCTGTGCAGCTTCCCCGTAGAGGCCAGGGTCCCCCTCCTGAGTCTGGAAAGAGACAGTATTGCCAGAGGCCTCCCTCTTCTCTGGGGCTCCTGCCAAGGTCCTGACCTGGGTATGAGGGTGAGGGTAACCTCAGATGGCGACTGGGAACTGTGATGAGACAGCCTGCACTGGAACCTCCACCACTGCTCAACTCTGACTCAGAACTGGGGAGGGGGAAGGGGAGAGGCACGTGCAGCCCAGCCCAGCCCCTGTACTTCCTCCTTCTGGCCAGTGGGTACTCAGATAGCTGATTACACTATTGGGGACGGGACGCGGAGGTCTGCTTTGTGGAAATCTTGATAAAATCTTCTGTCTCATAAATGTCCCCTCCTTGGTCATCCTATAAAACAAAATTCCACTATTAGATTGTCATTGCTTTAGATCTACAAGCACTTCTCTTTATTGAGAACCCTGAGGACTGTGCCAAGAAAGACAATTAAAGAGAATATTTGCTGCTTGAACTAAATGTTTTACAAAGTAGTTATTTATGTTAGGTATTCTCCATTCCCCCTCTGGATCCGCTGTCCATTCTTCTTTGCTTGCTCTGTGTCCTGGGAGGCTGACTTCTATGGCCTGAATTACCCAGGCTCCCTTGTTCTCTGAGCCAATGGAAGGCACTGGAAAGAGACTGGAGGGCAGGAGGGGAGAAGGGTTTGGTGCTTGCTCCATTGGCTCCTTTTCAGGCCTGGACTGGTAACAGCTCTCTGCAGTTCCTAGCTCCAGGGCACTGCACCGTGCCTGGCTGGGCCCTTAACCCCGCCCACACCTCTGAAAGTCCATCCATTCATTAACCTCTCTTTAATCACCCACTGGGGATGTTTTGCCAGTTTCCTGCCAGGATCTCACCATCAAAGCTCTCTATTCTTATTTTACACACAAGGACACTGAGGTCCAGAGAGGCAGGGCAGCTTCTCTGTAGAGCGCTTGGAGCCAGGACTCAGTGGTCTTGCTCCAGGACTTCTGCTTTTCACTGTTTGTGAAGGTGCCCAGGGAGGGGTCACCTTACCTGCCAGCCAACACCTCAGGGCAGAGGAGGAGGAAAGACCTGGAGTTGGGCCTTTTGGATTCCGGACTCTGAACCAGGGGGCTTCCCTCTCAAGAGGCCAAAGTTAGCAGTGGGAGGGGATCACTGTTTCTTTTCTGACCGGTGGGAAGGGCAGCAGCAGATTCTTTGATCTCTTTCTTCACCAGGCTGGGACCACGTGTTCAGGCTAGCTGGCTGCATTCCTCCCGACCGTTTCCTCTCCGGGCCCTTGCGTGTGCTCAGTGGTCAGCGAATGTCTGAAATAAATAGATATGGCATTGATGGCTGGGAGCTGTGGGTGGGGGGAAGGCCAACAGAACAAGTTCTGTCTCTCTTCAGGCTCCCTGGGAGGGTGAGCTTGTGAGTGTGTGAGTGTGAGTGTGAGTGTGTGTGAGTGTGTGAGTGGGAGTGCAGGCAGCAGTGGCTGTGGCTGAGTGCTTGCTGAGGGCTGGGGTGCCCGCCCAGGGCAGCTTATGACATGGGGAAGGAATTCTCTGGGAACCCCGGTGGCAGGCGGTGGGTGGGGTGCCCGGGTGACCGGGCAGGGTGGCTGCAACACTGAGTCAGCCCTTCTGGCCTGACTCCGCCCCTCCCCTCCTGGCCCGGCTGCCACATCAGGAGCGAGGGGCCGAGGAAGCCCTGCGAACTCCCTGTTATCTGCCCCAAACCATGAGATGGCACAGCTAGCATGGGGGTGGTGTTCCTGGCCCTCCCAGTCCCAGTCAGGGAGGGCCAGAAAGAGCTCAAAGAACAGTCAGCGCCAAGGGTGAAATCTGGGAAGGTGATGTGAACTCTGGTTACAAGAAGGAACCCAAGACCCAGAGAGGTCTGTACCCTCTGCAAAGTCACACAGCAGAGTTGGGCAGAAGCCTCCAAAAGGCAGGTGTGGTGGAGGGGAGGCAGGGGAGCAGGCTGGTGAAGGGGGCCTAGGATTCAGAGCTGGCAGCTCTTGCCTACACTCCAGTTGTCTTCTTGCCCCTACCCCCAGTACACACACCAAGTGCCCTCTGAGTCCAGGGGGAGGGTCTGAGCACCATCTGCCTTGCTTCCCTCGCCTCCTCATGTCTGGGTTGGATGGAGACTAGGGGTGGGTTTCGTGTAAGTCTTTCTGCAGGAGCTTGGTGCTTGGAGGACGTGAGACTTTGAACCTCTTTAGTTTTGGTTATAGGTTAAACATCCCCATAGTCCAAAATCCTAAAGTTAAAAGAAGAGATATGGTGAAAAGGAGTCCCCCGACCCCCATCCAGCCCCCGCCCCTCAGTTCCCCCTCCTGGAGGCCCCTGCAGTTACTGGCTCCCTGGGAACCCTGAGTTTGGGATTTCTGACCTGAGTGTCCCATCCTCTCTGTTTTCCCTCTAGAAGAGGCCCCCTTGGGAGGTGGTGCTGGGGGTACCCCACCATGGAGGTTGGGGCCTGAACCAGGTAAACCAGTTGCCATGAGTGGTGGTGGCCTCCTTCCTGGGCCTGAACTTGGCCCCAGCTTAAGAGCATCCAGCTCAAGCCACTCAGGAGGGGTGAGGCCCATCAGTTCTCCTTTCAAACTGCTTAGAGCACCCCTAGAAGCTCTCACCTCCTGCCTGGGTACCCAGGTGTCTGATACCCTGAGCTGGGGCTCCCACAGTCTCCCTTTATCTCCTGGTATAATTTACATGCTTTCCCCATCCTGCTTCTCCTTGACAGTTCGATTACACTCAGATTTAGTAAGCACTTATGATACGCCCGGCCTGGTCTGGAGACACAAAGTGAAACTGGCACAGCCTCCTCCATCCAGAACTCATGGTCTAATGGGGGAGGCCAAAAGGGAAAGATCATTACGCTTCAAGATGGTTCATGATATGTGCTCTGATAGTGGGGGAACAAAGAAATTCCAGGCTAAAAAGCCTGCCAATAGCAAGTGTTGGCGTGGGCATGGTTTGGTGGGCATAATTCTAGTGGCCAGTGAGAAGGTGACTTAGGCCACTTTGGAGCATAATTCGGCAATTCCTAGAAAGTTGACCATGCACCTTCTCTGTGATCCAGCAAGTCCACTTTCTGAGTTCTCACTCTGGAGTAGAGTTTTTCAAACTTTTGGACAGGTATCCTCAATAAGCACGAACTGTGATCAAGAAACACATGTAACACACTCAAGCCACACACAACTTTCACCCTAATGGTGACCCTGATGACATGTGATACACAGTATTTTCTAATTAGTTCTTTTTTTTTTTTTTTTTTTGGCCACGCCGTGCAGCATGCAGGATCTTAGTTCCCGACCAGTGGAAGTGTGGAGTGTTAACCACAGGACGACCAGGGAAGTCGCTCTAATCATTTTGAGTTTTAAAAAATGCTGTCTCTTACCCATTCAATTGATTTCATGACCCATGAATACGTCTGAGTCCATAGTTTGAACCATCCTGCCCTAGAGACACTTCTGTTTGTACAAGTAGACAAGAATGCTCACTGCAACATAGTTGTAAGAGTCAAAACCTAGATAGGGCTTTCATGGTCACTGCCCAAATAGACAAATTGCAATGTGGTCAGGAAGTGGACTGTGGTACCTCCGCTCCATGTACCAAAGGATACACACAGGGTGACACTATTAATGTAAAAGGTAAAACCCTGCAGGTTGATAGGGTACATCGTTTATGGATACATCTGTACCTGGTACAAGCATAAACCAGGACCGGTTCTCTCTGGAGGGAAGTGTAGTTGGGAGGCCTCCATAAGGAACTTCAACTGAGTTTCTTCACTTTTTAACTAAATTTTTAAGGCTTACTTTAAATATATATATATATTGGAACCAAATTTTACAAAATATTAAGATATGACAAAGTTGGAGGAAAGGTACAGGGCACTCACTATATTTTTTATATTATTTTAAATTTAACAGTGTTTCTGAAAATATTTCATAGTAAGACAAAAGATTGCTGCTTGAGAATATCAGAGAAGGAGACTTTATTCTGACCATGGGAATAGACAGGGGAGCGTGGTGGAGTGAGCCCACGAGCGCAGCTACAGAGGTGGGGGTGGATGTGGTCCTGGGGAAATGAGGGTGAACATACTCAGTTCTTAACTGGGGGACACTGTGCTGATGGCTTTATCCCACTTCCCCCCACATGCTGCTACAATATTCTCCCCATTGAACAGACAAGCAAACAGAGGCCTCCCCATTTAACAGATGTAAACGGAGGCTGAGAGAACTGCCTCTGGAAAAATGGCAGAGCTGGGCCTCCAACTTGGCTTATGAGAGTGAGAGGCTGTGCAGTTCACAGCACAGTTCTTGAGAAGTAAACTTTGTGTTTCCCAAGGGTGCTGGAGTGGGGAGGGGTGGAGACAAACAGGGTCTGGTGTGCTGAGCTAAGACCTGTACACTTGATTCTGTGGGTAATGAGGAAATGCAGGAAGGTTTCAAGCAAGGGAGCAGGGCAGTGAACTCACTGGAGCTGTATCATCAAGTTTCTTAAATTTTGTTATTATCTTTTTAACCAACTGAAACTTTCTTTATTCTTTTATTTGTTTATAAATTTATTTATTTACTGGCTGCATTGGGTCTTTGTTGCTGCATGTGGGCTTTCTCTAGTTGCAGTGAGCAGGGGCTACTCTTCGTTGCAGTGCGAGGGCTCCTCATTGCAGTGGCCTCTCTTGCAGAGAGAAGCTCTAGGTGCACAGGCTTCAGTAGTTGCGGCACATGGGCTCAATAGTTGTGGCTCACGGGCTCTAGAGTGCAGGATCAATGGTTGTGGCACATGGATTTAGTTGCTCCGTGGCATGTGGGATCTTCCCAGACCAGGGATTGAACCCGTGTCGCCTGCATTGGCAGAAGGATTCTTAACCACTGCACCGCTTAGAAAGTCCCTGAAGCTTTCTTTAAACAAACTCTAACTCAGAACCCAGATACATAAAAGCGCTTACAGTGGATGGATTTCTCAGAGGCAGGTGACTGGGGGTCTGGAGCCCAGGTGGCTCCTCTGGGAACACAGCATGGATGTCGTGGTCCAGAGGAATACACAGAAGCAGTGTGTGCTGGGAGGCTGCCAGGACACCCCTACTAGGGCTTCTTAGTCGGATGACAGGTGTGCTCCTGGCCTGTGAGTCCTTCTGGCTGGTGGAAGGACAAAGGCTCAGAGCACTCCTGATCTGGGGGTGGAGGGAGAACCAGCAGCATGTGTTTTTGGCGAGATAGGCCTGACCTCCACATCCTGGCTGTAAGACCTTGGCTGAGTTATGGAACCATCCATTTGAATCTCAGAAGAGGAAGGACATGGATCCCTGGATGTGGCTAGGGCAAGGACGGCACGTGTCCAGAGTGAAGCCACTGGAGGGGGTGTTTCCAGCACATTCCTTTTCATCATCACTGTCTGGGGAAGGGGAAAAGGCAATTGGGCTGAGGCTGGTGGCTTGTTCAGTGCCTGGTGCCCAGCAGAAGCCTGGCACCCAGCAGAAGCCTGGCACATAGTAGGCCCTTGATAAATGCTTATGGAGCGCATGCATGTTTCCCTTTTTTTCTGCAGGAAAGGCAGTGGACGCCTGACTTCTGGGAGCAAGTAAAGCTGTTCTAGTGCCTGGCCCTTCCCAGCCAGGCTCCGGGGATGGACAGCTGAGGCTCCAGTGCAGTGTGAGGCAGTGGAGAGAATACTGGGCTGAAGTCAGGAGCTGGGGGTCAAGGGCTGGGCTTCTGGCTCCAGTTGCCATGGACCAGCCTGCTGCATGACCTGGAGGTCTGGTTCTCCTCTGGGCTCTGCGCATCTCTTTTTGGCAGAGCGGCCTGGGTGAGGTTTTTCCAACTGCAATTTGCAACCCATTTGGTATATTTAAAAGAGCAATTTAGTGGTTCACAATCAGTATTAGAAAAACAAACCAAAACACAAATAGAACAGAAAATATCAGAGTGCAATCACAGGTCATAAGGGTAAGTATTGTTTTGTGAAACTATTGTTTTGCATAGATATAGATGAAGGTGCCGACTGGTCTGATGTAAAACTTATTTGCTACTGTGGGTCCTGGTGAAAAGACTGTAAAACACTGAAGTCAGCAGTCCCGGAGGTGTCCTCCTCTCCCACATTCTAGGGGTCTTTGTGAAAAAGCCACAGGCCCAGGGGCTCTTCTCTCCCTCCCCCTGGGTCAGCAGCTGTCTCTGTTCTTCTCTCTCTCACCCCTCCCCGGGTCTTTCTTCTTCCTGCTTCAGCCCTCAGTCCCCTCCTCCCTTTCTCCCAGGGACAAGCCTCCCCCTTCCCAGGAAGTCAGGGTGGGGTGTGGTGGGGGGTCGGAAGGGAACAAGCGTGATCGAGTGGGGGTAGCAGTGCTCACTTTATCCCAGAAGCTAAAATAAAGGACTAGGAAGCAAACACCCAAACACCCGGGAACAGAACAGAAAGTAGGCGAGCTGGGGACGTGCGTTTGAGGGCAGGACTTCGTGAGAAAGAGCTCAGTGGCGACACCGCCGCGGGTCGCTCCCAGGGGGCTGGCACCGGCCTTGTCCTTGTTGGCGCTCGGGCGCGCGATTAAACTAGCGAAGGTAGTTTTCACTCCTGTCCCCCCACCCCCCTTAAAAGAAAGACAGAAGCAGCCTGGAGTTTTGGAGCCAACTCCTGGAGAGGGAGCGGCTGAACTGATTCGGAAGTTGGATCTCTTTGTACACAGGAATGCGGAGAGAAAAAAACAAAACCCACCCCCATTGCTTCATTTCCCCTCGAAGCCCCAGCACTTTCTATTGTGCAATGAAAAGGCTGTTCACGTTGAGAAAAATGAATCTCGATTTGCGCTGCGAAGGAATGAGCGCGCCTCTCAGCGCGAGACGGCTCTCAGCTGGGCGCGGAGACGGCGCGGTGGCCGAAGGGCGACCGCGCTCAGGGAGCTCCGGGGCAGGTCCTCCGCGCGCGGCTCGAGGTAGCGCCCGCGGGGCCGCCGGACTTCCCCTTCCTCGCGAGCCGGCGCTGCTCTCAGCCACCCGAGGGCCGAGGCGTACATAGTGCTGGGAACTTCGAGGGCGGGGAGCCCCCACTACGGCTGGGCCTCCCGGGGATGTCTGTTCCGCGAGTCTGGCTGGGGACTCGCCGGAACTGGAAATCCGGCCCGGGAGTCCGCTGGAGCCCCGGGACCCCTCGGAATCGCGCGGGGCAGGCGGCCGGCTGGGCGTCCGGGAGGCCGGGACGGGCCGCGCGAGGGGCGCGGGGTGCAGGAGGCGGGCCGGCGCACGTGGGTGCCGGCGGGCGGGCCGCCGCCGGGTGCGGGGCGGGGTGTGGCTTCCCTGCCTGCCGGGCGAGATTTGCATGTGTGTGTGGCGGCCCCAGACTTCCTGCTCTTCTACGCCGCAGGTACGCGCGGGCCGGGCCGGGCCGGGCCGGGCGGGCGGACGGACGGGCGGCGGGTGCGCCGAAACGCGGGCACCTCCTCACCCGGACGCCACCGCCGGCTCCAGGGCCGTGCCGCGCCGCCTTCCGCCCCGGGGGCCGCTAGCCCGCCGCGGCCGCGCCGAGCGCCCGGCTCCGAGGTGGGGGCGCGCCCCTCTCGGCCTCCAGGGTCCTCTCCGCCCTCCGCACCGAGCCTGGCCGCGCGCCCCTGGGCGTCCCCCACCGCCCCGGCTCCCCGGAGGGCGGCAGCCATGAGCGAGATGTCCAGCTTCCTCCACATCGGGGACATCGTCTCCCTGTACGCCGAGGGCTCCGTCAGTGGCTTCATCAGCACTCTGGGGTGAGTGAGCCGGATTGGAGGAGGGGCGCGGGCGGGGAGAGGGCGCGGTGGGCCCTGGTGCCCGTGGCCTGCGTCCTGCTGCCTCCCGCCGACAGAGGACGTGGACGCCCGCAGCTTCAAGGAGCGGGGCAACGGCGCGCCTCCTTCTTTTAGAGAAAGGAAGTGAAATGTTTGCCCAGGTAGGAGTCGGGCGCTCTGCCTGAGTTGGCTGGAGGCGCCCCCCTTCGCGAAGCCTCCACCCTGGCGCGCCCGCCGTTCTTCAGAAGGGGCGGGCAGGCAGAGACTTCCTCTGCAGGTGGTCCCTGTGCGCGGGCAGGTGGGTGGTTGGGGCGTTAGTTGGGGAAAGGCATCCGGGCCTGGACGTGACCGGCTCAGGGCTGGGGCGGAGCCGTGGGGGGTGGGCAGGCTCAGCCAGGAGCTCGGAGTCCTCCAGTTACAGACCTGTCGCACCTTTGAAGGGTCGCACCTTTTCCTCCTAGCTCTCTCCTGCCCCCGCCCGTCACTAGGAGTGTTTCGCAGCCCTCGCCTTCCAGGCGTCCCAGGTCCTGGCCGGCCGCCCCCTTCTCCCCGCCTCTCCGTGTCAATTTCCTGAGCAGCTCATCTGGCGCCCCTGGGTCTCTGGTCCCAGGATCTCTGGAGTACTTTACAAACATTAATTAATTCTGGCCGCCACCCCCCAGGGTCTGGATAAGCATGGAATCAGTTCAGGTCCCTGGAGAGAGCCAGGCCCGAAGCTGGCATAGGGCAGGGAAAGAATTAGAGTGAAGGGGTTTATCTTCAGAGGAGGAGTTGGGGGAGTCGCTGGGGATGGGGGCGGGGTAGAGTAGTTTCTCCACCTCTCCAGCCGCAGGGCAGGGCCTGTTACCTTTGTCACATTTTTAGTCTGGGGACTTGTATTAAATGGTCTCTTCTTCCCCACCACACCCAGCCGGTTTTTTTTTTTTAGGATAAACCCACCCTCTTCTGCTGACCTTACTCATGTGGATGCCAAGCAGCTGCAAGGTGCCTCCTCCCTGGGGGCTTTGGAGGAACCAGCCTTGGCACCCTCAGCCCAGGGCTGGATCACCCTGAGCTCGGAAGGCGGGAGTCACCTGGCTGCCTGGGCGTCTTGTTGGGAGTTTAGCTTTAGTCTTGTGGGAAAGATCGGGAGGGCTGGCAGACTGGCTCAGCCAACCAACGAGGGGTGGACGCTGACTGGGAATTCCAGCATAGCTGCACTCCTATCTCAGCACCCGCCAGGCCTTGTCATTCCCCTCTCCATTCAGATGTCCCCTCCCGGCCACATCTGACTTCTCTTGCTGGGTTTCCCAGAGGATGGGGGTGAGCTGGCATCTGTGCGGACCTCTCCCAGAGAGCGGCGACCAGGGTCCTGCGTGCCCCGCTGGCCAGGCTGCTGCTTGAGGCCGGGCCAGCACATAGTAAACGCCTGTGATGATGTGAGGGAGCAGAGGCTGTGGGGGCTGTGGAGGCTGTGCGGGAGGCCGGGGCAGATGGTGGAAGCCCCTTTCCTGGTGTCGGAACCATGCTGGGGGCTTTTTGGAAATGAGCACCGTCTCTGTTGAGTGCCGGGCTCAGGGCTGAGCACATCTGTGAGAGCTAAGAGAATCAAGGGGAACATCTTATTCTGCCGTCCGCACAGGCCACATCCCCTTACTAGGGATTCCCTCTGTTGCTTCCTAGCACAGCTCCCTCCTGCCCTCGCCCTTCCTGCCCCAGGAAGCTGCTTCCTCCAGTCCAGTCTGATCCTGAGGCTGGGCCCCGTGACCACCCAGAGCCCTTCTACTCCCGGGGCCGGTTCCCTGTGCAAACACCTCCAAGAGCTCCTAGCTTCCCGCCAATGCATGCCCACCCTCCCAGTCTGGCCTTCTAGCACTGGCATGTGCTGGCCCCAACTTAACTTTCTGTTTGTTTTTTTTTTTTTGTCACCTCCACCGTCACACCCCTAACACTCCCGGGAGCACCACCCGGATTGGGATTCCTGGAACCTTCCCGCGCTTGCGGTCTTGTCTCCGTCTCTTTACCTTTGCTCCTGTGTCGCCCCCGCCCTTCAGCTAGTCTCCACCTGGGTAAATCTGACCCACCCTCTCAGACCTGGTGCAAGGTGGCCTCCTTTGTGAGATCCAGCCCCCCTCCCCCACCTCGGCAGAATTAACCCCTTTTTCCTGGTGCTTTGCACTGCTTTATGCAAATGCCTCTCCAGTGTTAATTGTGTCGTTTTACGATGAGCTGGAGGTTTCTCTGTAGGGCCCTCTAAGGCTGGGCGCTTTGCCAGGATTGCCTGATTAATTACCCCATGCATCCACTCAGGCACTGTGCTGGGCACCTGCCTTCTCAGAACTTGACTCAATGAAAGAATGGTTTCTACACACTGTAAGGCATCGCTGCTCAAAGTCCTTGGTCTAGCAGTGTCAGCATTACCAGGAAGCTTGTTAGAAAATACAGAATCTCACACCCCTGCCTGTCGTCCTGAATCTGAATCTGCATTTTGAGCCCCAGGGGATTTGGTGCCTTAAAGAGAATCATTGCCCTAGGTAACTCACTCTCTGCTCCATCCTCGCCGGAATCTTTCTGCCTCCATCCTCTACTCCGGTCCCCTTTGCCTTCACCCTGGCTGTTGGTGCCCTTGCCTGTAAATCCTGGAGGCTGATTTGACTGAGTTCCCAGTTCTTGGTGCCCAAGAGGTGCCCGGTAAGGGCTGGAGGAAATGAATTTGATGAGGACAGGGGCAGCCTTGGTGGACAGTGGGGCTGGCTCAGCTGGGAGTGGGGAAGGGGGCGCATTGGTGGAGGAGGGAGTCTGGGGCAGCCTTCAGATTCCAGCTGGGCTCTGCAGAGCCAAGTGGAGGGGGCCAGTTAGAGCTGCCTGGGTAATTAGAGCTCCTGGTGAAGATTGTACATTAACTCTGGGTGGGGAGGACGGGAGGGGTCTGGGGAGTGGACCGTGGAGCAGGTTGAGACCTCAGCCAGGAAGAGAAAGCAGGCCCACGCCTGGTCTTGGCAGGAGGGCATGGCCAGGGACACTGCCTCATTCCCCCCCCCGGGTGGGGGGCAGCACAGGCCAGGGCTGCAGTGGCGGAATGGGGCCACTGCAGGTGAAGGATTTGCTATGGCTCCTGGCCAGTGGCTGTGGGGAACTGGCCCTGAGTGCGGGCTGGGCCCCTCAGGGTCTCACGTCTAGTTCCTTGAAGGTCTCTTTTGAGTGCCCAGAGCGGCGGCCCCCAGACCACTGGGCTAAGCTGCGGCGTGCAGGTGAACTGGGTCTTGCAGTTGAGCTCCCAGGATTTGTGAGATGCCTCTGCCCGGGCATGGCTGGGCCTCGGAGCACCATTCGGGGGCTCTCAGGGCCTCTGCACCTGTGTCACCCAGGGCTGGGTGATTACAGGGATTAGGGTCAGAAGGGCCCTCCCCTTGGGGTTCCCTGTCCACCTTCCAGCCTGATCTGCCTCCTCAGGAGGGTGGGCATTGGAGGTCAGGACCCAGAAAATGTGGAGGTAAGTGGGGAGGAAGCCCCAGGTCCCCAGGGTCAGGGCCTGCTTTGTCACTAACTGGATGGGTGATTTTGGCAAGGCCCTGCCTCTCAGCGTGTTTCTATCAGCCTGGTTGTTCTCTAAGGTGCTCTGTTTGCACCTGAGAATCTACTCGTGGGTCTTTAAAAAAATTCCAGCTCCCATGTCCCAAGTCAGACTAACTGTATTACCATTTCTAGGGGTGGGGTCTGAGGTTTGGATGTTTAAAACTCCCCAGTGATTCTAATGTGTACCTGGGGTGGTGGGTCCCTTCTGAGGGCCCTCCCAGGCTGACAGGCTGTGAGGAAGCCTAGCTGTTGGGTTTGCCTACCCCTTGGTCCAGAGAGCCCGTCTCTTAGCCTTCATCAGACTTCATTAAGTCATTCTGTGAACATCTAATGAGCGCCTACTGTGTACCACGCACTGTGTTCTAGTCACTGGGGAATCAGTGGTAACCAAGACAGAGTCCAGCCTATTCTAGTCTGTACAGCAGAGAGCTGGGAGAGATGGTCTGTAAGGGCCCTTTGAGCCTTAAGTCTCTGAGACACCTGTAATTCCAGGAGGGGGCGCTGCCCCTCCCGTACAGACCACATTCCACTGGCAGATTTCAGACCTGCCCTTGGCTTTCATTTGATTGTGATTTCCCTGGAATGAGATGTCCTATGCCCCAAGGCATGGTCTCAGCCTCCACTAGCCAATCCATACAACACATTTTTTGGAAAAGACATATTTTCTTTCTTTCTTTTTAAAGAAAAATTTTTTAATTTGTTTGGCCGTACCCCGCGGCTTTCGGTATCTTTGTTCCCCAACCAGGGATTGAACCTGGGCCCCGGCAGTAAAAGTGCTGAGTCCTAACCACTGGACCGCCAGGAAATTTCCATACGTGTTTTTTCCTGATTAAAAAATAATATATGCTCCATGGAGAAAACTTGAAAGACTAAAATAAAAAATTACCTGTAATACCGCTGTGATTATACTGACAGCCTCTAGCCTATGTGGGCCTTCTAGCCTTTTATGCACACAAATAAACATTTACCAAACGATACTGAACTGCACATCTGGCTTTGTATCCTGTCTTTTTGGCGGATACAAATCCTCTATTTCCCATGCATGCCAGCCTGTGACTGTTGTGGCTCCAGAGCATCCCCTGGTGTGATGTACCTTCATTTATTTAAGCAGCTCTAGTATTGAGCATTCAGCTTGTCTCGAAATTTTTCTCTAAACAGTCTGCACCGAACATCCTAGTCCATGCATGCCCGAACACCTGTCCAGTTATCGTCTCAGGATAGATTCCCAGAAGTGGAATTCTGAGATCAAAGGGAAGACACGTTTTTTTTTTTTTCCTGCCATGCCGCATTGGCTTGTGGGATCTTAGTTCCCTGACCAGGGATTGAACCTGGGCCCTCAGCAGTGAGAGCACGGAGTCCTTATCTCTGGACCACCAGGGAATTCCCAAGGCACATCTTTTATCTTGCTGGCTCTAACTCTGCACTCTGTTACTCTGGTGGTGGAGGAGGTGTAAACGAAGAACCCTGTGCCCCGGGGGTGTGGCCCACTTCACTTCGCGAGTTTGAGAGTGTTGTACTGGGGGTGTGGGGAGTAAGACCAGCCTCTGCCCGCGAGGTTGGGCCAGGTTGCGTGTGGTGGCCACTATGGGGAGGGGGTAAAGTGGAGAGAGGGGCCGTGTAGGGGTTCCCTGAGGACAGAATCAGCCCCAAGGTCCCAGCGTGGGACTCCAGGGACCCAGGCTGCCTGCAGCTCCTGGGCTTTAAAGAATCCTGCTGTAGCCACTTGCTCACACTCTGCCCTGCCCTACATTCCTGACCCCTAGTCCCCTCCCCTCCCTCCTCTCCCTGACTTGGCCCAGTGGGGCTGTGGGGTGGGTGGGGCGGAGGCTTGGGGGTGGGGTGCTGTGCTGGATGGGTGAGGTCACAGCAGCTTTCCGCTCTCAGTTTAGGGGGAGGTGTCTGGGTTTCCATTACTCTTGATTACAGCTGAGCACATGTCTCCTCCAGTCCACCCCCAGGCCTGCTTGCCACACTTCACCCCACCACACTTCACCCTGTGTGGAGCTGGGGGGCGCCTCCCTGGAAGTGGGGGCTGTGAGAGAGGAGGGATGGAGGCCTGGGGGGAGGGGAGGAGAGCAGAGCCCAAACCTCCAGTAAGTTCATCCAGACAGGCCTCTGAATGTCAGGTGCGAACCCCCCGCAAGTGTCGCGCTGGTCCTGCCCAGGGGCGGCAATGGTTCCCGGCATTTGTACCTACAACCTGCTGCAGGCAGGACCCCTGGCTTAACGGGGCGAAACGACTTACTGGGGGTGGGGGTGGGGGTTGTCCCCCAGCAGGAGCCTGCCACGCCACCGGAGAGGCGGCGGCAGGACCGTTCACACCAGCGCAGAAATGAGACTGGGCATTGACAGCACAGTGCACCTGGGGTGTGGGTTGGGGCTGGGGGGCGGGGGAGGACACATGGCAGAGGGGTTTCCAGGTACTGAGACAGAGAGTAGGGACTCCTTGCAGGGGACTGAGTGGGGGAGTAAAATGATCCCTGTGGTGTGTAAAGGTACATATTTGTTTGGCTGGCAGGTGGGCAGAGCCAGAAGAGACAGCAAACATAAATCTTAGCCCAGGGGTAGCTGCAGGTGTTTGAGGCAGACACCTGTACATATTTGGTTCACAAATCCCTCTCCCGTCACTCAGCCAGCCAGCCAGCCAGCCAGCCATCACTCCCTTCCTCCAGTCTGCAGGAGAGCCTGCTCTCCAGGGTCTGAGTCTAGAAATGGGTGACGGGTGATATAGGTCATGAGCGGGAGAATTAAGTCTGTGTCTCAGAGATGCTGCCACTGCTGGCAATGGGTGGACTTTACCGAACATTTATGGCTCTGGCCTATGCTGTCCCTTTGACCCCTTACTGCCAACTGGAGGCATATATATAATTTATAAAAGTAGAGAGAGGGACTTCCCTGGTGGTCCATTGGTTAAGACTCTGAGTTCCCAATTCGGGGGGCATGGACTCGATCCCTGGTCGGAGAATTGAGATCCCGCATGCCACGTGGTGTGGCCAAAAGGGAAAAAAAAAAGTAGAGAGGACCATTTTTAGAACACCCATATACCCATCACCTAGACTTAAATCATTGTTTACATTTTGCCATATTTGCTATATTTATTTTTTGCTGAAGTATTTTATGGTAGATTACATGCATTGCGTTTTTCCATCCCTACATCCTTCATTTTACATCTCTTAGAAATCGGCTGTGCTCTTGTGTAACCACAGTACTGTTATCATACCAATGAGTAATTTCCTAATAGCATCCGATGCCTAATCTGTAGTCCAGTACACTCCATTGTTCTCAGTCTGGCCTTGACCCCTGGTTTCTTTAAATTAGGGGCTATTCAAGGTCCACGTGTTAATTTGATTCTTATGCCTCTTAAGTCTCCTTTAATCTAAAACAACGTCCTGCCCCCGCCTCTTTCTTCCCCACCCTGATACGAGGGAGGCTGTATCACTTTCTGGAGTCATCAGGGCTGCTTTTGCTGCTCTGTTTCCCAGAGAGCCCTTCAGAGGTGTGGAGCAGCTTGGCCTGGGCCTCAGGGCTGCCCTGCTGAGGCTCCTCCAGCCTCAGTTACTGTGTAAGCCTCAGTTACTATGTCAGGTTGGACAGGCTGAGAGCCCAGTCCTGGGATGGAGAGCAAGAGGGAGGCCTGGGCAGGAGAAGGCCGACCTGTGAGGTGAGGGTGGGCTGGGTCGCCCAGGGTTGCCTCTCTTCTCTACCTTTTCTCAGCTCTCTATTGTTTCTCCTGCTTCCCATCCCTCTTCTCCTTGGCCTAACAGAGACCCCCAGGACTCACCAGAGCCCACCCAGTGCTGAGAGCCAGAAACCTGGGCCTGTGGGCAGAGACAGCACCCTGAAGGCTTGTGCCCTGGCCAGGGGCCTTTATTTCTTTGGGCCAAGTTTAGTCACTCTTGCTGCCTCTGTTCCTCACTGGAGAGACTCTTGGGCGTTCCCTGAGTGTGTGGCTTACTGTCCTTTCTAGACTTAAGCTCTCTGAAGGGATGAGCCTTGCTTTTTTTTTTATTAATTAATTTATTTTATTGGCTGTGTTGGGTCTTTTCTTTGCTGTGCGCGGGCTTTCTTTTAGTTGCGGTGAGTGGGGGCTACTCTTCGTTGTGGTGCGTGGGCTCCTCATTGCTGTGGCTTCTCTTGTTGCGGAGCACAGGCTCTAGGCGTGTGGGCTTCAGTAGTTGCAGCACATGGGCTCAGTAGTTGTAGCTCACGGGCTCTAAAGCGCAGGCTCAGTAGTTGTGGCGCACAGGCTTAGTTGCTCCGTGGCACGTGGGATCTTCCTGGAGCAGGGATCAAACCCGTGTCCCCTGCATTAGCAGGCAGATTCTTAACCACTGCGCCACCTAGGAAGCCCAAGCCTTGCTTGTTTTAAATTTCATATACTGATCCCTTCGGTAGCTCAGGGCAGATCCTTGGTAAAGAAAGACATGTAGAGGTCAAGTAAATGGATGTTTTGGCAGGGATGCAGAAGTGAAGTTCTTTTCTCCAATGAGCCAGTGATCCCAGCCAGTGAACCTGGGTTCCTCTCCCAACATTTCTCCCCATCCCCACCTAGTGGATGTGACTTTGGGTATTTGGGGAGGGGAAATCCGAGGCCTCCATCCTCCACCAGCCAATCCCAGAGTTCTGACAGTGCCTGCTTTGGGAGTGGACTTCCGTGAGTCTGGCCTAGATCTGTGGGGGTGGTGGCCATTGTGCTGGGCTGGGAGTCAGGAGCCCTGGGGCCTGGAACTAGCTGTTCCTTTAACTTGTTGTGTGACCTGAGCTCGTCAGTTTCCCCCTCCACCCCTCTTTTGCTGGCTAGATCAGGGAGGGGCTGCCTAGGGACCCTTGGGGATTTCCCCAGTTTGGTGTCCTCCTCCCTTGGCTGTTGCTCTGATAGTCACTTGCCCCACTTCTGGCTCCCTTCTTCCTCCTCCTTATCTAATCTTCCCGGACAGCACCGAACTGACTCACCCCACTGCCTTCTTCTTGGCTTCCATCTGGATCTCAAATTCCACTCTGGGCAGAATGGGGCCAGCCAGGCCCCCAGATGCATCTGCCCTGCTCTCTTCCTTCAGACCAAGGTCTTGGGGTGCAGACCCCAGGGGCCTTTCAGGGACAGCGCCCTCCTCCACATCCTTCTAGAGCAGAGTTGTCCACCACCGCCTGTTCAGAGGGTCCAGGGCAGGCCTGCCCACCCCCATGACCCCCTCCCCTTGCCCACTCTGCGGATGCCCTGTTGGGCCCTGCACAGTGCAGGGCCACATCCATCTTGTGTCACCCACTGGATGGAAGGCTCACAGCGGACTGTCCTCAGGGCTCCTGAGTGTCCCCTGGGCTGCATGGGGGTGGTTTGCATGGGTATTGGACGTGGCTCCTGTCCTCACAGCACTCAGCATGGTGGACATGAGCTTCCAGAGGGTGGGGGCCACACCCAGCACAGAATCCCTCTGCAGTAAGGAACAGATAGAGACCTAGATTCTACAGGTGCCATCAACTTACCAGGTGTGTGGCCCAGGTGATCCCTTTAACTCTGTGAACCTCACACTGGACGTGGTAAGGACAGAATGAGGTATTGGGTGTAAAAACGATTTATAAATTAAACGTGTTCTGCACATCGGGGCGTCGGTTTTTCCAAGTTGATCTTGGCTGGGGTACCGCTGGCCTTTAGTTGAGGGACGATGCCTCACGTGGTGGGAACGGGCAGGGAACTCTGCAGGAGCCTAAGCGCGGCCTTGAAGACGCCAGGACTTGGAGGAGACTTCTGCGTGTGCAAAGGCTTGGAGGGGGGACAGCGAGATCAGAGGGCTGGCGGAGCGCGGGAGCAGGCCCTTCCCAGGGCCTTGGGCGGAGATGGAGGCGCTCAGGAGGGGAGGGGACGGTGAAGCGACGCGGCAACTTCTCCCAGGAGAGCCCGGCTCTGGTTACAGCGCCAGGTGCGTGTCGGAAGCCGGACACCAGTGACCAGTCTAGTATGGTGCACACAGATGCCCCCACCATAAGTGAGAGTGGGGGGGGGGGGCTACGGCCCAGGAGGTAGGTGCCAGCAGGTGGGGAGGGGTCCTCCGGGACCGCCCTCCGCGGGCACTGGCCGCTCGTCCTGCGTCCCGCCCCGCCCCCCCGCCTCTCGCCTCCCGCCGGCCCCGGGCGCTCCTGGCCCAGGCCCAGCGTCCTGGCAGCGGCTTGCAGTCGGAGGCAGGCCAGGGCGAGGCCGCGCTTGCACTCCCTCCGCGACGCGGCCGAGACGACGGCCACACGTGGGGAGGCGAGTTTCGCTCGGCGGCGGGGGCGGGGCCCGAGCGGGCTGGGAGCGCTCTGCGGCCTCGGGGTGTGGGCGGGGTCTCGGCCGGCGGGGGCGGGGCGCTCGGCGACCACCTCATCGCAGCTCCTGCGCAGAGGGTCAGAAGTCCCGGCCGAGCCCTCTGAGGCTCCCTCTCGATCAGAACTTACCTGTCTGGTGTCCCGGCCCTCGTGCCGCCCTCTGGCCTCGGGTCTTCCTGCAGCACCTCTGATAAAGGCTCTCCTGCTTATCTGTTAATGGCTTCACGGGACTCCCCTCCCATCCCCTCCTGCCCAATAGCACCTTCTTGGGATGCCTCAGTCCTAAAGAATAGGTTCAGAGGAATGGAGGGGAGGCTTGTGTGGGGGCGCTTGGGAACATTTTGGAACTCTAAACATCCTGCTGCTGGCTGCCTTCTTTGCCTGCGGACTTGGTGGAGGGCTGCCCTAAGCTACAGATAGGAAATGAAATGATGGGGAGGGCGAGGTACCATCTCTTAGAGGTTGCAGGGGAGGGGTACAGAGTGTTCCCAGGGATGTTGATTTTGCTCATTCAGGACCCACACTTGTAGGAGGGAGGGGGTGGGATGTTGGATCCAGGAGGAAGTTCTGAAAGTCCCATCTTCCTGACCTTGTTTTCCTGACATCTTGCTGGAGACCCCTGCCTTTTTTTTTTTTTTTTCTTTTAACCGTCCATATGGCTTGCTTCTCTGTTCTTACCATTCCTGTCCTCTTTTGGCTGCAGATCTGGGATGTTTTCCTTCCCAACCTTGCTTGAAATTCTCCTCCTGGAGAATATGCTCCCCTCTTGACCAATCCCTCCCCTTTTCTAAGTGGCTTTTCTAAGTGGCTTGCACTCCCAAAATGTGCCCTGCTTTGTAAACCACTGGGCACTGGGGAGGGACTGAGATGGAGACAGCTGTGCCAGAGTGGGTGGGGACAGAAGGACATCCACATAATAACCAGGCAGATTTGTGTCAGGGGGATTAGGAAAAGCACGCCAGGCATCCAAATTTGCATGTCTTTTTCCTGCACGTGTGACCCAGAGGAGGAGTTCCTAGGGGAAGGATGGAGGGGTTGGGGTGAGGATAGGTTTTCCTCAGACAGGGAGTCTCTGGGGAGGTGGCCTCCACAAGGCCTTGTGCACTGGTCAAGATGGGGGCTGTGGGGGGTATCCCAGCCTCTCCTCAGTGGCACCGACTTCCATAACACCCTCTGGCTGTCCAGCATCCTCCGCAGTGCCAGTCCCAGGCCCTGGCCGAAGCTTCCTTCCCTCCCCTACCAAAACTTACCCATCCTGTGTCTCCTCCCCTCAGGGCTTTGCCAACAGACAACCAGCTAATCTGATTCATTAATGTCTTTTAGGAATTCTATGAATTATTCAAGGCTCTGCAGAACTTCTGCCTCTTCTTTTACACCTTCTCTGATTGGCCAAGCTCTGACCTCTCCCTTGCCTGGACAAAATCCAGAGCTGGTACCAGCAGTTGGCACCAATGCATATTCTTTATATCATGTACTTTTCTGAGTACGTGTCTTGTCTTCCCAGGGAGATTTTAAACTCCCTTAGGCAGGGACCTTATCTTTTGCTTCTCGGGTATGTCCCCCAGCAGCTAGTAAAATGATTAATTCACTCAATATGTATTTCGTGTGTGCCTGCTCTGGGTCAGGCAGGTAGTCCAGATGTTGAGGATACAGGAGGAAGTGAAACAGACACATCCCTGTCCTCATGAATCTTCCAGCTCAGGTTTGGCGGCCCGGGTGGGGGGTAGGAATAGGAACCGAAATAAATAAAATAGCAGGCTGGGTGGTGATGTGGAGAACAGTGAGGCAGGGAGGAGGATGAGAAGTGTGGGAGAGAGCAGTTTACAGTTTTTAAAAGGATAGGGAGGGAGGGTGTCCACTGGAATGGATCATTTGAGCCAAGATCTGAAGGAGGTGGGGGAGGGAGCCAGGAGGGTGTCTGGGGCAGAGAAGGCAGAGGGTAGAGCCAGGGTCAAATCGCCTGGAAGGTTTGAGGAGCCTGGAGGAGGGCTGTGGGCTGGAGCAGAGTGGGAGAGGGGCTGGGGGAGGAGATGAAGTCTGAGAGATGAGGTGGTAGGTCCTGTGGGGTCTTTCAGGTCATTTTGAGTTCTTGGCTTATACTCTGAGATGGGTGTTTCTGGAGGGTTCTGAGCAGAGCACTGCCTGGTTTGACTGACCTTTTAAAGGGATCCTTTTGCTGCTAAGTGGGGAACAGTCTGTAGGGAGATGAGAGGGGGTGTCAGGAGACCAGTGGGGAGGCAGTTACATCCAGGTGAGAGCCGATGGGTGCCTGGACAGGGTGGTGGCAGTGGCATGATGAAAAGAGGTCAGATTCCATACATGTGTGTATATATATATATATATATTTTTTTTTTTTTTTTTGAAATATACATGTAGGGACTTCCTAGGTGGCACAGTGGTTAAGAATCCACCTGCCAATGCAGGGAACATGGGTTTGATCCCTGCTTCAGGAAGATCCCACATGCCGCGGAGCAACTAAGCCCGTGTGCCACAATTATTGAGCCTGTGAGCCTAGAGCCTGGACTCTGCAACAAGAGAAGCCACTGCAATGAGAAGCCCGAGTACCACAATGAAGAGTAGCCCCTGCTCACTGCAACTAGAGAAAGCCCGTGTGTAGTAATGAAGACCCAATACAGCCAATAAATAAATAAATAAATAAATAAATTTATATAAAAAAAGAAATAAACGTAAAAATTTTACAGGAACTATACATGTAAAAATTTTATTGAAGTGTAGTTGATTTACAAATGTGTTAATTTCTGCTGTACAGCAAAGTGACTCAATTATATGTATATATATATTTATTCTTTTTCCTATTCTTTCCATTATGGTTTATCACAGGATATTGAATATAGTTCCCTGTGCTCTACAGTTGTTTATCCATCCTGTAGATACTAGTTTGCATCTGCTAATCCCAAACTCCCAGTCCTTCCCCCGCCGCCCCCCCCCCGCCCCCACAAGTCTGTCCTTTATGTCTTTGAGTCTGTTTCTGTTTCATATGTAGGTTCATTTGTATTGTTTTTAGATTCAGATTCCATACATATTTTGAAGATAAAGCCCACAGGGTTTCCTCACAGATTAGGTGTTCGGGATGGGTGGAAGAGAGGACCAAGGATTGGTCCAAGGTTGCAGGTCCAAGCAATTAGGAGGTTGGGTCCGCTGAGATGGGAGGACTTCGAGAAGAGCAGGAGTTCAGTTTGGAACTTGCTGAGTTTGCAATGCCTGTGGACATTGAAGTGGAGACGTGGAGTGGGCAGTTAGATCTATGAATCTGGAGTTTGGGGGAAGAGGGACAGCGGAGGTGGAGGTGGGAGTCATCAGTGAACATAGAAGTGGTGCTTTGAACCCACGCGTGTGGCCGAGATGACCAAGGGTCTGAGAGAAGGGGAGAGGGCTAAGAACTGACCTAGAGGCTGGGGATGGGGAAGGGAACCAGGTGGGTCCTCACAGCAAGCTACCCTCTCCCCTCTTCTCCCTGTCATGGAGAGGTCCAGCACAGAACACTCCCCCACACCGCTGCTCTGCTGCTTGCTGGCCGTGTGTCCCTGGCCAGATCCTTCACCCTCTCTATACTCTGGCTTCCCTGCCTGCAAAATGGAAATAATAACAAAGGAGATTTAGAAAATCAAATAATATATGAAATCATTAGAAGCAAAATCCTCCTTGCTGTTATTATTGTTACTATGGACTGTGTCAAGCAAAATGCTCATGATTCCAAAGGGAAAAACCCAGGATTCTGTGCTCAAGGAGCTCATGGTATAGACACCGTGAGTAGCTGCAGTAGAAAGAGACGTGGCTGCAGGAGAGGCCAGGATCAGGTACTGTGGGTACACGGGGGAGGGAGACGCAGAGGGAGGGAGGGCACTGGCCAAGGAAGGCTTCACTGAGTAGGAGGGGCTGAGGGTAGAAGAATGAATGGAGGGGCTTGGAGGGAAGCCAGGGTGGGTTGGGCATGAAGGGCACTGCAGGCTGCTGGGACCACCTCTGTAGAGATGAGAGCTTCAGGGACCTTGGGATCAACCAGAGGTTTAGCACAGCCGAGGCAAGGAGGTTGTGAACTAGCTAGGGAGTGGGTGGAGGTCAGATCATAAAAGGCCTTGTTAGCTAATCCAGGGAGGGGAGGAGCAGGAGGCTGTGGACTTAGCTCTGTGACTAAAGACAAATTATTTAATGTTCAAACTCAGTTTCCTCCTCTGTAAAATGGTGCTCATGACTAGCCGCTTGGGGGGAAGTTGGTGAGGATTCAGAGGCAGTGGCTGTGAAGTGCTGAGACAGAGCTGGCCTCTGAAATGGTGGCTTATCATCATCACTTTGTCCTCGGGGCTGTGGTGGCGTTGAAGAATGTTAAACACAGGAGTGGGTGGGTGGGTGTCCTCCAGAGACCCAGGATTAACCCCAGCCATGGCTGGAGGGGAGGAATTTCAGGCCCAAGGGTGAAATGGGTGTCTTCTTTCTGCTGACCCAGCTGCCTTGTCCCCCAGGTTGGTGGATGACCGCTGTGTGGTGGAGCCCGCGGCTGGGGACCTGGACAACCCCCCTAAGAAGTTCCGAGGTGAGACCTCTGCTCCCCCCACAACCCCCCTCCTCCCTCCCCGGCTGCTGAGTCCTGGACCTGGGACAGAACCCAGTCAGCCCAGGGGCCCAGCAGGTGGGTTAGACTAGGCGCCGCCTGCAGCCCTCACTGGTGTCTGTGGAACCGCCGTCGGCTTGAACGATGCCATCTTGGCAGGATGGCCTCTGCCTTCATTTTCTGGGGGTCACACCCCCCTTCTCGGGCACACCCACTTCTGGCTGGGTCCCATTCTCCCCCGACCTCCCCATCACCCACAAGGCTTTCTTTGTTTGTGTGACTCGGCGTTTCCTGAGGGAGCAGGGGAGGAAAAGAGAACCTCCTCAGGCGTTAGGAGGCCCAGGGTGAGAGCCCTTCTCTCTGCCGCGTGGTGAGGCGATTGGACCTCATGGTCCCCAGATCCCTTCTTCTGGCCCCGGTTGCGCGTGTCCTCAGCCCCAGGCAGTGTGGATGACTCCTGCCCTAGAGGAGCTTGTGGCACCAGATCTGCCTCTGCTGTGTGATCTTGGGCAAGTGCCTTCCCTCTCTGTGTCCTCTGCGGTCAGTGAGCTCCTCAGCCCCGCCCACAGCCCCTGTGAGGATGAAATGATACTCTTCTGTCACTGCGCCCAGCAGGGGGAGGTGTCATCGTGGTGATTACCTGTGAGGCTGAGACAGACAGGCAGGCAGACGGATCCTGGGCGTGGTGGGCAGGGTGGGAGCAGGCAGGAACACGCCGGGCCGTGCCACTGCTCCTCTGGGGAGAGACCAGCTGGGATTGTCCTCGAGAGGGACGCACTGAGGGAGGGGAGTGGGATTTAAGATCGTCCTGCGGTATCCTTGGCTGTCTGTCTCCTGGGGGCCTTGCCCATCCACTGGAGTGTGAAGGAGATAGAGGGGGTCCTACCAGGCTGCAGCGGGGCCCCCACGTCTACTGCTCTGCTTCCATCACACGCCTCTGTGTGGGGTCTCAGGTCGGGACGTGCCTGGCTGTGTGGGGTCCACCTCTGGCACTGGACTTTCCTCACTACCGCAGACCCCTCTGTCCTGCCCCATCCGGCCACACTGCCTCTCACCTCGTCCCCTACCCCTGGCCCCTCCCTCGTTCCCTCCAGCCACACCAGCCCCGCTGCTGTTCCTCATATTTATTGGCCAGGCTGTTGGTAAAGATGGGGGTTTTGGGGTGCTCGTGAGCGCCGCCTGCTTGGAGGCGCAGTTCTGACTGTGTCTGCCCCGGGGTCGTGAAGTGGGGAGTGGGTCGAGACGGAGGGGCCTGGTGCTTTCCTGGAGCCAGAAATAGGAGAGCTTTGATTTCTGTTCTAGCCGAGGGATTTGGGTGAATTCTTGGGAAGAACGTAGCACGGGAGAGAATGGTGGGGGTCCCGAGGCTGAGCTATGCCAGGGCAGGGAGGGGACGGGGGCCGAAAGGAGAGGTGGGTGCTGTGTCTTGGTGTGTGCAGTCAGCTATGTGGCGTGATTGGTGGTGACAGGGAGGTGGGTGTAGCAGAGGAATATTTGCCCTCGAGTTCTGGTAGACAGAATTTGGGGCCAATTTTTGACAACAAAACAACTACTTAGCAGAACAAGTGCTCCTTTAACTTCTTGTCCTCCTCCTACTCCCTCCTTTCTCTTCCTCTTTATTTTCTCAAAGCCCGTGAGCCCGGCCCACCCTGGCATCGGGGGCTGCCCCGTGGTCCCTGTGGCTTCCCGGGGCCCTGCAAGCTCTGGGAGATGCCAGAGGGGCTCGGCCTCTAGCTTCCTCACCGCCTCCCTGCTCCTGGCCTGGCCTGGGTGCCTTGGTGAGGTGGGCAGAGGCCCCTGTGGACCCTCTGTGGCCCTATGTGGACCTGAGAAGAGCCCACCTTCTGGGACAGAACCGGGTCTCTGTGCAGCCCCCTGGCTGGTGAGTGTGAGTTGGAGCGTGAGAACCTGGGACGAGAGACCCAGACTCCAACCTCTTTAGCTTTGAGATTGAAGCCCAGAGAAAAAAAATGTTAAGACTGGCCTCCAACCCTGGAGCCTGGGTTCTCATTGTTCTGTGTTTTTCCTGCAAACAGCCTGACCTTGGCAGGAGGTCCCAGCAAGGGCGTGGGGACCATGGCAGGCGTTTTAGAACTTGGCCAGAGCTCATCAGAGATGGCCGTGTTCTGAGACCACCCTGGGGTGGGCGCAGCCATGGCTGGGAACGGTGGTCTCTCCCTACATGTCTTGTGCCCCCTTCACCTGCTAACCCTGGAGGCCCCCAGGCTGGGCTGGCCAAGCCTGTGAAGACCCCGCCCTGCCTCCGTCAGCCTCTGGTTAGCTCCCTGTTTGTGGTTTCAGCTCCTGCACCTTCCGAGGCCATCCCAAGCCCCGGCACGTTCAGGGAATTCTTTCCAGAGTTTGCAAGGGAGGCCCAGGGAGGCCCAGGCTGGGAGGCCCAGGCTGCCGGGGCCCCAATGTGTCAGGCACCCCAAGCCAGCCCAGCCTCCCTGCCCTCTGCTTTGTTGTAGGGGTCTCGGGTTATGGCTGCTCAGAGTGCCGGTCTCCTGGCCAGGCCAGGTCTGGGCACAGGAGACCCAGTGCAGAAGGACGCACCTCCCGGTCTACCCGGGAAGCTCAGTGCTCACACCCCCAGCTGCGGCGACCCCATGAAATGTGTAGCCGTCACTTACCCACCCAGTGTGGGGGCAGATGCCTGGGAGGGGGCTGATGAGGGGGCCTCCCTGTACTCTACCTGCCCATCTTCCAAACCCGGTTTATTGTTACTTTCATTATTATTAAGATCCATTTCAACTACTAAAAGGAAAAAGTAAAGAGAAAAATCACACACACCCATGCACCCACTGCTGAGCTCTCTCAGATCCTTTTTGCTGTGTTTATTTCAGGTCTCTTTCACTTTTAAAGAGATAGCATCTTACGCATGTAGCCAAAGCCCCCTGGGTCTTCCCCCACCTCTTTCCCTTCCCCCTCCCCAGAGGCAGACAATCTCAGATATTGGTATGCCTCATTCAGGGGACTATTTTTATGCTTTCGCTATTAATACATAGAGACTTTTCTGCGAATTACATAGGGTATTTTCCATTTTTCTAACCCTGTATATTGAAGGTAGCCTTCTGTACAAATCTTTCTGCACCTTTTTCATTCTGCACTGTTTCTGGGATTTATCTGTGTTGACCTGCGTGCCTCTAGTTCATGTTTAACTGCTGTGTGATATTCTGCGGAGTAAACGGCAATCCTTTTAGCCGTTCTCCTGTTGATGGACATGTGGCTCATTTGCAGTTTTGGGCAGTTGCCAACAATGCTGCAGTGAGCACCTCGTACTCTGCACATATGTCTCCCTGGGTGCACGGGCAAGTGTGTCTTGAGTGCGTTCCGAGGGAGGGTGGCCTGGGTGGCAGGCATCTCTCCTGTCTTGCTAGGAACAGCCCTGCTGCCTTCCATGGGGGCCGTGCATGTTCATCCCCCCATCTGCTCACCCCCCCCCCCCATGCCCTTGCTGCACCCCTATCCTGGCCACACTTGGTTTTGTCCCACTTAAATGTCCTCCAGCCCGCTGGGTGTGAAATGGCATCCCCCTGTGGTTTTAATTTGCTGCCTCTGACTGCTAGTGAGCCAGGTGCATCTTTTCATATATTTATGGGCCACTTGAAATTTTGTTCATCTTTTCCCTTTTTATAAAAGTAATACACATACAGGCTCTAGGATCTAGGTGGGAGCACCCCTTCCCCTCCTTACTCACCTCCTGTCCAGGTCTCCAGGGACAGCCCTGCTGGAGACTCCACCTGGGTAATTTATTCACCCAGTTACACCGCAAAACGTTGTGCAAACATCCATCGGGAATCTGCTCCCACCACCCTCTCCCATCCCTGCTGCTGTCCCTCCAGGTAACCATTTTCTTTAGTTTCCTACGCATCCTCCAGCGGTCCTTAAGGCAAATGCAAACGCATATTCAGACTTCCCCCCCTTTTTTACACTGGGGTAGCATTCCATATACAACTGTTCTATTCTTTGCTGTTTTTACTTTATGACTCTTACTATGGATAGATCCTACTGGAGACCTTTCTATATTAGAATATAGAGATCTTGAACTCTTTTTTTTTTTTCCTAATTTAGTATTTTTTTTTTCTTTTTTTAAAAGTAAATTTATTTATTTGTTGGCTGCGTTGGATCTTTTGTTGCTGTACACGGGCTTTCTCTAGTTGCAGAGAGTGGGGACTACTCATTGTGGTGGCTTCTCTTGTTGCGGAGCACGGGTTCTAGGTGTGCGGACTTCAGTAGTTGCCGCACATAGGCTCAGTAGTTGTGGCACACAGGCTTAGTTGCTCCGAGGCATGTGGGATCTTCCTGGAGTAGAGATCGAAACCATGTCCCCTGCCTTGGCAGGTGGATTCTTTTTTTTTAAATAAATTTATTTATCTATTTTATTGGCTGTGTTGGGTTTCGTTGCTGCACATGGGCTTTCTCTATTTGCGGTGAGCAGGGGCTACTCTTCATTGTGGTGTGCGGGCTCCTCATTGTGGTGGCCTCTCTTGTTGCAGAGCACAGGCTCCAGGCGCGTGGACTTCAGTAGTTGTGGCACATGGGCTCAGTTGTTGTGGTTCACAGGCTGTAGAGCTCAGGCTCGATAGTTGTGGCTCATGGGCTTAGCTGCTCCGCGGCATGTGGTGTCTTCCTGGGGCAGGGATCGAACCCATATTCCCTGCATTGGCAGGCAGATTCTTACCCACTGCGCCACCTAGGAAGTCCGGCAGGTGGATTCTTAACCACTGTTCCACCTAGGAAGTCCCTTGAACTCTCTCTCTTTTTCCCATTTAAAAACTCATTTTTTCCCATATCCTGGACAACTGTGAAAACAGTGTTCCTGTGGGTTACATAGTTTTAAGCATTTCAAAAATACGTATTTATTTTTCAGTTGTGGTGAATAGCCACACAAAGTTTGCCATCTTAACCATTTTTACGTGTGCAGGTCAGTGGCATTCAGCACAGTCTCATCAGCCATCACCATCATCCATCCACAGAACTGCATTTCCTCTTATAAAACTGAAGCTCTATCCCCATTAAATAATAACTCCCCATTCCCACCCCACCCTACCTCACCCCACCCACAACCGCCATCTGATTTTCCATCTCTATGAATCTGACTAGTCTAAGTACTTCACAGGAGTGGAATCATACAGTACTTGTCCTTTTGGGACTGGCTTATGTCACTTAGCTTAATGGCTTCAACGTTTACCTAGATTGCAGCCTGTGTCAGGGTTTCTGGACCTCTTCCACTCATCCTACAGCTCCATAGCCATCCTTCACGTGGCTCTAATGTAATTTATTTACCCAATCCCCTCCAATGGGCACGTGGGCTGTTTCTAATCTTTTTTTTTTTTTTTTAATTTATTTGTTTGGCTGTGTTGCTGCACACGGGCCTTCTCTAGCTGTGGCAAGTGGGGGCCACTCTTCATTGGGGTACCTGGGCCTCTCACTGCAGTGGCCTCTCTTGCCACGGAGCATTGGCTCTAGATGCGTGGGCTTCGGTAGTTGTGGCACACGGGCCTAGCCACTCCTCAGCATGTGCAATCCTCCCAGACGAGGGCTTGAACCCCTGTCTCCTTCATTGGCAGGCAGATTCTTAACCACCGTGTCACCAGGGAAGTCCCTGTTTCTAATCTTTATCATTGCTGACAGTGCTGCTGCAAGACCCTTGTCCCTCGTCATTTTGTACAAACGCAGCTGTGATCTTGGAATGAAGGACCAGTGGGGAGACAGCTGAGCCCAAGGCAGGGGGCACCCATGGTTCTGATCCAGACGGCCAACTGCTCCCCACTGGGGTGGTTCCATTTAGTGCCTCCCCCAGCAGTGTAATAAGAGAAAGCAAACCCGTTCACTCTTTTCATCGTTTCTTCTACTTGCCACCCCATGTCTCCAAATGTTTTGCTTATTCCAGGTAAGTTTAGCTCACTTGGCCCACCCCTCCACTTTCTCCCCTCCCCCCCCCCCCCCAGCAGCATCCTGTGGCTGCTGTGGATTCTCCATTGTCACCTTTATAAACCTGAGTATCACAGTCACACCTTTATTTCTTATCCTGTCACCTCCTACGGTGCTCCGCCCCATATCCACCTTCCACCAGCCATGCAGCCTTTTAGTTTTACATCATGAAGAGTGAATAAGCTTTGCGTTCTCTTCTGTAACCACATTGGAGTCTTCAGTGTTCTATAAGTTGTGTCTGCATGTTAAAGACTGACATGATTTATACAGAGCTTATGGGTAATTTTGGCTGCATAACTTTATTCCCTGGGATCTGTTCTTGTCTTGAATCCTCTGCTAGTGCTTTTTGCCCTTGGTTGAGCAGCAGAACCATTTGAGATCGGGGTAGAGGGTGAGGGGTGCCTTTGAAAATGCATATCCCCAGGCCTTACCCCACTACCAAGATCTGTGGGCGAGCTGAGAGTTCGGTTTTTTACCTCTCCCCCTCCCCCACTGCCGCCCCCAGATACTTCTATACAGTGGTAGTGGGTTTGGAGTATTACATACCTTAGTTTCAGGGAATGTCCATTGCCTTTATTTAATAAGTGAATATGGTCTTGTCTGCAGCCTCACCAGCCCTGTGTCCCTGCACCCACAGGTTCATGCCACGCAGCACATGCAGTCCTTACTGAAGGCACCCCCCACCCCACCCCAGACCCAGACTTTTCTCTTGGCCTTTGCTGCTGCTGCCCCTGTGTGGGCCCAGTCTCCTGGCTACCCTTCCACCCTTTCTCCTCTCTGCCCTTCTGCCCTGCAATTCAGTGAGAGGGAAGGTTCTGGCCCCTCCTGGGTTTGGACAGGGCTGCCTTTGGGCAAAGAGCACAGCAGACTAAACGCATGGAGATGTGCACAGGGGTGGCCACACACACTTTAGAGGGCTCAGGTCACTTATTCACTCAACAAGCATTTTCTTTTTTTTGACCTGCATTTCTCTTTGTATTTGTGTATGTACGTATGTATGTATGTATTGGCTGTGTTGGGTCTTCATTGCTGCGCGTGGGCTTTCTCTAGTTGTGGTGAGCAGGGGCTACTCCTCGTTGTGGTGCACGGGTTTCTCATTGCAGTGGCTTCTCTTGTTGTGGAGTGCAGGCTCTAGGCACACGGTTCAGTAGTTGTGGCTTGTGGGCTCTAGAGCGCAGGCTCAGTAGTTGTGGTGCATGGGCTTAATTATTGCTCCACGGCATGTGGGATCTTCCCAGACCAGGGATCGAACCCACGTCCCCTGCATTGGCAGCTAGGTTCTTAACCACTGTGCCACCAGGGAAGTCCCAGTATGTATCTTTTTGAATTAGAGTTTTCTCCTGATATAGGCCCAGGAGTGGGATCAACAGGCATCGTGTGACATATATTGTTGGCAAGGCTCTAATGGAGGATGTAGATAAGAGAAAAAGACAAATTTGACAAGTTCCAGGTAGCGGGTTTCCAAGAAAGATATAGAGGAATCAGGAGCAGGGAGGGGTCACTTCTGACTTCACCCCTCTGCTGGGATGCTGTAGGGCAATGTGTTTCATTCAGACACAGGTTCTGACCCTTAGTGGGTTGTGAAGTCCCTTTAATGGGGCTCAATCATCCTTCAAAGAGCTGAATGGAATAGCATTAGGATGCATCTCCTGTTCAGTACATTCAGATTTTAAATTTGAAGCTTTTTTTATTTCTACAAATTCTGTTTGGTTCTTTTTCATTCTGCTGTGTCACATTTTATAGTTTCCTGTTCTCTGCAGGGATCCTCAACCTTTTCTTTTATTGATTTAAGCAGAGTAGGCATATCTGTGTTACAGATGATGCCTGTGTCTGAAGTCTCTTTATGTCTGTTTCCAGTGTCTGTTTCTTGTGGCATCTGGTTCCCAGGAATCCCTGGTTATCTTTGACTGTGTATGGGTCATTGCATCTGAACATTTGGCCTGAGTGGTTGTGGGCTGGGTTGAAGGTACCTTCCTCCAGAGAGGCTGTGCATATCCTGTTCCCAGATTCCTGGGGACGCCGCCCATCCAAGACCACCTGAAGCTAAGCTCAAGTTCGGGGTTCCTGGCACCATCCAGGGGACTCCCATGGGGCTCTAGTTCCTGGAAGGAGCTGTCTTCTGGGGTCAGCCCTCGCCTGGGGGTGTGGCCCTTTGGGGCCCCAGCTTATTGAGGAAGGTCTCCTGTTACCCTTCCCACCTCCTCTGGGCCTGGGTTTGGATACCTGCCCCATCACCTGGTGAAGCTGTCCAAATAAGATCTCGTGCTTTCTGAACTCAACAGATACCCAGTAAAGTCACTTGGGTGCTTCTGTAGCTCCCGGGTTTCCCTTTGTGTTTTTTTTGGACAGAAAAGGAGGATTTATTCATGGGCACAAGTAAGGAGGGGACAGCGCCAAAGGCTCTCACGAGTGCAGGGCCCGCCATTTGTCCAGGGGGCCACGATTAGGGATGTATTTGACCCCACAGCCATCCGGGATGAGCCGCTTTTCTGCCACCATGTTTTCAAATTCATCCGCGTTACACTTAGTAAATCCCCACTTCTTGGAGATGTGGATCTTCTGGCGGCCAGGGAACTTGAATTTGGCCCTGCGGAGGGCCTCAATCACATGTTCCTTGTTCTGCAGCTTGGTGCGGATGGACATTATGATTTGGCCAATGTGGACCCTGGCCACTGTGCCCTGGAGCTTTCGGAAGGCACCACGCATACCTGTCTGGAGCCTAGATTGGGGACAGCATGCCAGTCATTAATGTCCCTGGAAAAGGGCTGTCTCCACGGTCCCTTAGGGCAACCTGTACAGGCAACAGGCTGCATACACTACCGAGGACACTGCTGTTTGCAGCCGTTGCACACTGGGCCCCCATGGGGAAAAGACCGGGTTTCCCTTTCGATCGTCTGTTCTGTCTGGATGACCCCTCGCTTGGTTCATTAAGAAGTCTGAAAACAAGACGCGTTCGAAAAATCCGGTTGCTTTAGTTGTTTTCCGGTGAGGTTGGGCCAGAACGGATGATAATTGTGGTTCTCTGCCCTGTCAGGGCCGGGCCTGCCCATCATTACCAGGGACAGGAAATCCCCATCTGTTTCATGACAGTGACCCATAAATGTATTTCCTAGGGGAGTCAGGGCAGACGAGCGTGAGCACTCTGCTCTTGGGCACCTGGGGCAACATCTATCTCTTCCCTGCTTTTCTCCTCTCTGGGTTGGGTGTGTGGGGTGGGCCGGGGGGAGACCAGGTTGCTCACCATCACTAGGGCCTGTGGGCTTCTGCCCTCGCTGCCCTCCCCCTCTCCGGGCTGACTCAGGGCCTGGACTGCCCCCTCCCATCTAAGCAGACCAGCCTGTGAGACTCTGGAGTCCCCCTTTAATATTATAAAGTGGAATTCCAGAATAATACAATCTATTCATATCCCTATTTATATAATATTAAACGGGCGGCATCCAGGGCCAGGGTTAAGTGAGTCTGGAGCCCGGGGGTGGGGGGTTTTGTGGGTAGGGAGCAAGACCAGTATAATGCCTTAAGCATGACAACAAGAGAAATGAAAGGAAAACCCTGATAGCCAAGGAATGTACAGATTTTAGAAGGAAATGTTGGGTGCAGATGGAAGACTCAAGGCACCAGTCGGAGCTTGCCTCTGAATCATGAGTACGGGGGCCACAGCTGCAGGCAGTGGGCGCAGCGTGAGTGACGCATTCTCTGAGACAGCACAGATCTCCCGGTGAAGTCTGAACAACACAGATTCCCTCAGTTTATATCGGAGTTGCGTTCCTGGAAAAGTCAGTGTTTGCTAAAAGCATGCGAAAAAGGTTGTGTTGCTGTGCACCACGCTGGGCCCAGAGCACCGCCTGCAGCTGTCCACCTGTGAGCGTGTGGCGGGCCGTTTGTGTCAGGGTGCAGGCGCCCAGCCTCCCTGTCCCGCCCACTACATGCTAGCTGTGACCTCACTTGTTGGGACAACAAAAAATTGTCACCTCCCATTTCCAAAACACCCCACTCCTCCAACTCCTATTGGGAACCATCCACTTCTAACAAGGCAGTGAAATCTGTGTGGTAACCAAGGGACCAGGAGCCCTGAGAGCTCCCATCTAGCCTGGAGAAGCAGGAGGACTTCCTGGAGGGGGTGACACCCCCCCCCCCCCCACACCAGCTTCTTGAAGTTTGGGCAGAACCCTGTAAAGACATACTCTGCAAAGAAATGAGTGTTTATTTCTGAAGTGATGCCCGCTCGTGCTGGTGGTGCCAAGGTGGATAAGGCAGGGCAGCTCTTGGTGGCCCCAACTGCTTATGGAATTCCTTTTTTCTGCCCTCCTTTCAAGGAAGGTCTGTCTTCTCTGAACTTTGACTCACTCAGTTTTCCTTCTGACGACCAGAGGCCTCTGCCTGCTTGCAGGTCAGACAGAAGACCCAGTTGAGCTTTTAGTTTCCAGGGGCTGGAGAACTAGCTTTTATTTATTTATTTATTTAAATATTTATTTATTCATTCATTTTGGTTGCACCGGGTCTTAGTTGTGGCATTCAAACTCTTAGTTGTAGCATGCATGTGGGATCTAGATCCCTGACCAGGGATTGAACCCGGGCCCCCTGCATTGGGAGTGCCGAGTCTTAACCACTGTGCCATCTGGAAAGTCCCCTGGAAGATGAACTTTGACCAAAGCAGGGACGTAGCCTTCCCTTTAGAGGGTAGAGGGAAGGGCCTGACGATGGGGGCTCCCCGTCTCTGTGATCTGCTCCCCAAGAGGCTCCCGTCCAGGTTCCCACCACAACCATCTTCCTTTGTTTCTGCTACTGGAGCACTGCCAGTCATGGGGGCACTGCAGCCTGGGAGGGGTCTTAGAGGCCATGAGTCCCACCCTGTGCCCTCCTGGGATTCCCTCCTGTGACGGGAGCTCACTGCCTCACAGCATGGTCCATGCTGTCATCAGACAGGCCCAGTCCCCTTGCCAGCATTTCACCAGGACCCAGAATCCTCTATCCCTTCCTGTCATGCTTTACAATAGGATTTTCCAACTCATGCCTCCTTTCCATAAGTAGAAAAGTCTGACATCCTTTTTGGAGTTTGGGCTTATGAAAATCATTGATGTTTTGTCTGCTTGCCAAAATAAAAATCAGGTAATAAAGAACCTGTTTCTGGAATTTTGATTGGTGCTGTCTTAGGTTGAGTTCCCTGGAAGCAGAGCCTACAGCAGGAGAATTACTGAGGAGGGGTCCCAGGAGGAATGTGAAGGAGACTCGCACCTACAGGGCAGGGAGGAGCCGAGCAAGGAGGTGGTTTCAGGGGAAGAGAAGCCTCAGGCTGATCCCCCAGGGACCACCGCAGACAGTCCCCCCCTCCTGCCACTGGATGGAGGCCACCCCTCGGGGGGCGAGGGGGATATAGCTTCCCAGGCACCTGTGGGCAGGATGGTGGTGGGCCAGAGAGGGTGCTGATGCGAATGGTCAGCTGCCAGTGTCCAAAAACCTGGACACAGACAGGGCATGGGGTGGGGGCCCCAAGGCCTCTGATACATTTCCTGTGGCGACGAGGGCGCATGGCCGCCTGCCAGGGCACGCGTCTCAGACCTGCTTCTGGGCCTTTCTGTCCTACGCAGCACAATCCAGGACGCTCCTGGTTCTACGGGGATCTTCCGACCACTGCATCTCTGCCCCAGTGGGGCTGGGGTATGGGGAGGGGAGGGGAGAGCAGAGGTGGGATTTGGGGGCAGGGCTGCAGGCTGCGGTTTTCCCCTGAGCCCCACATGAACCGATCTCCCGCCTTTTGCCTTCGCTCCTCAGACTGCCTCTTCAAGGTGTGTCCCATGAACCGCTACTCGGCCCAGAAGCAGTACTGGAAGGCCAAGCAGACCAAGCAGGACAAGGAGAAGATCGCCGATGTGGTGCTGCTGCAGAAGTTACAGGTGTGTGTGCGTAGGTATCCACCTGCACGAGTGTGTCATGAACCCAGGCACACACATAGGGCCACTGTGCATCAGAGCTGACAGGGGCCCTGTGGTGTTTTTTTTTTTTTTTTTTTGCTGTGCATGGGCTTTCTTTTTAGTTGCTGTGATTGGGGGCTACTCTTTGCTGTGGTGCGCGGGCTCCTCATTGCCGCGGCCTCTCTTGTTGCAGAGCCTGGGCTCCAGGCACGTAGGCTTCAGTAGTTGCAGCACACGGGCCCAATAGTTGTGGCTCATGGGCTCTAAAGCGCAGGCTCAATAGCTGTGGCACACGGGCTTAGTTGCTCCGCAGCACGTGGGATCTTCCTGGAGCAGGGATCGAACCCGTGTCCCCTGCATTGGCAGGTGGATTCTCAACCACTGCGCCACCTAGGAAGCCCCAGTCCTGTGGTTTTTAAAACCACACTAGGCAAGAGACTGGTGTGTGTTGCTGTGAAGGGGGTGAGGGAGCCGTGCCCTCCCAGAGGCCCGTTCATCCCTATGACCCCTTTGTGCCAGTTAGAAGGTGCCTCTTCCTTCAGGCAGGCACAGCCCTGTCCCAGGGCATGCGGCTCAGTGAGCTATGGACTGCACCTCAGCTGCCACCCAGGCCTTCAGCTGGACACTGCAGTGCAGTGGAAATCTGTACGTGGAGTTACCAGGGGCTTCTAGAGACAGTGGCTCCAGCGAACCTGATTTGAGAACTAGTCTTAACCTCTCCCCTCATTTTATAGAGTTGGAGCCTGGGGCCCTTCGAGGAGACTGGGCCGTTGTGGTCTGCCTATGAGTTGGCAGCGGGGCTTAGATGGTCCCTGGGTCTCTGGCCGACCTTAGTGTGTGGTGTGAGGGCCTGGTGGTTGCTCTCAGGCCTCTTAGTTCACATCCTGGGCGGTTCTCTCTGGACGGAGCTCAGGGCCCCCAGCCCAATCCCCATGGAAAAGAGTGGGAGGCTTGGCTGTGATCAGGAGCATTGCAGCCTGCATCTGAGACCCTCCCTCGGGCCTGGGGCCACGGCCCCCACCAGGCAGACCTTGCTTCCCAGTATCCCCTTCCCTGAGGTGGGTGTGAAATGGGGAAAGAGTGGGCCCCACCCCACAGCTGTGAACTGGGTTGGAAAGAGGGGGCCGGGCATGGGCTGCTGAGCTCTGGTAAAAATAAGGCCATCTCTCATCCTGGGCTGGGGGGCTGTCACAGGCTTCTTTCCTGCTGCTGCCAAAGGCTCAGGCTGAGCTGTGGATTTGGCTGGGCATAGGGCATTCACGCATGCGCAGATACTCAGAACCACCCGTGGTCACACAGCCGGACACTGCAGGTTGTGGAAAGTCACGTGGTACCTGGTACGGCTCCCCAGCAGCCACCCTCCCACCAGCCTCAGGCATGAGGCCTGGGTAATGGGACTGCGGAGGTGAAAGGGGCAGAGGGACCACTGCTCTCAGAGAGAGCCGGTCTGATGGAGGAGATGAGTCCCCACCTCCAGGACCCCCCAATCTGATGGAGGAGGCACAGTGTATCCTTAGGCAGTCTAATGGAATAGAAGAGCCTAAAAGGTGTCCTTAATGGGATGCAAACCAAATCTTGGAGGCACCAGAGTTGGATCCGTCAGCGTTGGACGTGACTCATCATGGAAGGCTCCCTGGAGGCAGTGGGCTGGGAGCTCACGCAGTTTGGGGAGGGAGGGTCGCAGAGGAGAAGGGGTGGAGGAGGAGGAGGCAATGACGCCAAGCACACCTGCTGGCATGTGGGCTGGGCTGGGGTCCCGTGTTGGGGCACCAGGAGTCTGGTGAAATGGGGGAGTGGGGCACGGCCTTAGGTTATCTGCTAGGGGCGTAGGGGGCTCACAGGCCTGCTGGCTGCCCCCAGCAGGGAGCTGGTGAGGAGGGGGCAGAGGGGAGGGATCCGGTGCCCTGGGCTGCGTCCTGTGCGACCTCAGGCCACCCCTTCACACTCTGAGCCTCATCCTCTCGTTGGCAGTAGGGGGAACAGGCCAGAGGGCCTCAGGAGGGTCACTCTGGGTGCAGTGCCAGGACCTGTGTGTGTGGGGAGGCGTGGGGGCGTGTGTCCCTCCAGGAGCGGGCTTCTGGGCCCGCCCTCCACCTGTGTGTGTGTCTGTGCAGCACGCAGCCCAGATGGAGCAGAAGCAGAATGACACAGAGAACAAGAAGGTGCACGGGGACGTCGTGAAATACGGCAGCGTGATCCAGGTGCGACGTGGGGGCAGGCGTGGGGGTGGGGGTGCCAGCTGCCTCTGCACCACCCCACCCGGGACTGTCTTGTGACTGCGCGTCGGCCTCTGCGTGTGCCTGTCGCTGTGTGGCCTGAACAGCTGTGTCCGTGGGGTGTGTTCAGCACGGCGGCCACCAGCACAGATTCTGGAGCCCTGAGGTCTGGCTTCACGTCTTGCCTCTGTGACCTGGGTGCGTTACTTCACTTCCCTGGGCCTCTGTTTCCCCATCTGGACCATCAGGCCAGGGACAGTACTTCCCTCTGGGTGTTGTAAGAGTACTTGAGCTAATACCTGTAAGGTGTTTAGAACAGCACTAGCTCTCGCGTGATCAGCTGGGTGCTGGACTGGGTGCGTGACTGTGCGTGTGGCCGTGTTTGTCTCAGTCTGTGTGTCCAAGGGTCCAGTGTGCCCCCCAGTGCCCTGGCTGGCCTCCTGGGGTGACCCCACCCCTCCACGTACCTCCCCCCGCAGCTCCTGCACATGAAAAGTAACAAGTACCTGACTGTGAACAAGCGGCTGCCAGCCCTGCTGGAGAAGAACGCCATGCGGGTGACACTGGATGCCACGGGCAACGAGGGCTCCTGGCTCTTCATCCAGCCCTTCTGGAAGCTGCGGAGCAACGGGGACAATGTGAGGACGGGCTGGGGGGAGGGGCCTGCTGGAAGGCGAAGGCCACAGCTCCAGGGGCACTTCTACAGGGTCTTCGGTGTGGGGGCTGCCTGAGCTCAGGCCCATTTCTTAGGGGGCAGACTGACCAGAGGGAAGCCTGGGGGCCCGGGCCTCCCCACCCTCACCCTGCTCCATCTGTCCCCATAGGTGGTCGTGGGGGACAAGGTGATCCTGAACCCCGTCAACGCTGGACAGCCTCTGCACGCCAGCAGTTACGAGCTCAGCGACAATGCCGGCTGCAAGGAGGTGAGCGGGGTGGCGGGCTGAGATCGGCTGGGACCTGGGGCCCTTTACGGGAGTGCTTGCATCGGGACACGTGTCTCTCGAGGGACAAGATACAAAGAAACTGTAAGGGACGAAACCGAACCGCACCCATGCACAGTTGGGGCCGTTGTGAACAATAAGGTACAAAAAGGCCAAAAAAACCAACCGTTGCTGAGGTGCTGGGAGCAAAAGCAGGATACGTGGCATGATGCCTGCACAGGACACCACCGAGGGAGGGGGGCAGACCACTGACGTCACCCCCCGGCCCCACCCACGCATCTGCCCCCATCCTCACCCTGTATAAGGAGAGCCAGCAGGGCCACCTGTCACTTATTTTCGCTCCCTGCGGCTGCAGCACAAGTCTCGCTAAAGCCTTGCCTGAGTGTTTCATCTGGCCTCTTCTGTTGATTAAAGAGCCCAAGGACCCTAGTGGGTAACAGGGCCAGCCCTGCAGCAGAGGGGCGTCCACGCATCGGCTCCCCGCAGAGTCACTTCCTCCAGTCCTGTCTACAGCTGGAGGGGCTGGGGGCCTCCCTGCTCCCCTCCTGTCTCCCAGCGTCTGCCCACATTCTGCACCCCACAGGGTGGTGGCCCCAGGGCAGCTGGGGTCTGGGGGCCCTGGTTGCGAGAGGATCCCCCCACTTGTGTTCTAACGGGGGCTGGGCCGGCCTCCTCTCACCCCCTTCGGGCCTTCAGCACTGGCCCGCGCCCCAGCGGCTGGGGGTCTGCCTGCCTCACGGGTCTCTCCGCGCCTCCCCAGGTCAACTCCGTGAACTGCAACACCAGCTGGAAGATCAACCTGTTTATGCAGTTCCGAGACCACCTGGAGGAGGTGTTGAAAGGGGTGAGGACTGGGAGCTCCCCGGCGCTCCCCGCCACCTTCCACGCACCCAGCTCTGCTCCCTGTCGGGCCCTCGCCTCCAGGCAGCCCCTGCTCTGGCTCTGCAGCCCCGTCCAGCCTCCCTTCACCCCCACAGGGCCCAGCCCGGTGGCCTCGGCCAGACCGCCCCTTCTCTTGTCTCTGGCCTCACAGACCCCTTCTCTGTCCTCTGCCAGTCCTGGCCGCGCTCACTTTGCTCTCTTGCTCAGGGGGTGGCAGCGGACTGGGGGTCCTCGCCCCCCTACGGCGGGGTACGCCTGGGTCCTTCGCACGCCGTGTCCCCTGCCCCCACCTCTGCGCCGTCCCAGGCCAGGCCCCCTGCCTGTGCGCTCGTGTCCCCTTGGGCAAGGACGCGAAGCTGCCAGGTCAGGGCCTGTGGGACATGAGGGGTTGGCAGGAGGGGCCGGCCCTGGCCCCTGCCACTTTCTGGGGGGGCTCGGAGCGCACCCCACCCTCGGTGTGCTGGCTCTGGAAGGAGCTGTGCCGGCATCTGAGACAGGTGGGCTCGTCCCCCGGGAGGGTCCTTGTCCGCCTCGAGCCCACACCCCGCCGCCTGCAGGGAGACGTGGTGCGGCTGTTCCACGCGGAGCAGGAGAAGTTCCTGACGTGCGATGAGTACAGGGGCAAGCTGCATGTGTTCCTGCGCACCACGCTGCGCCAGTCCGCCACCTCGGCCACCAGCTCCAACGCCCTCTGGGAGGTGGAGGTCAGAGCCCTGCGTCCGGCGCCCGGGCCCCAGCCCTGCTCTCTGGCCCTGGGCTTCCCGCGCTCCCCCTCCCCCTGCAGGGTGGCAGGTCCACTCTTGTCTGTCTCTCCTCTGAGCCCCTTGGCAGCCAAGGGGCCAGAGAGGGTCCCAGAGCCACCCGCGCAGAGCTCTCCAGGCCTGCAGTGCCCCTCCCCGCCTTGCCTCCCCCCCACCCCTCCCCGGCCAGCCTCTCCTTCCTGCCTCACCCCGGCACCCTCCCCAGGTGGTCCACCACGACCCCTGCCGTGGAGGAGCTGGCCACTGGAACGGCCTGTACCGCTTCAAGCACCTGGCCACAGGCAACTACCTGGCTGCAGAGGTGAGTGGGAGGCAGAGGGCATCCTGGGAGCTCCGGCTGTGTGTGCACGAGCACGTGTGCCCAGCGCACGTCTGCACAGAGACACACGTGTCTGTGGACCCTGGCTTCTCTGCACTCATGCGTTTGTTTAACAAATACTATCAAATACATGCATGACTGTGAGTAAGTCTCACGAATACGATGCCCCTGCTCCGTGCCAGGAGCTGTTCTAGGCACGGAGGATACAGCAGTGAGCCCGACTCCCAGCCCTGGTGGAACTTACATTCCGCCTCCATGTCTGTCCCTAACGCCCAGGCTTGTGTGGACTGGGGCGTGTGTGTGTGTGTGTGTGTGTGTGTGTGTGTCCATCTGTGGGCCTGTGGAGGGCAGGGCTGGGGCTCTTGTGGATGCCTCCTCCAGGAGTGACATGAGTTTTGAGGCTGGGATGGGCACCCCTGGGTGGGGGGAGGCTGCCTGCCCCAGCCCAGGGCCATATGTAGACTTTATTTTGGAGTGGGCGTCATGTGGAGAGCCCCCCATCTTGTGTCTCCGAGCAGGAGAACCCCAGCTACAAGGGTGATGCCTCTGACCCCAGGGCAGCAGGAACGGTGAGGACCAAAGGAGGGTTCCAGGGCGGCGGGGAGAGACCGTGCACAGCTCTGGGGTGGGTGGGGGGAGGGGCGGCCGAGAAACCCTGGGAGGTGGGCTGGAGGGAGAAGGCCTCTCGGGTGGGATCCTGGGTGGCTTCAGGGGGCCTGAGAGAAGGGAGGGGCTCCCGCCTGAGCTGGGGTCCTCACCCCAGGGTGCCCAGGGCCGTGCAGGTCGCCGGAACGCTGGGGAGAAGATCAAGTACCGCCTGGTGGCTGTGCCCCACGGCAACGACATCGCTTCCCTCTTCGAGCTGGACCCCACCACGCTGCAGAAAACCGACTCCTTCGTGCCTCGGTGGGTAGGGGCCGTGTGACTGCGGGCTGGCGGGGGTGCCCAGGCTGGCACCTGGACTGCCTATGCCTCCCACTCCTCTGTCCCCCTGAAGTCCCTTGGCCTTAGGACCTGCATGAATCACCCCTCTGGACCTCCAGCTCTGAGGCCTGTGGGCAGCTCACCACCACTGACCGCTTGCTGTGTGCCCGGCCCTGGGCCCTGTGCTAGTTCTTTATCAAAATGCCTTTCTCCAGTGTTCTTTACAGCCAGTCAGGCTGGGGCTCAGGCACAGGCTGCATGACAGCTTGTCTCGGGTACACTGAGTGCAGAGGCCGGACTCCCTGACCTTTAAGACCACCCAACCCTGAAACTTTAGGATGTAACATCAAGAAACTTCTGGGTGTCAATCAGGCGTTAGCATTGACTGACCTCAGGCCGCTGACTCCGTCACTTTGCCCCAACTTCCTCACCTGTGAAGTGAGACTATCAAGTTACCCATCAGCAGGGCTGATGCGAGAATTAATTGAGTCACTATAGGCCCACAATCCGTTATGTGAACTCAGGGCCAGATGTATGTGGAGATTCAGATTATTTTTCACTTCTAAAAGGTACCTGTATTTCATAACCAAAGACTATTTCCGCCGTGAAACACATGCGTGTTGACAGTACATGGGATCGTTTAAATAGCCTCATTTGTCCCAGTGAGTTTGGGTCCTGAGCTTGTAGACAGGCCTGGGCTTTCAGAACTCGGGTCTGGGGAGAGCGGGCAAGGCACGTGGGCCGGGGAAGGCCAGCAGTTAGCACAGGGCCTGGGGCCGTGTCGCTGGCCCCTCTCCTCTGGCTCGGCCTGCTCACCTGGAGGGGACCAGGACCCCTGTCCCGCGGCCGCCGGGCGTGGAGGCAGGTGGGAGACGGGAAGCCGTCGGGGGTTAGAGCGGGCGGCGGCCGGGTGCGCTCCGTGGCGCACTCCCTGTGCTCTGCGCGCCCCCGCCCGCAGGAACTCGTACGTGCGGCTGCGGCACCTCTGCACCAACACGTGGATCCAGAGCACCAACGTGCCCATCGACGTGGAGGAGGAGCGGCCCATCCGGCTCATGGTGCGGGCCTCGCGGGGCTGGGGGCCGGGCGGGGGCCGGGCTGGTGCCCGGGTGCCCTGCTGACCTCTGTCCCTGTAGCTGGGCACGTGCCCTACCAAGGAGGACAAGGAGGCCTTCGCCATCGTGTCAGTTCCTGTGTCCGAGATCCGAGACCTGGACTTTGCAAACGACGCCAGCTCCATGCTGGCCAGCGCTGTGGAGAAACTCAGCGAGGGCTTCATCAGCCAGAATGACCGCAGGTGGGCCGCAGGGGCAGGGTTGCCAGGGTATCCTGAGAGCCCTTGTCCTCCTGGGGCCTGTGTTTCACAGACAGAGGAGTCACGTAGGACAGGCTTGGTGGGGACTGGTCCCTGTGGGGCCCTGGCTGACCTTGGGCCCTAGCCACTGCTCACATACTCCAAGAGCTAGCCTTGTGATGGGGCCACCATTACTCCTGTTTTACTGATAAGATTGAGGTTCAGAGAGGTTAAGAGACTTGCCCGAGGTCACACAGCTTAGGAAGTGGCAGTCAGGATGGAGATGCAGAGCCCTTCACACCAGACACCCCACCTGTGCTCTGCTGGTTCTTTCCAGATCAGAGTATCCTGAGATTCTTTGTCTAGAGGACACTTTGGATCCAGGGTGGGTGGGGCGAGGGCTGTGTTCGGAGAGCGGTTCAGGGTGAAGCTGGGAGAGCAATGGAAGGCCGATGATGGGCTCTGAGCTGTGATAGCAGGGCCGGCATGTGGGAAGGGCTGGTTGCCCCGGGGGCATGTGAGGGGGGTCCTGGGAGGGTGCCCAGGGTCGGCACCTCACACTCGTCACCCCTGGTGTCCCTTCGTGAAGGTTTGTTATCCAGCTGCTGGAGGACCTGGTGTTCTTTGTCAGCGATGTCCCCAACAACGGGCAGAACGTGCTGGACATCATGGTTACCAAGCCCAACCGGGAGCGGCAGAAGCTGATGAGGGAGCAGAACATCCTCAAACAGGTGGCTGTGTACACATGTGGGGGATGGGCGGGCCTCGGGGAAGGGCCCGTGACCAGGGAACAGGACACCTTTTTAAAAAAGATTTTTTCTGGCTGCGAGGCGTGTGGGAGCTTAGTTCCCTGACCAGGGGTCGAACCTGCTCCCCTTGCATTGGAATCATGGCCACTGTACCGCCAGGGAAATCCGCTCCTGCTTTTTTTTCTTTCTTTTTCTTTTTTCAGGAACAGGATGTCTTTTTAATGTGAGCTTGCCTTTTCCCATCTCCAGCTGAGCTGCAGTCTCCCTGATGTTTCTCATCACTTTTTAAAAATTTTTAAAAAAATTATTCTTTAAAGAAAGGGAGTGTGGTTGATCTCATCACCTCTTTAAAAAAAAAGCCACAGTATTTACTGCGCTCTTACCACGTACCAGACACTGCCCTAAGTGCCCTACATGAATGAACTCATTTGATCTTCCCAGTCTGGGGAGGTCTTGTTAATCATTATCCCCATTTTACCTGTGAGGAAACTGAGGCAAGCAGAGGTTGGAGTAACTTGACCGAGAGTCCACAGCTAGGAAGCAGCAGGGCCAGGATTTACACTCAGATATCAGGTTGTGTGCCTGTGCTTTTAAAAAAAATGTTTTTTCTAAATTTTTATTATGAAAATTTTCAAATGTCAAGAAAGTATTGAAAGAATAGTACAGTGAACACTGCCTGAATTCACTTGTTACCACTTTGCCAACCTGGCTTTATGTAACCCTACATCCCCACATCCATCTTTCCATCCACGCACTTCAAAAGACTGTGCACCTCACCCCTAAATGTTTCAGCATGCAGCTCCTAAGAATAAAAGCATTGTTCTATATAATCAGTCTTATTATCACACCTAAGAAAAACTAGCAATAATACCCCATCCATATCAAGTTTCTCTACCTTTCCCCAAATGTCTTTTTAAACACCTCCCCTCCCCCCCCTTTTTTTTTTGGAACCAGGATCTAACTAAGATTTTCTCATTCCATTTGATTCTGGCTCTTTGGTCTCTGTTCTATAACAGTTTTTCACCCACACCAATCCCTGCATTAAACTTGTTTTTGGACAAGGCAGGCCTGTGTCTGGTCTCTTGAGCTCTGGCCACACCGGCCTGGCCTGCCTTTTCTCTTAGCCTCAGACCCCTGAGCTGCAGTGACCCTCAGCTCTTCCCCCAGAGGCTGAGCCAGGCCCAGGATCTGAGTTGGGATTAGAATTCACGTTGGAGAGGGGCGTGCTGAGGCCAGTGTCAGGGTTCCAGCCAGGAGAGGGGAGTGAGTGAGGGGCAGGCTGGGGTCCCGGTCTAGGTTAGAATCAGCTCAGGGTTAATGTCAGGGTGGCTTCCAGGCAGGGTCAGTTTGGGGCTTAGGATTCCTGGGACCGTTAGGGGTGCAGGCAGATGTGCGGATCCCTCCTGACTCTCCCTGCTCCCCCAGATCTTTGGCATTCTGAAGGCCCCGTTCCGTGACAAGGGGGGTGAGGGCCCCCTGGTGCGGCTGGAGGAGCTGTCAGACCAGAAGAACGCCCCCTACCAGCACATGTTTCGCCTGTGCTACCGCGTGCTGCGCCACTCCCAGGAGGACTACCGCAAGAACCAGGTGGGCCGCCCACCGCCCTGGCCTGCTGCCCCCTCACCTGCTGGCCGGCTCGCTCCCTCCTCACACCTGCGCTCCTTCACTTGGCACGTGTTCCGAGGTGCACTCACGGTGTGCCAGGTGCCGTCTCAGGCCCCGAGGATGCCGTAGGGAACCAGATAGCAGGGCTGCCCTCGTGGCGCACAGCCTGGCCGCCTCCTTAGAGGGGACTCACGCTGGGTTTAACGCTCCGCTGTGGCTGTCTTGAAATTCTTAATTTTTGAACAAGAGTACTGCTATTTCTTTTTTTTTAATATTACCTCATTTATTTATTTATTGAAGTATAGTTGATTTACAGTGTTGTATGAATTTCTGCTGTACAGCAAAGTGATTCAGTTATGCATATATAGACATTCTTTCTTTCTCCATTATGGTTTATCTCAGGATACTGAATATAGTTCCCTATGCGGTACAGTAGGACCTTATTTATCCATCCTACGTATAATAGTTTGTATCTACTAACCCCAAACTCCCAATCCTTCCCTCCCCCACCCCCCTCCCTTTTGGCAACCTCAAGTCGGTTCTCTATGTCTGTGAATCTGTTTCATAAAACTTCATTTGTGTCATATTTTAGGTTCCACATATAAGTGATATCAAATGGCATTTGTCTTGCTCTTTCTGACTTACTTCACTTAGTATGATAATCTCTAGTTGCATCCATGTTGCTGCAAATGGCATTATTTTGTTCTTTTTTCATGGCTGAGTAATATTACATTATATATGTATATACACCACATCTTCTTTGTCTGTTCATCTGTTGATGGACATTTAGGTTGTTTCCATGTTGTGGCTGTGAAGGTAGAAGTGAATGTATCGTTTGAAGTATAGTTTTGTCTGGATATGTGCCTAGGAGTAGGATTGCTGGATCATATGGTAATTCTATCTTTAGTTTTCTGAGGAACCTCCATACTGTTCTCCACAGTGGCTGCACCAATTTACATTCCCACCAGCAGTGTAGGAGGGTTCCCTTTTCTCCACACCCTCTCCAGCATTTGCCGTTTGTAGATTTTCTGATGATGCCCCTTCTAACAGGTGTGAGGTGATATACCTCATTGTAGTTTTGATTTGTTTCTCTAGTAATTAGTGATGTTGAGCATCTTTTCATGTGCCTATTGGTCATCTGTATGTCTTCTTTGGAGAAATGTCTATTTAGGTCTTCTGCCCACTTTTCGATTGGGTTGTTTGTTTTTTGTTGCTGTTGAGTTGTATGAGGTATTTGTATCTTTTGGAAATTAAGCCCTTGTCGGTTGCATTGTTTGTAAATATTTTCTCCCAGTCTGTAAGTTGTCTTTTTGTTTTGCTTATGGTTTCCTTTGCTGTGCCAAAGCTTGTATGTTTGATTAGGTCCCATTTATTTATTTCTGTTTTTATTTCTCTTGCCTTGGGAGACTGACCTAAGAAAATATTGGCATGATTCATGTCAGAGAATGTTTTGCCTATGATCTCTCTCAGGAGTCTTACGGTGTCATGCCTTATGTTTAAGTCTTTAAGTCATTTCGAGTTTATTTTTGTGTACGGTGAGAGGGTGTGTTCTAACTTCGTTGATTTACATGCGGCTGTCCAACTTTCCCAACACCACTTGCTGAAGAGACTTTTTCCCATTGTATATTTTTGCCTCCTTTGTCAAAGATTAATTGACCGTAGGTGTATGGGTTTATTTCTGGGAAGAGTCCTATTTCATTTTCACCAGCCCCCACCAATCATGAGTGGGCCCTGAAACCAGACAGGGTCCCTCCCTCGTGGGGGTTTCACTCTGGTAGGGAGGTGGACCTTGAGCTAAACAACTATATTACATAAACCTACCCTCTGCCCGGGGATGCCGTTCTCTCCTGGACCCCTTACCTTCCTAGGGTTGGGGTTCCCCACCAGCGTTGGGTCCTTGTCTGGGGGCCTGGGAGCAGGGTTCTGGAGCCGAGCTGGGCTCCCTGTGACCCCCAGCCTGGATATTCCCCAGGAGCACATCGCCAAGCAGTTTGGGATGATGCAGTCCCAGATTGGCTACGACATCCTAGCTGAAGACACCATCACGGCCCTGCTGCACAACAACCGCAAGCTGCTGGAGAAGCACATCACCAAGACAGAGGTGGAGACCTTCGTCAGCCTGGTGCGGAAGAACCGGGAGCCCAGGTGGGCCCCGCCCCCGCCCCCCCCTTCCCCTCTCACGGTACCCACCCTCTCCCCGCTCCCACTGCTGCCCAGGGAAGAACGCCGCCAGTGCTGGCTGTTAAAGATTGAAATCCTTCTGCGCTGGTTGATAAACTGCCACCTCTCTGAGGCCCTGGCCCCCACACGTCCCTCCCTAGCTCCCCTCCCAAATTTGGCCCAACCTAGCAACAAGAGGGTTGACTTCTGGTGCAGTGGGAGGCTCCCAGACCCTTCTCCAGTGGCTGAGTCACTGCCTGCATTGAACCAGTTAAATATTTTGAATGTCACTCCTTCCTTGTGCCTCCTTTCCTCTGCCCGCCTGGATTCCCATCTAGCCCCAGGGTGACACATGTGGGTCGTCCCTCCTGGGCATCCGGGAGTCCTTTACCTCCACCACCCCTCTCCCCCCCAGGCTTTGGGGAGGGAGCAGGAGCAGTGAACTCCAAGTGCCAGGCAGCTGGTGCTGCCAGCTGGTGAAAAAGGAGGGTGGGCTTTGTCCCCGCTGGGGGGCTGCCTCTGAGCCGCTCACCGCACCTCTGCTGTCACCGCCCCAGGTTCCTGGACTACCTCTCCGACCTGTGCGTGTCCAACCACATCGCCATCCCCGTCACCCAGGAGCTCATCTGCAAGTGTGTGCTGGACCCCAAAAACAGTGACATCCTCATCCAGACCGAGTGAGCCGGCTGCACGGTCCCCCCCCCACGGCCCCACGGCCCCCCCAGGGCTCCACCCTGCCCGGCCCCCCCCAGCCATCTTAGAGCTGAATCTGGGTTCAGGGTAGAACCTGCAGGCAGATACCCAGTGCCTGCTGTGTGCCCAGCTCGGGGCCCGGCACTGTGTGGGGGAGGGGATGGGGGCACAGAGGAGAATGAGACCAGGTCCCTGCCTTCCACAAGCTCATGGTCCATCTGGGGTCCCGAGCTGGAGGTGGGCCCACAGGGGAGGCATCCCGGGAGCCTGACTGGCCCTTGGCCCAGATCTGGGAGGGGAGGTCTGTGTGGCCGGGGGTGCTTGGGGAGGGCTCTGGGCCCCACCCCCGTGATGGGTTCTTTCGGTCTGCAGGCTTCGGCCCGTGAAGGAGATGGCTCAGTCCCACGAGTACTTGAGCATCGAGTACTCAGAGGAGGAAGTGTGGCTCATTTGGACGGACAAGAACAACGAACACCATGAGAAGAGCATCAGGCAGCTGGCCCAGGAGGCGCGGGCCGGCAACGCCCATGATGAGAACGTGCTCAGCTACTACAGGTGCGCCGTGGTCCTCCCGGGGGTCTCGACCAGGCCCTGCCCCAGGACGAGCCCCAGCAGCTTTGAGGGGGCTCCTGCCTCCACCTTCACCAGGGAGGCTAAGGGAAGGGTGACTGGGCAGCCCGAGGAGCCTTGGGTGGCTTGAGGCCAGGCTCAGCACAGTGACGAGGGCTGAAAGAAACCTACACCTGTCTCCATAGGTACATATTTAAAAACTAAGAATACTAGATAACACCCATCAATGCTCACTGTCTCCCCGGCACTGGTCAAAACACTTCACCCAATCGCTCGTTTCAACCTCACGACAACCTTGTGAAGTAGGGACTGTTATTACCTGCATTATAAAGTTGGGGAGACAGGCACAGAGAGGTAAAGGAGCTTGCCCAAGGTGACACAGCCTTAAGTGGGGAGCCACGGTCCAAACCCAGGCTGCCTGGCCCTGGAGCCTGGGGTAGGTAATGCAGGGCTCCGAGGAGGAGGCAGAGGGCATGACCCAGTGCAAAATAAAGCTTCCTATAGTCTTCATTTCTGTAGCTCTTCCCCCTGGGTCTCGCACCGTCCCCTCCTCTGTCTCCCAGTCTTGCCCTCAGCCCCCTGCCCAAGGAGGGTTCCTCTTACTGAACTCTCCTCCCCTCCCCCTCCCAGCCTTTCGCTACGCCATCCATGAGGACCTATGAAGACCTATTCCTGGCTGAGCCAGAAGCACCTTCCTCCTTAGCAAGGAGGGGGAGATTTGCCATTATTCTTAACCCCAGACTGTGTTTCCATTCACTGTCTTGCTCAGAATTGTGTCCTGTTGTGGTGGCTGGTGCATGGTTTAACCTGAGTCTTTTTGCCTGTGCCAGCAGCCCTCATGAGCCCACCTGCTACATCCTCAGTGTCCTCCCTGCCCCGCAGGTACCAGCTGAAGCTCTTTGCCCGCATGTGCCTGGACCGGCAGTACCTGGCCATCGATGAGATCTCCCAGCAGCTGGGCATCGACCTGATCTTCCTATGCATGGCAGATGAGATGCTGCCCTTTGACCTGCGCGCCTCCTTCTGCCACCTGATGCTGCATGTGCATGTGGACCGCGACCCCCAGGAGCTGGTCACGCCTGTCAAGTTCGCCCGCCTCTGGACTGAGATCCCCACGGCCATCACCATCAAGGAGTGAGCTGGGTGGAGGAGGGTGGGCAGGGTCTGGCTGGAGCGGGGAGCACCTCAGGGACTCTCACGTCTCGCCTCCTCCACCCCCAGCTATGATTCCAACCTCAACGCCTCCCGAGACGACAAGAAGAACAAGTTTGCCAGCACCATGGAGTTCGTGGAGGACTACCTCAACAACGTGGTCAGCGAGGCTGTGCCCTTTGCCAATGAGGAGAAGAACAAGCTCACCTTCGAGGTGGGCTGGGGCTCAGCAGGGTGCTGGCTTACTCGCTCCCTGGGTCTCCGTCGCTCCCCGTGGGTGGGGTGTGGGATACACGACCTCACTTCTCTCAGTGCCCCGGCCACTGCAGGGAGACCTCATAGACCGCTGGGAAGGAGGCTTCTCTCCTGCCGCTCCAGAGAGGGCTCCCTCCCCATCAACTCACCGCATCAGCCCAGGGCTGGGTCACAGGCGCCCGCCGGGAGCCACCCCCCCACTTCCTGCATTTCTGCCCCCTCCTCCCCACAGCAGCCTCCTCTGCAGGCTTCTCTTCTGCGGTAATCCTCTGGGGTCAGGCTGCTCTTGTCTGGGACCCTTGGTTCCATGTCCACCCAGCCCTGACATCCTAGGGTCTTTCCCAAGGAATCTGTCCCTCCCTATACCCCCTGAGCCTGGCTTCCTCGAGCTGGCCCCGCCCCAAAGACCGCGCCCGTCACGAGGCCACGCCCATCACGCTTTAGCCCCGGCTCCCTGCTCACCTTGGCCCCGCCCCCTCTCCGCAGGTGGTCAGCCTGGCGCACAACCTCATCTACTTTGGCTTCTACAGCTTCAGCGAGCTGCTGCGGCTCACACGCACTTTGCTGGGCATCATTGACTGCGTGCAGGGCCCCCCGGCCATGCTGCAGGCCTACGAGGACCCAGGCGGTGAGGCTTTGCTCAGCCCGGGCCATCTGCCACCCACCCTCGCGTTCCTCAGTCTCTTAGCAACAGAAGTCCTCTCCCATCAACTCTCCTGTGCATCCTGCCTCCTGGCTCCGCTGCCAGGGAGGTCTTGGGCCCCAGTCTCCTCCAGCCTTGGCTGTGCGAGAGAGGCCCCCTGCTCAGGCGCTGTGGAGACCCTGGGGTCTGGGCAAGCTGCTTTCCTACACAGGTCTTGAGGGAGATACTGAGGCCCTGCCTGGGGAGCTCCCAGTCAGATGAGGGGACACACCCCGCTGTCAATTAACAACCGTCTGAGAGGAAACAGCCCTCCGGTGGCATAAATTCATCTAAACGAAAAGTGCCTGGAGACTGACCGCTGGCTTTTAGTGCTTTCCACACAGTGTCCTCTCAGGCCCCCATGTTCTGTAGCAGCTTGGTGATCTCCCACATGAGAATTCTCACTGATCTCCCCACATAGTTCACCTTGGCCCTGGCCCTCCCTTCTTTTCGCAGATTTGGCTGAAAGCTCACCTCCCCCAGGAAGTCTTCCTGGTTTAGCTCTGCCCCTTTCTTAGGGTGGCTTTGCCCTGCAGCTGACAGATAGAGTCAGACCAGGTGCCCCTGCGGTGTGCCCTCGGTGACTGCCTCCCACTCCCCACTCTGCAGGCAAGAATGTGCGGCGCTCCATCCAGGGCGTGGGACACATGATGTCCACCATGGTGCTGAACCGCAAGCAGTCTATCTTTGGCGCCCCCAGCCTGCCCGCTGTTGCCGGTGCCCCTGAGCCGCTGGACAGAAGCAAGTTTGAGGAGAATGAGGACATTGTGGTGATGGAGACCAAACTGAAGATCCTGGAAATCTTGCAGGTGACCGGGCCAGGAGCGTGGCGGGAGGTGTTGGGAAGAGGACAGGAGATGGGGGCAGGTATGAGGAGACTGGTGAGTGAACCCCCTCAGATCGTACTGTCTGGTGCAGGGGGCTCCACGATGAGCCGTCCAGCCCAGCGGTTCTCACCGTGTGACCCTCCAGCCGGCAGCGTCAGCCTCCGCTGGGAACTTGGAAGTGTCGGGTCAGAGACGAGGGAGGCGGGGTCCAGGCTCCGTGTGGTGACAAGCCTCCCGGTAGTTCTGCGGTGCACTGTCCCTCCTTGTACAGATGAGTGAAGGGAAAGGGGGAAGGGGGCTTTCCTGCAGTCACACAGATTTTGAAGCAGAGCTAGACACTTGAGAGCCCATTTCCTGGGGGGTGGACACAGCCTTCCGGGTCTGAGACTCCCCAGCAGCACTGAGGAAGGGGCTTATAGGGTCCTGAGGAGGGAGAAAGACCCTTGCTTTTGCTGTGCTGCCACCAGAGGGTGGAAAGGCTAATGCAGTGACCTCCCTGGGGACCCAGTCTGGGCAGGGTCTGTTTAGGGGAGTCAGAAGAGGGGGCTTCTGACTCATTCTGAGGGCTGGGGGCTTTCAGATCTGAGTCCTGGGTATGGCCAGTGGCTCTGTGCCCCATGAGGACAGAGGGTAGAGGCCAGTCAAGGGTGTCTGCAAACCCGGTGTCCTCACCCCCTACCCCTCAGTGGCCTCTCCTGCTCCCTCATAGTCCTTGGTTCCCTCCTGCTCCCAGGAACCCCAGGGTCTGTTCAGCAGAGCAGGATAGGAGGACGAGAGTGGGCCTTTGGACCTGGGGAGCTGCCTTCCCATCCCTGTCAGCGTCTAGCCTGGGGGAGAGGGGCTGAGTGGGCTGGGAGAGAGGGGTCTCTGCCTCGTCTGAGAAGAGGCACTGTCCCCCATCACTGGGACAGGAGCTGGGGAAAGGGCACCCTGGACCTCCCTGGGGAGAGGAGTCTTTATTTTATTGAAGTGTAGTTGATTTGAAACGTGTAAAATTTCTGCTGTATAGCAAGTGGTTCGGTTATGCATATATACACATTCTTTTTCATATTCTTTTCATTATGGTTTATCTCAGGATATTGAGTATAATTCCCTGTGCTCTGCAGTAGGACCTTGTTGTTTATCCATCTTATATACAATAGTTTGCATCTGCTCATGCCAAACTCCCAATCCTTCCCTCCGCCACCCCCTCTCCCTTGGCAATTGCAAGTGTGTTCTTTGTGTCTGGGGGTGTGTTTCTGTTTTGTAGTTACGGTCATTTGTGTTGTGTTTTAGATTCCACATATCAGTGATTTCTTATGGTATTTGTCATTCTCTGTCTGACTTAGTATGATAATCTCTAGGTCCATCCATGTTGCTGCAGATGGCATTATTTCGTTCTTTTTAATGGCTGAGTAATATTCTATTGTATAACATCGTTGTTATCCATTCATCTGTCGATAGACATGTGGGTTGTTTCCATGTCTTGGCTATTGTGAATAGTGCTGCTGTGAACATAGGGCTGCATGTATTTTTTTGAATTATGGTTTTGTCCAGATACATCCCCAGGAGTGGGACTGCTGGATCATATGGCAACTTTATTTTTAGTTTTCTGAGGAACTTTCCATACTGTTTTCCACAGTGGTTGCACCAGCTTGCATTCCCTGGGGAGAGGAGTCTTGATGTTGTTGTTTGTGATGTCCCATAGGGTCCCGAACATCTGTGCTGGGCCTCCTGAATGCTGGAGCTCATTTGGGATGGCCCCTCACTCTTTTTTTTTTAATTAATTAATTAATTAATTAATTTGGTTGCACCGGGTCTTAGTTATGGCAGGCGGATTCCTTAGTTGTGGCATGTGAACTCTTAGTTGGGGCATGCATGTGGGATCTAGTTCCCTGACCAGGGATCTCCTGCCCTGGGGGCATGGAGTCTTAGCCACTGGACCACCAGGGAAGTCCCACCCCTCCCTCGTCCTAGAGCAAGATTGGCCTCCTGACTTCAGACTGGTCCTCACTTCACCCTCTTCCCCTTCTCCAGTTCATCCTCAATGTCCGCCTGGATTATCGCATCTCCTACCTGCTGTCTGTCTTCAAGAAGGAGTTTGTGGAGGTGTTTCCCATGCAGGACAGCGGGGCTGATGGCACAGCCCCTGCCTTTGACTCCACGAGTGAGCCCCCACCCCTCCCTTCACCCCAACTTCAGGCCAAGGCTGTGTGGCTTGCCCGGGGGTACACAGCCGTGGGCTGTGGCCGCGGTCACCTCGGGCCATCTCCCCAGCGCTGCCCCTGTTCTCCAGTCTGCAGGGGCCTTTCCTCTCCACGGTCTCATTTAATTGCCCCAGTGAGGCTGCAGGGCAGGGGTCATACCCTCCATTTTCCAAATGGGGAAACTGAGGCCCGTAGAGGGGCAGGGACTTGCCCACGGCCACCGTCGGTCAGAGGCTGAGCCAGACCAGCACCACCAGCCCAGAACTCTGCTCACCCCTGCCGGGCAGTGGGGCTGCTCTGGTCCCTGCCCTGGTTGGTTCCACCTCCACCCCTAGAAGAGGCAGGCAGAGGGCTGCCACCCAGCCAGTGTGGGGAAGGGGGTGGTTTGGGTGTCTCCCTGCTCCCTCTCCCTTGTGCACCCCATCTTTCCTGCATATGGACCAGCCGGCTGCCTCCATCTGCCCCCTCTTGCTCCCCACAGCTGCCAACATGAACCTGGACCGCATCGGGGAGCAGGCAGAGGCCATGTTTGGAGTGGGGTGAGGCCAGGGTTGAAGCGGGGGGTTGTGGGTGGGGTTGGGTGGGTGATGCCAATACAGGCTTGAGACCCCTCAGTCCTCGGTTAATCTTCCTGCAGACCCTTACCAGGCTCTGGGCGGGGGTGCCCCCGGCGTTGTGCTCTGACCCTCCCTTGTCTGCCCAGGCCCAGTGGGAGTGGGGCCATTTGGGCCCCAGTGTCATCCTGGTCATCCCTCTGCTTCCATTTAGGGCAGTTGTACCTTTGTTTGTGTGTCAGGACTTGGGCCAGGTAGCTGGAGGGATGTTCTAGTGTCCCACAGCAGGGAGGGCAGCCTGCTCTTCAGAGGTCTGGATCGGGGGTGGGGGGTCACCCCGGGCGTTGAGGGCTCTTAACTGTTTCTGTGTCATGCCCTTGGCATCTGGTGAAGGCTTTGGCTCCCTTCTCAGAATGGCATTTTTATTTATTTTTATTTTTTATTTTTGGCTGCGCCTTGTGGCTCGCGGGATCCTAGTTCCCTGACCAGGGATTGAACCCGGGCCCATGGCAGTGAAGGCGCCAAGTCCTAACCACTGGACTGCCAGGGAATGCCCAGAATGGCGTTTTTAAATTCATAAAATAGTGCACATAAATTACAAAGGAAACCAATGGTACTGAGATGCAGTTATCAAAATATTGAAGAAAACAAATTTGAAGTGACAGTTATATATGTGCCTCTTTATTAAACACATTAAATAACAATCCGTGCCGGGGCTGTAATTAGCACCATTACTTTGATGAATGTAAACAATATTTTGCAATTTCTGCAGCAACTCTGAGGTGATGGGAAAATATCTGTGATTTTTTATTGGTGACAAAGTCATAGGTACTGCTAATTTTTTCTCACTGAAAGAAACACTACATTTTGGTAAGAGGTTGATGAAAACAAAGACAGAGCTCTCCCCCCACCTCTGTTCACGGCCCCAGCCTCTAGCCATGAATCCCGTGGGGGTGTCAGTGGGTCCCCTGTGAAGAGTCCCTGCCTCAGCTGCTTAATCGAGGGGCGACATGTGGGACCTCCGGGGACACGGGGATCCCTGGGGGTGGCTCAGGGTGGCGGCTGTTTGCAAAGTGGGGAGGGAATGTCAGTGTTTTCAGCCAGCGTGACACGGGGCACGAGGCTGTCCAGTGGGTGGTGGGGAGCCTGCTTGTGCCCTGGGCCGCGGGGAGGTGGCGACTGTGGCCCATCACCGCCCCGCAGGAAGACGAGCAGCATGCTGGAGGTGGACGACGAGGGCGGCCGTGTGCTTCTGCGCGTGCTCACCCACCTCACCATGCACGACTACGCGCCCCTGGTCTCGGGGGCCTTGCAGCTGCTCTTCAAGCACTTCAGCCAGCGCCAGGAGGCCATGCACACCTTCAAGCAGGTGCGGCCTCCTCTGCCGGAGCACCGGGCCCTTGGGGAGGGGGGAGGAAGGCCTGAGGGGGCTTCCCAGGAGCCAGAGGGCACGCGGCAGGCAGGCCCACTGGGCACTGGGCGGGAGACAACGATGGAGCAGCTCACAGCCCGGGGGCCGCGCGAGATGCATCGCTGGGGTATTTGGCCTTGCTGAGCTCCTTAAAGGTGACAGCCACGTCTCGGCCACCTTGATCTCCTCTCAGCCTGGCTCCAGGCCTGTCATACCTTATGAGGCGGACAGCACTTTACAGGTTGCAGACTCTGTTATGTATGCCTTTGCTAAGTGCTTCGCATCACACCTGGCATGCAGTCAGCCCTCACCAAGGGGACTGGCTTTGTCACTGCCATGTCACGCGGTCTCGACAGCTCCGTGTGAGAGGGGACTGGCACGTAACGAATGAGTGCTGTGTACCAGGCGCGGAGCGCTGGGCTTGCATGGATGGAATTCTCCAAGCAGCCCTGACAGCATGGTTTCTACTCTCATTCTCATTTTACAGGTGGGAGAAATTGAGGCCCAGGGAGCTTTAGCTTTCCTCCCTTACCCACTGACCCAGAGCGGGTAAAGTGGAGACGGAGTCAGGGTTTGGGTCCCAGCATTCACTGATGTCGGTATGCTTTGCCCTGCCCTGTTCGGGTTTTGTGTGAGCAAGTGACAGGCCACAGGAGCACGTGACACGTGTCAGTGAGTAACTGAAGCCAGGTGATGATGCAGCTCACGACTAGGGGTGCAGGGAAGTCTGTGGCCATCAGGGAAGGCTTCCTGGAGGCAGTGGACTTAGAGCAGAGCCATAAACACCAAGTAGGATGTGGCTTGGTGGAGAGGAGCAGTGATGGAGTGGAGATGCCAGGAGCAGAGAGGCCAGGACAGGGCAGGTGCCGGGAGTCTTTACAAGGCAGTGGACCTGGGGATGCCTGTCTCACCAGGCAGTCCTGTGCCCGACCTTCAGGTACAGCTGCTGATCTCAGCCCAGGACGTGGAGAACTACAAGGTGATCAAGTCGGAGCTGGATCGGCTGCGGACCATGGTGGAGAAGTCAGAGCTGTGGGTGGACAAGAAGGGCAGTGGCAAGGGCGAGGAGGTGGAGGCAGGCGCTGCCAAAGACAAGAAGGAGGTGCGCGGGGTGCCGGGGCTGGGCCAGGGCCCCCTGCGAAGGCTGGGCCTGGCTGACCCCGCTCCCCTGTGCCCCCAGCGGCCCACGGATGAGGAGGGCTTTCTGCACCCGCCTGGGGAGAAGAGCAGCGAGAACTACCAGATCGTCAAGGGCGTGAGTGGCCGGGTCCTCGGGAGTGGGCCTGCGGGCTGGTCTCTTCCACCTCCTGCTCCCTGCCAGCTTGCGAGATATCCTCCAGCTTTCCCTGAGTGTTAAGAACAACTCTGCCAAGGTCCAGATGGAATTATTTTAAAGCTGAAGGAATTTAATGAAATTCCATTTCACAGTCATATTGTCCTATTGGCTTTGATGGGTGGAACTGGGCTTCTAGTGCTTCACTGCCTTGTTGCCATGACCTGATTCAGTGACTGTGTCCTTCTTCCCTCTTCCTGCCCATGGTGTGAGCCGGGGCTTGGCTGTGGTTGGCTGAGGGGTGGGTCAGGCAGAGGGGAAGCTTGAGGAAGTGGGAAGAGGCCCTGGGCTCACCCTCCCGTCCCCCAGATCCTGGAGCGGCTGAACAAGATGTGCGGCGTCGGGGAGCAGATGAGGAAGAAGCAGCAACGGCTGCTCAAGAACATGGATGCCCACAAGGTCATGCTGGACCTGCTTCAGATCCCCTATGACAAGGTGATGCCCGACTTCTGACCTCTGACTCCCCAGGGCAGCTTCACCCTGACCCCTGACCCTACCCAAACCACACACTAACCCCTGATGCTGACCTAACTTGGCCTCACCCTGACCTTTTACCTTGGTCTGCCCCCTTGGTCTGATGATGTTTTTTTTTTTTAAGCTCTTTATTGGAATATAATCGCTTTACACTCTTGTACCAGCTTTTGAGGTACACCAAAGTGAATCAGCTGTATTTATACATGTATCCCCATATCCCCTCCCTCCTGCGACTCCCTCCCACCCTCCCTGTCCTGGCCCTCTAAGGCATCACCCATCATCGAGTTGATCTCCCTTTGTTATACAGCAACGTCCCACTAGCTATCTATTTTACAGTTGGTAGTGTATATATGTCTATGCTCCTCTCTCACTTCGTCCCAGCTTCCCCTTCTTCCCCATCCCCCCAGCCCCGTGTCCTCCAGTCCATTCTCTGCATCTACATCCTTATTCTTGCCCTGTCACTGGGTTCATCAGTACCATTTTTTTTTTTTTTTAAGATTCCATTTGTATGAGTTAGCATACAGTATTTATTTTTCTCTTTCTGGCTTACTTCAGTCTGTATGACAGATCCTAGGTCTATCCACCTCATTACATATGGCTCCATTCCATTCCTTTTTATGGCTGAGTAATATTCCATTGTATATATGTGCCACATCTTCTTTATCCATTCATCTGTCGATGGGCATTTAGGTTGCTTCCCTGTCCTGGCTATTGTAAATAGTGCTGCAGTGAACATTATGGTACATGTTTCTTTTTGGATTATGGTTTTCTCTGGGTATATGCCCAGTAGTGGGATTACTGGATCATATGGTAGTTTTATTTTTAGTTTTGTTTTTCTTTTTCCTTAAATATTTTATTATGTAGACTTTATTTTTTAATTAATTAATTAATTTTATTTATTTATTGGCTGCATTGGGTCTTCATTGCTGCACACAGGCTGTCTCTAGTTGCTGCAAGCGGGGGCTACTCTTCATTGTGGTGCACAGGCTCCTCATTGTAGTGGCTTCTCTTGTTGTGGAGCATGGGCCCTAGGTGCGTGGGCTTCAATAGTTGTAGCACATGAGCTCAGTAGTTGTACCTCACGAGCTCTAGAGCACAGGCTCAATAGTTGTGGCACACGGGTTTAGTTGCTCCATGGCATGTGGAATCTTCCCAGGGCAGGGCTCGAACCCATGTCCCCTGCATTGGCAGGCGGATTCTTTACCACTGCGCCACCTAGGAAGTCCCTATTTTTAGTTTTTTAAGGAACCTCCAAGCTGTTTTCCATAGTGGCTGTACCAACTTACATTCCCACCAACAGTGCAGGAGAGTTCCCTTTTCTCCACACCCTCTCCAACATTTATTGTTTCTAGATTTTTTGATGATGGCCATTCTGACCGGTGTGAGGTGATACCTCATTGTGGCTTTGACTTGCATTTCTCTGATGATTAGTGATGGTGAGCATCTTTTCATGTGTTTGTTGGCCATCTGTATGTCCTCTTTGAGGAACTGTCTATTTAGGTCTTCCACTCATTTGTGGATTGGGTTATTTGGTTTTTTGGTATTAAGCTGCATGAGCTGCTTGTATGTTTTGGACATTAATCCTTTGTCCGTTACTTTGTTGGCAAGTATTTTCTCCCCTTCTGAGGATTGTCTTCTTGTCTTGTTTATGGTTTCCTTTGCTATGCAAAAGCTTTTAAGTTTCTTTAGGTCCCATTTGTTTATTCTTGATTTTATTTCCATTATCCTAGGAGGTGGGTCAAAAAGGATCTTGCTTTGAGGTATGTCATAGAGTGTTCTGCCTATGTTTTCCTTTAGGAGTTTTATAGTGTCTGTCCTTACACGTAGGTCTTTAATCCATTTTGAGTTTATTTTTGTGTATGGTGTTAGGAAGTGTTCTAATTTCATTCTTTTACATGTTGCTGTCCAATTTTCCCAGCACCACTTCTTGAAGAGGCTGTCTTTTTTCCATTGTATATTCTTGCCTCCTTTGTCAAAGATAAGGTGCCCATGTGTGCTTGGGTTTACCTCTGGGTTCTCTATTCCATTCCATCGATCTTCCTTTCTGTTTTTGTGCCAGTACCATACTGTCTTGATCACTATGGCCTTGTAGTATAGTTTGAAGTCAGGAAGTCCAATTCCACCAACTCCATCTTTCCTTCTCAAGATTGCTTTGGCTATTTGGGGTCTTTTGCATTTCCACACAAATCGTAAGATTTCTTGTTCTAGTTCTGTGAAAGATGCCGTTGGTAATTTGATAGGGATTGCGTTGAATCTGTAAATTGCTTTGGGTAGTACAGTCATTTTCACAGTATTGATTCTTCCAATCCAAGAACATGGTATGTCCCTCCATCTGTTTGTATCGTCTTTGATTTCTTTCATCAGTATCTTACAGTTTTCTGCATACCTGTCTTTTGCCTCCTTAGGCAGGTTTATTCCTAGGTATTTTATTCTTTTTGTTGCAATGGTAAATGGGAGAGTTTCCTTAATTTCTCTTTCTGCTTTTTCGTTTGTTAGTATATAGGAATGCAAGAGATTTCTGCACATTAATTTTGTATCCTGCTACTTTACTAAATTCATCAATTAGTGCTAGCAGTTTCCTGGTAGAATCTTCAGGGTTTTCTATGTATAATATCATGTCATCTGCAAAGAGTGACAATTTTACTTCTTCTTTTCCAATGTGGATTCCTTTTATTTCATTTTCTTCTCTGATTGCTGTGGCTAAAACTTCCAAAACTATGTTGAATAATGGTGAGAGTGAGCACCCTTGTCTTGTTCCTATTCTTAGAGGGAATTCTTTCAGTTTTTCCCCATTTAGAATGATGTTGGCTTTTGGTTTCTCATATATGGCTTTTATTATGTTGAGGTAATTTCCTTCTATGCCCATTTTCTGGAGAGTTTTCATCATAAATGGATGTTGAATTTTGTCAAAAGCTTCTTCCGCATCTATTGAGATTATCTTATGGTTTTTATCCTTCAATTTGTTGATATGATGTATCACATTGATTGATTTGCGTATATTGAAGAATCCTTGCATCCCAGGGATAAACCCCACTTGATCATGGTGGATGATTTTTTTAATGTGCTGTTGCAGTCTGTTAGCTAGTATTTTGTTGAGGATTTTTGCATCTATATTCATCAGTGATATTGACCTGTAATTTTCTTTTTCTGTGACATCTTTGCCTGGTTTTGGTATCAGGGTGATGGTGGCCTCATAGAATGAGTTTGGGAATGTTCCTCCTTCTGCTATATTTTGGAAGAGTTTGAGAAGGATAGGTGTTAGCTCTTCTCTAAATGTTTGATAGAATTCACCTGTGAAGCCATCTGGCCCTGGGCTTTTGTTTGTTGGGAGATTTTTAATCACAGTCTCAATTTCTGTACTTGTGACTGGTCTGTTCATAGTTTCTATTTCTTCCTGGTTCAGTCTTGGAAGATTGTCCTTTTCTAAGAATGTATCCATTTCTTCCAGGTGATCCACTTTATTGGCATATAGATGCTTGTAGTAGTCTCTCATGATCTTTTGTATTTCTGTGGTGTCAGTTGTTACTTAGCCTTTTTCATTTCTTATTCTGCTGATTTGTGTCTTCTCCCTGTTTTTCCTGATGAGTCTGGCTGATGGTTTATCAGTTTTGTTTATCTTCTCAAAGAACCAGCTTTTAGTTTCATTGATCTTTGCTATTGGTTCCTTCCTTTCTTTTTCATTTATTTCTGAACTGATCTTTAATAATTTCTTTCCTTCTGCTCACTTTGGGGTTTCTTTGTCCTTCTTTCTCTTATTGTTTTAGGTGTAAGTTTAGGTTGTTTCTTCAATATTTTTCTTGTTTCTTGAGGTAGGACTGTGTTGCTATAAACTTCCCTTTTAGAACTGCTTTTGCTACATCCCATAGGTTTAGGGTTGTTGTGTTTTCATTGTCATTTCTTTCTAGCTATTCTTTGATTTCTTCTTTAATTTCTTTAGTGATTTCTTGGTTGTTTAATAGCGTATTGTTTAGCCTCCATGTGTTTGTATTTTTTACAGTTTTTTTCCTGTAACTGATATCTAGTCTCATGGCGTTGTGGTCAGAGAACATGCTTGATATGATTTCAGTTTTCTTGAATTTACCAAGGCTTGATATGTGACCCAAGATGTGATCTATCCTGGAGAATGTTCCATGTGCACTTGAGAAGAAAGTGTATTCTGTAGTTTTTGGATGGAATGTCCTATAAATATCAATTAAGTCACGATGGTCTAATGTGTCATTTAAAGCTTGTGTGTCCTTATTTATTTTCTGTTTGGATGATCTGTCCATTGATGTAAGTGGGGTGTTAAAGTCTCCTACTATTATTGTGTTACTGTCGATTTCCCCTTTTATGGCTGTGAGCATTTGCCTTACATATTGAGGTGCTCCTATGTTGGGTGCGTAGATATTTACAATTGTTATATGTTCTTCTTGGATTGATCCCTTGATTATTATGTAGTGTCCTTCCTTGTCTCTTGTAATAGTCTTTAAAGTCTAATTTGTCTGATATGAGTATTGCTACTCCAGCTTTCTTTTGACTTCCATTTGTATGGAAAATCTTTTTCCATCCCTTTCCTTTCAGTCTATATGTGTCCCTAGGTCTGAAGTGGGTTTCTTGTAGGCAGCATATAGAAGGGTCTTGTTTTTGTATCCATTCAGCCAGTCCTTGTCTTTTGCTTGGAGTATTTAATCCATTTACATTTAAGGTGATTATTGACATGTGTGTTCCTATTACCATTTTCTTAATTGTTTTGGGTTTGTTTCTGTAAATCTTTTCTTTCTCTTGTGTTTCCTGCTTAGAAAAATTCCTTTAGCAATTGCTGTAAGGCTGGTTTGGTGGTGCTAAATTCTCTTAACCTTTGCTTGTCTGTAAAGCTTTTGATTTCTCCATCGAATCTGAATGAGATTCTTGCTGGGTAGAGTATTCTTGGCTGTAGGTTTTTCTCTCTCAGGACTTTCAATATATCCTGCCATTCCCTTCTGGCCTGCAGAGTTTCTGCAAAAAGATCATCTGTTATCCTTATGGGTTTTCCCTTATATGTTATTTGTTGCTTTTCTCTTGCTGCTTTTAATATTTTTTCTTTTGTGTTTAATTGTCGTTAGTTTGATTAATATGTGCCTCGGTGTATTTCTCCTTGGGTTTATTCTGTATGGGACTCTCTGCACTTCTTGGACTTGATTAATTATTTCCTTTCCCATGTTGGGGAAGTTTTCCACTGTAAGCTCTTCAGATATTTTCTCAGACCCTTTCTTTTTTTCTTCTTCTGGGATGCCTATGATTCGAATGTTGGTGTGCTTAATGTTATCACTGAGGTCTCTGAGACTGTCTTCTATTCTTTTTATTCTTTTTTCTTTTTCCTGCTCTGTGGCAGTTATTTCCCCCATTCTATCTTCCAACTCACTTATTCATTCTTCTGCCTCCATTCTTCTGCTGTTTATACCACCTAGAGTATTTCTAATTTCGGTTATTTTATTGTCCATGACTGTTTGTTTGCTTTTTAGTTCTTCTGAGTCCTTATAATTGTTTCTTGTATTTTCTGTATTTTGTTGTCGAGATTTTGGATCATCTTTACTATCATTACTCTGAATTCTTTTTCAGGGAATTTTCCTATTTCCTCTTCATTTCTTTGGTCTTGTGGGTTTTTCTCCTGCTCCTTTGCCTGCATGGTGTTTCTTTGTTTTCTCATTTTGTCTAATTTATTGGATCTGCTGTCTCCTTTCCCTACGTTGCCTAGTAGTAATTCCTCTTGTTTTTGCCCTCTGCCCCTGTGGTGGGGTTTGTCCAGTGTCTTGAGTAGGCTTCCTGGTGGGGGGATCTGGTGTCTGCTTTCTGGTGTGTGGCTCTGTGTCTTTCCTCTCTGATGAGCAGGACCGTGTCAGGTGGTGTGTTTTAGGGTATCTGTGAGGTTAATATGGCTTTACGTAGTCTGTGTGCTGATGGGTGGGTTTGTGTTCCTGTCTTGTTTGTAGTTTGGTGTGAGGTATCCAGCACTGGCAATTGCTGACACTCAGACGAAGCCGAGTCTTAGACTCTGATACAGGGCTCTGTGAGAGTTCTCTGCAGTTAATCTTCCTTGTGTCTGAGGACTCCCTAGTAGTCTAGCATCTGGATTCAGTGCTTCCTCCCCAGAGCCTCCTACTTGACTTCTGATGGAGCAGTCCAGACTTCAGAGGTTGCTTGTCCCAGTTATGTCAGGATCTTTGCAGTCCTTTCTGGTGTCTGAGGTCGTTTGCTGGTGTTCAGCTGGTTCTCTGTGGGAATTATTGCATCTTTTGATGTATTCCTGATGCATCTGTGGAGAGGGCTGCATTCCACATCCTCTACTTTGCCAGCATCTTTCTTCTCTCTCTGATGATCTTTGTATCTTCTTGACCTTTGACCTTCGATTCCTCATCCTGATCCTCTCTGATGCTGAATTGACTCCAGCCTCATGCTGATTCTTGACCCTGACCCCAGCTTCTGTTTCCCTCTCTGGTCTATTCCTCATACTATCAGTTTCATTTTAACCTTTGACCCTTAACTTCCTTACCCTGACCCATGTTGACCCTAATCTGACCCCAGTCTCTCCTTGATCCATGACTTTGATTCTACACCCTAGCCTCACCCTGACCTCTTACCCTGACTGTCCACAAGCACACTCTGGCCACTAACTCCAAACATAGCCTCATCTCAACCATTGACCCCTCCCCTGCCTGACCTTGATCTTGATATGTCCCCAGCTTCACCCTGACTCTTGACCCTGACCCCCCCTCAAAGTTCACCTGACCCCAACCCCTAGCCTTACTCCCTGCCTCCAGCCTCATCTCAGCCTCTGACGCTCATTCCCTCACACATTTCCATATCCCGAGCCCTGACTCAACCCCACACCCATCTGAGCTCCGGCCCCAGACCCGGCCTGGCCTTCGTCCTGTGGCGGGCCTGGCACCCTCTCCCCTCTTCTCTGTGTCCAGAGCGATGCCAAGATGATGGAGATCCTGCGCTACACACACCAGTTCCTGCAGAAGTTCTGTGCGGGGAACCCCGGCAACCAGGCCCTGCTGCACAAGCACCTTCACCTCTTCCTCACGCCAGGGGTGAGGGCACAGGGCCGGGGGCACGGGGGTGGGGTGCGGCCGCATGACCCCCTCTCTGACGGACCCTTCGCCCGCCTGCAGCTGCTGGAGGCGGAGACCATGCAGCACATCTTCCTGAACAACTATCAGCTGTGCTCCGAGATCGGCGAGCCCGTGTTGCAGCACTTCGTGCACCTGCTGGCCACCCACGGGCGCCACGTGCAGTACCTGGACTTCCTGCACACCGTCATCAAGGCCGAGGGCAAGTACGTCAAGAAGTGCCAGGACATGATCATGACTGAGGTGAGGGCGGCCGAGCGGTGCTCGGGGAGCTTGGGTGGCAGGAGGGTGGCACCCAGACGTGGAGGAGTCAGACAGTGGGTCACAGAGGGACCTTGGAGTGCTGGGCTGTGGAGCGGACTTGAGGGAGGACTGAGGACACAGAGGCTGGTCTAGTAGAACTTGCACTGTGGCCTAATGGGACACAAGCAGGGCCCGGGAGAACATAGGTGCCTAGTAGAACTCAGATAACGGGCCTGAGAGAACTCAAACACTCATTCCTTCATTTATCGTTTATTGTTGTTTATTTACAAATAAATGACACCTGCTACGTGCCAAGGACCATGTATCCCTGGGGGAAAGCAGTCAAGTGTAAGCTCCAAGGGCAGGGTGCCCAGGGGGACGGAGCCACAGCCTCTGTGCTCATTGCTAGGGCTCAAGGGTCTGGCACATAGTAGGTACTCAGTAAACAAGTGAAGGGTGAAGGGCTGAATCTAAATCTGGAACAGACATGCTCTTTGTTCCGGAGCATCATACAGGGTGGGGAGAAGCAGGGAGAGAAAGGAGCAAACACTAAAGCAAGATGAGGGACTTGATGAGTGAGAGATCCTGTCCGTAAGTGCTGTGCAGTTTTAATTATTAATTGCTATTATTATATTACTGTGAATAGCACAATCACTGACACGAGAGGGATGCCGTGCCTGCTCCTGGAGGGTTTAAATTAAAGCTATGGGAGCACAGGGGAGGGAGAGGGTGAGCTGGGAGAGGATGGGATTACAAAGGACTTCCTGGAGGAGTCGCCTCTGAGATAAGCCCAAGTGGGATTTCTTTCCTTAGGAGAGGAGGGGGACCTTCCTGAGTCTGGGGTTTGGTGTCCTAGCAGAGGGTCTGAGACATCAGCCTGGGGCCCCAAGGACCAGGGAACCCCAAAAACTCAGGCAGGGAGGGTTTTCCTGAGTGTCAGGTGAGGGCTGGGGTCAGAGTCCCAGGGTCCCAATCTCTCCCTGAGAAGTGCAGGAGAGAGGTGGGGCCCCGAGCCTGCTGGACTGAGGGGGTCTGATGTGCCCCTTCCTGCCCACAGCTGACCAACGCAGGTGACGACGTGGTTGTGTTCTACAACGACAAGGCCTCGCTGGCCCACCTTCTGGACATGATGAAGGCTGCCCGGGACGGCGTGGAAGACCACAGCCCCCTCATGTACCACATCTCCCTGGTGGACCTGCTGGCTGCCTGCGCCGAGGGCAAGAATGTCTACACTGAGATCAAGTGCACGTCCTTGCTGCCCCTGGAGGACGTCGTGTCTGTGGTGACGCACGAGGACTGCATCACCGAGGTTGGGCCTGTGTCCACTCAGGGACCCTGGGGGGCTGGGGGAGGGGGCTGGAGGGTGGGGGAGGCTGCAGGGGTTGGGGAGCCAGGCCAAGGCATCCCCTCAGCCCTGCTGGGTGGGGCGGGGGAGGGACGGAGGGAAGATGGGGTAAGTGGATAGGGATTGGGAGGCAGGGCGGTGGTGGGGATGTGGGCAAAGGAGGAAGGGGAAGGTCAGGAAGAATTGGGGAAGCACAGAGAGGGAGACCCTGCTCGTGCCCTGACCTCCCAGCCCTGCCTGCCCAGGTGAAAATGGCCTATGTGAACTTTGTGAACCATTGCTACGTGGACACAGAGGTGGAGATGAAGGAGATCTACACCAGCAACCACATCTGGACCCTCTTTGAGAACTTCACCCTGGACATGGCTCGGGTCCGTGCCTCTGGGGGTGTGGGCCTGCAGGCAGACCATGGGGGGAGGCCCAGTGGCCTTCCAGGCGGTGGGAGTGGAGGGGCCCCCAGGCATCAGTCTCTCCTACCCCAGGTCTGCAGTAAGCGTGAGAAGCGCCTGGCTGACCCCACCCTAGAGAAGTACGTGCTGACTGTCGTGCTGGACACCATCAATGCCTTCTTCAGCTCCCCGTTCTCTGAGAACAGCACCTCCCTGCAGGTGAGCTCCTGCTGCTGGTGGCTTCTGTGTGGGCGCAGCGGGGGAAGGGGAAGTCAGGATATATATATTCATATTTGCTTGTAGCTCATAAAGATACAGCAGGAGAATATACACATGTAATAGTTATTAATGCTGTGTAACAAATTAGCCCTAAGTCTAGCAGTTTAAAACCACAAACATTTATTATCTCACAGTTTCCGTGGGTCAGGAATTACAGTGGGAACTACCATAGAACATGAATTCTTAAATTCACTTGGTATGATGGGTCCCGGGGTAGCCGGGGACACCTGGCAGCCCTTAAGCACTGAAGACAAGGTGTGATGCTTATCGCAGTGGATGACAGAGCCAAAGCAGGAGCATCTGATGTGCAGAATCTTTGGTGTTGGCTAGCTGGTCGTGGTGTCCCTAGAACTGAAAGAGGTAGACAGTCTTCTAAAGCGTTTCTCGTCTGTAGAAGCAGAAAAGCTCTAGGCTGTGAATAGGTGTTGGACTTGAACCCCCGAGAGTCACAGCTCCTTAGTCCATCCCCAGATTCCCAGACTTGAGCCAGGTCACAGCCCCAGAGCCCCTTGAAGGAAAGAGACCCAGGTTCCTTTGAGGAAGGAGCCTGCTATACCACCTAATTCGTAAAGAAACACTGGAGGAACACACAAGAAACCAATCAAAGGGCTGCCTATAGGTAGAGGGACTGAGGGTGCAGCGGGGATAGTGCTTCTGAGAGTGGTGAAAAAACACTGGGTCCCACCCTCCCAGCCAGGATGGGCTTGTTTTGACACGTGTGTTTGGGCCTTGGGACCCCCTGGGACTCTGGTGATGTGTGTCAACTTTCCCCACCTCTCAGTAGCTGCAGGGCAGAGCATGGGACGATGAGGGTGATGGGGTCAAGACTTCTTGAAGCATTCCCTTTTATAACCTTTTGGTTTTTGAACCATATCCCCTTTCCACAATTTTAATTTATTTGAAATTTTTTTTTGAAGAAAGAAAAGGGTCAGCAATAGGGTTATAAGCCCCAGGCCTGGACCTCGGGGAGTTCTCACAGGGCTGCTGTGTACCGTTGGGCAGGTTGTGCACTGCTGAGAGGAAAGGGGATGCCTTTTTCTAATGGGCACAACGGCCCATAGTAGCTATTGGAGGTCTTGTCCCTCTGCCCACGCCCAGGTTCCGTGGGCCTTGGTCACCGGGCCTGGGGCCGCCCAGGGTGGAGGGCAGGCTGGGCTGCAGCAGCAGGTGTGTTGCCTCTTGCAGACGCACCAGACGATCGTGGTGCAGCTGCTGCAGTCCACCACGCGGCTGCTCGAGTGTCCGTGGCTGCAGCAGCAGCACAAGGGCTCCGTGGAGGTCTGCATCCGGACCCTCGCCATGGTGGGTGAGTGTGCCGGGGCGCTGGCCAGCCCCTCCCTCCCCGCCCCTCCCTGGGGATGCCCACCCTCCCCGTAAACACCTTATCCCCAGGCTCACCCATCAGTCGCTCCCAGGTGGTGCTCAGTAAGTCCTTCTTGGTGTCTACCTGGCGTCTTGGCCGTTGAGAGAGGCTGTTTTCTCCTCTGAGTCAGGTCCCTGGAGGAGAGTGCTGGGTGACATCCCCCAAGCAGAGTTTCTTGGGCTTACAAATGGTCTCAGGCAGGAGGGAGGCTGTAGATTGTTAAAGAGACTCAGGGAAAGGGAGAGGGAGGTGGGAGAGCAGGGGGAGGGGACAGAGTGGAGCCAGGGTGGAAACAAAGAGGGCACCTCAGTTCAAGTGGGGGCCTGTGTGGGGGCCCCTGCACCCCAGGCCCTGTCCCCAAGTGTGACAGCCCTGAGCCTGGCCCCTCCGGCTGAGCCCCCGGCCCCCACCAGCACCCCGTCCCCTCTCCCCTCAGCCAAGGGCCGGACCATCTCGTTGCCCATGGACCTGGACGCACACATCAGCTCGCTGCTGAGCAGTGCTGCCAGCTGCGCCGCTGCCACCCAGCGGAACGCCTCCAGCTACAAGACGGCCACACGGGCCTTCCCCCGCGTCATGCCCACCGCCAACCAGTGGGACTACAAGAACATCATTGAGAAGCTGCAGGTGGGCGTGGGGCTGGGGAGTGTCCCTCCCTGTGCTGCCCACACTCCCCGGGAAGGGGCTGGCCAGCTCGTCCACTCCCGGGGCTGCTAGGAGCAGGGGACCGCGGGGCATCATTCCAGGGCTGGTGCTCATGAAGGCAGCCGGGACACCCCTCACTCCCAACAGCAGCTTCGTGTTTAAATAACACACTGTCCGCTGTCTCACCGGCCTATAGAGGGGGTGTGGTGAGTTACTATCCCCATGGGGCAGGAGATTGCGGCCCAGAGAGGGCAAGAGGTTTGCCCACGGTCACACAGAGCTAGAGGAGGGGCTGGGAGAAATGCCAGGGTGCACCCAGGAGCTCTGAGCAGACAGACATCACATCACGCTCTGTCCTGGATGGCTCCGTGGGCCCAGGGCCCCTGAGACAGGCACAGGCAGTCACGCCCTGGTCATCTCTCGGGTATGGGTGGCCTGCACCTTGCCCAGTGGTGACTCTCTCTTGCCCGCCCCACCCCAGGACATCATCACGACCCTGGAGGAGCGCCTGAAGCCCCTGGTGCAGGCCGAGCTGTCCGTGCTGGTGGACGTGCTGCACTGGCCCGAGCTGCTCTTCCTGGAGGGCAGTGAGGCCTACCAGCGCTGCGAGAGTGGGGGCTTCCTGTCCAAGTGAGTGCAATGCTGGGCCGGGGCATGGCGGCGGCAGGGGCAACGCGGCCCAAGACGGGGAAGGCCCATGGGGTCAGAGGGCTGGGGGCAGGGGCAGCGGCTGGGAGGGGAGAGGGGCGGCCTACGTGTGCCCTCCCTCCCCGCCGGCCAGGCTGATCCAGCACACCAAGGACCTCATGGAGTCGGAGGAGAAGCTGTGTGTCAAGGTGCTGAGGACGCTGCAGCAAATGCTGCTTAAGAAGAGCAAGTACGGGGACCGGGTAAGTGCCCAGGGCCAGGACCGCAGGGCTGGGAGTAAGTGGTGAGACAGGCTGTCATGGGCCTCGCTCCCTTCCCTGCAGGGCAACCAGCTGCGCAAGATGCTGCTGCAGAACTACCTCCAGAACAGGAAGTCTGGCGCGCGGGGGGACCTCCCGGACACCACGGGCACTGGTCAGTACCACGTCCCCCGTCGTGCCTCCAGGGGGCCCGTTCGCCCTGGGCCTGCCTCCCACTCCCCTCACCAGCTCCCGCTTAAGTGAGCTCCCCCCACTCCAGGCCTGGACCAGGACTGGTCAGTGATTGCAGCCACCCAGTGCCGGCTGGACAAGGAGGGGGCCACCAAGCTGGTGTGTGACCTCATCACCAGCACCAAGAACGAGAAGATCTTCCAGGAGAGCATCGGCCTGGCCATCTGCCTGCTGGACGGCGGCAACACTGAGATCCAGGTGTGGAGGGGGCGGGGCTGCAGGGGGCTCCCCTCCTTGAGAGGTGCCCCCTGCTCAGGAGGGGGACAGTGTGCCACGTCGCAGAGGCCAACGGGGTGGGGCTGCGGGGCGGGGTGTCCGTGGCCCGTGTGAGTCCGGATACTCGTGGGAGGCTCTGCCTTCCGTATCTGCCCCCGCCACGTGGCCCTCTTCTATCCTGCACTCCCACCCCGCTCCAGCCGGGCCTGGGCCTGTCTCCCACCATCCTGCCCCTATTGAGTCCACCATGCTTGCCTCTCAGCCTCTGCTCAGGCCTCTTTCCCTCCTCTTCCACATCCTCAGTCTTTGGTGTCCAACTAAAGGCCTACTTTCTCCAAAAGCCCTCTCTGATTATTTATCTCTATTCGTTCATTCATTCATTCTTCCAATAAGTCTGCCCTGAGTGCCTTCTATGTGCCTGACGGTGTTCTAGGCGCTAAGGATTCAGCAGTGGATGAAAGAGACAAAAGCCATGTTCTCTTGGTGCTAGTATCCTAGTGGGGACAACAGCCCCTAACTGCAATCCCTACGGAATACAGAGAGCACGCTGGACGGTGATGATTCAGGCAGGGGGGCTTTGGGAGTTGTGGGCCTCGGGTGTCTTAGAAGGAGGGATGGGGAAGGCCCCTGAGGGGAATGTTTGAATGAGGACCCTGAGGTGAGCGTATGGAGAAGTAGGGCAGGGTGCACAGGGCAGAGCTGGCAGCAGAAGGCCATGAAGGGGAAGTGGCTGAGGTGGCTGGAAGGGATGGAGGAGGGGTGAGTGGTAGGAGCTGGGGTCAGGGAGGTGGCAGGCCATCACATGGCCTCATGGGCACTGTGGGCCCGGGCCTGCCTCTGGGGAAGATGGGGCCGCTGCAGGGTTTTGAGCAGAGGAGGGACATGACTTAGACTTCAGAGGGACCCCGCTGGCTGCTGTGTGGGGAACCGATGGAAGGCCAATGGCAGATGCAGGTGGGTAGGAAGCTAGTGCAGGCCTCCAGTGTCGCCGTCACCGGCCCTTCTTCCTCCACATCTGCTGGTCCTGACCACCTCCCACCCCAGCCTTCGGCACAGGGCACAGGGGTGTTGCTGTCTCCCCCACCTTGACCCTGCGGCGCAGGATGGAGCCCCCCAGGGCCTCGCCGAGGGCTGCTTAGAGCCAGGCCGGGTGCTGAGGCTGTCCCCCCAGCCCCCCCACCCCCGTCTCACTGTCCACCCCCAGAAATCCTTCTATAACCTGATGATGAGTGACAAGAAATCGGAGCGCTTCTTCAAGGTGCTGCACGACCGCATGAAGCGGGCCCAGCAGGAGACCAAGTCCACGGTGGCCGTCAACATGAGCGACCTGGGCAGCCAGCCGCGTGAGGACCGGGAGTCGGCAGACCCCACCGCCAAAGGTCAGGCTCAGAGGCTGCGGGCCGAGCCGGGTCATGGGCCCAGGCAGGAGGACGTGGGCACGAGGCGAGGTGGGAGGACTGGGGACTGAGGGTGGGAACTCAGGGTGAGGGTCTGGCTGATCCCAGCAGCCCCTGCCTCACCCGGCCTCACCCCGCAGGCCGCGTGGCCTCCTTCTCGATGTCCAGCTCCTCATCCCGCTATTCGCTGGGCCCCAACCTTCGCCGGGGGCACGAGGTGGGCGAGCGCGCGCAGAGCAACGAGATGGGCACGTCTGTGCTCATCATGCAGCCCATCCTGCGCTTCCTGCAGCTGCTGTGCGAGAACCACAACCGGGACCTGCAGGTGAGGCCCCGCCTCCGGCACCTGCCCCTGATGGCTGTGCCCCGCGCGCATGCGCGGAGGCCTGCAAGGCCCCACCCCTACAGCCTGGTGGCCCCTCCCTCCCCGCCCCAGCGGCGCCAGGCTCCCACCCCACCCCCTGTGCTCCGTAGAACTTTCTGCGCTGCCAGAACAACAAGACCAACTACAACCTGGTGTGCGAGACGCTGCAGTTCCTGGACATCATGTGCGGCAGCACCACAGGCGGCCTGGGGCTGCTGGGGCTCTACATCAACGAGGACAACGTGGGCCTCGTCATCCAGACCCTGGAGACGCTCACCGAGTACTGCCAGGGTCCCTGCCACGAGAACCAGGTGAGCCCTGGGGGGCGCGTGGCCACGTGGACGTGGGGGAGGCCCGGAGAGCGGCCGTGATTCTGAGCGGCCTGGGCGCGTGTCCCCCGCCACCCCTGCCTCCCACCAGACCTGCATCGTGACGCATGAGTCCAACGGCATAGACATCATCACCGCGCTGATTCTGAATGACATCAGTCCCCTGTGCAAGTACCGTATGGACCTGGTGCTGCAGCTCAAGGTGCGGCCTGTGGCAGCCCGTGTGAGCCTGCGTGGCTGTGCGTGTGATGTGTTGAGGGCATACGCTGGTGTGTGTAATGTTAGCATTGTGTGTGTCTGTGTGCGGTGTGGGCCTCACGTGTGCCAAGTATGGGTGCCATGTGCAGGTGTGTAACTGCGCATGTTTATTTGTACACACGAGTGCATGTGTGAGCAAACGTGCTGGATGTACACGTGCTCTAGAAGCAGACGTGTTCCGGGTTTATCTGAGGGCCTCCTGTGTCCGTGCCAGCTGTCTGGGGGCTAGTGTGTTTGCCACAAGGTGGGGGAGGGCGGCCTGTGGGTGGGCTGGGTACGCAGCACCCTTCGCAGCTAGTCCTAGGGGTCAGAGGAACAAGAAGGCCACGGGACTTACGGGCCAAGAGAGGCTGTTATGGGGCAGTCAGTGGCGGGGGCCCTTAGACTGTGGCCTTCTCCCCCAGGACAACGCCTCCAAGCTGCTCCTGGCCCTGATGGAGAGCCGGCACGACAGTGAAAACGCTGAGCGCATCCTCATCAGCCTGCGGCCCCAGGAGCTGGTGAGGCTGGGCTGGCGGTCAGGTGGGGGGTGGCCCAGATGCGGTATGCAAGGCTAGGGAGCAGGGCTCAGCCCGCCCTGTGCCCCAGGAAGAGGGCATTTAGCAGGCCCTGCCCCGCCAGGTGGACGTCATCAAGAAGGCCTACCTGCAGGAGGAGGAGCGTGAAAACTCAGACGTGAGCCCTCGCGAAGTGGGCCACAACATCTACATCCTGGCGCTGCAGGTACCAGCCCCACCCCGCGGCCCCGCCCTGGCTGCCCCGCCCCCGCGGTGACCACGCCCCAGTGACTCTGCGCTGCGCTGTCGCTCAGCTCTCCAGGCACAACAAGCAGCTGCAACACCTGCTGAAGCCGGTGAAGCGCATCCAAGAGGAGGAGGCGGAGGGCATCTCTTCCATGGTAGAAGCCCAGAGGATGGGGCTGGGCGTGGGGCGTGGCTAAGGCTGGGATGGGGTGGGGCTTAGGTCTAGGGGCGGGACTGGATAGGAGATTAGATGGGAACGTATGGAGCGGGGGTGATAGGAATTGAGGACGGGCTGAGGGCAGAGCTGAGAGCTCAGAGCCTGGCAGGAATCTGGGATGAGGCCGGGGGCGGGGCCAGGAACTACAGGAGGATCTGTGGCCCAAGGCCTTGGCTTGGACCTGATAAAGAGCTGGCTTAGAATTGGGGGGCGGGGCCGAGGACCTGTTGGAGCCGGTCTGGTAGCCCGGATGGAACAGGCACAGAGGAGTGGGAACAAGGCTTTGGTGTGGTTCTGGGGCGGTTCTGGAAGCCTGGAGCCGGATGTAGAGGTGCACCTGGGCAGGACTGTGGAGGGCGCTGACTGTCCTACAGGATTGTCTACCACTTTAGGGCTGGGTCTGAGTGGGGATCACTCAGTGGGGTGTAGTTCAGAGCTGGGCTTAGGCCTTGAGGAGGGGGCTGCCCGGCCTGACCTCGGCATCCCCCCCAACCCAGCTCAGCCTCAATAACAAGCAGCTGTCGCAGATGCTCAAGCCCTCAGCGCCAGCACAGGAGGAGGAGGAGGACCCCCTGGCCTACTACGAGAACCACACGTCCCAGATAGAGGTGGGGCGCGAGAACAGCTGGGGGCTGGGAATGAGGGCCGGGCCCTCGGGGGCCGCGGCTCCGGTGTGACCAGGCGCTGATGTGCGGCCAGATCGTGCGGCAGGACCGCAGCATGGAGCAGATCGTGTTCCCGGTGCCCGGCATCTGCCAGTTCCTGACGGAGGAGACCAAGCACCGGCTCTTCACCACCACCGAGCAGGATGAGCAGGGCAGCAAAGTGAGCGACTTCTTCGACCAGTCCTCCTTCCTGCACAACGAGATGGAGTGGCAGCGCAAGCTCCGCAGTGAGGACCCCGCGGGCGGGCAGGAGGGCGGGGGTGGGGACCGGAGCTGCTCCCCCATCCCCCTGATGCCTCCCTCGCCTACTGCTGGGGGTCCCACCCCTGCCCCAAGGAGGGCTCTGATCACGTTTTCCTCCTGAGGTGGGGCCTGGAGCTTGTGCAGGCCTTGGGGCCTGGCGTGGGGCTGGCAGACCGTGTTAATCGGGGGCCCCCCTTACCCTGGCCCCGCCGCCTCCCCCCACCAGGCATGCCACTCATCTACTGGTTCTCCCGTCGCATGACCCTGTGGGGCAGCATCTCCTTCAACCTGGCGGTTTTTATCAACATCATTATTGCCTTTTTCTACCCCTACGTGGAGGGCGCGTCCACAGGTGAGGACACAGGGCTGGCAGGTTGGGGTCCTGAGCCTTCCACGCCTCCTCCTCTGATGTGAGCCGGCCAGGCTCTGAGGGAACTGGATGCAGGGTGGGGAGAAGCACCCCCTGCACTGCCCTCTGGGTTCCACATCTCATCACGGGGATGGACAGGGTCCTTGACCTCCAGGGACAGCGCACACACGTACAAGGCAGAGACCAGTTATGGTAGCAGCAGCTGGAGAGGGTCTCCTGCCTTAGGCCTCCAGATGCAGGTGTGATGGGCAGGGCCCTACAGCCCGGGGACCAGGAACTTACAGGGAAGGCTTCCAGAAAGGGGTGGCTTCCTGGGGTCTGTCGGGCGGTGGGCTTGAGCAAGCCGCTCTGTCCCTGCTTCCGGCCCCCAGGCGTGCTGGGCTCCCCCCTCATCTCGCTGCTGTTTTGGATCCTCATCTGCTTCTCCATCGCGGCCCTGTTCACCAAGCGCTATAGCATCCGCCCCCTCATCGTGGCGCTCATCCTGCGCTCCATCTACTATCTGGGCATCGGGCCCACGCTCAACATCCTGGGTGCCCTCAATGTGAGTGCCAGGGGACCTCCACCCCCCACCCCCACCGCCTCCCGGGCTCGTCACGCAGTCGGACCTGAAGCTGGTCTGCTGCCTCCCGCTGGCCACGGCTCTGCCCCATCCCCCGGTCCCCATGTTCGGATCCCAAGCTCATTATAGACCCGAGGTTGGGACCACTCTGTGTCTCCTCAGTCCCCTTGGACAACTCGGGGCAGCAGGTGCTCAGAGCCAGCCAGCCAGGAGCCACTTTGGAGCACAGGCTTCAGGGCTGCTGGATTCCCAGTGTTAGTTGTGCACTGCCCAAGGCACATTGAGGGCATCAAAGATTTATGTGTTATGACAATTTCCTGACACATAGAAATAAAGTGCCTCAAGCAAGTGCGGGCGCCTTTTCCTAACTTACCCAGTCACCGTAAAGGCCAAGGGCAGTCTTATCTGACCCATTCTCCTTTACCTGCATCTCATTTTCTTCCTGGAGCTGGGGACCCAAGGGGCTTCTCCTCTATTCTAGTCCCAGAAGCCCAGATGCATTTCAGGAAGCATTTTCATTAATGCCATATTTGCCAGGCTGAGCAGGACCAGCTCAGATCCACTCCCCTGCAGTCCTGGCCTTTGCTTCTGCTCTACGCACCGGCTGAGCCTGACAACAGGGTTGGAGATGCAGGGTGGGTGGTAGGGCACTGACCTCCATGCCCTGCACGTGCCCACAGCTAACCAACAAGATCGTGTTCGTGGTGAGCTTTGTGGGCAACCGTGGCACTTTCATCCGGGGCTATAAGGCCATGGTCATGGACGTGGAGTTCCTGTACCACGTGGGCTACATCCTGACTAGCGTCCTGGGCCTCTTTGCCCATGAGCTCTTCTACAGCATCCTGGTGAGGCCCGAGCATGCGGGGCTGGGCAGCGGGGCAGGGGCGGTTGGGGCTTCATACTGGTTGCTAGCAGTTCCCCAGCCCCAGGTCTCTTGCTGCTGGGCTGAGAGGAGTGGATTTCTAGTGTCTTCCTCCACTGGACCCCAGGTTGGCCTTCAAGGGCCTGATGGCTACTTGTGGCCCCATCTCCCCTGTACAGTGGGGGTCTAAGCCTGGACTCTGGAGCCAGACCATCTTGGTTTGCATCCTAGTGTGGCCCCTCCTAGCTGTGTAACTTTGGGGAGCTTTTTTAACTGCCCATGCCTCAGTTTCTTCATCTGTAAAATGGGGGTAATTAACAGCACCTGCCCTGTAGAATAATTGTGAGGATGAAGTGAGCTGGCACACAAGTCATGTAGAGTGTATCCTGGTACGTAGCAAGCGTGCCATAAGAGATGGCCGTCCTTCTCCTGCGTGTGGTATGCAGTGCCCATTCCACCCTCATGCCTTTCCGTGGACCTCTCTGTTTCCTGGACCTTGGAACTCCAGGTTCCTTGGAGATGCCTGCCCCCACGGGTCCACTGGCCTGGTTCTGCCTGTCCAAGCACAGACCCCGCTGCGGGAGGTGGGGGAACCACTGGCAGGCAGGCAGCCCATGGGTCCAGTGGCGTCCCCATCTCTGCCCCGCAGCTCTTTGACCTCATCTACCGCGAAGAGACGCTGTTCAATGTCATTAAGAGCGTGACCCGGAATGGCCGTTCCATCCTGCTGACTGCCCTGCTGGCCCTCATCCTGGTCTACCTCTTCTCCATTGTTGGCTTCCTCTTCCTCAAGGATGACTTCATTCTTGAGGTCGACCGGCTGCCTGGCAACCACTCCAGAGGTCCGGGGGTGCCTCTCCTGGGCGGGTGTGTGGAGACAAGAGGCCTGCACACGCGTTGGGCCTGGGGCCTGGGAGCGTTTATCCCACCAGGCCCCCTGCCTCCATTTCTTCTCTTGGGTTCTGGGTGGGGGTCTAGCTCACACCAGTTTGCCTCCCACTTCCCTGGACAGACTGAGGGGGTGGGAAAGCCTTGGGTCACTCTTGTTTGCAGACCCTGTGGTTCATGTTAAACTCGGTGTTTGTGGGAGCTGCCCGTGTGCCAGGGCTGGAGGTGTAGACCCCGCTCGCGGCCCTTGGAGCATAGCCTGGCAGGGGCATGTACATGTAGACCCTTCGCTTGCAGCCAGACAGTGTGGAGCTGGTCGGATCAGGGCAGGCTTCCTGGAGGATGTGATGCTGGGGACAGAGCTGGGGAGGTGATGAGGCCAGATCCTTGGGCCTTCTGACCTCGACCCTGTCTCCTCCAGCCAGCCCCCCGGGGATGCCGCATGGAGCTGCCACGTTTGTGGACACGTGCAGTGGGGACAACATGGACTGTGTCTCGGGGGTCTCGGTGCCTGAGGTCCCAGCAGGTGAGGGCAGCGTGCCCTGGGAGTCGGGTGCGGTGGGGGCGGAGGCAGGTGGCCTGGCCCGGGTCTGAGCACACGCTCTGCTTGCAGAGGACGAGGATCCGGACAGCACGGAGCGGGCCTGTGACACCCTGCTCATGTGCATCGTCACCGTCATGAACCACGGGCTGCGCAACGGCGGTGGCGTGGGCGACATTCTGCGCAAGCCCTCCAAAGACGTGAGCACCCCGCCCCCTCCGCCGTCCACGGCGCCCGGTCGTGGTTGGCAGAGCAACTCGGCCTCCCTCTGTCTTCAGGGTTGCGAGTCCCCACACCTTTGCGTCCCCTTCTCCCCACTGTCCCGCCCCGTCTGGTGCGGTTACCATGGGGCTGAGCTCTCCCGGCCCCTGTGGGCCCAGGCATCCCCACCAGCTCACTGTAGATGCTCTGAGGAAAGACCTTGGCACCCGGCTTTCCCCGGCTGCGGAAGCCATGAGTCAGACAGCGGGTGGGTCCCCGGCCACACCGGCTTCATCTGAGAGGCAGAGCCCTGGCCCACAGCCAGGGAGGCAGGGTGGGGAAGCCGATCTGGCTTTGTAAGGAGGCCTCAGGATTTGGCTAGGGCAGCTCCACGTTCCCAGAATGTCCGTCTGTCCCCAGTGGCTTGCGGGTGAGAAGCTGTTCCTCGGCCAGAGAGTTTCTAGAACGAGTGAGACCAGGCGGTGTGAGGGCAGGCAGAGGAGTTCAGAGCTCAGAGGAGTTCCTCCCCTAACCAGCCTTCGGGGCTGCCACAGGCCTGAGCCCATGGGCCTGGCTCCCCACGCCAGACTCCTCCTCGAGGGCCTCGTCCCGGCCACGGAGTCCTCATCCTGCTCAGGGCCTCTGGCTGTGATTCTCACCCTGTGAGGAGAGGCTGGTCCCCTCTGTCCCTCTCTGCCGGGCCCAGCCTCCCTGCCTCCCCCGCAGGAGTCCCTCTTCCCGGCGCGCGTGGTCTACGACCTCCTGTTCTTCTTCATCGTCATCATCATCGTGCTGAACCTCATCTTCGGGGTGATCATCGACACCTTTGCAGACCTGCGCAGCGAGAAGCAGAAGAAGGAAGAAATCCTCAAGACCACGTGCTTCATCTGTGGTGAGGCTGGGCTCCTGCCCAAGGAGGCTGTTGTCAGCCTCAGTCTGGCCCTTCCCGGGTCCCTGTGGCTGAGAGCCCTGCCCTGGGCTTTGGTGGCTGTTTGCTTATCCCAGAACTGGGGAGGACAGGGCCCTGCCTGAATTTGGAATCATAGAAGGGAGCGGGAAAGGGCCTCAGAAACCCTTCCTTTAAACTCCTTGGATCTCAGGTGAGGAAATGAGCCTGGTCAGTGGCCTCGAACGTCTGGTCTCGGTCCAGGGCTTTCTCCTCCTGCGCCCGGTATGAAGTGCAGGTCCCCTCACAGCCGCTGCAGGTGAAGGAGCAGGCAGCCCCTGGAGGACAGGACCCTCATCCAGCTCTTTCCGTTCCCCGGCACCCGGGATCCCAGCATCTGCTCCTGTGGTCCCCACTGCACGGTGGCAGGGTGGGGGCTCCATGGCTGTGAGGCTGCTGCTTTAAACAGAAGGGACCTAAATAGCCCAGAGTAGGTTGTTGCCTACGTTCCTCAGAACGTTCAGCCCGAGGATAATGTCCCCACTGCATTGAGAGGCCATGCCCGCCCGCTGGGTCTCTTGGAGGCGGGGAGGGGGGCACCCCCATCCCACTCCCTGCCTCCACAGGTCTGGAGAGGGACAAGTTTGACAACAAAACGGTGTCATTTGAGGAGCACATTAAGTTCGAGCACAACATGTGGAACTACCTGTACTTCATCGTGCTGGTCCGTGTGAAGAACAAGACGGACTACACCGGGCCTGAGAGCTACGTGGCCCAGATGATCAAGGTGTGGGCCTGGGGAGGGCGGGTCTGGACAGCCGTGGATGCTTGGTAAGAGGCAGCAGGGGACGAGGAGCAGCTGCAGCCAGCCCTCAGCCCCTCGGGAGCCCCGCCAGCTGCTGTGCTGCAGGGGGGCTTCCGGAAAAAGCCCCCAGAGGATGCGCGCGTTGTCCTGGGCCCGAGGTGGCCCTGCTTTTGGGGTGGCTGCTCCGTGGCCCTTTCTGAGGGGCCTCTCCTAGCTGGGCAGGAGGGAAGGCAGCTTCCTGAAGCCTGGGTGGTCGCAGGCCAAGAGGGCACCTGGGTGAACTTTAGATTGTCAGACTTAGGAGAAGTCGGGCATCACTGTCCAACGCAGGAGCGAAAGGAGTGAAGGCAGTGCGTAGTAAAGGGCTGGGAGCATTTAGGAGAAAGGAAGCCCAGCAGTCCCATCAGATGTAGTGCATCTTCAGATTACTGCACGGTAGAGAAATTGCAGCCTAAAAGGAAAGAAAAAAAGTGAGGAGGGGGTTCTATAACCTCTTTTGAGTGTGTATTTGGATTGGTCTTTGAGTGCAGGTGTATCTGTTGGTCTGAGAATTCAGAGCTCGCAACAAGGAACCAGAAAGCTGCTTGGTGTCCCTCCCGCTCTGCCTCTGTCCTGGGAAACATGGCTTTGCCTCACGTGTCAGATGCCAGCCGCCCTCAGCTGAGCCCTGCTCCCTCGACGCGCCATCTGTCTGACTTGCATCTTCCTGGGGTGTGGGGCATGCTGTCAGGGTGTGGCGGGAGGAAGGAAGGAAGGAAGGAGAGTCAGGGTCTGGGTGCAGAGGCCTGCCCTCCGCCTCTCGCAGGGTGTGAGGAGAGTAAACAGATGGTGCTGATACCAGTGGGAGACTCGGGCAGTTTAACGGAAGTTGGCGTTTCAGTGCTGCAGCCTCCCCGCCCGCACAGGGTCACTGCCAGCCCACCCTGGCCTCGGGGAGGACCTGGGCCAGTTCAGATTTGCCCGTGACACATCCCTGGGGAGTACTCTAACAGGCCAAGGGTGTGCAAGCAGGCTCCCCTCACACGGCTGCTTTTCTAAACGAGGCCTTCCTAGGCCAGGCCCACGCTCACTCGCCCCCTGGGGATGTTTTCCAGAACAAGAACCTGGACTGGTTCCCCCGGATGCGGGCCATGTCGCTGGTGAGCAGCGAGGGGGAGGGGGAGCAGAACGAGATCCGGATTCTTCAGGACAAGCTCAGCTCCACCATGAGGCTGGTGTCCCACCTCACCGCCCAGCTCAGCGAGCTCAAGGAGCAGGTGTGCCCCCCGCCCTGTCCTGGCCCCACAGCGGCAGCCTCAGGGGCTTATGGCTGAGGTCCCAGCCCAGCCTGCCTGGGGGGGTGGGCGGATGAAGCCCCCGCCCCCTTTCCTGCTGACTCCTGTTCTTGGGTCCGGGGTGGAAGACGGGTTCCAAACCCACTGCTCCCCTCTGTGGAAAGCTAGTGGGGTGGTGGCCCCTCTCCCCGTATCCCTGAGAGACAGGGCCGAGCAGAGCCTCGTGCAGGTGTGGGGCCTCCCTCACTCTAGGGAGTCCCCCAAGGCACTGACTGGTGACGGGAGGGTGAGGCCTCTTTCCGCTTCTCAAGATCCTCTCTTGCCCAGAGCATCCTCCGCTCCATCTGGCGGTGACTAAATGAAACCGGGCAGCCCCCCTTTAGGTGGGGTGCTTTCCCAGCTGCACCAAATCAGTGGTTTGTGACGCGCTAATTGAGGACAAGGTTTTGGGGCGGACATCCCTGCTGCACCCTGGGGGGCCTCGGCCTGCCGCCAGGGCTGAACAGCAGCTGGGTCCACGGCGGGAGGGTGGGCTCTGGGCGGCCTGTTCCGACCTGCCGGCATCTGTTTAAACCTAGATGACGGAGCAGCGGAAACGCCGGCAACGCCTGGGCTTCGTGGATGTCCAGAACTGCATGAGCCGCTGAGCGGAGCCACGGAAGGCCCATCAGGCTGCGTGCGACGCTGGAGCGCTGAGACTGGGAACACTGCCCCTCAAGGCTAGGTGCCCACCCACCCCCCAGCTCCCCCTCTGCCAGGGCCGCCCTCCGCCTGCCCCCGGCCAACGCGGGCTCTGACAGGCCTGGAGGGGAAATGACAGAGCTGACAGTCCTGCCCAGACCAAGCTCTTAAAAAACTCAGAAACTCACTGGGACTCAGGCTTACCTTAATGCCTTTGAGGAAGGTAAGTCCTCTTAAAGGACAACTGCTTTGTCCCTTAAAGCAGTGACGGACATTCCTTTGTATTCCTCCTGGTGGGTGATGAGGAGTGGGGTCTCCTCTCTATTCCAAGCACTACATTTTGGTTGCTGCCCGCCTCTGGAGGGTGCAGTGATGCTGTCACTAGTGATTTTAGGGCTTTGTTATTTAACGTATTCACGGTGCTGGGCTCAGCCCTGCCCAGAGCCGCGCAGCTCCCCTGTGCCTCAGAACTGCTGTAGACAGTGCCTAGACCTCCGTGTCCAAGTCCAGGCCACCTCCTCCAGGATGGCTCCAGGTGGACGGGTGACCATTGCCTTGCTCCTGAGACCTGCCTCTTCCTGGGCCTCCTGGGGAAGAGTCACACACCCGGGTGACAGGGCTGGGCGTGTTAAGAGGGGCTGGTTTTGACTGCTTGTGTTTTCTCCTTTTGGTGTGATGTTTTACAGATCCTTTGGCTTGAGAACTAATATGTTAATTACCTTAAATAAATTAATAAACCTAGTCTGTTAGAAAGGGATGCTGGCTCCCGTGCTCCCCAGGGGCTGGGGCAGGTAGTAACATGGTGCTGGCGGAGGACAGAATATGAGCTATGCCCAACTGGCCTCACCTTGAGCTCTTGGGAGGTGCTGAGTGCCATCCTGTCTCAAAGCGATTCTGGACAGAACTGTACTGCAGTATAACTGGTTTCTATCATAATCCTAGGTATTTTATTTTATGCATTTCAAAACACAGTGAGGAGTCCAGGTACAAATGAACTTAAGAACCCACTTCCACTGCTTCCCAACAAGGGGTGCTGTCGGCCTTGCCCTGCCCCTTCTCTCAGCTCTGTTCTTGACAAGAAACCTCAAGTGGGGAATGCAAACATCTACCAGTAAGAGCTAAGGTTCTATGGAGTAATAGGTGACCCTGTGTGTGTCCCCGGCCAGGGGGTCTGTTGTGTGACCTCCCACAGAACCAGCCTTGAGTGCTGAAGCCGACTCAAGCTGAGGCCCCACCTGGCCTGTCAGTAGCTCTACTCTGCCCCTTAAACCAACTTGGAACATGGCTTTTCTGCACGGTCACGGGCAGAGGACTGAGCTCTGGCCTTCTGAGTCAGTGGGGAGGAGGGCCAAGCAGGCTTTTCTCATCCCTCTGCCGTACACCTCCTGCTGCTTTCTGTTTGCAACAGGACGCTGCCTTTGGCACTGACCGCTATTTTTGGCTCTCTCCCAGGAGCTCCTACAACAAAAGGGAGCCTGAGAATCTTGCCAGAAGCCAGCAGGACCCCTGTTGGCAGGTGGGGCTCCTGTGGCTGAGCAGGAAGCACCTTGCCCACAGGCCCTGTCACCTTCCCTTCTCAGGCCCAGACGGAGACCCGCACTTCCTCTCCCAGGGGGCGTCCTAGCCTGACCGGTGGGTGGGCGGATACTCCCCCGGCATCCCTTCTCAGGCCAGAGCTTTCTTTAGAGCAACAAGGGCAGCTTCCTTTCTGTGAAGGCCAGATGAGATTCCCAAACGAGGACAGGGAAATCAGGGCATTTTATTGATGATGGCGACGTACAGCACTTCACGCTTAGCTACGCGGGCGCGATAAGGCCCGAGCCCAGGCTTTGTGCTTCTCCTCAGGGTCCCTGGGGGCAAACTTCTCCTGCAGCTTCTTCCACGTGCCTTTATTCAGCTCCTTAAGCCCTTCCAAGGTATCTACAAAAGGAGAAGAAACAAAAAAGGGCTGACATCTAAATGATTACACAGGTTGGCCCCACAGAGCTTTCACCATACAGGCATGCCTCGCTTTTCACAGTGTGTTCCTGAGAAAGGGAAGTGTAGCCCCAACTTCTGATAAGCAAATCAGGCAGGGTAACAGACAAATAACCATGAGTGTGGGTGAGCACTTGTGTACCAGAGACCGTCCTTAGAGCAGCCTCTGCTCACGTCCAGTCATCATTCAGCATCTAAGCAGGGCCATCTCTGCTCTGTTCCATGTGAGCAAAGAAATGGCACTTCAGCGTTAACTATGCAACCCACAGGCCCAGAGGCTTAGCTGAAAACTTGGCCTGAGCCACACAGACCTTACTGTCTCCATTTTACAGATGTAGAAACTTGAGGCAGAGTAAGGTGAAGGGAGCTGAACAGGCTATACGGCTAGGAAGTGGTGGAGCTGGGATTTGAACCCAGGCACTTGGGTCTGCCCCACGCTGTGGAGTTGAGCAGGCACCCAGGAGGGAGCCAGACTTGGGCCCCCACCCCCGCCCACCATTTCCACACTGGGTCCCCTCGGAGCCTCAGGTTCCTCCAACACAAAGTGGAGATAAAAACACCTGCCTCAAAAGTTGTGAGTTTTTGTTTTTGTTTTTATAAATTTATTTATTTATTTTATTGGCTGTGTTGGGTCTTCGTTGCTGCACATGGACTTTCTCTAGTTGGCGGCGAGTGGGGGCTACTCCTCCTTGTAGTGCATGGGCTTCTCACTGCGGTGGCCTCTTGTTGCAGAGCACGGGCTATAGGTGCATGGGCTTCAGTAGTTGCGGCACATGGGCTCAATAGTTGTGGCTCAAGGGCTCTAGAGCGCAGGCTCAGTAGTTGTGGCGCACGGGCTTAGTTGCTCCGTGGCATGTGGTATCTTCCTGGGGCAGGGCTCGCACCCGTGTCCCCTGCATTGGCAGGCGGATTCTTGCCCACTACGCCACCTAGGAAGTCCCAAGTTGTGAGTTTTAAAGGAAATAATGGAGGTAACGTACCTGGCACCTGGCCCACACTCAAGAAAAGGTAGCCATGTTCACAGACGTGAAGGCAGCAGGAGCAGGTGGGAGCCAGTGGGGCCTTTATTTAAAAACATACATCCACCCCTCCCCGCACCCCTAAAGGAACCAAGGCAGGGTTTCTCAGTCTCAGCACCAGCGACATTTGGGGCCAGATGACTCTTTGTGGTGGGACTGACCTGGCACTGCAGCAGCATCTTGGCCTCTACCCACTAGACGTCAGTAGCAAACTGCCCCTTCCTCGCCAAGCTGTGACAACTAAAATGGTCTCCAGACATTGCCACAGGTCCCTGGGGGGGGGGGGGGGGGGGGGCAAAATTGCCCCCCTGGTTGAGAACCACTGGTCTAAAGTCTACTCAGGGCTAAAGTTCTATGATATCTAATTTTACTTGTATTTTAAGTTTAGACTTTCACATTATTTAAATTTTATAGTTTCTTAAAACTTCTGGAGAAAAAAAAATAGCTTTTATGAACAAAAAGGTAACTTACATTATCTTCCAACATTGTCAGTGGGCTCTTGACTAAATCAGACATGTACTGTACCCCAGCCATGAGCCCAGCCTCCCATCCTAGGACTTTTCCAGAAGTCCAGGATCCTTCGTGGGGCACAAAATGGGACACCGAGGGCTTCCTGTCCACCGACATGCCCCGAGGCCTCCTTCAGAGACTCCCAGGACCCAGACTGCGGCCACATTTCAGACCTGCCAGACCCTCAACTCCTCATTAGTAACACTGCAAGGTGTTCTGCCCTGTCAGAGGGGACATTCGGTAAGCTTATTCCACACAGTCACAACACATACATGAGGCTTACTGTGAAAGCAAATTATCAGCTAATCTCCTAAGGCTGAACCCCCAGCCAGGACAAGCTGCAGCACAGGCCAGTGGTGGGGAGTCGTACATCTCCCCCTCCCTGGCTATGGCCTGTTCTCCCCCAACTCAGGCGTCCCAATGGAACTTCTTCCCATTCTAATTTCAAGTTCAAACTTTGCTTAAACTCTTCAGGGTCCTCACAATGACACTGCATCGATGCTGGTAATTACATGGGCCCAGGAACATGGGGGTACATTTATTTATATGTAAGTGTACACACACACACACTTTTAAAATAGCCAATAAAGTGATTCTGCCTGACCAAAATATCTTTACCCCAGTTTTCCAGAGAGTACTGTAATAAAAATAGGATCAGAGTCAACACACAATAGCAGATGACACCACCAGGTTTTAATCTATTTGGAAGGTTAAGAGTTTTCTGGAAGCTTAAATCCTCAAACCTTAGTTGCTGAAGGCTGCCAAAGGAACAGGAAAGAGAAATTTCTAGAGTACCAGAAGGCGAATGTTTCAGGGCCATGCCCTCCCAGAAAAGGTTAGCCTATTTTTATATGTGGTATCCTTGGCAATAAAAATAGTAATTTTCCAGAACCTGCCTGTTTCAACCCAGGCTCCCCCTGCCACCACCCCCCACGTTCCCTTTCAGTGACAATGGAGATGGGGAAGTAAGGGGGGCCGGGCTAGGCAGGGTTTTTCCTTTCTTGTTAATCAGGGTCTATCAACGACTCCAAAACATACCTAGTCAAGCCCATATCTAACCCACAGACCACGTCTCCTGGGTCAGATAACTTTTAGGCGGATATCCCCATACACATCTATTGAATAGCTTTTTGTTTTAATTAAAACCCTCATTGTTTATAAAGCCCCCTTAGGACCATAAAAATAAAATTATTCTCTTTCCATCCTGATTTCAACTACTTCCATTTGGCAAATACATATTCCCCTGTTCCCTGCTGCCCAGCCTTGAATTTAAAAGCTCTAAACGTGGGTTTGCTTTTTTTAAATAATGCCTTTGACCTTCTCCATATTCTATAGCCAAAAAGCATGAGCCCTGTAGCTTCAGAATTTCCTGTGGACTATTCCACAAGACTTCCCATCAAGCAAAGCTGTCTTATTAGACAATTCCCCTTGGCCGCTCAAACTCAAAGACTCATTTGCAAACCAACCAGAAAGGGCAGCAGCTGTGCTTTCTCTACCTGTGGACAGGATCAGCTTGTATTCTTCCAGGGACAGGCCGCTGAAGCTTGTGTCTCTGGGGCGAGGGTACTGGTCACACGGGGCAGAAGGGAAGAGAGAGGAAGGGGAGAGAAGATTAGTTCTGCAGCACAACCTGGGACCAGATGATCCTGGAGAGACGGCGTGCTCTCTAACTGCTGTTCACCGGCCATGGGTGTCCGGAGGCCAGAAGGAGGAGAGCAGCGCCACCTGGAGGCCGAACCAGTACAGTCTGGAAAATGCAGGCTGAGGTTCGGGAGCCTGGGTGGGGCTCACGATTCTGAATTTCTAACCAGCCCCAGGTGGCGCCCATGCTGCGGCTCAAAGACCTCACTCTGAGCAGTGAGGATTGAGAAGAAATCCCCTCTTTCACACAGACCAGGCACGTGGCCATGTATATTTGCAGAGTTACTGAGCACACTTTTCAAGCCTGGGGAAAAAACACACTAAACGGAATTTGACAGCAGTCCTGTTAGGGCTGAGGAGAGGCCCACCTTTGTCTGACAGGACTTTCCCAGTCACCCTATCTTCATCACCGGAGTGTGAGGAAGACCAGTTCCATCAGAAGGGGTGGGAAAACATGTGTGAGATCCAACAGTTGTCAGACACACCCAGAAGCACCCACTGGCATATGAAACACACAACTGTTCAAAATTCTACACAGCCTTCATTTGGGTGACCTAAAGGCCTCTGCCAGGTGCCTTAGTTGGCTTGGTTGAAATTACTGGCTACATTTGAAAGTAGTAAAACCACAACTGTTTACATCATATAATCAGATTTCACTCATTCTTACTGGTCGTCTTGTGCTGGGGACATAAAAGACTGGCCCACTCACCTTGTGTTTGTAGTAGTTTGAATGGAGCCGTGCTAAGCTCTCATACATCTGATCACAGGCCTCAGGCTCTGCAATCTGAAAAACAAAGAACCCCGAGAAAGTGAGCAAACCAGCCCTGCTCCCACACTGGTCTGTACCTTGTGCCTCAAGGAAGGACCCCACCTAAGTAAGGCTTTCACAGGAAGCAGGCCCGCAGCTCAGCGCTGGCTTCTCTGACTACAGGTCCCACTGTTAGAAATCAGCTTTTGGGGATAATGGTTCCACCTCAGCAACTCCCCAACCTGCAGGAAAACTCAATTGGCAAACAAACACTTGCCGAGCACCTGTGACTTGGGACCCAGCAAGCCACCACGGTGGGAGGCACGGCAGTAAAAATATAACACTGGCAGGAGTGCTAGGGGCAGCGTGGGCCACAAGAAGTCAGAGGAGGGGGGAGTCCCCACATGCTCAAGTGGTCAGCGGATGGTGGAAGTGAGACTAAACTGGGTTCTGAAGGATGCACAGGAGTTGGGGAGAGTGGAGAGCGCCTTGCTGGTGCAGGGGGTCGCATGAGCACGGCAGAGGAGGCAGGGATGCTACCTATGCCTCAGACCAGACCATCTGGCCGAGGGCCTGAACATGAAGGTAAGAGAGCCTGGGTGGGAGAAAAAGAAAGAGCTTTTTGAGTTAAACCTTCAATATGAAATGTATTAAATAAAGATTCTTTTATGAAAGGCAGGAAAAAAAATCATCTGAGCTTTCATCTGTGGTAAGTGGGGAGCTGTTGAATTTTACAGGAAAGAAACATGAAGAAAGCAGTATTTTAGGATGAAACAGGTGAACTGAGAACAAGAGGGAGAGTCTAGTTAGGTCCTGCTAGGAAGGACCAGGCCCAGCACACGGGAGGAAGCTTGCAAACAGAAAGGGGGAAAGAAAGCAATACTCCAGATTGCCCTGCTGGAAATTCCAGGGAAGAGAGGCAACACGCGGTCAAGGTGGGTTCTTCCTTTTCATACCTCTTCTTAGTTTTCCCTTCCTTCTGCCCTTGCCATTATTTAGCTACAGTTCCTTACATTATTCTGCCAAGAATTCTGAAAGCTCCCCAAAACGAAACCTTCTTTTCAATGTTTTTTCCCAGAATTCAAATGATGGATTTTTCCAACTTAAATCCTTTTCAAAGAAGGCAGAGCATAAATAAATCAGTAGTTAAGCGTTTTAATAAGAACAGCTCCGCTTCTGCCTCTGTGTGCATGTCAAATAAGGTCCCCACTATACAGCAAACAAAAAAGACGATCTTGTCGTTGAGTTCTACTCCATTCGTCCCCAGGTTCAGGCCACCCATCACAAGAACACCCAGGTAGCCACATCAGAAGAGAAAGGGTGATGGGCTGAGGAGGCAGTAGTGTTTGTTGAATAACGATCAAAGGCATTATTTGAATGGATTGGGACTAAGGGCTGAAAAGGAAGAACGGATGGAAAAACATGAGGCCGGTGACTGAGTTCTGAGTCCCCATCAGGCAGCGCTTCCAGGTAAAGTCCAGCTAGAACAGAATTCTGCAGCCTACACTTTGGGGGAAAGCATTTTGAACGTTCTGTCTTCAGCAGGGCATGCAAAACTAAGAGCTAACCAGAACGACAGACGAACAGAAGGCACAAGATGCAAAAGGAAAAAGAGGGTAACACTAGCCAAACTTTTAAACACTATTATGTAGATTATCAAAAGATAATTGTGCATTTCATCTTTTGCTTGCCCTCTTCATACCTGTACAGATGTGTTCACTGATACCTTTAAAAGAACCTACCGTGTTCCTGGCCCATGGTGGAGCAGGTGTGCATGGCTACGGGGAGCAGAGGAGTCCAACTGCCTGTGTTTGGATTCCATCCCTTACCTGCTATGGGGGTATCAGGCAAATCACGCCATCTCTTTCTGCCCCCAACACTTTAAAAAAAAATTTCCCACTTGGGCTTCCCTGGTGGTACAGTGGTTAAGAATCCATCTGCCAACGCAGAGGACACAGGTTCGATCCCTAGGCCAGGAAGATCCCACATGCTACAGAGCAAGTAAGCCCGTGCACCACAACTACTGAGCCTGCACTCTAGAGCCTGTGAGCCACAACCACTGAGCCCGTGTGCCTACAGCCCGTGCTACGCAACAAGAGAAGCCACAGCAATGAGAAGCCTGCGCACTGCAAGGAAGAGTAGCCCCTGCTCGCCGCAACTAGAGAAGGCCCATGCGCAGCAACGAAGACCCAATGCAGCCAATAAATAAATAAATAAATAAATAAATAAATTTCCCACCTTTCCTTTATCATTCTCTGTATCTATACATACATATTTTTCTTCTGATTCACTTGAGAGCAAGTTGGGGCACATTGCCTTTCACACCACAATATTTCAGTATGTTTACTAAGAACAACGACATTCTCTCATATGACCATAGTTCCATGACCAAATTCAGGACATTTAACATTGATACAACACATCTATCTATTCCATCGTCCATATTCCAACTCTGTCAACTGTCTCAGTAAAAATCTTTACAGAAAAAAAAGTCCTTTAGGCGCAGGATCGCCTCCTGCACTACCTGTCACGTTTCTTTCTCCTCTCAGCCAGGACACCTCCTCGGCCTTTCTCTGCCTTTCCAGCATTGACATTTTTGACGCATACTGGCCAACTTAACCTGTAGTCCCTATTTCTGAGGGTGGTGTGAGGATAAGTGAGATAACGCCTGGACTGCTTGCATTTAGGGTCTAGAACACTGACAAGTATGAGGGATTAGTTCTGGTTACTATTAGTAGTCAACAGTTATAGTAAACGCAGGCCTTTACTGCACTAACTATAAGGCAAGAGACAGAAGAAGGACTTCAGGATGGTCCCGGTGACAGCAGAATGAGGGGTCCAGGGCGGGCCCCTGACACCACCAGTGGAGTCAGGGAAGCCCTGCCGCGTGTCGTGGCGAGGGTGGGCGGAAGTCACCAGCAGGATGTGAGGGCTCTCTGGGCCCAGGCCTGGCTCACACACATACCCAGAGGACAGCAGTTAGGACACATAAGCGATCAGTGTTGCTGGTGTCACTGTGGCATGTAGCTAGAGATGGAAGTGATGAAGGGATGGAAGATCACTGAAGCTTCCCTCCGGCTCTGAGCCTAATGGCTCTCAGTGGTCCCTAAGAGTTCCATGGTCAGCTCGGCAGGGATCATGCACTGACCCTCGGTCTCTGCCAAGCAAGTGGCAGTCTGCAGCACCTGTCCTCTACCTCATGGCCACGCATCCTGACCGTCCCCTCCCACCATCACTGACCACCCTCTCAATCCAGCTCTTAATTAAGAAAGGCATTCACAGGAACTTCCCTGGTGGCACAGTGGTTAAGAATCCACCTGCCAATGCAGGGGACATGGGATCAATCCCTGGTCTGAGAAGATCCCAATAGGCTGCAGAGCAATTAAGCCCATGCACTACAACTACTGAGCCTGCGCTCTAGGGCTTGAGAGCCACAGCTACCAAAGCCTGCACGTCTACAGCCCATGCTTCCAACAAGAGAAGCCACTGCAATGAGAAGCCAGTGCACTGTAATGAAGAGTAGCCCCCACTCGCCACAACTAGAGAAAGCCCGCATGCAGCAACGAAGACACAACGCAGAAAAAAGAAAGGCATTCACAGTGCTGACTCTACCCAGCGCCCTTCTCCCAGGCTCGCCCACTGCCAGCAGACCACCAACAGATCACGTCCTCATCAGACCCGCACTCCCACCAGATCCTCACCGTCAGAGATCCTGCCAACAGGAGTCCCCTCCTTCCTCTCCTCTGAGTCTAACAGTAAGAGTTGGCTGGAGGGCTGCTCAGTCACCTCCCTCTGTACTCTCGGTGTCCCCCTCCTGCCAGCTCTGCCCACCTCTGACAGAGCAGTAGAGCAGAGGGGAGGGACAGAGAGAGAGGACGGAGTCACTCTACAGAGCATTGCTCAAAAACCAAAGTGACCCTCTGGGCTCCCTCAACCTTTCAAAAGTCCTTCAGTATTAAACAGACGGTCTCCCAGATACTTTCCAATAAAGCCTGGAGTTCAATGAATAATCTGAGAAGCACCTATAAATAACCAATCACCAAAAAATGACCTCATCACCCAATTTCCCATTTGAGGTCAGAGGTGTCTATATGAGACTGTAAAGGCAGCTTCGTGGAAGTGATGGGAGTTTGAGGTATGGCAACTTCAAGCCAAGTTACTACTGCCTAAGCAGAGATGGAGCCACGGCCAATTCTGGGTTTCCAGTCATATCCAACCCAAGCTCAGCAATTACTAAATAGTCTTATTTACTACTTAAAAGTACATCAATAGAAATACTGTCTAATTCTGGAAGCCTCACCACGTACCTACATGCTACACTTTATTCACAGACTCCAGCACGAACATTGCTGAATTTTGAGATACATGGTTTTCCTGATGAAGTGTGCCATGCACTTTTAGAAATATTCTTATATACAAGCTTTAAATTACCTGGTTTTGCATTCACACCTAATGAGATTACGGACATTTCAGGACTAATAGCAGCGCTGGGTTTGAAAAAGGCAGCAGTGGGATATTATGAAAAATTCAGCTCTGCTCCCTAAATGTGAATAAAATAGATGTTCAACTGACAAAGTGTCCTTTATGGCTCTATTTTTGCTCCTTTTGCATTTCCCCTGCTCAGTCGTCAGTAAATTTCTCTTTACCATATTAAACTTTTATACATACAAATCTACATCACTGCCGCAGGCACTGATTTCGATTTTCAAAATTGAATTTTGGGTGGTGACAGCAATTGGTACAGCGGCCCCTATTCTAGTCACACAAAGGGATACATAAGCACTTTGCAGAAAGGGTGTTGCAAATTGCTTTGCTAATTAAGGTAGAGCTGGATTCAGTCCAGGAGGATCTATGAAAAAAGGTTTTCATGACTTAGTAATGAACTTCTGAAATGAGTTCATTCCGTTATGGGAGTCTATTCCCTTGAATTCAACTGAAAGTCTATTTCTTGAGCACCTACTATGTAGAGTGCTCTGCTAGGTGGCTGTGAGAGGACATAAAGACCCAGCCTCGGCTCTGGAGAAGTTGGCAATCAAGCTGAGACAAGATATACACACATTAAAAATAAAAAATGACCAGGTCAGAGTGTAACTGAGTGCCAGAGTCTCCTGTAGTTAGTCACCAGGCCTGACTCACATGGCAGGTGTGGCAGGGAAGGTTTGCGTTTTACTGCAATGATAGTTCACAGCGTGATGGGGAGTCAGAGTCCCTCACTTTTAGGAGTGTAGACTTCAGAGCTAGAGCTGCACCTGGGCAGAATGGGGATGAGAGGAGGGACTGGGAGGAAGAGGCATGAAAAGGCAGGGGGACAAGGATGGTCGAGGCAGGCAGGGTCTTAAGTCACGCCAAGGAATGCTTCAAGGCCGGAAGCCACCAGATTCTTGACAAGCTCTGTGTCTGGGCTTTGGTCCACTGTGCACTAGGTTCTCAAAGGTTAAGAACCACTGGGGGTGGAGATCAAGATGGCAGAATAGAAGGATGTGGAGCTCATGTCCTCCCACAAATGCATCAAAAATACATCTACATGTGGAACAATTCTCACAGAATACCCACCGAACACTGATAGAAGATCTCATATAACCAAAGCTGCAAGAAAGATCACCACATAACCAGGTAGGATGAAAGAAAAAAAGAAAAAAGGAAGCAGGATGGGACCTGTGCCCTGGGAGGGAGTGTTCAAAGCAGAAAGGCTCCCTTACCCTGGGAACCCCTTCACTGACTGGGAGGTCCAGTGGGACAGACAGGGAGCCCCAGAGGAGAGTGCAGCAGGCGGCCTGTGGCAGGCAGGACAGAGGGAAACCAACACAGACAGCCCATGCTACCTCACTGCACTTCCTAGCCCAAGACACACGCCTGCTGGTGTGCAGTGTGGCTGTGGGCTGGAACTCAGGCTTCAGAGGACTCACTTTAGCTGTGCAGAGACAGCCTGAAGGGCCTGGAGTGTGGTCCAGGCTATGATGGGGGGTGCTATGAGCGGATGGAGCCTGGGTCTGCCATAGAAGTCCCACTGTCAATGTGCATGTGAAGGGGGGGGCAGGACCCCGCCACAGCGGCCTTGTTCTCAGGATGCTCACGGTGGGCATCGCTCCGCTGCTATGAGCTCTGGGAGCAGGCAAGTGCCATGAGTTGCCCACACTCAGAGGCAGGGCTGAAATCTGAGCTGATTCCTGGCAGGCGCATGACTTCAGCAAATTTATGCCAGCAGCAGCGTCTACAGGACATCTGAGCTGATTACTGGCACTCCTCTAGCTGAGGCAGGTCTGGCACCAGCAACAACAAACTTTGTGGGCACGCACATGCGGAAGCGGGGCTGAAATCTGAGCTGATTACTGGTGTTCCCACAGCGGAGCTGGGGCCGAGGGCAGTGCCAACAACAGAGTACTTTGTGAGCATGCACACCAGGTAACAGGAGGAGATGCACATCAGGTCAGAGTGCATGTCCAGGTAGACAACTCCTGGGGAGGAATATGCAGCAGCTCCTTTCCCACTGGGAGAGCTCCAGTCCCACCTACCTCACACCACAGCTTAGAACTGGATCTGCAGGCTTCTACTCCAACAACTGGGGAGCAGATCCTGCCCCTGATAGGGCTGTGACAACCACAGAGCAAAGAGGAGGCCCTGCCCAACATCCAGTGCTGGCTCTGGTCACCACAACACCAATCACACCCCCTGTCAAGGGGAGAAGGGCCAGTGCACTCTGAGGAAAGGCATGGAAGGCATCCGTACCAAAAACATTCCTTGCACCAAAAATATTAGACTCACACAGGCTACACAGGGATGTTCCCACATAAAAACAGCCCTTTGTGACCACAGTAGATAACTGTTCCCCCTCAATTCTTAGAGTCAGAGTAATATAAGTAAAATGGAAGAGCAGAGGAATGATTCCCAATTATAAGAACAAGAGAAATCCCCTAAAAGAACAAACAATGAAACAGATCTCTCCAGTCTACCAGACCCTGAGTTCAAAAAGACAGTAATAAAAATGCTGAAGGAATTAAGAAAGGCTATCGATAGAAATGCAGATCATTGCAACAAGGAACTAGGAACTACAAAGAGGAGGCCATCAAAATCAGATAACTCAATTGCTGAGATGAAAACTGAGCTAAAGGCAATAAACAGCAAAGTAAATAATGCAGAAGAACCAATAAGTGATCTGGAAGACAAAATAATGGAAATCACCCAATCAGAACAGCAGACAGAAAGACAAATGAAAAAAAATGAAAGCAATACAAGACCTATGGGATACAAAGCATGCCAATTTAGGCATAATAGGGTTCCCAGAAGAAAAGAAAAGGGGACCCAAAATGTATTTAAAGAAATTACAGCTGAAAACTTCTCAAACCTAAAGAAGGAAACAGGTATCAAAGTACAGGAAGCATAGAGGGCCCCAAACAAGACGAACTCAAACACACCTACACCAAGACATATCATAATTAAAACAGCAAAAGTTAAAGACAAAGAGAGGATTTTAAAGGCAGCAAGAGAAAAACAAAGAGTAAGTTACAAAGGAACCCTCATAAGGCTATCAGCTGATTTCTCCCTAGAAACTTTGCAGGTCAGAAGAGAGTAGCAAGATATATTTAAAGTCCTGAAAAGGAGAAACCTGCAACCTAGGATACTCTACCCAGCAAGATTATCACTTATAATAGAAGGAGAGAGAGTGAATTTCTCAGACAAGCGAAAACTAAAAGAATACAGCAATACTAGACCTATCCTGAAAAGAATACTGAAAGGTCTTCTCTAAACAGAAAAGAAGCAACAATCTATAGGAAAGGGAAAAATCACAATAGGAAAAGCAAATATATGAAAGGATTGTAAATCACTTAAATAAATCAGAACATACATTAAAAAAAATGTGAAAGCAATTATAACTACAATGAACAGCAAAAGGATAAAAATAAAAATGTAAAACAGGACATCAAAATCATATCATTCTTACTTGGGAGAGGCAAGTAAGAAAATGCAAATTTTTTTGAATGTGTTTGAGCTTATATGTTTACCTAGTCTAAAGCAAGCAGACACAGTAATAGGTTAACATACTTGAAAACCAGGGTAACCACGAATCAAAAACACAATAGATTCACAAAAACCAAGAAGACAAGAACTCAAGTGTAGTACAAATGAAAACCATCAAATCTTGAAAGGAAAAACAAAAAGAAAGGTGCAAAGAAGAAATACAAAATCAACTGGAAAACCAGGTTTAGAATGGCAATAAATACACACCTATCAACAGTTACCTTAAATGTCAACTGACTAAATGCTCTGACCAAAAGACACAGAATGGCAGATTGGATAATAAAACAAGAACCTATAACATGCTGCCTTCAAAAGACCCACTTTAGGGGAAGGACATCCACAGACTGAAAATGAGGGGATGGAAAAAGATATTTCATGTGAACAGAAATGACAAGAAAGTGGGGGTCACAATATCATATCAGGCAAAATAGACTTTAAAACAAAGGCCAGGGACTTTGCTCGTGGTCCAGTGGTTAAGACTTGCACTCCCAAACCAGAAGGCCCAGGTTCGATCCTGATTGGGGAACTAGATCCCACATGCATGTTGCAACTAAGAGTTTGCATGCCACAAGTAAGAAGTCCACATGCTGCAACTGAAAAAGAAAATGATCCCACGTGCTGCAACTGAAGATCCTGCATGCCACAATGAAGATCCTGAGTGCCACAGCTAAGACCCAGCACAGCCAAAATAAATAAATAAACAAACAAATAAATAAATATTTTTTTAAAAGTTAAAAAAATAAAATAAAACAAAGGCCATAAAGAGGGACGCTAGATAATGACAAAAGGATCGATACAAGAAGAGGATATTACACTCATTAATGTATAAGAACCCAATAGAGGAGTGCCTAAATACATAAAACAAATACTAACAGACATAAAGGGAGAAATTGATGGGAATCCAATAACAGGAGGTTTTAACACCCCACTGACATCAATGGACAGATCTTTCAAACAGAAAATCAATAAGGCAACAGAGATCCTAAATGACACAAGAGAACAGTTAGACTTAATTGATATTTTCAGGACACTACATCCAAAGAAAAACAAAAAAACAAAACCAGAATACACATTCTTTTCAAGTGTACATGGGACATTTTCTAGGATAGACAACATACTAGGACACAAAACAAGCCTCAACAAATTTAAGAGGATAGAAATTATTTCAAGCATCTTTTCTGACCATAATGGCATGAAACTAGAAATGAACCACAGAAAGAGAAATGAGGAGGAAAAAAAAAAAGAAAACAAAGATTACATGAAGACTGAACAACGCAGTATTAAAAAACCAATGGGTCAATGATGAATTCAAAGAGGATATTAATAAATAGCTTGAGACAAATGACCATGAAAATACAACCAGACAAAATCTATGGGATGAAGCAAAAGCAGTTAGCAGAGGGAAGTTCAGAGTGATACATGCCTTCCTCCAAAAACAAGAAAAATCTCAAATAAACAACCCAGCCTACCACTTAAAAGAATTAGCAAAAGAAGAACAAACAAAACCTAAAGTCAGCAGGAAGGAAATAAAGATTAGAGAGGAAACAAATAGAGATTAAAAAAATAGAAAAAAACTCAATAAAACCAAGAGCCAGTTCTTTGAAAGGATAAACAAAATCAACAAACCCCTTGTTAGGCTCACCAAGAAGAAAAGAGAGGGGACCCAAATAAACAAAATAAGAAATGAATAACAATTGATACCATAGAAATACAAGAAGTCATAAGAGAATACTATGAACAATTACATGCCAACAAACTGGACAACCCAGAAGAAATGGCTAAGTTTCTAGGAACACACAGCACACCAAAGCTGAATCAAGAAGAAATAGATAATCGGTTTTTTATTCTGGCCACACCACGCAGCTTGTGGGATCTTAGTGCCTCGACCAGGGATTGAACCCAGGCCATGGCAGTGAAAGCGCTGAGTCCTAACCACTGGACAGCCAGGGAATTCCTAGGAAGAAGTTGATAATCTGAATAGACTGATCACTAGAAGTGAAATAGAATCTGTAATTTAAAAAATTCCCTGCAAACAAAAGTCCAGGACCAGATGGCTTCACTAGGGAATTCTACCAAATATACAAAGAAGAACTTATACTGATCCTTCTCAAACTCTTCTAAAGGACTGAAGAGGAGGCAACACTCCCAAAGTCATTCTATGAAGCCACCATCACCCTGATACCAAAACCAGACAAAGACACCACCAAAAAAGATAATTACAGGCCAATATCTTTGATGAATATAGATGCAAAAATTCTCAATAAAAATACTAGCAAACCAAATCCAACAACATATAAAAAGGATCATACACCATGATCAGGTTGGATTCATCTCAAGTTAACAAGGATAGCTCAACATATGCAAATCAATGTGTGATACACCCCATAAACGAAAGAAAAGACAAAAACCACACGATCATCTCATAGATGCAGAAAAAGCATTTGATAAAATTCAACATCCATTCATGATAAAAACTCTCACCAAAGTGGGTATAGAGGGAAAATATTTCAACATAACCAAAGCTATTTATAACAAACTCACAGCCAATGTAATACTCAATGATGAAAAGCTGAAAGCCTTCCCACTAAAATCTGGAAAAAGACAAGGATGACCATTCTTACCACTTCTATTCAACATAATATTGGAAGCCCTAGTCACAGCAATCAGACAAGAAAAAGAAATAAAAGGTATCCAAATTAGAAGGGAAAAGGTAAAACTGTCATTATATGGAGATGACATGAGACTCTATTCAGAAAACCCTAAAGGCTCAGCACAAAAACTTTTAGAGTAGATAAATGAATTCAGCAACGTAGCAGGACACAAGATTAACATTCAGATATCAGTTTCATTTCTCTACACTAACAATGAAATATCAGAAATGTGATTTTAAATTCACATTAAAAAAAAAAAAAACCCAAACAAAAAACAAAGAAACAAAAACCCACCTAGGAATAAACCTATCCAAGGAGGTAAAAGACTTATATGCTGAGAACTATAAAACATTGATAAAGGGAACTGAAGATGATTCAAAGAAATGGAAAGATATCCCATGCTCTTGCATTGGAAGAATTAAAATTGTTAAAATGGCCATATTATCCAAAACAATCTACAGATTTACTGTGATCGCTATCAAATTACCCGTGACATTTTCCACAGAACTAGAACAAATAATCCTAAAATTTATATGGAACCACAAAAGACCCAGAACTGCCAAAGCAATCCTGGGGAAAAAGAACAAAGCTGGAGGCATAACTCTCCCTGACTTCAGACAATACTACAAAGCTACAGTAATCAAAATAGCATGGTATTGGCATAAGAACAGACATACAGATCAATGGAACAGAACAGAGAGCCCAGAAATAAACCCACACACCTACGGTTAATTAATCTTCGACAAAGAGGGAAGAACATACAATGGAGAAAAGACATTCTCTTCAGCAAGCGGTGTTGGGAAAGCTGGACAGCCTCATGTAAATCAATGAAGTTAGAACACTTCCCCACATCAAACACAAAAATAAACTCAAAATGGCTTAAAGACTTAAACATAAGACATGATACTATAAAACTCCTAGAAGAGAACACAGGCAAAACATTCTCTGACATAAATCATACCAATGTTTTCTTAGGTCAATCTCCCAAGGAAATACAAATAAAAACAAAAATAAACAAATGGGACCTAATCAAACTAACAAGCTTTTGCAAAGCAAAGGAAACCATAAACAAAACAAAAAGACCTATGGATTGGAGGAAAATATTCACAAACAATGCAACCAATAATGGCTTAATTTCCAAAATATACAAACAGCTCATACAACTCAACAACAAAAAAACAAAAACCCAATCGAAAAATGGGCAGAAGACCTAAATAGACATTTTTCCAAGGAAGAAATATAGATGGCCAATAGGCACATGAAAAGATACTCAACATTCCTAATTATTAGAGAAATGCAAATCAAAACTACAGTGAGGTATCATCTCGCACCAGTCAGAATGGCCATCATCAAAAAGTCTACAAATAACAAATGCTGGAGAGTATATGGAGAAAAGGGAACCCTCCTACACTGCTGGTGGGAAGGTAAATTGCAGCCACTACGGAGAACAGTATGGAGGTTCCTTAAAAAACTGAAAATAGAGTTGCCATATGAGCCAGCAATCCCACTCCTGGACATATATTTGGAAAAGACTAGAACTCTAATTAGAAAAGATACACGCACCCCAATGTTCATAGCAGCAGTATTTACAACAGCCAAGATATGGACGCAACCTAAATGCCCATCAACAGATGAATGGATAAAGAAGATGTGGTACATATATACAATGGAATATTGCTCAGCTATAAAAAAGAATGAAATAATGCCATTTGCAGCAACATGGATGGACTTAGAGATTATCACACTAAGTGAAATAAGTCAGAGAAAGACAAATATCACTTATTTGTGGAATCTAAAAAAACAACACAAATGAACTTATCTACAAAACAGAAACAGACTCACCTACATACAAAACAATCTTATGGTTACCAAAGGGGAAGTAGGGAAGGGATAAATTAGGTGTTTGGGATTAACAGATATACACTACTATATATAAAATAGATAAACAACAAAGACCTACTGTATAGCACAGGGAACTATATTCAATATCTTGTAATAACTTATAATGGAAAAGAATCTGAAAAAGAACATATATATATGTATACACACACACACGGTATATAGGGGTTGGCCCAAAAGTTCGTTACAGAAAAACCCGAATGAACTCTTTGGCCAACCCAATATAACTGAGTCACTTTGTGGTACACCTGAAACTAACACAACACTGTAAATCAACTACACTTAAAAAAAAAAAATTACATTATGGCCAATTTGGGAGGCAATGAGAAGAAGCCCTCGCTGGAGCCAGGGCACATGTGGTGAGGAGGTGACACAGGCTGGATTAGACAACACTGAAGGCCTCACAAAGCTGCACTGGTGCAGGAGGCAACAGGCAGACCCAAAGATCTCTAAGTGGTGACCCACTGAAAGTGGTGGATAATCTAGCCCTCCAGGAAGAGCACTTACATCTCTAAACATGTCTAGAAAACTGCCATGCCTTGGTCTAAAGAGTACCTTACCTCCTTCCAGCTCCATCCAGAACTGGGGGAGAAAAAGAGATGGAGATGCCTGCATTCCCTCTCGGACATGATTCTCCTCACAACAGCTGTTTTGCAGTGGGCTCAACATTACCACTAAAAATAGCATAATCTGTCCTCAGGCCATTCCTCAAAGCCTGGACTTCAAAGGACCCATATCCGTTCGTGGGTAACGCTTCATGACGTCACCACTGCCAGCACACGTTGGGCTGGCACCCCACCACACCGAGCCACAGACCAGGCCTTGACTGGATGACTAAAAAGACAGAATCACAGAAAACCTTTGAATTCCCCACTGAGGAGCTGGATGTACCTCCTACATTACTGCCAACCCAAGACAAAGTTCGACTCCTTGCAAACAGGGCTGATATTATTTCAACCTGGGTATTTCATACAAGAACTCCCTGGTGGGCGAGCCCCTTTCTCGGTGGCATCTCAGAGCTGTGCCCTGTGCTGGATAAGTGGGTGCTGCCAGGAACCTCTTAGGAAGCTGCCTGTGCACCTAATGAACTCATTAGAAGGGTTTGCTCCTTCCTCTGCACTTAACAATTACTGTTGTTTTGCCACCTTCCCCCATGTTGTGATTCTTTTATTAAGCTCTTGGTGCTGCAGGGAACACGTGATCTCTTAGGGAAACTGAACTGAAAAGGGGCAAAATCCATAAACATTCACTTAAAAAAACTGCACAATAGGATAGAGGGCGTAAGAGGTGTTAAGTGTGTTCCTGCTTCCCACCACCACCTCTCTCTTGGTGGGTTTAGGGTGGAGTGGACTGTGAGACGCCGCAAAGGGCAATCTGCGGTGGAATAAATGGAGGCAGTTATTTTTGTACTCTGGTTTCACGTCTGAATGATTAATTTGCTTTCTAGTGGTTCTGGCTTTTCTGTGCTGGTGTCCCACCTGAGGACCATCTTTCTCCTCACCCACACTGGGGAGGCAGGGGCTGGGCCAAAGAAAAGCAGGTGGGTAATCAGAGAGACGTTTAATTCTTTGCCAGAACTATCCATGGTCCAAAGAGGTCTTGAGCAGGAAATGAGGGGAAGGGAGGGCTTCAAGCTCATGGTACAAGAGGCCTTTCTAACAAGCAGAAATAACTTGGGAGGGATGGGAGCTGTGGACAGATCAGGCACAAAGGAGACAACACTCGCTTGTCTCGCATTTAACTCCCAGGGAACCCTGAATAAGCTGTTTTACTTTTCATATTTTGTTTCTTCATCTGTAAAATGGGAACAAGCGATGGTGACCTCAACTCAGCTGCACTAAGGATTAGACTAAATGAGACCATGCATGCAAGTGTGCCACGCACGCGTTCAGCATTACTGTTCAGATGCAAAAAGACAGGAGGCTGCGAGCAGGGCTGCCTGCTCCTCTACTCTACACGAACAGACACGCTGTGGAGGTGAGCTGCTTCCCTCTCCAGTCCTGTCTTTCTGGCAAATGGCATAACCGAGGGGAGCGCCACACCGATCAGTTGACGCGGTCGAATGCCTGCCCGCTGCCAGCTTTAATGAACGACCTTTCTTTCTCAAGGTCTTTATAAATGGTCCGGAGGTGTCAGTGGGAGTGACTCACAGAGCTGTTCTCAATTCCAGCAAGGGACTGCTCCTTTTAAAAATTACCACAAAGATTTACTAAGCTCAGGTGCATTCTTGGGTGACATCAGGATGAGGTACCACGACAGTGGTCCTGAGTAATGTGCCTGCTGCCATCATGATGCACTGGTTCACTCTACCAGGGATGCACTCATCAGCTGCCCTGGAGCCATCAACTGAGCCATGACTCAAATTTGTGTGGGCCTTCTACTCATCAGAACTCTCTCCCGAGGTAATGACAAAGGATGACAACTCTAAAAGAGAAAGCTCTACCCTCCTTTTCCGGCTCCTCTTACACTAACAGTCAAGTAGGTGAATGTCATACGCTCCCCTCTCCAGGGATCTAGCCTCTGTCAGCTTCTCTGCTGGCTGGTTTCACCATCCGAATTTCATTAAAATGAGTCACGTGTCTGCCCAACTGTAAACTCCTTGGTGATAAGGACCAGCTTATGTCCCTCTTCTGTAGTTCCCGCAGTTCCCCACACAGAGTAAGCTTACAAATTAATTCTCACCACTCAGGACACAGAAATATTCCCTTCTCGCTCTTCACTACTTCTCTCCTTCTAGTTCTGCTACATCTGCAACTATATTCAAATGATTTTTGTCTCATGAGCCATAACCAATCATTTATTTACCCACTCAATAACCGATTGTCTTTTATGTGCCAGGAGCTATGCTAGACACTGTGGGGAGAAAGATAAAAATACCACCGTCTCTATTCTCAGGAAGCTCACACTGAAAATATGTAGGGAGCACAGCCCTAGAAAGTCTATGGGATGTGCAGAGTTGGGACTAATTATAACTCTTGCCTTCAAGATCTTTATACTATGCCAGTGAAGACCACTGTAAGAAGTGTGAGAGCCCTCAGCGTTGTGTGACCACCCCAACTCCCCCCGTAACAAAGCCCCGAGCCAGATGCTCTCTCCACGCCCACCACCCAGTTAGCACTTGGTTTCGATGATGCCACTGGGCATGCTGTTCTCGCTCCATCAGGTGGGTGGCTTGGTTCTGGGTTGGGCTAAGCTGCCAAAAAGCCACGTTCCTGCTTTCACAGCTTGTGGCCAAATTTCGCAAGAGTCATTTCTTCAGGCTGTGTGTGTATGTATCACATCTCATGTGTCTGACCTCTTGCCTGAGCCCCAGGCTCAAATATCCCACTGCAGACTTGACATTTCCACTTGGAAGTAAATCCACTTTGCATCTCAAGTTAAACATGTCTAACACCAAACTCAAGATGTTCTTCCCACGCCCCACCTGTTCCTCCTCCCATCTTCCCCACCTCAGTAAATGGCACCACCGTGCACCCAGTTGCTCAGGCCAAAACAATCTAGGTGTCATCCTTGGTCCTCTCTCCCTTTACCCTATATCCAATACACAGCAAGTCCTGTTGATGCAACCTTCGCATCGCAACTCCAATTCAGCCACTTCCATCTCCTGTGCTGCCATCTTCATCCACTCCACCACCATTTCCTGCCTGGGCTACCAGAGTAGCCTTTTCTCCAGCTGTTTCTATTTTTGCCTCCCTATAATCCATTCACTGGTACAACCAGAGTGATCTTTAAAAAAAAAAAGAGTAAACTAGATCACATCAGCCCCCTGACTAAACCTCCCTAAAGGCTTCTCACTGGTCTTATGATAAAATCCAACTCCTAACCAGGGCCTGCCTGTAAGACCGTACCATGCCTGGCTCCTGTCTTCCTCTGACTCAACTCTTAGCAAATGCCATTTCACTCGCCACCCTTCAGCCACTTTGGCTTGCTTTCTGCTTCCTGCCTCAGGACCTTTGCACTGCCTGAAAGAACACCAAGTGTTCACTGTTGGCTCATCTTCTTTCCTTAGATTTCATCTGTGTATCACCTACTCAGTAAGGCTTTACCTGTCATAACTAGTATTACCCTTTACCATGCTACTCTATTTCATATCCATCATAGTACTCGTCTGGACTGCCTTATGTATGTCTACTTGCTTACTGCATCCCGAACTAGGACGTAAACTTAAATTTCATGTGGGCAAGACCTCATCTAATTAACTACTGTCTCCCCGGCACCAAGCACAGTTCCTGGCACATGGTGGGTGTTCCCTAAGCATGTGCTGTATGAATGAACAAACCCCAGAACTACAGCACCAACCTGGAGGAGAGCAAGAACACAGGTCTACTACTCACACACACAGGCACGGGGTGAGGACTCAAACCTGCCACACCGGCTTACAGGGGCCCAGAAAGCACACCAAGGCTTAGCGGGAGTCCTGCATAGGTACTTGGGCATCAGCTCAATCACTGCACAACACTTCGAGGTAATGGCATCGTGTCAGTGGAGCAATAAGCCTACGACGGTCACCACCTAGGACTGCTGTGGGACTCAACTCTGGATGCACCCTGAATCATCGAGAGCTTTTAAAATCACTGAGGCTAAGGCCTCGCCACCAGAGATTGATTCAATAAGGTCGACTGGTCCCAGACATCTAAATTTGTTAGAAGCTTCTTAGGAACCTCCAAAGGGCAGTCAGATGAAAGTGCTGAGTAGAAGGAAGGGTCGCCGCTCTCCGCAGTTTCCCGGGGCATTAAGAGGGTCCCCGGGCACGTGCGGCTAGGAGGAACGGCGCGCGCATGCGCGGGGCCCCGCCCTGCCTCGTCCTTTCCTCCCCTCGCCCCAGCCGCCTCCCCGCCGCAGGAGGACCCCACAGTCTGGTCACCTGGGTGTTCTCTCCCTCCCGAAAGGCCTGCGCTACCCGCTGCCGCAGATAAGCGCCCAAGTCCCGGCCCCGTTTGGTCTCGTCCACTGGCCATTCCTCACAAAGCTTAAGAAGACGCCGGTAGCGGCTGGCCGCCATTTTGGGCCCCGCTTGTCTCCGCCCCTGAGGGAGGAGTCAGGGCGGACAGATGGCGCTTGCGCACTAAGCATCGCCAGCTTCTCGACGAGGTGGGGCGGGAGGGAGGCGTGAGCATGCGCCACTTGGCCGGCGCCCTGCTTTTTCCGGCTAGGGGCGCTGCTTGCCCGCCTCTGCGAGTCAAGCTAATTCAGTCTTCGTCCTCCTGGAACCAGCCCAGCTCCCAGGGGCAAGTCAGGCGTGGAGTACCCCGGGGACAGCTTTGCTTCTCTTTTTCAATGACTGCACAAGCTCCAGACTAAAAAACCCTCCTCTGAGACCTCTGCTGATATGCATAAGTGAATACGTTTGCATGTAAATGCAGGTTATGTGATGAAGATGTTTGAATTTAATCACGTAGCACGCACACGTGGTTCGCAGCTTACCCTCCCCCCCGCCCCGCCCCTTTCTCGCAGTCGCTGTACCTGTCACTACCATTTGGTGCTCTGCTACAATTCCTTTTTTAGTGCTCCTCAGCTCTGTCCCTCTTTCCCCAGCTTCTATTAGTATCCCTTTGAGCTCCCCTCCCCAAGTCAGCTACTCTTCCCGGCTTGAGCAAAGTCAGCTGGGTTGATACAGCCTGGATGTGGGATGTCCTGATTCCTGTTTTCAGAAGATACCCCCACCTTCCAGATTTTCCTTAAGAAAGCCTCAGCCCCCTTTCTCGTCTTTACTGCCTGCATTTAGCCCCGACCAGCCGGTGCACACACTTGGCTGCCCTCAAACCTCTTCCTTCTCACCTTGCCTAATTCGTAAATGTGAGTCCAGGAGCCTGCTGCCCTGAGTCAAGAAGTGAATACATAACCAAAACACAAAGTTAAAAGTGACAAGGGCTTTAATTGAAGTGTTAGAAAATACTAGGAGTTTGGAGAAAGAAATAGTACTTCTAGCTGTTCAGGAAATTAGGGGGAGAAAGATCAGGGATTTCTTCTGAAGGAGATAGCATTTGTGCTGGGCCTTGAAAATGGTTAGAATTCCGATAAGTGGGAGGGATATTCCTTCCATAGCAAGACTCGGGGCCTGGGGCAGGAATGGGAGAGAGTCAAAGAGGGAGGAGGAAAGATCAGTGGGTGGTTTTAACAGGGAACAGCTCTGAACTGTCTGAAGTCCTGAAAGGTAAAGACCTATGAATGAGAACCTTTGGGGACCCAGGGTGTGTGATGCCCACTTGAGGTGAGTTCAGGGGGAGTAGAAAATGAGGCGCTCAAGGGCACCTGCAGCGCACCAGCGCAACGGTACCTACCTGCTCCACTCTCACCACAGCTGTGTTTGTAATAGGGAAGAACAAATCTGACTCCATATTGGATCTGTTTCCCTTACTTTAACCTTTGTATCTTTTGCTTTTGCCACAAGAGTGTTGCCTGTAGCCTGAAATATACAGGATAGCCCATTCTCAAGGCTTTGACCTTTAAAGGTATAATACTTTTCCATTCATAAAGAGATAAAAAGCTGCGGAACAGAGAATAACGGTTGTCTTGTTGGAGGTTTATAAAAACAGTGACCAGACCTATGTGGACAGCTGTAAGAACAAAGGATTCTGGCACCAAGAAGTCTGCAGCAACCAACCGTACCCCCTCCTGTTTTGGTATAAAAGAAGCCTGAATTCTAACTCAGGGAAGATGGTTCTTTGAGACATAAGTTCACCATCTTCTCAGTCTGCCGGCTTTCTGAATAAAGTCACTGTTCCTTGCCCTAACAGCTCATCTCTCAATTTATTGGCCTGTCATGCAGCGAGCTTAGACTGGGTAACATATTTATAACCACATAGTTTTGATGGCTGCCCTGAGGCCCAAAGGGCAGGGTTATATCCATTTACTATCAATATCAAGCTCCAGGCACCCAGGGCTGTGCTGGGTGCCCTGAGGCCTTGTCATTCTGCCTGAGGCCCCACCGCAGCCGTGGCTTTGAAGAGCACCTGGCTGGCCAACAGATGTCTCGAGAGGCAGAGACTGAGGCCCCTCTGTCTTCAGCAAGAGAAAGAGTAACATGGCTTTCACCTAACTTGAGACACAAGCACAAGCACAATAAGAGGTTGAGAAGAATATGTGGAGCAGGGAAAACCCAAACCAGTGCCCCTGTCTAAGGCTCTCCCTTCCCCAGCACAGCATCTTCTGGATCAGCTTGTGGTGGCCCTGGTTCAGTACCCATGTCTCTCCCCACGTCTGCAGGCTTGTATGGCTTGGTGGTTCAGTAGTGAGGCTGTGGAGGCTGATAGACCTGGACTGGAATGTGGACTTGCTTATTCATTCATTCATCTAGCATCTAGAACTATCTATACAATTTGCGGGGGCCCGATGAAAAATGAAAATGTAAAGCCCCTTCTTAAGAAACTATGAAAAATTTCAAGACAGTAACCGTGGAGCATTAATCCAGGTGTGAGGCCCTTCACATCACACACCCACGAAGCCAGCCCTGAGCCCCTTCCATGTGGTGGACAACACGGGTGAGGGCCTCGATCCCATGGTTTTACACTGAAGTGGGAGGAAACAGACAACAGCCAAGCAAACATACCGTAACAGTAACAGTGATAATAATAATGCTTTGTATGAATTCAGTCCTTTAGTAAATGAACAAGATGATTTCAGATGTGATAAGTGCCAGGGAGGGATCAAGTCAGGGTGCTGCATCCACAGTGATTAGGGTGGGGGTGGGGTCTGGGTGGCCTGGAGGGGCTTGTGTGTTTGAGAGAGACCTGAGTCACACGAGGGGCAAAAGTGACCGCCAGGTAGAGGGGCAGCAAAGACAAAGGCCTTAGGAGCAGCCGGCCTTTGGTGGGCTATTTAATCACTCTGAGCCTCAGCTCTTCATCTTAAAATGGGAATTATAATGATACACTGACACGTACCGAATGTTTGCTGTGTGCCTGGCACTGTTCTAAAGGCTTTCTGATGGACTCATTTAGTCCTCACAATGGATCTCAGAGAGAAGTACCACTTTTATCCCCATTTTACAGAGCTGGAAACTGAGGCACACAAAGGACAAGGATTTACCGAGGTCACCAGGTGGGTACGTGGCAAAGCCTGGACTTGAACGCCAGCTGACTGACTCCAGAGCTGGTGTCCTTCCCCTCCATCAGATGCCTCTTCAGGCCTCCATGCAGCATTAACGCTGCGAACTGCGTGCATGGTGCGTTTCTGCACGCGTCCTCACTTCCCAGGGGGCTCTGGGGGCCTCTCCGGCCTTGTTTTACTTCGTCACCCCTGCCCCCCATGCCTATGGGTGGTTGGAGCCAGAGTCTGGGCGCAGAGAGTCTGGCTTGTCAGTCACCCGGCGCTGTTCTGGGCACATTAATAGGCGCTGCCTGGAATGTGGCTTGGCAGTGCCAGCCCCTTGGGCAGTTGATGACTATGTTAACACCCACCTGCTGGCTGTCACTCATTCCACACTAAATGCAGCCTCCCGTGGCTCCTTGAAAGCCCCCAGCAGGGCTGCACCTCCCTGTTTAGAATGGGTATTTGGGCTTTATGCAGCCCTGCCGGCTCTTTATAGCAAAGAGGCACCATCAGAGAGAGGAGAAGGAGGGAGGAGAGGAGGGAGGAGAAGGAGGGAGGGAGCGCTGCTTCAGTTTTTCAAGTTATAATGATCCCTGTCATTGAGACACCGAATCGCACATTTAAATCTCTTGAAAGTAAAAATATCGTTTTGTAATGCTGATGTTAATAATGTAAACATTAAAAACTAATTAAATACTTAGCTGTATTGTGGGGCACAATTGCCTGATTTTTCTTCTTTCAACTTCTTCAACTGGAGGAAATTATTGGCTGCAATACGCAGATACATTACCATAAAAAGTGGGTCCAGACTCGCACTGGAGGACCTAGTCATTTAATGCCCCTGGAAGGGTCACGCTGGCAGCAGACAGCTGCCTTTTTCTGGAGGTAAGCTTTTTTTTCAAGATACGTAGGTGTTGGAGGTGTGCTGGGAGAGGCTGGGGTCTTAAATTGCAGCCTAGTGCATCCAGACCCCTCAGCTCTGTGGAGATATCTTGTCATCTGCCGCAGGGACCTGCCTCCCCACCTTCACTCTGCTTTTTAGTCAGTGTCACCTCAGAGAGGCTTTCCCTGGTTCCCATCCAAAGTAGCAACCCCACCACTTTGGTCCCCTTTTGCCTCCAAGCACTAGTCACTATTTGACAGCAGGCCCTGGCAAACTGTTGTCTCTCACCAAAGGAATCTGAAGAGAAAGGACATTAGAATAAACACAGGTCCCCCCAGCCCACCTGTCCCCACCCCCTCTTTAGAGGTCTGAGGGAGAAAGGTGAAGGGCAAATCAGGGGCAGGTAGATTTCTGGATTTTGTTCTCAGGTGAGCTCCCTGTCCCATCTTAGGGCGGCTGAGTGACAGAAGGGAGGGGTTCTGAGCAATGCCTAGTGGAAAGGACCCAACCCGGGTGCCAGTCAGCCTGCCTGGCCGGCACCTGACGTGGTATTGTCCAGAACTACTTTCCTCCCTCCCTCCCTTCCTCCCTCCCTCCCTTCCTTCCCTCTAATTCTTGGCACCCACACTTTCATTTTTGTTCTTTCCCTCATCTTCTGTTTTATGTTTTTGGCCACAGAGGATGCAGATTTAAATCAAAAGTCTGAAGTTTAGATCATTCTGGAGAGCTGCTGATGAGTGGTCTTGCCTTACCGTGTGTTTTATTAGACTGCTTCCTGCCCTTTCCAGCGTGGTCTAAAAGGCTCCGTGCAGCTGGGAAGAGTGATGTGGCTGCCAGGGTGCTGCCCAGAGGCCCAGGGCTTCCTGATGACATTGCATTATGGAAAAGCTGTAATAACACTCTGCTTTTGAGCTTCCCCCTCAATCACACAGGGGACAGCAGAGGGACAGAGGTGGGGCTCACTGTCTCCTAGGTTGCCCTTGTCCCCACACTCCAGCTAGTGGGGGGGGTGCAGGTCAGGAGCAGCTGCTCCTCCCCATCATCTGTCTTGAGGACCAAGTCAGAGGTCCCGTGGGACAGATGAGGAAACTGAGGTCGGGTAGATGCTAAGCCAATCTGCCAGCACTCCGGGCATACTCATTGTGTGAGGACACGGCTGGGGGAAGGATCTGGATCAGAACCCCGCCGTTCTGGCACTGCCAGTTCCCTCCCATCCCCACACGCCCCCATTTGCTATTTATGTCTCTGTTTCTTCCCCTGTAAGTCAGGTATCAATTTGACGTGAGGTTTATGGAGTAAGGTTATAGTAGAGACCGGCTAGGTTCTCATCAAACCCATTCCTTGTCCTACGCACACAATTAAATTACATCTGAGCCTCCCTCCACCCCCCGCATCTGGGTAGGGCCACAGGACAGGTTCTCACCTGTGGGATGCGCCTTCTCCATTCTGTCTAACTTTCAGGCCTGTGGTTGAAGATGGAGTGTCACAGGATAGAAGGGGCCTGGGTTCCTGAATGACTGTGTGGAGCAGAGGCTCTCTGCCAACCCAGGTGGATTGGAATGTGAAGCCACTGATATTTGGGGATTGTCTGCAAACAGTTAGCCTCCCCTGACTACCACCTGTGTGTTTCTCAGTTCAGAAAGAAGAGCGCTCCCCAGCCTGGGTGAGAGAGGCTCTTACAGTATTCCAGGCGAGAGCGAGCAGTAGAGGCAGGAGGTTCAGAGGCCCTTTCTAGCTCTCACATTTCTGGAGTTTCTCCATTTCCATCTTATCTCCCTCAGTGCCCCTGTACATCAACCTTCTGTGGTCAACACAGACTGCTTGCTCTGCCCTGAGCCGTCACAGAATCAAGGATGCTGGATTCCTGGTTCCTGTGGTTGTTGATCCTTTTCCTGGAACACCTGTCCTTCTTTATCACCTTTCAGACCTTCCTCCCTTTCCAGGCACAGCTTCAGCACCACCTCCGTGATCACCCCATGTGGCAGGGAGTCCTCACTGCCTCTGCCCTCCTGCAGAGCGCTCTGCACAGCTGAGCAAACGGCCCCCATCCCCTGTTGAAGCACCTGTGATATTTTCACATGAGGTCTTTACTCTCTCATTAGGTCATAAGGTTCTTTTTTTAAAATTAATTAATTTATTGGCTGCTTTGGGTTTTTGTTGCTGCATGCAGGCTTTCTCTAGTTGGGGTGAGCGGGGGGCTACTCTTTGTTGTGGTATGCCGGCTTCTCATTGCAGTGGCTTCTCTTGTTGTGGAGCACATGCTCTAGGCATTGGCTTCAGGACTTGTGGCACATGGGCTCAGTAGCTGTGGCTCGCGGGCTCTAGAGTGCAGGCTCAAGGGCTTAGTCACTCCATGGCATGTGGGATCTTCCCAGCCGAGGGCTTGAACCCATGTCCCCTGCATTGGCAGGCAGGTTCTTAACCATTGCGCCACCAGGGAAACCCAGTCATAGGGTTCTTAAGGATAACATCACAACCCTTGCACTTCCTGCTTTCCTATAAGGCCCTGGCACTGTGCGGCATGTACCAGGCACTTGGAAAATATCTGTTGGATGGATGGATGGAGGGAGGGAGGGAAGGAAGGAAGGAAGGACAGATGAATGAAATCACAAATAAATGAATGAGCTACTCAGCCAGGTTTCCAAGGGTCTCCAACATCTGGGCTCATTCCACCGCTCTACTCATTTCTACTCCCAGCCACAAAACCCCGACTCTAAATGGGCTGGTCTGTCCACAGACTTAGGAGCCTGCTGGATTTTTCCCTCCCTCCACTCCCCAGCCCCCACCAATGCCCCAGCCCCTTCCCACTCCTGTCACCCTTCAGGGCCCAGATGAAGTCTCACCTCCTCCAACAGTTTCAGTGATAACTCGCCTCTCCGCCAAACTATCCAACTTTATTACAGGATTGATCACCTGTACCATGAGGATTAATCCACTGTATCATTGGGTACGTCCTATGTGGTTTGTGGTCAGTTCATTTGTGTTTTTCTTGCCTCCTCAACTAGAATCTACACTCCCAAGACCTGGATTGTCCACAGCACTTAGCAGAGATCAGCAGGGAACGGCTGAGCAGGACAGGGATGCACCTGCCAATTGTTGGATACCTGGGGCTCCCTCGCCCTTTTGCCATTTTTCTCTTCTTTTTTAAGAACTTTTATTGAGATATAATTGACTTACAATATAATTGAGATATAATTGGCATATATTTAAAGTGTATAATTTGATTTTTTTTCTTATTAGTAATGTATATACCTTTTGCCATTTTTCAGTAAACTCGAATTGGAGAGCACGTACGCACACACCCATCACCTCGCCTCTCCATATCTTTCTGTTTTTCTCCCTCTGCCCAGATTTGCAATACTTTGGTAGACTCATTCAGCCAAGTTGCTGAATCTGCAAAGCCTTGCACGAGTTTCCAGACCACACCTGCCCCTCTGAGTCCAGGAGTCCAGGAAGAACAGTCTGAAATGGTAGCCAACTTTGTCCGTTACAACCAATGGCACTGTTGTTGGTGACAGCTTCTGGAGGAGGAGGGCTGGGTCTCAGAAGATTAGCAGAGGAGGAAGAAGGCTGCCCGTGAAGGGCACCGTGGGATAAAGGGGTAGCAGGGCATCATATTGGCAGGAAGAAAGAGCCAGCCACGGAGAGCGGTTGTGGTATTGTTAGCGACATGGGTGGCCAGCCCTAAAAGACTTAGATCCCAGCTGACCATTCCCACCTCATCCTCGGGCAGCCCCCACAGCACCCTAGGCTGAGAACAGGAACAGGAATCAGAAGCTCAGCCAGGGAGCTTTGGACTTGGTTGATGTGGCACCAGGTTCTCAAGCAAGAAGCGGCCCAGAAAAAGCAGTATTTCGGGCTTCCTCTGGTCATTAGCAAATATTTTGTTTTCGGCTTCCTTTCGCCACTCAGCGTGCTTTGACTCAACTCTCCACCACAGACGCAGGGCATGCAGATCAGTCACATCTTTACCTTGGCCAAACATAATTAGGCAAGTTACCTTGCTTGGAAATCCATGTGACGTAAACTAAAATTAAGCAAGAGTTTTTATTATCCAGGCACTCTTTCCTTCTATTGGTGTGGATTTTTTTTTTGGTGGGGGGGGGGGTGGGTTTTTGAAAATTGATGGTAATTAGCCATGAAAAACACAAAAATGGTTTCATTTTGGATTGTATAAAGTTCACGTGAAAGAATCACTTACTTCTCAGGTCTGGTGCCTGCCTTGTGATATACACAGATATTTTATTAGCCACCATTTTTCACCCAAGTTCCTGGGAGAGTTGCAGAAAATCAGTGAAGTGTTCTTGCTGTGTATATTCTAGTCACCCATAAATTGGAACTACAGTACAGTGTAATGATCAGAATCAACAAACAGAAAGGGTAATACAGCACAGCAAATAATCACTGGTGACCTCAGCAATTTTATTAACAAATTTATTTCCCTAATTGTGTAACGTATCTCAGTGCTTGACTCGAGGGCATTGTAATAGGTTTCCACACTGCAGAAGAAGGAATTACTTAGAACCGTTTGCTCTCGGGTCTGTATTTACGCTTGTCTAGCCATCTTGTAAACATTGTGCCTGGTTTCCTGGGTCCTCCAGGCTCCTCTCTGCTTACTCCCCCACCCCCACCCCACCCCCCCAAATAAATAAATAGAAAGCGGAAAGTGTAAGTTCATGTCTTCCTTATGCGCAGTCCACCCCCAGCAGAAGCTGCATTTCATGTTCAGAATCTGGCAGAATCATCACTTCCCATAGGACCCGCCTCTCCACAGGCAAAAATGGGGAAGCCGGGGTCTTGGTTTGCCAGTGCTGTGTCTGGAATTGTCCTTGTCCCTTCAGACGCTGGGGACAAATCTGGTGAGATGGGCAGATCTGTCTCACTTCACCCTGCCCCCAAAACAGTGCCTCTGAGGGAGGTAAGAGACATTTGTTAGCTCTGTCTGCCCTGGGAGCCAGCAGCCCATGCAGGCAGAAGAACCATAAACTGGGGAACTCATTCTTCCAGGTTTCTTCAAGTAAGTTTTTGTTTGTTTGTTTTTTGTTTTTGCCTCACAGCTTGTAAGACTGCAGCATGACAACAGAAAGCATCTTTAAATGCAAATACTCCAGAATCTCACTGTAATGCTGGCCCCTAAGTCCTCTGCACCCCACCCTTTACTCCAGAAAGGCACCATTTCATCCTGATGTGCAGCCCAAGCTGAATGGCTTGAATGCACGTTGTCAGGGTACGTGAATTACCTCTAGGGCTGGTTTCCTTAGCAGCTGCTGGTATAGCCTGCCATGTATAGAGATGGCTTTTGAAAGTAGATATAATTATTACAGACACATGTCAGGGGTGCCTGGACTATCTAGCTACCAACAGGTCCCTTTGGAGAGCTATCCTCTGGGAAAATCAACGTCTCATTCTCCTTCTTGAATGTCCTGCAGGATCTGGATGAGGTTTTCCAGGCCAAAGATATAGCCTGGATCTGGTCCATCGTAGGTGGTGTGTTCATTCCAGGAGCCTTTGTAAGTTGTGTGAGCAAAGTCGATCATCCGGATGTCAACTTTGATGACATTGCTGCCATGGGGTGTCTGCGGAGTCTCCTGCCCATCATAGATGATGAGGAGAGAGCTGGAGTAGAACCGGTATGAACTCTGGCTCCTAATGACCAACAGGAGGGCCTGAAGCTGGCGCTGGAGGGGCTCTAGCAGCTCTGTCCGGAGGCGGGTCCCATCATGCAGGAACTGATAAAGCGCTTGTCTGAAGCCCTCCACTGAGAGTTTTCTTCCATAGTACTTGTCTTTGCAGAGAAAGTGTTTCTTATCGGTTTGATAAACCTAACATTAAAAAGAAGATAGAAAATGTGAAGAATTGCAAACTTAAAAAAAGATCACATCTGCTACAGTGGCAGCATCATAAGCTACCTAATATAGAAACAGACTTCTAGAGATACAGGGCAAGAAGGGCTGCAACGACTGGCAAGATGATCTTTCATCAAGCACCAGTGTAACTTTTACATTTTAAAATGCTTTCTGTGCAAGCCTTTAATAGGAGTCCAAGGTCTAAAGATCCTTCATCCTACCGAGGTGACCCTCCACCCACGAGGAAAAGGTTTGGATCTCCTTTTCTGTGAATTTCCAGTGTCAACCTCCAAACCATGATTTAAACCCTGGCTTCTGGCCCTCTTCAAATATTAGCAAACCCAAGCAAGAAAGCTTTAGTGGGAATCTGAAATCACAGCCAATGGCCTTGGAAAGCCAACTAGATTAAAATTTTCCCCAACAAAGTTTATTGAAGTCCTTTCTCTGCAGATCCTAAGGAAACTGTAATGGCTCTGGAGATAGAGTGGGGTAAATTGCTGAAGATGAAAAGACAGGCTAGATCAGGTGTGGATGGAGTTTTCAGGCAGCCAGTGCAGTTGAGGGGAGCCTGGATGAGGCAGGGAAGCTTCATAGCAGCTCTGTGGGGCTGGTGGCTCCTCTCCTTGGCGCCAGCTCCTCTCCCCTCCCCTGTCATGTCTTGGCCACCAGAAGGGAGCAGATGGAGGAGAGATGCTGATGGGGGAGGACAGTGGCAGCCACTTCCATTTCATTCAGATGGCAGAGGCAGGCCGAGGCCAAATGGAGGCTGGTGGCTGGCATGGCCAGAGGGGGACTTGGCACACCTCTGCCTGGCACAACTGGGAAGGGCTGCCCACACCTGGCCAAGACAGTTTCTCAGGTCTTCCCTGCCTTCAGATTACATGATATGTTTACAGAAAACCTGAGGTGAAAAAAATTAGAAAGATATGATAGATTTGGCATTGCCTTTGGAGGGCTGGAGATCAGCTGCTAAATTAGCCGTCCTAAACACACGACAGGCATCACTTTCTAAATAAATCAGATCAATTTCAGAAGGTTTGAGGTCCAGAGAGAGATTCCACGTACACCACAAATCATCACACTCCATTCTCTTGAGGACTGCATTCCAAGCCTTCCTAGGGACATCTGTGCCACAAAGTTATAGACTCAACTTCTAGCGTCAAGGGGTGGCAGTTTCAATTAAGGAAAGTGATAACGTTTACCGTCAAATCCATGTCTGGTTTTGCTTTGAGTAGATAGACTCGAAGAGTGAACCAGTGGACAAGTTTATTTCCTCCTGTTCTCCAGCCCCAGCCATAAGGCGCATCAGAGCAGCAGAAGTGAAGAGTGGGGTCTAAGCAATAAAAAATTAACCATTCCTTTGCTGGGCTTTGCAGGTTACGACCTTCCCTCTTTGGTAACCAGAACAGGTAGCAAGAAGCAGCAGAAAAGGCAGAGGAAGAGGAGGTAATGGCTAATAAGGGTTCAGAGATTCAGAGAGCAGACTGCCTCCCAGCACCTGAGAAGGAGAGGGTTCAGTGTCATCCTTCAAGAGAGCGAGGAACCCACGGAGCACACAGAGAAGCTTTCTCTCAGTTCTCTCCTCGCCCTGCTCACACACTGTCATCAAAGGTCTGCTTTCAACATGGGCGGGACTCACGTGGCCACATGGAAAGTTCCAGCTGCCAGACACCCTGAGTGGTTTTTTAAATTTTATTAAAGCATAGTTGATTTACAATTTTGCATGAATTTCTGCTGTGCCGCAAAGTGATGCGGTTATACATATACAAGGATGAGTCAGAAACTATCTGCACTCTGGCTGTAGAATTTATTTTAATGAACTTTTAGAAAATACAAATACATCATTCTTCAACATAATCTGCTTGCTTTTCAATACACTGTCTATCTGTCCACAAGCTCTGGTATTCCCTCATTAAAAAATGTTTTAGGCTGAGCTGCGAGTCATGAATGCACCACTGTCTTCACTTCTTCATCAGAAGTGAATCTTCGTCCTCGTAGGGCTGCTTTCAGGGGACCAAACAGGTGAAAGTCTGACGGAGCAAGATCAGGACTATAGGGAGGATGCTTTAACCCCTCAAAACGAAGTAATCCGTGACAGACTTAGGTTTCAAAAAGTTTATGTGAGATGGGTACCAAAAAAACTCACGGAAGGCCATAAACAGAAGTGTTTGGATATCTATATATAGAATTTGGACCAATACTCTAAGGAAGGTAAAATTTTCTTAAAGAGAATCATTACCAGTGACAAGACATGGGTTCATCACTATGAGCCTGGGAGTAAATAGCAGAGTATGGAACGGAAACATCTTCAATCGCTGACCAAGAAAAAGTTCAAAAGTCAACCATCAGCTGGAAAATTGATGCTTACAGTTTTCTGGGATTCTCAAGGGCCAGTACTGGAATATTATCAGGAAAAAATTCAACAATCAACAGTACTCATTACAGTGCGATGCTTATTGAAGAGCTGAATCCTAAACTTTGGATTAAACACAGAGGACTGCTACCCCTAGGGCATTATGATCTTGTGTGACGATGCACGTCCACACACTTCTGCCCACACTGTTGACACTGCAAAAACTTCGTTTTGAGGTGTTAAAGTATCCTGCCTAGAGTCCTGATCTTGCTCCGTCGGACTTTCACCTGTTTGGTCCCCTGAAAGCAGCCCTACGAGGGCAAAGATTCACTTCTGATGAAGAAGTGAAGACAGCGGTGCATTCATGACTCACAACTCAGCCTAAAACATTTTTTTTTTTTTGCTGTGCGCGGGCTTTCTTTAGTTGCCATGGGTGGGGGCTATTCTTTGTTGTGGTGCGCAGGCTCCTCATTGCCATGGTTTCTCTTGTTGCAGAGCACAGGCTCTAGGCACGTGGGCTTCAGTAGTTGCAGCACATGGGCTCAATAGTTGTGGTGCACGGGCTTAGTTGCTCCATGGCATGTGGGATCTTCCTGAAGCAGAGATCAAACCCATGTCCCCTGCATTGGCAGGCAGATTCTTAACCACTGCGCCACCTAGGAAGCCCTAAAACATTTTTAAATGAGGGAATACAACAGCTTGTTGACAGATAGACAAAGTGTATTGAAAAGCAAGCAGATTATGTTGAAAAATGATGTATTTGTCTTTTCTAAGTTAATTAAAATAAATTCTACAGCCAGAGTGAGGATAATTTTTGACTCACCCTCATATATCTTTTTCATATTCTCTTCCATTATGATTTATCATAGGCTATTGAATATAGTTCCCCATGCTATACAGTAGAACCTTATTATTTATCCATCCTATGTATAATAGTTTGTATCTGCTCATCCCAAACTCCCAATTCACCCCTCCCCCACACCCCCGCTCAGCAACCACAAGTCTGTTCTCTGTCTGTGAGTCTGTTTTTGCTTCATAGATATGTTCCTTTGTGTCATATTTTAAATTCCACACATAAGTGACACCACATGGCATTTATCTTTCTCTTTCTGACGCTTAGTATGATCATCTCTAGGTCCATCCATGTTGCTGCAAATGGCATTATTTCATTCTTTTTATGACTGAGTAGTATTCCATTGTATATATATACCACGTTTTTATCCATTCATCTGTTGATGGACATCTAGGTTGTATCCACGTCTTGGCTATTGTAAATAGTGCTCCTATGAACATAGGGATGCATGTATCTTTTTGAATTATAGGTTTGTCTGGATATATGCCCAAGAGTGGGATTGCTGGATCATATGGCAATTCTATTTTCAGTTTTTTTGAGGAACCTCCATACTCTTTTCCTTAGTGGCTACACCAATTTACATTCCCCCAAAATGGTGGGTCTTGACACCACTATCCTGAAAGGCACTCTTTAAAAAACCCAGCTGAGGACTTCCCTGGTGGCACAGTGGTTAAGAATCTGCCTGCCAGTGTGTAGGGAACACAGGTTCAAGCCCTGGTCTGGGAAGATCCCACATGCCGTGGAGCAACTAAGCTCGTGTGCCACAACTACTGAGCCTGCACTCTAGAGCCCACGAGCCACAACTACTGAGTCCGAGCACCACAACTACTGAAGCCCACATGCCTAGAGCCCATGCTCTGCAACAAGAGAAGCCACCACAATGAGACGTCCACACACCACAGTGAAGAGTAGCCCCAGCTCACCGCAACTAGAGAAAGCCCATGTGCAGTGAAGACCCATTGCAGCCAATAAATAAATAAATTAATTAATTAAACAAACAAACAAAAAACCCAGCATGTCCTAGACCAGGATATGCGTTTCCTTGGTGAAAGAGGTGCCTGGCCGCCAACTCCATTGCTCCCACAAAGTGAAGGGTCCTGCAGGGAGCAGCAGTGTCTGGATGGGTGACATCTTTGCCCCCAGTGGACCTCCAGGATGCCCAGCCCTGCAGATGTCCCCCACCCACCTGCATGCCACAGAGGCGCACGCCCAGGCAGGCCGAGGTACTCTGTGCACACTTCCTCGTGTGGCGGGCCTTCTTCTCCTCCGACGCATCGTCCCCGTGCTGCCGGGTTCCCATCTTCAGGTCTAAGATGCAGGGATGCTTGTACTGTGACACGACGTTTTCCAGCAACAAGAACCCTGGTCACGCTACATTAAGGAAAGCTTCTGGGAACATAGAGGCCACTGCCCAGCAGGAGGTAGGTAGTGGGGCCTCTGAAGCTGGCTAGAGATTCCCTCCTCCGAGCCCCATCCCTTCCCTCCCATTTCTTTCATTACAGACCAGCCTGTCATCGCTATGAAGAATTCAAAGTACTAAGTTTGCAGGCTGCTTTCATAAGTCCATTTATTTTGGGGGAGTTTATGAGGATGTGAGCTTCTTTTCCTTTTCCTTTTTTGCTCTGAGGTTGCAGTTTAAATGCAAGCATGAAATCCCTGGCAGGCCATGCCCAATTTACATTTTATGGCAGAAAATCATAAGGCTGAAACCTCGAGTCACTGAATGGGCAATACCTTTTGGGAGAAGTGGGTTGATGTTAGCTTCGGAGATGGGTTGCAGGAATATTAATTTCAGTGGAGTAATTATCCTGCAAAAGCTTCTTAGGGATGAGGGTTGCAGATGTGTCTTAATAAATACCGAGAAACCAGCCACCGGTTTGCAGGAAGGAGCCCAGCGGTGACAAAAGGGAGCATTTAAGCCTGAATTTGCTCACTGAGTGTGTGACAGCCTGGGAGGGGGTGGGGGAGCACCTCTCCTAAGGGTCCAGCCCGTGGGCACCTCCCTAAGAGAGGAGCCATGCTCCCTTCTCACCCACCAGCTCTGTGATGGCTGTGGGGAGAACGGGGAGGCATAACACGGAGGTTGGGGACAGAGACCCACCCACCCTTTGACCCCCCCTCCCCCCCGCCTCCTCCACCCAGAGTGGCAGTCATCTTTCTTAACTGGCAACAGAGACTCCAGCTCTACCCATTTTTACTGTCCAGGTGGCAGAGACACAGCCACTGGCTCGAACAGGGCCCTCTGTTCAGCTTTTCCCCAGTCCTCCTTCCCCAGCCTCTGGTTTTTCTTTTGGAGAGATTTGCTTTCTCCTAGGTCCCAGGTTGAGGGTCTTGTGCCTCCCACTCTCCCTCACATCAGTCTCTCTCTCCTTACCCACCCCTCCCTTGGCCCTGCCCCCACAGGTCTGTCTCTGTCACCCCCTTCGTTCCCCCCACCTCCCCCACAGCCCTGTGTGCAGCAGGCTGGTGGGCACTGGGCAAGGATACGGTGCCGCTTGTTTTCTGGGTACTCAGCGCACAGGCGGCTCAGGTGGGCCTGGTGGCAGCGCAGGCCCCATGGGTTAAAGCTTCTCTTCTCTGTCTGGTTCCCATTCACATCTTCCACCAGGGAGGGGACTTGGGCCTTGAGGTGGAGCTCAGACTTCAGGAGCGCGGTGGCCGGGCTGCGAGTGAGGGGAGTGCGTGACAGTCAGGGCCCCTGTGACTGGCTGGGCTCTCCTGGCTGGACCCTGATGTGGACTGTCCCTGCTACTCTCAGGATGCCCGCAGGACCTCAGAGTGCCCTGTCTGCCCCACTCAGGCCCCAGGCACCAGATCAGGCCATGCTGTAGGCATCATGGAGGTCTCTCTAAAGTCCAGAATAACTCATGGGAGCATATCACCTCCTCAGGGGGCTGAGGCGGTTGCAATTCACTTGTAAGTGATCTAGGTTATTACCTCCTGAGGCAACACAGTATAGAGGTGGCAACCCCGCCTGGCATCAGAAAGCTGGGGGTTAGGCTCTAACTGGGGCATGTCCTTATCATCTTGAGGCCTCAGATGCCAACGGGGGTGAGAATCATGGATCTTTTGTCCACCCTTTCTTGCCCTCTGCATCACGGAGATAATATGCACTGCTTCCTGACACCAAGCTAGATGGCTTAATTAGATCCACTGTGCTTCTTGGGGAAGGGAGGTACTTTCGTTGTATTAGCTCCCTTTTGTTTCCCATAAATGTTTAAAAAATCCCCAGGAATCCTTTTCATCTGAGGAAGGTCAGCTAATCAGAGACCTCTCCAAGGACCTCGGGTACCCTGAGCCACCTGCATCTCCAGGGCCGCCCTGAGCACTGTGTTGACCTCTCTCCTTGTCCCGTCTCGACCGCTGAGGAAGATGACTTCCGAGAAGCATTAGCCATACTTTTCCTTTATGTCAACTATTCTGGGGTTTCTGCTCTGCACATTTTCTCCCTCCAGAGATACCTCATAGTCTCAGTGAATCAGGTATTTAATTAAACAGATACACACCGAACGTCCGCTTTGTATAGGACTCGGCGTGTGCATCCACTCCCGAGATGAAATGCATTGAAATCCTGCCTCTAGAAGTAGCACCAAAGAAAATGCATTCCTTCTTTTGGTGACATGGGTTATTTTAGGCAGAGCCTTCACCTGAATTTCTCACTTTTTCGGCTCTGGCCCTTATGGGGAGCCATCGGCCTTGGCACAGGTGGGAGCAGTGCTGGTTCCTGCTAGGGATGCACTGCCTGGCTTCTGTCATCCTGCCAAGTGGCCCTCACCTCTCCTTGAGCGAGTGTGCCAGCTGGGTGTGCTGCCATTGGGGGAGGGGAAGGGCGCCGCCGCTGCTGGTGGTCTGCTGGAGGGTCTGCCATATCGCCACCGCCGCCATCTCCGTGGACACCTTGAAGGGCCCCCGGCTCTCCTTCAGTGGGTTGGCAACCAGGCTGAGATGGCCGCGGCTGTCTTTCCTGAGGTGCACAGTGATGGTGCCTGCAGAGGGGGCGGGGTGGAGAAACCAGATGGCATTTACCGAGGGGACGCAGTGTGATGTCCTTTTGAACTGTAGTTCAATGGCAGTGGTCAACCTCCTCCCTTTCCCAACTCCTCTCTCAAGCAAGAGCTACAGGGACTGGCCTGAACCCCTGTACCATCCCAGAATGAGCCCAGAAAATGTCACGGAGCCTGCAGAAAATGGCATTGGACTGATGTTGGCACAGCCTCCTCTTCGTCGCCTCTGCCTGCCCCTTCATGCTTGGAACAAAGCAGTCGCGCGCATTTCGTCTTTGCATTCCCGCCCCTCTGTGCGTGGGCACACTGCCCAGGCACCCTGCAGCACTCCACCAGGGCCCATCCTGGGGGCATCCAAGCTGGTCCTCTGCAAAGAGGGACCCCGTGTCTGAGTGGCATTGATGGAAGTCAGGGGCCCCTCTCATTCCTGCCCCTTGTCCTCTGCCTCCTTCATCATCCTTGCTCTCCCCTCCATGTATCTGTTTCTGAGCAGCTTCTTTCAGGAAGCCTTCCTCTAACAGCCTCCTGGTGCCCGGGTTGCTCCCTCACTCGTCCTGCCCCCATCCCTGGCTTTCACACTGACATTCGCCGTTGCCTTTGGTTACACGCACAGCACACGAAGACTGTGGACAGAACATGTTCTTTGATAGAAAACAGAAGACATGAGATTTCTCCAATGGTACCTCCTAATCACCAGTGTTTGGGTTTTGTTTGTTTGTTTGTTTTGTTTTGTTTTTTGACTGTGCCTCCAGCTTGTGGGATCTTAGTTTCCCAACCAGGGATTGAACCTGGGCCCCAGCAATGAAAGTGCCTAGTCCTAACCACTGGACTGCCAGGGAATTCCCTAACCACCGGTGTTTGTAATCCAGGCACAACATCCTGCTCCAGTCGCTGGCTGTGACAGTGAAGGATGTGAGGACACCCACAGAACATGTGCACTAGCCGGACTTCTCCTTTGGGACATCGGCCAGGTCGGGTCATTGGCTCTGGCCCCGTACATCAGTGCTCCGCAGTCACCCCATTTGGACTTCTTGCTCTGGTGGCAGGGTCCAGGCCTATCTCTGTGGGTGCCCAGCCTCACCAGAATTCTGGTGAAGATGGAAGACACTCATGGTCGTGGCCCAGGAGACGGCCACACAAATGGTTTGCGAGAACTGGATCTGTACAGAGTCCACGGTTCCCCGTCCTTCCCGCAGCTGATGCCGTGGGGACCCTCTCTTTGGTCCTTCTCCTACCAACCCGCTCTCCATCCATCCATCTCCACCCTACTGAGTGCCTGGGGGCTGACTCTGGCGTGCACCGATGGCTCCCTTGCCTGCCAGTTGGGCCAATGAAGGACGCTGGCTGGAGATGGGGGGAGGGGAGGAGAAAGGCTGGGGCCTTCAACCCACTGGTTCCCTCCCTGCTGTGGCGTGGCTCTGCCCTGGACGTGTTTCTCTGCAGCCTCCCCCTTGCCAGGCCAGCTCCATGCCCTTCAGGCCTGGGGTGGTTACAGCCTTCCAGTCCTGCTGTTCCTTGGCTGCCTCACATTCCCAGTTGTCCCCTTTCTTTTTTCTTTTTTTTGGCCAGGCCATGTGGCATGTGGGATCTTAGTTCCCCATCCAGGGATCGAACCCTTGCCCCCGTAGTGGAAGCAAGGAGTCCTAACCACTGGACCGCCAGGAAAGTCCCCGTGGTTGTTCCATTAATCCTGTGTGCACTTCTGCAAATAGTCCCTAGAAAAAGTCTCTTCCTTTAACTCCCTTGGCACGTACCGCTCATTTTCCGCCGGGACTCTGACAAACGGTAGTGTTGTCTGGGATCACGTCCTCCCAGGTGTTCATTTCCTCCCCCAGACACTTGGTCACCTTCTCAGCGTTTAAGTGGTCATTTCTGCTGAACCAGCAACCAAGGCAGCTGATTTCCCTGTGTGCGGCCCTGCCCAGCCCTCCCAGGCTGCTCAGAGCAGACACGCATTTTCAGGGCTGCTCTATAACTCAGCAAGTCGCGCTCCAGGCCCGTCTGTGCCTAGCTCAGCGGTCTCCCTGGGCCGACTGTCATCTCAGGTTCCCAGCGCCCTAATTCTGCAGCCTGAGCGTGAGCTTCCTTCGGTTCCCTCCAGGTCCTTAAAAAACTCCACTCTTCCTCAGCCCATCCCAGCCCTGGTCTCCCGTGAAGCAATCCCGACAGTAACGGTAACAGCACACTTAAACCTGGAGTTTTGTAGTTTACCTGGACAGCAGCCTGCACCCCTACACTGAGCCCACCAGGGCTGTTCTGCTCATGAGAGCAGAGGGCTGATGGCAGGTCAGGAACACAATACAGTAGTAATAACCACTGCCTCGTCTTTTACACCTACTATGTGCCGGCCTGATGTGCGTTTTGGCTGCAAGGCACTTGACTGTGGTCACTGAGGCTCAGGGAGATTGAATAACTCGCCCAAGGTCACACAGTTGGTCAGGGATGAAGGCCACACCAGCCATGAATACGGGAGACAGAATAGGTTGTCACACTGAGCCCAGGACTTTATCGGGAGACTCCGGTGTCACCACGCTGTGCTTACCCGAATGTGGATGAAGCACACACCCTCGGTGTCCCCAGTCACATTTGTTCTGGTCATTCTGTTCTGCAGGAACGAACAGAGAGGCCACGATGCTACCGCCTCGTGAGAGGGCCATCAGTGCCAAGAAGCTCAAGGACATGGTGTTACATTTCCAGCCTTGACTTCTCGGCGGGAGGGTCGCTGTGCTGGTTCCAGGGAGGAGGACTGACCTGGGAACCACCTCCAGACCCCAGAGCCCACCCTCCACGTGTGAGAAGAAGGGGAGCTTGCTGGCCTCTGTGCTTGTCCTTGCGGGGCTTGGAGCCTCCTGGCTGCCTGGGGAGGCAGAAAAGTGTGCCGGCCAGAGGCAAGACCGTTTTGGATCTCATAAAGTTCAAGTTACCATCCAGCGGCCCCTTGGCCTTTCCCACGTGTGAGGCTAAGGTGACAGGCCTGCCAGAAACCACCGTCCTGTGGAGCCCTGGGCCCAGGAGGCCTCCTGGAGGGGCAAGAAATGTGACCTTCACCCGCTTCTCCAGGCTCCAGCTCTTGTCTGATCTCATCTGTTCTGAGTGTCTAAATAGACGGAGGTGAGCAGAGGTGCAAATGACCCCAAACCAATGAAATCCGAAGTCGTGTGTATTTCTCATATTGTCAGAGCTACCCAGCCAGACTCCGTGCCTCTGCCTTCTCACTCCGTCTCCCTGTGTGCCTTGGCCGGGCTCTGTGTCTCCGTCTGTCTGTCTTCCTCCCTCACACCCCTCTCGGCTCAGCCCAGCCCTTCCCTCTGAAACCTGGGACGACAGCACACAGCGGCCTTGCAGATAATCTCAGGTGGTCTGCCCTTGACAAGAGCAGCAAGTCAGTGGAATCCAGACTCCCTGGAGGTTGGATTGTTCTTTTAGTCGAGAGCCTTGTTGGCCCCAGCCTGGCCTCCAGCTTGCCTTGGGTGTCCACGGGGACCCGGGGGCTCACGGGTTCCCAACACTCTGCTGTTGCTGCCCGGCCAGAAGAGTGGGGGCCCTAGCCCCACCTGCCTGCTCACCAGCCCCCCAAGCACCTCAATTGTGGCCAGGTCAGCTGGGCAGACAGGAGCGCTCACTGCCACGGCTGACGTGCCCAGAGCCTCTCAGCAGTTTGGACTTGGCCGAGCCGCTTCCGTGAATATTCTGTCATGTATTTATTTTTAAGCTCATGAGAACATGTATTTGCTGGCATCTGTAATATGAATCCGGCTCATCCACTAACCAACTGGACCTAGGAGTATGTCCTCACTCACCCAAAGCCGGCGGGCAGACTGGGAGGCAGAGGGACACAGCCTCAGGACACGCACGCCTGAGGAGCCCAGCAAAGGGTCCAGGGTGAGCCTCTGGCCCAGGGAGGTTGCCCTTGGGAACAACGTGCCTGCCCAGAGCGCTGACGTTATCACTGTGCGGGGGGGTGAGAAGGAAGCGTGTGGGCTCTGGGGCGTGCGGCGGCCACGACAGAAACAGCCTCCCTTTCTGGGTTGTTCGCAACAGAAAGAAAAGGGAGACTCCTGCGACAGCTCTGTGGGCGTTCAAGTGCCCCTGACCTGAGCTCACTAGCTGAGTGACCCTGGGCAAGTCACGCGCCCTCCCTCGCTGGGCCGGATGACCCCTGAGCACTGGCACCTGAGGAGCCGTCTCTTCAGTGATGGTCACTGGCAGAGCCGGCCTGGGGGGCCGAGAGCCCGCGCTGGGGAGCCAGACTTGAATCCTGGCCCCACCTCCCTGGCTGTGTGGCCCCAGGCAAGTTTGGTACCCTCCCTGTGCCTCAGTTTCCTCATCTGTGAAATGGGGATGACAGGAGTACCTTCCTCGAAGGATTGTTTTCAGGATTGAACACGTCGGTCACGGAAACGACTCCCAGCGTATTTGGCCCTGAGTGAACACCAAGGGTCGGCCCATATTACTTTTCTTATCGGGTGAATCAAGAATCCTGCGCAGCCTGAGGTCCTTCGAGGGGCCCTTTCCCATCCCAAACCTGACCTCAGCTCCCTGCCCCAGCACCTGAGGGTGTGAGGGTCCCAGTTCTGGGCCCTTTGCTAGAGTCTCCTCACACGTACGTTTCCTTGGGTGGTGCCCGGATGCCAGCACCAGGTGGATCGTGTTCTGGCAGGTGAGGGGATCAGAGTTTCTGGATCATTGAAATCTCGTGTTTGGGTGTTCTGCCAGCTCATGGGCTCTGCCTCCCCCTCGCCCTCAGCTGGGCTGCACGGTCTCACCTGAGGGATGTCCTGTGCTTCCCTGACCCGGCCCCTCCCGACTTGTTTGCAAATAGCGTCTCCTGAGTGAAGCCCCCGGCAGAGACAGATGCAGGACGTGAGGACTCCACGTAATCTATCGCGTTAGCAGGGCCCTCGGGCGGGTGGTGCCAGGCTGGGCCCAACCTGAGAGGGCAGCAGAGGAGAGGAGGCATCTGGAGAGGCGTCAGCGCCTGAGGCTCCCCGGAGTGGGGCGGCCCTGACCTCTCTGGAGGATGGTGCGTGCAGCCGAGGAACAGGGAGGGCAGCGGGACGCGGTCCTGGAGACCCATCGGCCTCTCCCCCTTCCCCACGCCGCCTGGGGTTGCCCTGGCAGCCTGTCTCAGCTCCAGAGCTGTGCGGAGCCAGTGTGAAGGGCTGCGGGCAGGTGGCCACCCCACCCGAGCTCCGGCCGCCCCTTTGCCGGCTTGAGTTCTGTCGTGAAGGGCCAGGTGTGAATTCCAGTGGGGGCTCTGACAAGATGGGCAGTGACCTACAGCGAATGGGCACCACGGGCCTGCGGCCCCAGAGGGTCCCCGGGGAGGCCTGCGCAGGCTGTACACCAGCCACCCACCCCGTCTCTCGTTTGTCTTATCCCAGACTCTCAGAGGTGCTGGCAGCTCGCGATAGAAGCAATTGCCCACAGCTCAAGGCCTGGGGCCCCTCTCAGTGGGTCTGAATCTGCAGCATGCTGAATACAGATTCCCGGGCCCTGACCATAGGGGTTCTGATTCAGAGGTCTGGAAATGGGGCCTGGGAACCTGCATTTACACACACACACACACACACACACACACACACACACACACACACACACACACACACCCCTACCAATTCTGATAAAGTGGGTTGATCCTGGATAACAGCTTGAGAAACACTCGTGGAGACAGGCCCCGTCCTTCCCAGTTATCCACATCATTGAAATGCAAGTAAGTTTTTAACTGACTTGTTTGGATGTTATCATTGCTTTCACTGCAGACACTTGGACAATGAGGGCAGAAGCTTGCAGTCACAAGGTCTAAAATCCTCTAAAGGAGGTTTTTTTTTTCTGAGTATATATCCGTTAGTGGGGCCGGCATCTGGCAGTCACGCTCTGAGCCCTGAGAACTGCTTTTACCGAAGGCTGGGTGGGAACAAAACAGCCTGCCCCGCAGATGCCAGCAGCCGCCTGGCATGCCCGTGCCCAGAGGCCCACAGATGGCAGCCCTCCCCACCCAGCCTTCTCTCCCCAGAACCCACCTTGTGCTCAGATCCAGAACACACACTGCTCCGTGCACTGTTTCCCCAGCTACACCTGGAAGGTAGCCCACACCCCGGCTTTGCCCCTGGATGAGGGTAGGAATTCTGGTTTCCCAAACGCACTGTGAACCAGCTCCTCCATAACCTGTCTTAGACCCGAGGCTCCTGCCATGCACCTGGGTCACCCGAGGAGATGACGGAGGTCTCCACCTGTCCTGTGTTTACCAACTGCAGTCATAGGACCTAGGCGTGGTACTCCCAAAGCACAGCCCAGGATGCCCCATCCGGGCGGGGTGGGGCTGGGGAACCACTTTATCCCATTCTCAATTCCTCGAAGCCTGGTGGCTTGAGCTAATTTGTAGGGATGCCAAATGGCATTACACTCCAGGTCTGAAACTGGGGCGGTGAAGGCCAGCCAGGCTGCAAAGAGAGGCAGGTCTCCATGGCAACCCTTCAACACAGTGCTCGAGGAGGTGGTGGGTGCATGTGGAGGAGCCTGGCCCTGTGTGGGGGCACCAAGAGCAGGGGTGGGGGTAGGGATGGGGACTGCCCGGACACTCACCTTTATACTGCGGAGTGAAGCGCTTCATGGCCAGTGGTAGGGACTCGTAGAACCTCTGCTCCTGGGAGATGAGGGGCTTGCACACCGTGTGCTCGTCATACTTCAGCACGCTCAGGTGCCCCCCAACCTGGTGCAGGAAGGGCTCCAGTGGCACGCCAGGGGCGTCCCCACTGTCCTGCACCACCATGCTTTAGTGTGGGGAGGGGGCGCCCCGCAAATCCACAAGAGGAAGGAGGGCCTGAGGTCAAGGTAGCAGCTTCCAGGCAAAAGGCAGGGCTGTCAGCAGTCCTCAACTTTCTCCTTCTTGGCCCTTATTGCTGTCATAGCACAGGTGCCTTCCTGGCTGAGGGCTCTTGGCGGGGGTCCCTAGAAAGCAGAGGAGGAAGGGAAAGGATGTGAGGGAGATGGTGTGCTGGGGTGGGGGCAGCACTTGAAGTCCCCAGCCACTATCCCCAGGTAGTTAAACGAGACTGTGAATAGCCGTTGATTTCTTCTGGAATAATGTTACAAGCAACTGGCAACAGTTACTGCCTCTGAGGAGCAGGGCTGAGATGGAGACTTTTCACTAAATACCATTTTGTGACTCCTAAATTTAAATATTAAAACATTCAAAAAGCAAAAACAATACCTAAAACTATAAGCTTTCAGAGTGCAGCGAGTGTGTCTGAACTTCTCATGTCCTGTTGCCCGTCTTCCTTTGGGAACTTTGATCAAGAAGAGAGCAGAGTCCCCACTGCTGGGGACTCGTCATCCTGCAGGGGCTGGAGGGGTACAGGGATGCTTCGCTGTGATATTGCATACACATCTGTTGTGCACCATCGTGGCTCCACAACATCATTGCTGTGTGACCTGGGGAAGTTACTAAACCTCTCTGGGCCTCAGTTTCCCCACTGTACGACAGGGTAATCATGATACCCACCTCATGGAGTTAGCGACAGAAGTGAGATATAAGCCCATGAAAAGGTTAGCCCAGTGCCCGGGCTCAATAAATGTGATTTATCATGATTATTTTTAGTATTATTGCCGTGGTGGTCATATTTTCCTACCAGCCCTGGGAGGGCCGGCTTTATCACTGCTACTTGCAAATGAGGAAAGCAAGGCCTCCGATGGCTTGCTGAGGACCACCTCGGCCCAGGAGCACAGGCAGAAGTGAAGCAGGGGCTCTTCGTCTGGTCCCCACCACATGTGCGCCCTTCACCCTCCCTAAGGGCGGGCCTGCCAGACCTCAGGCAAACGCTGGAACCCTGGGCGGGAAATACAGCCCCTAAAGACATCCTGACTTTGTCTCAGGACAGTGCCAAGGAGATACTGCAAAGGGAGGCTCTTGTGGCTGTATTCATTCTGTTCAAGAGGACATTCCCGCAGCGGTGCCGTCACCACAGAGTTATTAATATTCTCCTCTGCTGGACACCCGGCTGAGGATGCAACTAGGCCAGGTAGCGCTGGGCGTGATTAACCCTCTATTGACCTTCAGTCCAGACCATGGGCATGGCTGACTGGCTCCACACACAGCAGTACCTGTCAATTTCTTCAGGACTCCAGCTCAGAGAAGCTCCCGCCACCCACCTGGCTCTCTGGCATCAGGAGGCGTTGAAAGCCTCAGCCTGGTCCGTTCATTCCCCTCCATGGTGCTGCTCCAAAATTGGCTACTGTTTGGCAGGCCACAGAGTTCCCCTTTGGGAAGGAAAAGGAGGTGTCTTCTGCCTGGTGTGTGCATTTGCTTTGCCGGATGCATGGCTGAAGTGTGACTGGAGAGGCTGGGGTGCTGGGGCGAGGCCTTAGGGAGAAGAGGACTGGGGCCTGATGGCGAGGGGCTCTCCCCAGCCCTGCTCTGAGACCACCCAGAGGTGACCCCTACTTGGGCTCTGCCCCCAGGAGCTGAGGAAAGAAGTTGGGAGGCATCTACATGTGAGGAAAATCGGGGACTCAGACCAGGGATAAGTTGATAACTTCGGTCTGGTTATCAGATAAGACATCACAGTTCCTTGGCAAACTCCATCTTCCTTGCGAACTTGGCTGAGGCAGGAAAGAGGAAGGAAGAGAAAAACCAAGGCGGCGCAACACCTCTCCTCTTGCTGGGTTCGCTTGCGTGTTGGCCTTTGCCAGCTGACCTATCCCCAGGTCAGGGAGGCAGAGGCACTTCTGGTACACAGAGGGACAGCCAGGTTGTAAAGTTCATTTATAGCCACTCCTGGAAGGATCCAAGGCCCCATCCCCCACACTGTCTCTCCGGGGCCTGGCACTAACCAGTCCAGCTCTGCTGATGCATCCGGACAGTGTCCCAGGCAGGCCCTCATGCTGCTGTGCTGGGCATTTATCGCCCTTCTTTCACCACACCTGCTGTCCCCCGGAGGAACTCTAAGGACATGGATGTCACCTCCCAGTGGTGGCACGGGGAGGAAATAATAGCAATAAATGGTAACAAACACACAGCCAGGCAGTGTTCCAGGAGTTTTACATAGATGAACCCATGTGAGCCTCGCAACTACCCTATGAGGTAATCGGTGGTATCAGCCCCATTTTATAGATGAGGAAATTGAGGCGCAGAGAGGTTAAGTAACTTGCCTGTGTGCACCCAGCTACTAGAGCAAGAAGAGGGATTTGAACCCAGG